>NC_141696.1:1498159255-1498828255 GCF_964263255.1 Lissotriton vulgaris
TGGTAGGCCGGTGGTGGGCGGTGATCGGGCACAGAAGGAAGTGAGCACGGAGTCAAGGCTCCCTCCTGCTTTGTCCGGCCTTTTTCCAGCTCACCGGTCTATCCTATTGCAGTACGGTGGGGCCGAAGGGAACCGCGTGCAAACGCGCCCGCCTGCGCTTACCGCACTCACTGCTGCCCACCACTCCTCTCGCGCTGCAGATATCAGGCGCTGGGCCGGACCGCGAGATAGTGCAAAGAAAAGCAAAATGAGGCGGGACGGAGCGGGGGGCACGGCCGCGGGCGGGGTTCCCCTCACAAACTCACCTGCCCGCGCTCGCCGCTTGCCCCGCTGCTCCTCTTCCTTCCTTCCTCTCGTGCAAAGTTCCAGGTGTCAGGTGCCGGTGCCGGTGCGAGGTGCTCAGTTTCCGCTCTGGCTCTGGAGTGGGAATAGTAATTTTTACCCCTACGCTGTCCAATGTTTACCCTACTGTTGCAGTTGTTGGAGTGGTAATAGTAAATTTTAACCTCTTACTATGTTACAGTAAAAATATTGTACATTTTTAATTAATATTATGTTAATATATATATGTGTTAAAAATAAAGTTGTATTTTTATTTTTTAACTTAAATTAATTATTTAATATTTTTTAAGTTATTTAAGTATTTTTAAGTATGTTTTAATTATAGTTATTATTTCAATAATTTTAAATTATTTTTAAGTTATTTTAATAAATTTGATATTTTTACTAAGTATATATATTTTGTCAATAGTTTTTATTCGATATTTTTGTACTTACCTGTTTGTAGATAGGATTTCGATATTTTGTCTTTCTATATTTTTACTTCGATATTTTTTTGTCTATATTTTTTCAGTGATCCGTGACACACATCTGCGTGAAAGCAGCGATGCACCATTTCTCAGTTCGCCCTCCTTGCGACATGATAGATGCGTCATATTTACTGTCTGACGTATCATGTCGCAAGGAGTCACAGATACGTCAGTATTTCTGATGTATCTGTAGGCGCAAAATTGACGCATTTCTGGAGTGTGTCACAAAAGTGACGCAACTCCAGCAATGTGTCCTTTCACATGGGGCAAGCCCCATTTGAAAAGGCCTGCATCAGTCTTACGCCTGCTGTGAGGCAGGCGTAAGATAATGACGTATTTGGGTCCTCGAAGTGGCGCAGTGAAATCTCATAGATTTCACTGTGTCACTTCTATGATGCGTACTTGCGTCAGAACGCCCCCCCCTCCATAGATTATACCTGGTGCAGGTATAATGTGGTGCAGGGGTTTACAAAGTGACGCATCTACCTAGATGCGTCACTTTGTAAATATGACGCAACATGGCACATTTTTTACGCCATAGGTGTGTCACAAAAAGAGACGCACCAGCGGCGCAAAATTGACACAAGGACTCATAAATTAACCCCATGGTTCGTAATCAACATTTGGCATTGTATTAAACGTGAGATTCATCAATTCTTTAATCTGACGATATGTGACTTCTTATTTGGTTTGCATCACTTTCTGTATGACTTCTTTTACACCATCACCAGCAAGATTTTTGAGATACTAGATCATCTTTTTGTTATCAGTCCCTTCAAGTGCATCAATGAAATCATCCAATGTCTTTATCCAAGCAGTCCATCTGTCGCCGATATTTAGATTTTTGGTGGAATCGAACGGTGGTGGTGGTGGTTTAAAGAAAACAGTAGGATTGTAGCCATTTCTGGGAGTGGTTGACACTGAAGGTGGAGCCCTCTTTGACACCACCTGATATCTGCTAGGGTCTTCTTCGTGCATACCATCTCTGGGTCAATATGGCCATTCGATAGAACTGTGACCTAACTCTTGATCTCCATGGGAGCCCTTCATTTTTCTGGATACCTCTGGAGTTGTTCTGAGCCACCACCCAGTAGCTTTGAAGGTGTGCTAGTTCAGATATGAACAGCTCCATAAACACAACCCCAGACTCTTCTGGGGCTACTTTGTCGAACTCTGTGGATTGACTCTCCTTGTTCAGTTATGGTAAGCAGATGAACGGTCCTTGTATTTGACTTGCTTTATACTTCACAGGAAGGCCGTGCTGGTTCACGCGGGCAGACAGAGGTACCTCACAGGAAGGCGGCACTGGGTCCCAAGGTACCATTTTTTTTTTTTTGATTTTTGGCCCCATAAGTGGCAGGCTGTCAGGGTATCCCTAGCCGGCACCCTTATACTTTAATTTGTAACTAATCTCAGGACACGGTGACCAAGTCCTGTAATAGTGACAGCAACATTTTGCTTCAGATTGCAGCCAGCCAATAAGATTTCTCAGTCGTGCGGACTGATACCAGTCGTGCTGGACTGGAATGACAGATGGAAAAAGAAGGGTCTCTCAATCCATATTTTTTATTTATGGTACTGCTGGAGTCCTATGAGACTAACCATACAGAGATACCTATTTTTCGGCCCTTTCATGATCACTCTGAGAATCTCTTTAAATGCACATTTCTCAAAAACAGCTGAATGGATTTAGACCGAATAATAAAAAGCATGCTTTCTGAGAAAAGTTTTAACTTTCATCCAAATTTGGTGTAGTTCTGTTTAGCCATTTTTTTCTATATCACTTCCCAAAATTTCCTATGAGAGTTAACAACGGAAAATTATTTATGGGGACCCCAGCCTTTCCCTCAGGCCCCGCTTGAGGGATCACCCTGAAATTCTCCAGGAAGGAGTCGAGGTGACTGAATTTGTTTCTGGTAATGTTTTGTGAAGATTTGCTAAACTACTCTAAAGTTATTAGAAAGACAAGAAATGTTCACCCTATTGAAACTCTGACCTAACTATAACTACACAGTGGCCAATGTGCAATATGTGTGTGTATTCATGGGCCTTATTGAGACTACAGAAGTCTTTGGGCGCCCCGTAGTCGTTGTTCACTGTCCGACCACTGCCACACTGCAGGACCGCCCGCAGTATTATAAGTGTGAAGGTCAGACCGGCACTGACTTGCTGCTACCACCAAGAATCCAGGATCCTGAAGAGGTCTGCAGCAGTTCGAGACCAAAATATGCTGCCAGCGCCACAGCAGAACCGCTGAGTATATTTGCAGTTGCCTCACTGCCACTCTTTTCATGGCGGTCACACCGCAATGAAAAGGGTGACAGTGAGGCAACAAAGGGGGTGCTACAGGGTCCCCTTGTTCCTCTAGTTTTGCACCCCCAGTTCCTGCATGGGAAGGAATGCACAACATGGTGCATTCCTTCTCGTGCAGGAACGTTCGCTGGCGATCCCATGGCGGTACTGTTGAAGGCTTACAATGAGCCTTTAAACAGTACCCCCGCAACCACCAGGCCACCCGCCCGCCAGACCACAAAATGACTTGTTATTTGGCGGGCAGGAGTCAGTGAGTTTAAATGATCCTGGAGCAGAGCAGTGGCATGCCGCCCGCTCCAGAACCACTGAAACTATGTTGTGCATTCCCTCCTGTGCAGGCTCTAGGGGTGCAAAACTACAGGGGGCCGCACCCGCAGTTTTGCACCACCATGCACAGAGGCACAAGAGGGCCTTGTAAGATGCCCTTTGTTGCCTTACCATCACCCTGTTCATGGCGGTGCGACCGACATGAAAAGGGTGGTGGTGAGGCAACTCAAAATATGCTATATACATATCAAGTGCAAATTTTTTTTTCCATATCACCGCTGACTTGCAGTACTTGGTAGGAGCACCACAAAATTACTGCAAGGTTACTCTAGGACCAAAAAAGAAAAGACAAAAAAAGTTGGATGGATGTCTGTTGGTGCTGTAGAACCAAAGGGGGGTTGCCCAGCAATTGGAGGTGGCTGTCTGCAGAGGGTTGGTGCAGGACCATACCACAAGCAGACCCTGTGCCCAACCCTATGCTGCGCACAGCTGACAGCCAGGCGCTGCTGGGGTGGGTCACCCATGGGGTTTGGGCACCCAGGCCAACACCGTGCACAGCCAAAGAAGGCTGTGCCCAGTGAGGGGTGGGGCACAGGGGATGGTGGCAGGTCCTACGTCCAACACTCTGCCTGGATGCGGGCCAACTATTTACAACTTAATGCTGGCAAATCCAAAATCATGCTGTTTGGAGGAGCTGCCACTTATTGGTCACCTACCTGGTGGTCGGAAGAGTTGGGTACTGCCCCTACCCCTAAAGAAGTGGTCAAGAACTTAGGTGTCAGGATTGATCGCAAACTACCCTTGATACACACGCCAACACAACTGCAGGCTCTTGCTTCTACATTCTTGGCCTCCTGCAAAGGATCTTCCCCCTCTTACCCTCATCCACCAAGAAAACGCTTATGCAAGCCTTGGTACTGAGTAGACTTGACTACTGTAACGCCCTCCTATTTTCAGCTAATGAAACTGCCATAAATAAACTTCAGGTAGTGCAGAATACTGCTGCCCGACTCACTGTCGACGCCCCCGCTAGGACACCCTCGGCACCCCTCCTTAACCAACTCCATTGGCTCTCTATAAGAAAGAGGGTAAAATTGAAAATAGGCTGTATGATTTATAAAGCCCTCAATGGTCAAGGCCCATCATATCTCTCTAACAAGCTCTCCTACTACACCCCGGCACGGATGCTTAGGTCCAGCACGGAGCATCTGCTCAACCCCCTCCCCCAGAGTCAAAAAGGCACGCAGCGGTGGCAAAGCATTCTCTTATCTTGCCCCGGTATTTTGGAATAATTTGCCCTTTCATCTACGTTCTGGACTTAATCTGGCCCAATTCACAAAGATGCTAAAAACCCACCTCTTCTAATCTTCCCCTGGCTACTGATGCTCCCCACCATCCCAAGCGCCGAGATACCCTCATGGGTGATTCAGAGCTATATAAGTCAATAAACTTCAAACTTCATGCACGGCCAAAGGCTATGTGCTGCTGGGGGTTGGGATAGTTAGGTATGATAATAATGTTGCTTCATCAGGACCAAAAACCTAAATGCAAAAAAATGCTGAGGTGCATGATAATATTGATGCTTAACCCCAGTTACTGCTATCTTTCTTTCAAGAGCAAGGTATTCTTTATTCTATGATCAAGATCTGGGCAGCTTAAGAAGGTTTTCAAGCCAGTTATTGATAAATTATCATTATTCATCATTCACTTTTCCTTTAATCACTTTTAAATTGGGAATACAGAATTCCATGCTCAGGAAACACAGATAGCAGCAACTAGTGTGAATAATCAACATTTACTATGCACCTCAGCATTATTTGCATTTGAACAAGATTTTGGCCCTGATGAAACAACAACTATAATTGTACAGGTCGTGAAACATGTTGGCAGTTGTTTCAGAAAAGAATAAAAGAAAGATGTATTCAATGAAAGAAGGTGTCTTAAGAATATTTGATGTCCTATTAGTTGCATTGTAAAATACTAAACGGACCTCAAAACAGCATGCCTCTTTTTCCTGAAATACAACTAGGCCTCTTTGGACACCTTTAAAGCTGTAATAATTTTATGAGTGTGTTGGACTTGGCCCATTTTGCAGGGTCATCCTTGAACTTTTTGCCTTCCTCCTGTATTTTGTCTGACCTGTTTTTGTTTGTTTTATTACTCTTGGCACTTTACCACTGCTGATAAGTGCTAAAGTGCATATGCTCTCCCTATTGTAAATTGATGTATGGATTAATGACTCCATAATTGGCTTATTTGATTTACTGTCAGACCCTAGTACAGTGCACTGTGGGTGCCCAGGGCTGGTAAATCAAATGCTGCTGGTGGGCTTGCAGCACTGGTTGTTCCACCCACAGAAGCAGCCGGTAAAAGTGTGTCTCAGGTCTGCCATTGCAGAGCCTATGTGCAGTCTGGTACTGCCATGTTGACTGGGCAAGTGCATCCACTTGCCAGTCCCTAAACCTTCCCTTTTCTGCATATTAGTCACCCCTTTGGTAGGCCCAAGGGCAGGGTACATTGTAAGCAAAACGTAGGACATGCCCTGATGGGTGTGGCATGTCCTGATAGTGAATTACAGCCATTTTAGTTTTTCACTATTGCAAGGTTAACTGTTCCCCATTGGCCAGAATGGGCAGTTTGATTATAACACTTTATAATCCTAACTGACTCATACGACGACAATACGAGTTTAGTATGCCTGAACTCAGAATGATAAAATACATCTTTTAGTGAAGTTGGTTTTAACATTCTGTGTTTGAAAATACCACTTTTAGAAAGTGGGTATTTTCTTGCCTAACTATCCATGCCTGCCCCTGCTAGGTTGTGTATTCCATGTCTGGAGTTTAAGTGACAGGGGCTGGGGGATTGCAGGAGACAGTGTGAGTCAGCACAGGGCTGAAAAGAGCTATCTGGATGTAGATGGGTGGGAGGAGTTGCACCCGGGACGTGAATAGGGCTGGGCCTGCCTTCCACAATGCTGGCTCCACCTCCTGTGGTGCGTCTGATGTCCCTGACCCTCACTGTCAAAGGAAAGAAGGAGTCTTGTCAACAAAGTGTTCCAGGACTGTACAGAACTGGTTTGGACTAGGCACAGACACTCTCTGCCTCCAGAGACAAAGGATTTGCTAGTATAAACATTGGGACCCAGACCCAAGAACTTTAGATCACTTTTGGGAAACAAGAAGAACCTTTGCTGAGGAGAGGAACCAGAGAAACTGATGAGGAGACTATACCAAATCTGAGTGCTGTTTGGGGGATTGGCCTGCAGTGGTTGCCTGACTGCCAAAGAAAGGAGAAAGGACATTGTGCTACTTTCAAATCAACTTGTAAAGGATCTCCTAGGGCTTGAGATAGAGCTTGCCTCCTGCTGACGTCTAAGGGACAACAGTCTTCACCAACCAGCTCCCCTGTCTTCCCTTGCTGGGAATTGAAGTACCTGCTGTTGATTTGGTACAAAAGGGGGTGGTGATGGATGGAGCATCTGAACCAATCAAACACTCACACCCAGTCAACAGATCTGGGTTTAATCCATCACCGTTCTTTAGACCACTCTGCCACCCCAGTTCAGACATGGCCATATGCAAATCAGTCTGACCCGGTGCCTCATGGGAACAGTCCAGCCCGAACTGCCAAGCCATGCCTTCCCTGGACTGGAAACAAGCTTCCTAGGACCGGTTTCTGGCATTTCAGCCGTCTTCAGTCAGACTTGCTTGAATCCAGTGGCAAAGTGAGCAAGGGACTCACGTCTGAGCATACCCTGCCAACTTATGGCGAACAAAGCGGTACAAAAGGGGGTGGTGATGGACGGAGCATTTGAACCAATCAAACACTCACACCCAGTCAACAGATCTGGGTTTAATCCATCACTGTTTTTTAGCCCACTATGCCACCCCAGTTCAGACATGGCCATATGCAAATCAGTCTGACCCTGGCCCTCATGGGAATAGGGCAGCCCAAACTGCCAAGCCATGCCTTCCCTGGACTGGAAACAAGCTTCCTAGGACCGGTTTCTGGCATTTCAGCCGTCTTCAGTCAGACTTGCTTGAATCCAGTGGCAAAGTGAGCAAGGGACTCACGTCTGAGCATACCCTGCCAACTTATGGCGAACAAAGCGGTACAAAAGGGGGTGGTGATGGACGGAGCATTTGAACCAATCAAACACTCACACCCAGTCAACAGATCTGGGTTTAATCCATCACTGTTTTTTAGCCCACTATGCCACCCCAGTTCAGACATGGCCATATGCAAATCAGTCTGACCCTGGCCCTCATGGGAATAGGGCAGCCCAAACTGCCAAGCCATGCCTTCCCTGGACCGGAAATAAGCTTCCTAGGACCAGTTTCTGGCATTTCAGCCGTCTTCAGCCAGTCTTGCTTGAATCCAGTGGCAAAGTGAGCAAGGGACTCACGTCTGAGCATACCCTGCCAACTTATGGGGAACAAAGCGGTACAAAAGGGGGTGGTGATAGACGGAGCATCTGAACCAATCAAACACTCACACCCAGTCAACAGATCTGGGTTTAATCCATCACCGTTCTTTAGCCCACTCTGCTACCCCAGTTCAGACATGGCCATATGCAAATCAGTCTGACCCTGTGCCTCATGGGAACAGTCCAGCCCGAACTGCCAAGCCATGCCTTCCCTGGACTGGAATCAAGCATCCTAGGACCGGTTTCTGGCTATCAGCCGTCTTCAACCAGGATAGCCTGACTCCAGTGGCGTGGAGAGCACAGGACTCACGTCTGAGCATACCCGTCCCACTCGGGGTGACAAATGCAAAAACAACAGTTGATGGACAGAATGCAGAACAATGTCATACATTCACCCCAGTACAGAGATCTGGGCCTAAATCCATCGTTTTTTTGCTCACCACACCACCCCAGTTCAGACATGGCCATATGCAAATCAGCCTTGACCCTGTGCCTCATGGGAACAGTCCAGCCCGAACTGCTAAGCCATGTCTTCCCTGGACCGGAATCAAGCATCCTAGGACCGGTTTCTGGCTATCAGCCGTCTTCAGCCAGGATAGCTGGATTCCAGTGGCGTGGAGTGCACGGGACCTGAATAGGGCTGGGCCTGCCTTCCACAATGCTGGCTCCACCTCCTGTGGTGCGTCTGATGTCCCTGGCCCACACTGTCAAAGGAAAGAAGGAGTCTTGTCAATAAAGTGCTCCAGGACTGCACAGAACTGGTTTGGACTAGGCACAGACACTCTCTGCCTCCAGAGACAAAGGATTTGCCAGTATAAATATTGGGACCCAGACCCAAGAACTTTAGATGACTTTTGGGAAACAAGAAGAGCCTTTGCTGAGGAGAAGAACCAGAGAAACTGAGGAGGAGAATATAACTAAGCTGAGTGCTGTTTGGGGGATTGGCCTGCAGTGGCTGCCTGACTGCCAAAGAAAGGAGAAAAGACTTTGTGCTACTTTCAAATCAACTTGTAAAGGCTCTCCAAGGGCTTGAGATAGAGCTTGCCTCCTGCTGACATCTCAGGGACAACAGTCTTCACCAACCAGCTTCCCTGCCTTCCCTTGCTAGGAATTGAAGTGCCTGCTGTTGAGCTGGGCCTTCTGAGAGACTGCGTGTCGCTGGGAGCGCGACTCAAGATGAAGAAGCGTATCGCCGCCACAGCGGTTGTCGTCGCATCACCGGAGAAGCGTGCTGATGCTGCTGCTGTCGCCATTGCATCACCCAAAGCACCTCGCATCACCGGAGCAGAGTGTTGCTTTAGCAGCAGACGGCATCGCATCGCTGGAGAAGCATGTCGCAGGCCCTGTCGCGGCTCAGAAGAATCGCTGTATCATCGCACCGCTGTGGGGCGTGCACGCATCGTTGTCGCATCAAGAGGACGACATCCTTTTGTTTTATTGCACCAGATCTTCATCGCATCACGGCGTTGCAGGCTGCATCGCCATAGAAGCGCAGTAAGAAACCGACGCATCACCTCCCCACGTGGAGAAGAACCAACGCGTGCCTTACACAGCAGTAGGGACCCGACGCATCACCGTTCTTGCATGTAAGGAAATCGACGCATCACCTTCCCTGCAACACTTTTGTTGTATAGCGTTACGCATCCAAAGGTACATTGAACTTAAAGTGTCGCATTTTACATCTAAAGAGAACTAAGCTATTTCTACCATTTTTAAAGTACAGTATTGTGGATTTTTGTCGTTTGTGGTCTTGTGTTAAGTGTATATAAAAATACTTATTTTTATACTACAACTTGTGTGGTGTCCATCTGTAGTGTTGTTACTGAGTGACTGTATGTGTTCACAAATGCTTTACACACTGCCTCTGAGATAAGCCTGCCTGCTCCTGCCAAGCTACCAAGGGGGTGAGCAGGGGTTATTTTAGGAGTGTACTCCCTTACCCTGACTAGACGCAAGGGTCCCTATTTGGTCAAAGGTACCTACCTCTGCCAAATCTAACAGAGTGTAATTTGTGAATAGCAATGGCCTTACTCCTTTTTGGATGTCTGGTTGTCATAATATGTGCCTACTAAAACCTGTCTTAAATGTATCTGAACCCCTCTATTTAGTAGGAGTTATTCTCCACATTCTAGCCCCTCCCCCATACCTCCCACATTTCCTATAAAACATGTATCCACGTGCGTGAAACTCTCCCCACACAAAAGATAATAGAGGCACAGGTTTCTGTCCATAGGTTTGAGCAGGGGCACTTCAGAAAAACACTTTCTTAGCTTCATAGTTGGATTTGGGGTATTTCGGGTCTATGCTGGTCTCCTGTTCTGATCAAAGCCTGAAAGACAGAACAGTGACCTTTGATGTAAACAGTGTGGGAGGCTGAGAGAGAGCACGGTAGAGCAAAATACCAATCTGGTGGCAGAATTTCAAAACCAGTAACCTGAAATCAATACTGGCTTCCTTGCTTTTTCGAATTGTTTAATCCTAGGCCAATGTTTGCTTTCACAGAGCCTCCGTTTTCATCAGATATGTGCGCATTTTTAAATAATTGAGTTTAGGATGTACGAACTTTTAAATACTTTACTTCAGGATGTGTACTATACAAGCACCTAAAATAGACTATAATATTGCTCCATCTATAGTAAGAATCTAGGCCACATTTAGGGCCGGTTTTATTTTACTTTCACACAAAGCAGCAAGCCAACTTGCTGCGTTGCAGTGAATGAAAGGGAGAAGCAAGAAATGCACCATATTTATTAAGATATGGCGCACTACTGTTCTCTTCCAGTGCTAGTGCACGCTGTGCTGCCTAGTGCCACACCGTAGTGCAAGGGTGCCTGCGTTATCGGCAGGATTGTTTTGTGCAGGAAGATATACCACAAAACATTAAACAATTTGAGAGTCACACCCCCCGGATCTCACTGATTGGATTTGTGAATAGCTAGCATTTTGTAGTATGTGAGTAGTACTCCTGTAGTAGTATTTTAGTTCGTACAAAATGCAATTTGTTAATAGGTCCCTTTGTGTCTTATGAGCAGCATGTCATATTTGTATTCACTGTTCTATGTGTGCTGCAGAACACATGGAAAGAGGATGTAAGAAGGAGAAATAAAGATATTGCTCATTCTTAGCCCTCTGTAGGGTAAGTGCACCATTTTGACGCAAACTCAGGTTTACAATGTTTTTTAAATCCCAGGGCAGGGGTCCGTTCCCAGGGAGAAGTACCAGGCCCAGGTGGGACAGGCATGAGCGTACCTTCAGGAGGGTGTTTTAGATGTGACACCCATCAAATGCGTTCATGGTTTGGTAGGTGGGTCTAGGGGCCCTGAGTTAGGAATGCTATGTTTGTGTCAGTTTTCCTTGTCGTTTTCACTAAACTAAGAGGTTTTAATTAGTTAATTTTTTCAATCGGATCTTAAATATATATAGTGATTGGTTTACCAAAAAAGCAGTAAATCTTCTCCCATAGAAGTACTCCTTGAAAGGGTGCAAAAGTACCACTTTTTGGAATTCACAAATCTTGGCAGTAGTAGACTTGGAAAGCTGCAGAAGTCTCAAGTTTCAAGGCATTCTATTGGCAACGAATGTCAAAACGTTTATTGGATGAATGTTTGTAAATAGTCCAACCAGTGGCAAACGCTCAGGATAGCATTCCGTCGTTTTTCAACCACTGTGCCTCTCTAAACAGAGACCCACCTAATGCACATCAGTACTGAGCCTGTTCCTCATGGAAATAGTCCATCTCGAACCTTGGCCATCCCACCCCTCCACCTTGCAGCCCACTGTCTTTTAGTTGGGAAATTTGAGTCGCACGCCCCGAATCTCACTGGCTAGCTGCGCCCCTGGGTTTGTGACCAGCACTATTTTACATACTACAAAATGCAGTTGGTGAACAAGCCCCTTTGCGTCTTTTGACCGGTATGTCATATTCATCGAAGGCTGGCAGAGCGCTGTGTGACCATATAAGGTTACATGCGGCTTACAATAGAAGGGAACAAAAGCCTTAGAGCTGCAGCTGTTGTGTCTCCCTCTCAAAGAGCTTAAGGTCTCTCGTTCCACCAAAGGTCACAGAGCAAACACAAAACATGTGGTGTGCCCAAGGAGCAGGCGACTTTAGGAAACGCTTCCTTTGGGGACAGATTCCATCAGAGCTATGCTTTGATCCTTTCATCTGACCCTAAATGAGCAGACCCTTGTTTGTTCATTCATCTAAACTGTGTGCCCTGTTACTTCTTTAGGAGCAGAGAGAGCACCATATTAAGGTCCAGACTCTCAAATAAACCGCATTAAATACAGTGCAAATCCCAAATTGAGAAGTCGCTTGTTGCACACGCATGTATAGCTAGCGTAAACTGAGCTGAGAGCGGCAGACTACTAGTGAGTGAGACGAAAAGAGCGGGAACCGGCAGCGCAGACGACTCAAGCTCGTGTAAACACTAAACAACTGGTGTGGTATTGTATCTACTCGAGGCAAGCCGGGCTATCTTGTAAACAAGGCTTGAGTCTTCCATTGCTATAAATTCATCGCTGATGGATTAGTGACAGATTAAAATTATTTCTTATTTCGAATAGAATTGAAGAATTGCGAACACAATATACTTGGGAACAAACTTTCCCTGCCAACTAGCCTTACCTCTTGCCCCAACTGTCTCAGCAATTCACGGAAGACCTGACACCTTTCTTCAGGGAAATCAGTTCTACCGCTAGGGGTCGCCATCACACTAGGCATTTTGAAAAGAAAATACCACTTCGGGATTTTCCTTTTGAAAAGAAAAAAGAAAACAGTTTGGTGTAGCAGGGCTCCTTGAGCATTCCGCAGCTCGCCCACCTCTACTTTTCCGGATATTACTTGCAGAAATAAGCACAGGAACATTTCCCATACAATGTGAATGCAGGCACAAAAAACATTACTGGACAACAAACATTATTGTTGCTGTGAATCTGGAAGGCGACAGTGACAAACTTACCCTGTAAAGTAATTTCTTCTACTTTCACATTTTCATTTTTTTGCAGATCTTGTCTCCCCCGGTTCCCAACAGATAAAACCTCAGAGCTGTATGTTGCAACGTTTCATGAGAAAGGATGTGGCAAAGTGACCAAGGCTGATGACTTTGGAAAGAAGTTTCCCCTGAATATAAGGTAGAGGGGAGGGCATCTGCAGAAATGCAAAAAATCCTCGCAGACATTAACCTGCACGCCTCAACACAATGATCATGTGAAGATTAACAAAATTCCCCAAAAATGTTTATGTTGAGCCTGGCACTGTAAGCTGTTTGGTTGTGAAACACCAATTATGAGCTTGCAGTGGGCTTACAGCCTGCCAATTGGTTACCACTGGTTGTCTCTCTCATTTGCTTGCTTCTTATTCGATGGCTTGCCTTCCTTTTCTCCGGTTTATATATCCCTTGCAGCAAAGTCTATTGAAGATCCTTTTGATTGCCTGATGTGTCCCTCACCTGCTCACATTTTAGGAACTACTTTTTCCCCATTCAGGTCTCCATGAGCGTATACGTGTTCCTAGCCCTCTCCCTCGCATGCTGCTTCACTCCTTAAAGAATGCCCCCATGCTGTGTGCTCCCTGCCACTCCCAGTTTGTATGTAAAAGCACAACAGGGGTGTTTTGCTAGGGTGTAGCTGAAGACTAGAATTTAAGGGTTGTTTTCACTTTATCTCCAGTATTCCACAAATTTCATGGAAACACCAACTTGGAGAGGATGTAGCCTTACGGCTAGAGCGGTCGACCTCGAAGCTGGAGAATCGGGTCCGAGGCTCGGCAATGACGCTGAATATCCTGTGATTCTGGGCAAATCACTTAATCTCCCTGTGCCTCCAAAAAATGAATGTGCGCATCTGTAACTAAACTGGTGCTCATGTAAAGCGCTCTCATACCTGATATATTCGGGCAGGCCTGGGTGAAATGTTAATTAAGCCAGAGTAATTGGAGTAGCTTTGGTAACTTTGCATTACTATTGAGAAAATACCAAAAATCATGCAATTACACCTGTGAGCATAATTTGGAGTATTTTGGGGCAAAATTGCCTACTCAAGAGGACAGTAACAGAGCGCGAGCAACTGAAGGTTGCTACTGTTCCTGTTCTGTTGCATCTAGCGCTATTTTCTTAGCACAAAATG
Source organism: Lissotriton vulgaris (assembly GCF_964263255.1). Taxonomy (NCBI): domain Eukaryota; kingdom Metazoa; phylum Chordata; class Amphibia; order Caudata; family Salamandridae; genus Lissotriton; species Lissotriton vulgaris. The sequence continues at coordinate 1,498,173,200 of NC_141696.1, forward strand.
CATCCTCAGATTCCTTTTGGACCAAGGGTGCATTCAGTGCAAAGAAAATAGGGCTAAATGCAGTACCCCCCTCGTGTAATTCTGCATAACCTTGTGCAATTACTGCAATTTTGTGTATTTACGCTACAGCAAATTAAGTGAGCTACGCCCACTCCTATGTATAAAGACTGAAAACATTTAAATCAATGTACAGTTTCTATATACCATAAAATATGTGTTTACTTCTGCACCACTATTGTGAAATGTGTTTTTTTTTTTACAATACTTTACAAACATTAACACTCACATTATAAAGGCCAGAGCTATTGGCTGTGCTGCTTGTCTTCTTTAGAATGGAACACTCCAAGGGAGTGCATATGTTTCCATTCTATTTTCCTCTGTTCTTCATAATGCATTCATTTTGGAAAACAAGCATTAGGAAAGCCAGTAGCGTTGTATTTCCTAGCCACCTATTGGCTTTGCCAAGGCTTCTTTTGTTTAGTGGATGCTTGAAATACATCACATAACCCATAGCACCGGCTTCCCATGCCTTCATTGCCTCAAGCCAAGCACATAAGTACAGCAAAACAAGCAACACACAAAAACAAACACAATGGTAAAACACGCTGAGTCACATTAGCGCGAGTTACAAGATCACTGAGAGGATTTGTAAATGTGCCATTTCTGATTTTTGCTCTTTCGTGTTTTTTGTCACTTTCTATTACGATCCTGTGTTTTTCCCTCACTTTGGCGCTGGACGTCTAGGCACATGCATCAATGTTGGCTTTTGCGATTCCTTAATTGCGATTTTTAAGGAATCGCAATTAAGGAATCACAAAAGCCAATGCATGTAGAAATCACTTAAAAAATAGAGATTTCTAAACATTCCTTAATTGCGACTCGCAAATTGCGAATCGCAATTAAGGAATACCTCCCCATTCATTCCGATGGGCCTAGAGGTCTAAAGGAATGAATGGGAAGACATTCTCAAATTGCGATTCTCAATTAGAGAATCGCAAATTGAGAATGCAATTTCAAGGGTGCCAGGGTGTCAAAAGGACACCCTGTTGCACCCCATGAAATTGATCTGTGCACATATGTTGCGCACACACTTGCCCTAAGGGCATGTGTGTGCGCAACATGAAAGTTTGAAAAATGCACAAAAGTGCATTTATCAAAGTTTTTGCAAATTACCATGAAGTTCAACTTCATGGTAATTTGCTCCCCCTATTTTCAAAATCGCAGATTTTTAAACTTTAATGCATTGCATTTAAGGAATCGCAAAATGCGATTCTTTAAATGCAATCGCAATTTGAACTCGCAATTAATTGCGAATTCTCAAATTACGAGGGCCTTGCAACGTTTCATGAGAGAGGATGTGGCAAAGTGACCAAGGCTGGTGACTTTGGAAAGAGGTTTCCCCTGTATATAAGGTAGAGGGGAGGGCATCTGCAGAAATGCCAAAAATCCTCGCAGACATTAACCTGCACGCCTCAACACAATGATCATGTGTAGATTAACAATTCCCCCAAAAATGTTTATGTTGAGCCTGGCACTGTAAACTGTTTGGTTGTGAAACACCTATTATGAGCTTGCAGTGGGCTTACAGCCTGCCAATTGGTTACCACTGGTTGTCTCTCTCATTTGCTTGCTTCTTATTCGATGGCTTGCCTTCCTTTTCTCCGGTTATATCTCCCTTGCAGCAAAGTCTCTTGAAGATCCTTTTGATTGCCTGATGTGTCCCTCACCTGCTCACATTTTAGGAACTTCTTTTTCCCCATTCAGGCCTCCATGAGCGTATACGTGTTTCTAGCCCTCTCCCTCGCATGCTGCTTCACTCCTTAAAGAATGCCCCCCATGCTGTGTGCTCCCTGCCGCTCCCAGTTTGTATGTAAAAGAACAACAACAGGGGTGTTTTGCTAGGGTGTGGCTGAAGACCAGAATTTAAGGGTTGTTTTCACTTTATCTCCAGTATTCCACAAATTTCATGGAAACACCAACTTGGAGAGGATGTAGCCTTACGGCTAGAGCGGTCGACCTCGAAGCTGGGGAATCGGGTCCGAGGCTCGGCAATGACGATGAATATCCTGTGATTCTGGGCAAATCACTTAATCTCCCTGTGCCTCCAAAAAATGAATGTGCGCATCTGTAACTAAACTGGTGCTCATGTAAAGCGCTCTCATACCTGATATATTCGGGCAGGCCTGGGTGAAATGTTAATTAAGCCAGAGTAATTGGAGTAGCTTTGGTAACTTTGCATTACTATTGAGAAAATACCAAAAATCATGCAATTACACCTGCGAGCTTAATTTGGAGTATTTTGGGGCAAAATTGCCTACTCAAGAGGACAGTAACAGAGCGCGAGCAACTGAAGGTTGCTACTGTTCCTGTTCTGTTGCATCTAGCGCTATTTTCATAGCACAAAATGCATCCTCAGATTCCTTTTGGACCAAGGGTGCATTCAATGCAAAGAAAATAGGGCTAAATGCAGTACCCCCCTCGTGTAATTCTGCATAACCTTGTGCAATTACTGCAATTTTGTGTATTTACGCTACAGCAAATTAAGTGAGCTACGCCCACTCCTATGTATAAAGACTGAAAACATTTAAATCAATGTACAGTTTCTATATACCATAAAATATGTGTTTACTTCTGCACCACTATTTTGAAATGTGTTTCTCTTTTACAATACTTTACAAACATTGGCACTCACATTATAAAGGCCAGAGCTATTGGCTGTGCTGCTTGTCTTCTTTAGAATGGAACACTCCAAGGGAGTGCATATGTTTCCATTCTATTTTCCTCTGTTCTTCATAATGCATTCATTTTGGAAAACAAGCATTAGGAAAGCCAGTAGCGTTGTATTTCATAGCCACCTATTGGCTTTGCCAAGGCTTCTTTTGTTTAGTGGATGCTTGAAATACATCACATAACCCATAGCACCGGCTTCCCATGCCTTCATTGCCTCAAGCCAAGCACATAAGTACAAAATAGACCAAAAGATATGCCAGAACTGATATGTGAATTCAACATTAGATTTTGCTCATAAGTTAGAAAAACTCATTCCAACCTAAGATCTTGCTAACAAATAGCGATTTATTCAGTCAATTTAAGAGAAAATATTTCAAACAAATTATTACATTTTATACAATACTACACCATTATTTCATGCAACACTCATTCAACTAGTCATCCATATCACAATCATACAAAATCAGACATCCATATGTACACAGAATTAAGGAGTTATCACAAGGAAAAAGAACGTAATAATAGAAAGAAAGAGACAAAGGCTGCTCAGACAATACACATCTGTAATATACCATCTATCTATACATATATATACACCAAGAAATTAATCATAAACACATTGTTTGAAATATTTTCTCTTAAATTGACTGAATAAATCGCTATTTGTTAGCAAGATCTTAGGTTGGAATGAGTTTTTCTAACTTATGAGCAAAATCTAATGTTGAATTCACATATCAGTTCTGGCATATCTTTTGGTCTATTGTGTTTAAGTGCTCAGCCTAACTGATTAGGAGCCAACTCTTCGCTGTTTATAAAGCACATAAGTACAGCAAAACAAGCAACACACAAAAACAAACACAATGGTAAAACACGCTGAGTCACATTAGCGCGAGTTACAAGATCACTGAGAGGATTTGTAAATGTGCCATTTCTGATTTTTGCTCTTTCGTGTTTTTTGTCACTTTCTATTACGATCCTGTGTTTTTCCCTCACTTTGGCGCTGGACGTATAGGCACATGCATCAATGTTGGCTTTTGCGATTCCTTAATTGCGATTTTTAAGGAATCGCAATTAAGGAATCGCAAAAGCCAATGCATGTAGAAATCACTTAAAAAATAGAGATTTCTAAACATTCCTTAATTGCGACTCGCAAATTGCGAATCGCAATTAAGGAATACCTCCCCATTCATTCCTATGGGCCTAGAGGTCCATAGGAATGAATGGAGAGACATTCTCAATTTGCGATTCTCAATTAGAGAATCGCAAATTGAGAATGCAATTTCAAGGGTGCCAGGGTGTCAAAAGGACATCCTGTTGCACCCCCTGAAATTGATCTGTGCACATATGTTGCGCAGACACATGCCCTCTTGCGTACACACATGCCCTAAGGGCATGCGTGTGTGCAACATGAAAGTTTGAAAAATGCACAAAAGTGCATTTTTCAAAGTTTTTGCAAATTACCATGAAGTTCAACTTCATGGTAATTTGCTCCCCCTATTTGTGAAATCGCAGATTTTTTTAACTTTAATGCATTGCATTTAAGGAATCTCAAAATGCGACTCCTTAAATGCAATCGCAATTTGAACTCGCAATTAATTGCGAATTCTCAAATTGCGAGGGCCTTGACCCTTGATGCATAGCAAAGCTAATTTTGCGATCGCAAACGGGCGATTTTTGCAATTTGCACCGTTTACGATTGCAAAAGGCTTTGATGCATGTGCCTGTAAATGTCTACTTTGTTTGTGGCACTGATTAACTGTCAAAGATATTTTAACAAAAAAACATCAACGGATGCCATAAAAAGTTAAAGTCGTTCTGTTTAATATTGTCATGTAACAGGATAGCCGTGTTCCTCCAGCGGGTAAAAACGTACTTTGTTTTTTAAAATCAAAGTCCAATGTCCACTTTGGATAAACCTTACTTCTTGGTCCTGCCATTTCAGTTCAACCCTCCTAGCCAGCTTTGATTGTGCTCACATTAACCCTTGATATGCAGCCAGTGTCTTGGTTAAGCCAATGTTGGACCTTTATATATGTGAACAAAAGGTTGTGAAAACATCCGAAAATCCGCACTAAGATGTCAAAGACTTTCCTGGGCTGTGCAGTACTTAAAATATGACTTTCTACTTTGGATCCCAAAATACTTTTTTAACTGGTTGAGCCTGTGCAATGTATCCCTTCATTTACTCGTCTTACGTGTGCTGAGTAATTAAAACACCCTTGAGAGACACCTCACCTAAGTTCTGATTTCCATGACTTTGTTTGGAAGTCTTTCATTTACAAAACTTTAAGCACGTGCTGCTTCAATTTTCAAAAAAAGTTACTTTATTTGAAAATTACCGGCCATTAATGTTAAGGTTTCGTCCCTAGAATGTTACTTAAAGCTGTGAGCAGCCGGGGAGAGATTTGTTCAGTTTAATATTGGTGGTAAAACTCAAAATGCACTAAAGTGCCACCCAATATACAAGTTTCCAGATTTTACATAATATCTTGGGTCCCACTTGCGAAGTACAAGAAGAATTATAGATGGATGTCCGAGATGAAGTTGCAGTCTTCAAAAGGTGTTTAATGTTATCGACCGTGGAATCCAACATAAAGTTTTATGAGTGCCCAGTGTAAATACGAAGCACACTACTCACTATGCCATATGTGCATATATTTAATATTCCTTCACTCTACAATTACTCTCATGAAGGGAGTTCCCTTAAGTTAGAACTTATTAGATCAGTGGAAAATGAATTATTGGTTAAAGTTGATGATATATCGAGAGGAAGGACGCAGACTAACATATTCTACGCATGCTTACCTAGAGCATAGATATAAACAATTACTCGAAAATTACAGATAATACGTTTGTTTTCAAAACCAAGTGAAAAACACACTTTCTCACCCAGACAAGGCTGTCTACAGTAGCCGACTGTGACTGTTAATTATTACCTGTCAGTGTGTAACTTACTCTCCATGGTTCAGTGTATGTGTGCATTCAATATTGTCTATTCTCTACACTGCTGGGCCTTCTGAATACAATGTGTGCCCAAATTAAAGTTAGCCCATTCTGGGAATCAGAGAATAAAGCGCCGACATGCTGAAAGCGCTATAAGGTCCCACCACTGGGAGCATGTGCGCTATGCGAATGCCACCATAACATTATAAGAACACTATGGCTCACATCCACAGCGGGAAATGAATGTCGAGTTTATGCCAGCTTCCTTTTGCTGGCTCATTTTCTCCTAGAATGATTGATGAATGACCCTGTCACAGTCTGAAGATGCTCTTGGAGAACAAAATAACTGCAATCAATCAGAAATATGTGGAATAGACAAGAGTCGAATTGTCAAACATGGAGTCACACTGATTCCCTTCCACCTTCATGTAGAAAGAGCACCTCCAGTTATTGATCTGAGGTGGCGAATGTCTACTCACCCACTGGTAGGGCGGCTAGCAGCAGCGCGGTGTGCAGGACTCGTGCAATGGCCGGGTCCATGGTCGCCAGGGGCCCTCTGCGCTCCGCTGCTACAGCCTTCGCCTTCCCTCTCTCTGTGGGACCGGGTGGCAGAGGCTATAAACAGACCGACGCCGCCACAGCACTGACAGACAGCATGCCCTCTGCCTCCGTGTTAAAGTTACAGCTGCTGGATCATGCACCCGCCCCCGCGGGGTCTACAGTCCAGTAAATGTGGGCCTTGGCTGCTTTCAAGTTACATATGCGCCCGCATTCTTAAATAATTGCTGTCTTCACAATGATAACAACGCGCAGCTTAATTACAAGTGTTCTATTCTATTATCGTGATATATAGAAAGAGATCGTACTGTCAGGGTTTGCAGCAGCATTTGTTGGTGGGGGGTCCGGTACTGGAGGTCTCCGCAGACTCAAGGAAGAGAGCTCTTACTGACCTAGTCCAGCGTTTCCCAAACTGTGCCTCGCGACCCGATTTTTGGTGGGTCGGAAAAGTCAGAGCAAAAAAAGGATACCTTTAAATTCAATGTTTATCTTGTCACATTTCCCTGTGCTTCAAAGACAGAGGTCACATGTCAGGCTACTTTTTCTGACAAATTGCTCTTTATTCTTTACTGGAGAACTGGTGTTTACTTTTCCTTTCCCTAACTGCAAAGTGAGAGAGGGTTTTAAAGTGAACTATGTGAAAATCTGGCTGGAGTACAGGGAGTGTAAAAGGAAGGACAGTAGGATGTCTTATTTTTTGCAATACACAAGGAAATGTAAATACCTGTAAATTACCTGTATGCGTTCAGCAATTAGGATACCAAAATAAGGCACATTGGCCTTCAGGTTTTGCAACTCGAAAATTGCGATTTTTAGTGACTCGCAAGTTGCGAGTCGCAAAACTTGATGTATAACAGTGTCTCAGACACTGTTTGCGATTCCCAAATGGGTCCCAAGGAACCTGCCTCATTATTGTTCATGAGGCAGGCCGAAATTTGCGACCCAGTGTGTAGCAAAGTCATCCAATATGTCCTGTCAGCCTAATTGTTTGCTGACTGGTACTGGTGGTAACTGACTTGGTGGTGGTGTTATTGGTGGTGGTGGTGTATTGGTCGTAGTATTGGTATTGGTGGTGGTATTGGTGCTGGTAGTGGTAGTGGTGGTGGTGGTAGTATTGGTAGTATTATTGATGGTGGTATTGAGGTGGTGGTATCGGTGTTGGTGGTGGTATTGGTGGTGGTGGTATTGGCGATGATTGTGGTATTGGTGGTGGTATTGGCGGTGGAGGTGGTATTGGTGGTGGTATTGGTGGAGGTAGTATTGGTGCAGGTTATGGTATTGGTGGTGGTGGTGTTAATAAAATAAGCTTTTGAAAACAACCCGTCTGGTGGCTTTAGTACAGATGACATGTAACACAGATGTGCTGTTGTCAGCCGCAGCACAGGATTTTGTGCTACCTGGAATTCACATGACAATTCGCTAATAATTTCTAAATCCATTTTACTTTGGGGGGTTGAAACAGACACAAGATAATGCTGGGTTAAAGTGATTGAAAGTAGGCGCCCGTGTTACCCGGGGCGGCCGTGCTGCTTAAAAAAACACAAGCGGTTTCAACTGAAGCAGCGCATGTCCGGCCTGCATTAAGAGAAACTCAATAAAGTAAATAGTGCTTGCAGACTAGATAACAGGTCCCATGTAACAACTGAAGTAAAAGGGCCAGTCGCCATGGGAGGGTACAAATTAAGACAAGGCCATACTAAGGAGGGAATAATAAGCCTATTAACAAATCCGAAGGCAGCATTTATAAAAGACAATGCCACAAGCCAATGAAAAATATGGGAGGAGAGTGGGCGCTGCTTCTCTCCCATACTCTACTATAGCAGTCTCGCAGAGCGAGCAGGGGAAATCGCGCTGCCGCTAGGCTCAACCTAAAAATGAAAAGGTGAAAAAAAAATAAAACAGTAGAGCAAGAAAGAAAATAATGCTTTCTCCATGTCAGAAAGGAAGTCGTCCACTTGTGTATCCATGTGCTGTCTTGGCTCCGTAGTAAGTATAAAAAAAGATATAATAGGGAACACACTGTGCGTTGTAAGTCTGCTAGGTAGGATTCAGTTAGTCTCAGCTATAATTTTATTCCAGGAGAAAAAATGCCCTCCTTACAACAAACTTATAACCAGTTTTGAAGCCATACATGAGAGTACACAAAAAAGCAAATCAGTTCGCTAGAAGTCTGCTTTCATATGTGACAAATTCAATCCTATGACAAGAAGGAAAAAACCCTCCATACATAAAATTATATACTGGTTTTGGAATAGGCATTCAGAAGAACAAGATAAACATTATCCATTGATTTTTCACATTAGCCAATCAAGGGGTGAGCGGGCCTTCCTACTTCGGCCACTGTTCCTGTCCTTACTCAACATTTTCCATGATATCCGCCCGTATTATCAATCAGGAAAACAGTAGAACATCACTAGGAAAATCTCAATATTCTAAATGCGTAGAACTCAATGATAGTGGTCTTTCACCAGTCACCAAAATAAGAAGACTGAATGTGACTGTTATTCCACAGGAACACATATTATCTGTGACGCCTAGTAGGTGATTGGGTAGTTTATTAGTTAGCAATCAAGAGAAAGGCATTTTATATAGTATCTTGATGTGATAGGGAATATGAGGCAAGTCATTTTTCCATACATTTGTGAACAATGAATTTATTGATTTTTAACTTTGAAATGATGTGGAACTATATGTAAATGTAAATGTGTTTATACTTGTAAAGCGCACTATCACCTAGAAGGTATCTTGGCACTGTATACCGCTGTGGAACCCTTCCTGGCTTTCCTTGTGAGATGCCCCTTACTGGGCACCTCCAAGGTGGGTAAATACGAGAGATACCCCTTAACTAGAGTCAAGGGAAATAGGGTTAACTAACCAGTAAAACAAAGTGTTCCCTTGAGCGAAAATGAATAGGAAAAGCCGGAGGGTCAAAAAACAATTACAAAATACAAGTAAATATAAAGAATTCTTACAATTTATTTGGAAATACAAATGTTAAAAGGAGAGTGGTCCAAATGGAACCCACTCAACACAGGTAAAACAATAAAAGGTTTTTTTGACATTCAATTTTGGCCAGCAAGATTGAATCACTCATCTTGGAATCTGGAGTACAATGTTTGAAAACAACATAAGCACTGAAGGATGCCAATGAAACAAAAGAACAGGCAATGTCTTATACCAGACATGACTTTTGAGCAGCAATGTAAAGCTTCAAACTTTGATCTCTCTATATCACCTCCCATGTGCTTGCTGCAGTCTAAAATACACACAGATTTGCACACTTCTGCTACCTGACCCCAAACATTCACAGTTGAAGTTTTTTCATCATGAATATTTATGAGCATGTGGACATCTCTTCTGTCTGAGAAAACGATGTCCATCTCTCTGAAGCCACACATGCTCTGCAAAGAATACCTGAATCAATCTTAAAACTCCTTGAAAAGGCAAAGTCTGATTCTGATCATAACCTCAAAATTCAAACAGTAATTAAAAAAAATTTAACTAGCCAAAATGGCTTGCTTCTGATAATAAATAAAATTAGAGATCAGAATGTTATCCAGCTAATTGATGCAGAAATCATGCTGGAATGGAATCCTCAAAAAAGGTCAAACTTTACTCAAACAGGTAAAATAAAATTAAATGGCTCTGAGTATGTTCAGGATCTCTCACCCTCGCCTGACTTTCATCTACCTGTTTTCACCCCTCCAGGAACTATGTCCATCTCTCTGAAGCCACGCAGGTTTTGCAAAGAATACTTGAATCAATCTTAAAACTCCTTGAGAAGGCAACTTCTGGTTGTGGCTTGTGATTCCCAAAATAGCCTCAAAATTCGAACGCCAATCTTTAGCTGTTAAAATGGTTTGCTTGTGATACTGAAGAAAATAAATAAAATAAGAGATCAAAATGTTATCCTGCCAGTCGATGTAAAAATCGTGCCGGAATGAAATCCTCATAATAAGTGAAACGAGACTCAAACAGGTAAAACAAAATTAAATGGAAAAACGGAAAAGGAGAAAGGAACTGTATACTCGCTATGGAAGTAATTCTCAGAAAAACCTGCAGTTTAGGAGGCGTCTTCGAAATCAGACCCTCTCCCCTGCTTTCCAATATTTAACAGGCATAAACACTTTGGTGAAGAAGAACACTTGACAGATGCAACACGCGGACCTACGGTTATGACTGAAACTTCATCAAGAGCGGCCAGCAACTCTAAAATAAGGAACATATGCAAAAGTAGAAAAGCGAACTGTAGAGTTACCAAAAGACTTCGAGAAGTATGAAATCCGATTCACAAATTGAAACAAATGACATGCTAACAAATAAAGTCACTACATTAAACAACAATATATCTCAAAATACTGCTGACGAGGAGGCACGGGCATCACTGGCTCTCAATTCTATGTCAGGACCGGAGGCTTCAGATTATGCTATGTCTTCCTTCGCTTTATTAACATAAAGACTCCACAGCAGCTTAGGAAAAGATATATAATAGTAACAAAATGCTTTAAACATAAAGCATTGACGGAACGTTCAACAAATCAAAACAACAACTCCCAAGAGTCTCTTTGTATAATAATAGTCCATAGTCCTTCCACTCTGTCCATCACCGCTATGAATCCGGCCTTCTCATCCTCTTCCTCCTCTTTCTTCGCTGCTCCCGCAGCCCGATGAGTGCTTTTCATGTTTTTTCCTTTTCGGTGTTTGCTGATTGTATTGTGTGTACGATTGTTGGGGGACTCACTACATGGTTTATTCCCTTACAGAGTCCCCGGTCGCGGGAACGCTCTTTCGTTCCTACGCGATCTTTCTTTCCCACTTGTGTGTGGTGTGTAAGTAAGCCGCCAGGGGGCGCCCTGACGTCTCGCCGGCCCCTCGGCGCGCCTCCGCAGTGCCAGGAGCCGCGCCGCAGAGTCTGCTTGCGCAGGAGCCAACCCTCGCGTACCCCTCTGACACCTGGTGCTCTGGGTCTGTACCTCCCTGCTCCTGACGCCCCGTTGGGGTCTGTATTGCGGCTCTGACCGCGTGAACCACCTTCGGGTGAACTTTGTGCACCTCTTTGATTGAAGTGTGGCTTAGCGCGCTTGAGGGGTGCGGAGACCCGGTCCCGGCGAGGAGGGTCCGCGCGCTTGGGGGTTGGTGCAGCCCACCTGCCACGTCAGTTGGCCAAAAAACGTGATCGCAGCCAGTTGGCCTGCCCATATCTGAGATTTATCTCGACTGCCGCCCTACAGGGTGCCCCGGACTTGCCCTTGTGATCCAGGATGGAAGGGGAATACGAGGAGGAACCCTACTCCTATCTGCAGGACGACGAATTTTACCAGGCGGTGGACAATTCGATTTACCGCTGCGTGACGGAGGTGGTAGGCCCCATGGAGGACCGCCTTTCCGCCCGCATCGTGGAGGAATGCGCGAAGCTGGCATCAGCGCATGTGCCTCCGACCCCCGATCTCCCGGGGACGTCCTGCGGGTTGCCACCCGCCCCGAAGAGGCCTTGTAAGGAGGGGCCGTCATCGGAGGCCCAAGGAGTGGACAGGGGCGCGTTTGAGCGTCTTCGGGACGCCTTCCTGGCAAAAGCAACGGCGGTGCCCCCTGCTCCCTTGGTGGACCCTAGTGCTTCGGGGGACGTGTCGACGGCCCCCGCCTCTCTGGTGTACGACTCTCCGGATACCGATGACGACGGGGAGTCGACCCGATCTTGGCTTCCGGCGTCTTCTGCCAAGGAGATGCCGCGAGATGAGTCGGGCATGCTGGACCCGGACGAGATCATCCATCCCCGCTCCGCGGCTTGGACACCGGGGGAGACTGTGGCGAAATTCGTAGCGGGCAGGCTGCGCAAGCCCCTGGAAAAGGAGGCGAGAGGTTGCCTGCGTGGGGAGTGCCCTCGGCCGACTTTGGAAGGCAAGGTGGCCATGACCCCGGAGTTGGATGCCAAGATGGCCACCTTCCTGGCGAAATTTATGAAGGACCCCAGGAAAGGCATCGATCGGTCCTGGCGGGCCTGCCAGGACAAATTGCTGGATGCGGTTGGGCCCGCCACGAAGATCCTCGATATGGCGGAGGAGGCTAAGGTGAATGGCACCGTCATTTCTCCGGAGGTGCTTTCGAATTGGGCCCAGAGGGTGATAGTGTTCTTGGGCAACGCTAACTGCGCCCTATGTACGGAGAGGCGGCGTTCGCTCCTGATCAAATTGGACCCAAAGTTGGGAGACCTGGCATCGTCGGAGGCGGGTGCCGTGGCCCAGGGTGGCCTCTTTGGCGAACCCTTCATCAGGGAGCTGGGCAAGTTCGTGAACACGTTCACGTCGCTGGATAAGGCCCAGTCCAGCATTAAAAGGGTGTTTCACCAACGTTTCTCCGGAGGGGCCGGTCGCGGTAGGGGCAGCGCGATCGTCCGTGGCCAGCAGACCAACAATAAAGGACAAGGCTCCGGAAGAGGCCAATACCAGACCTCTGCGAACTTTAACAATTTCTACCCCACCAGAGGGCAGCGCTTCGGCGGCAGAGGGTTCAGGAAGAACTCCGGACAAGGAAATGCCCCCGGTAAGTGTCCTTTGTTTGGATCAAGTTCCGATTGGGGGGCGGCTGGCAACCTTTTACGAGGAGTGGGAATTGCTCACTGCCGACGCTTGGGTCTTACAAACTGTACGAGGGTTCCACATAGAATTTTACGACCAGCCCACGCAAGCGATGCCCCCGCGCCCAATGGTCTTTTCGGAGTCCGACGCGCGGTTGATAGACGAGGAGGTCTCGGACTTGCTACGCAAAGGGGCCATCCGTCTATCAACGCGCCACCCACACGGTTTCCTCAGCAACGTCTTTTTGGTGGACAAGACAGATGGGGGCAAGAGACCTGTGATCAATCTCAAGGAATTCAATGGGTGGTTGGTCTATCGACATTTCAAAATGGAGGGTATCCACCTCCTTCGAGACGTGCTCCTCCCTCGGGACTGGATGGTGAGACTGGATCTCAAGGATGCCTACTTGGTCGTCCCCATCCATCCCCCTCATCGTCGTTTCCTTCAATTCCTATGGGACGGCAAGGTGTTCGAGTTCACCGCACTGCCGTTTGGTCTGTCGTCGGCCCCGTGGTGCTTCACGAAGGTTCTCCACCCGGTAGTGGAGTTTCTCAGAAGTCAGGGGGTCCGTATGTTAGTGTACGTGGACGACATCCTCCTCATGGGGCAGTGCCCGGAGGTGTTGGCGGGCCAGCTGCGACAAGCTGTCCGTCTGCTCCAGAGACTGGGGTTTGTGATCAACGGCTCCAAGTCGGTTTTGGTTCCCACTCAGAAGATCGTCTTCTTAGGTTTCGTGGTGGACTCGGTACAGGCGGTCTTGAGCCTGCCGGGTCGGAAGGTCGCGAAAATACGACACCTGCTTCGGCAGACGATCGCGAGGGATCGCACGTCCCTGCGCCATATCGCCAAGGTGGTAGGACTTCTCTCGTCCTCCATCCAGGCGATTTTTCCAGGCCCACTGCATTACAGGGCTCTCCAACGCTTGAAGGCGCAGCACCTGCGTCGTGGGATGAGTTACGATCAGTGGGTTCCCCTCACGGACGAAGTGAAGGAGGAAATGTCCTGGTGGCTGTCTCACATGGAGGCATGGAATGGTCGGGCGATCTTCGGTTCGGCTCCGGACCTGATCATAGAGTCCGACGCCAGCAGGTCGGGCTGGGGCGCCCGGTGCGGGGATTTTTCCACCGGCGGCGCCTGGTCTTCAGAAGAACAACGATTGCATATCAATTGTTTGGAGCTCCTGGCGGGCTTCTTCGCAGTTCGCTGTTGGACCAAGGATTCGGTCAAGGCCTGTGTCCTGTTGCGGATGGACAATATTTCGGCGGTTCGTTATGTGAACCATCTAGGGGGTCCTCGTTCCCGCGCCTTGGCGGATCTGGCGAAGGACTTCTGGGACTATTGCCTGTCACGCCACATTGCGGTGACAGCGGAATATCTACCGGGTCAGTCCAACCAGGTAGCGGATTGGCACTCCAGACACCTCAGGGACGCCAGCCAGTGGAAACTGGATCCGGAGGTCTTCCGGTGGCTACAAACTCTCTGGGGTCCCTTTTCAGTGGACCTGTTTGCGTCCCGTCTCGACCACCAGCTGCCGCGTTTTTTCAGCTGGAGGCCGGACCCTCTGGCGGAGGCCACGGACGCCTTTCTGCAGGATTGGAGTCGGGAACAACCGTTTGCGTTCCCCCCGTTCTCCATGATCATGCGGGCGGCGGCCCAAATACGCCGCCAGGGAGCGGAGTTGGTGTTGGTTACACCGCTCTGGAGGTCTCAAGTGTGGTTTCCGGTTCTTCTGGAACTTTCTTGGGATTTTCCAATCCTACTCCCCCTGTTTCCTCTGCTCCTGACAAATCCGGATCGGGAACCGCATCCCCTCATCACGCAGAACTCTCTCCGCCTCGTGGCGTGGAGGCTCTCAGGAGACGCTGGTCGCTCCCAGGCCTTTCGGGGTCTGCTGAGCACTTGCTCTCCAAAGCATGGGCCGATAGTACGACAAAGCGTTACAGATCCGCTTGGCTTAAGTGGATGCGTTGGTGTCTACGAAGGGATTTGGATCCCTTGGTCGCAGGCCTCGTTCCCGTGCTGAATTTCTTGGCTCACCTAGCCGACAAGGGCTTGGCCTATAGAACGATCAATGCTATTCGATCGGCGATTTCGGCGGGCCATAATAACATCGATGGCCACCCGGTAGGGGAACATCCTTTTGTTTGCCGGCTTCTGCGGGCTATTCGCCTCGCGTTGCCTCCGGAACCCAGGTACTCCGTCCTTTGGGACGTTAATTTGGTTCTGAACTTGTTCTTGTCCTGGCCGGCTAATTCCTATCTGTCTCTCAAAGAACTGTCGGCGAAGTTGGCCATGTTGTTGTGCTTGATTTCTTGTAGACGCGTCTCTGATGTGCGCGCGCTGGATGTTTCTGCACGCATTTTTTCCCCGGATGGGGTTACTTTTACCGTGGGCCGACGCACTAAAACGTCGTCGCGGTCCATTTCATATCCAGCTTTTCTTGACACTCCTAAGTTGTGTGTTGTGCAATGCCTCAAAGCATATGAGGATCTGACCTTGGATTTGCGCCCTCCGGGCGAGCGTCAGTTGTTGATTGCCCTGCGAAAGCCACACAAAGCTGTCTCCTCTCCCACTATTGCTCAGTGGGTGCGGTGGGTCATGCAAGAAGCGGGCATCAATACTTCTCTCTTTGGAGCACACTCCGCCAGGGGGGCCATGGCCTTAAGGCATTCTCAGTGGGTGCTCGTTTGGAGGACCTAATGCGAGCGGCGGATTGGTCCTCGGATTCCACCTTTAAGAGATTTTATTTTAAGCCGGTAGTGGATTTGGCCAAGTTGGTGGTAAGTAAGCTTTGAACTAGCATAATCTGAAGCCTCCGGTCCTGACATAGAATCGAAATTAGCCTAGCTTACGTAACGGTAAGTTTCAATTCTATTAAGGACACGGAGGCGAGGATTATCCCACCCAGGCTACAGTGGTGTCTCTACCCACCCGTATGGCAGTAAGGAAAGCGTTTTCCTTTACATTGTCGGTACTGTATTAGTCACTGAATGCTCCTCGCCTTATTGTCGCATTCCTGGACCACCTCGCTGATGCTGTTTCTTTTTCGACAGGCAACGAGGGTGCTAAACAGGATCAATGAGGCTCAGGCGTGATCTGCGCGAAGAAAGAGGAGGAAGAGGATGAGAAGGCCGGATTTATAGCGGTGATGGACAGAGTGGAAGGACTATGGACTATTATTATACAAAGAGACTCTTGGGAGTTGTTGTTTTGATTTGTTGAACGTTCCGTCAATGCTTTATGTTTAAAGCATTTTGTTACTATTATATATCTTTTCCTAAGCTGCTGTGGAGTCTTTATGTTAATAAAGCGAAGGAAGACATAGCATAATCTGAAGCCTCCGTGTCCTTAATAGAATTGAAACTTACCGTTACGTAAGCTAGGCAAATTTCGATTGTGTCATATTAAAACAGCAAGGTTCTAAATTCAGCGGTCTACGACAAATGTCTGAAGGTCCGTTAATCTCCGTTGTTGCCCCAGCGATAAATTCAAATAGTGAACTGCCAAAGGCAGAAGCCATATCCAATAGTTTCCCAATATTTTCACCACGGACTCAGATTGCAGATTTGTTTTACATATGGCAATAATCTCTTAAACTGATGAAGAATCTTAGGGGGGTGATTAGGATGGCTAAAGGACAGCCACCGCGTGGGCAGTCCTTCCTCCATCAAACAGATTTTTCTCACCGCTAGATTAGGATGGCAGTGGAACCTGACTGTGTCCCCAGCAGATGCAAAGACCTTCCGCCGCCAGCAATTGTCCTGATTCCCTGGCGGAAGGTGCAGGGCACCTAAAATGGTGGGGGTGCCTAGCAGGCACCGTCCACCAGATTAGGATACATGTAAAAAACAGCCTTTCTATGGTGGCAATGCTGCCATGGAAAGGCATGCAGAGTTTTGGTACGGGGGCCCGTTGCGGCCCCCCCCTTGTGTTAGGGGGAGGTGGGGTGCATTGGGGGGGTACCCATGGTACCCCCCAACATGTCACTGCACCAAATGGCATGCAGCGTGACATGCACCACAATGTTACACTACAGAATGCGTCTGCCATGTTGGCGGGTACATCCTGATTTGTGAAGCGGGACCGCGGCACGTATGGCAGACGGTTCTGGTTTCCAAAGGGATGGAGGATGGACTCCTGTCTGTCCGCCATCCTAATCGACCCCTTAGTGTCACTACGCAAGTACCCAAAACTGAATTTACTGTGTTTGCCTAAAATAAAACTGGTTTCTTTTCCAAGGAAGCATGAAAAGTGAATCCTGTGTAGAATGACCTGTAGAATTCTGGTCTACCTTAATTGCTTCGTTAGTTTTACAAGACTGCGAAATTCGGTATAAAAATGGATTAGATGTAGGTGGTACAAGTCATGTCATACACAATGCCCATAACATGTAAAGGGCTGGAGGACGGAGAAAGATAATTTCTAGGGGGTATGCATTTGTACTCGCCCTTTTAAACACCACACACAAACAGCAAACCTGCCCTTGTATTCTGCTCTCACGTATAGGAGCCGAACATCCTCAGTAATGAGTGGAGAGGTGTGGCTCACTGGTTAGAGGCGGCAGACCCGAGTGCAGAGAACGGCCCGGGACCAGGGTTCGATTCCCGACGCGGCAGGGTCTTCGACCAGGGTCAGCGGACTGATAATTCTCGCATCGGTGCCTACTCCGACCGGGGAGCACACTCGGCAACTCTGGGCATTAGCTTGCCTCATCTCTACAACGGCCCCCCACAGACGCCAGGGATGCCTGGTTTCACCCTGGAGATACCCAGAAAAGGGACCATCTCACAGGGAAAACCAGGACGGGTTCCCCAGCGGTCTACAGCGCCGGGACACTCGGGTAGAGTAACTGTGCGCTATACAAGTATCCCACATTTACATTTACATTTATACCCATTTCTGGATGGTTTGTGTCCTAGTAACTGCAAATTTGACCCATAGAGTATTTTCAAAAAAGAACTCAATAGCCACACACACCCCCAGGTGTCTTGCTTCATCATTGGCTCGCACTTGCCAGAGAATACTCGTCAGAGAATACTCTAGTGGCGGGCGGCCTTCATTGTGAATTGGGGGACTGTTCAGGGATGATCTGGGGAATGGGAGATCTAGGTAGCTAAAAATTCTATACACCTACCTGAATAAGAACTGTGCTTTTATTATGAGGATGGTGTAGGAATGATTAAAACAGACAACTGGACACTTGAGGCTTAATAGGTGGACATGTTTCAGTCCTGGAAAGGACCCATAAAGGAGTTTGGGGCTATCCTCAGGATCAGAATCCTGTATATCCCTATGTGAATACCTGACTATACGTATATACACTCACACATGCATACCATGCCAGTTTGTAAGGGCTAGTTATGGCAAGAAATGGTTTTGCTCTTACTTTTGCAAATGTCCTTCCCTGCAGCAGTACCTAGTTGTGCATCTCCATACTTCTCCAGATGCTGCATCCAAAAACGAGCAGGGGACTTCAACTCCCACCTTGCTTGCAAATATGTGACACAGGCGCAGGCATAACTAGCCAGCACCGCCATTGTCTAAATGGCTATGTTGCTAATTCGCACAGAAACAAGCACAGGACTTCATTTCCTATCATGCTCGCATGCAATTTACATGCGCACCTGGCTATCACAAGATGCACCATTCTGCCAACTCCCAACATGTCAGCATCCACAGCTCCCTAGCCCAACCCAGAGGCGTGGCCACCAAGAGGGCTATACGCTACTGAAAAACAGTTTTGACCCCAGGTTTATCCTCTCCTTCCCGGGTGTCAGGAAGTCTGGCTAAACAAAGGGGCTACCCCTCTCCCAAGTGTTCCCCATTTGCTCTTCAAAGGAGGCTTAAACTTTGAAGCTCGCCTTTTGGGCCAACACCTGTATGGCTTCCTGCAGGAGAGAAGTAACACCTCTCTCTATTGCAGGCCCTTATTGTCTCCTTTCCTGGAAGTCACAAGTACGTCTCCCTGGGAAAGCAGAAAGCTGTCTCAAGTTCAAGCTCCATGTCCACTCGTTGAGAGCAGAGGAGATTGAAGACAACAAAGTGGCAACTTTGTAAGAGTTGCACATTGTAACTTGTTACATTAATTTCAACTTGAGAACCATGTCTGGCTTAATGCAACAAGTTGTTTGATACCTAGGATGATCAACTTTGGTCGCACCATTCACAAGTTAGCACAGTTGAGGGGTCAGCCTGTAATTCTGCACTTACCAACGGAGCAAGCAAGTCTTTCCATTGGTTAGTGTTCTTACTGTCAGAACATGAAAAATACATGTTCTACCCATGAAATATGCTGCTTCTTGCCGTAGGGCTTGGTAGGCCAGCCATAGGGGTGACATATACATGTTTCAGGAGGACATTTGACTTTGCCATGGCTTAAAATGGCAAAGTCAGGCTAGAAGTTTCAAACTGCTCATCCAGTCTGCAATGGCCGAGTGAGAGACTGGTTTTACCTTTGTCACACACAGGGTGGCACAACCAGTGCTGCAATCCCTGGGGTGACTTTTTAACTTACTGGTCCTGCATACTCTTGATACCATATACAAGGGACATAGAGGTAAGTTAGCCAATGCCAACTGGGTACAGCCAATGTAACATACACGTTTTGGGGTCTAGGCACTGACACTGAGGTTCAGTTAGCAGGCATCAGTGCACTCAGAGTTGAAAAACCAGCAGCATCAGTCAAAAAACGTGGAGGTGACCATACATGGCCCCCTAAAGAAGAAGGTGATAAGCAACTAACCTTTATCCTGGTACTTTTCATCACCTAAGTGCGTGAACCTGAAGTAAACCTGAAAAGGCCATCTGCATTGGCATCGTCAGTCCCAGGTCTGTGTTCCACTTTAAAGTCCATACTCTGTAGGGTAATAGACCACCTCAACAACTTTCTCCTTTCATCTGCACCAACCATCTACGATGTTTGTGGTCAGTTTGAACTCTGAAGTGACCCCCAACAGGTAGGGTTTAAGATTCTTAAAGGACTAAACCACAGCAAAGGCTTCCCTCTCAATGGAACTCCAACGCTGCTCTCTATGGAGGAGTTGCTTGCTAATGAAGGCAGCTGGCAGTTCCCGGACAAAATAATTTACCTGTGACAACACTGCCCCTATCCCATGTCCGGAGGCAACTGCCTGAACAAGGAATTCCCTGACATTGTAGGTTTCCAACCTATCCTCTTCAAAGGCAATTTTCCAGGGATGCAACAGATGATGCTCTTGATTCGGGCATAATGAAGTAGAAAGTTCAAACTGGCAAGATCAAAAATGGTCCAGAAGGAAAAAGAACTAGTATGTGGCACGTATGGTCTGTGAGCTGGTAGTAGTGCACACCAACCACTGTAAGTCAAGTGCAAACGCAAGTCCTATCCTCACCACTGACAACCAATGTTAGAAATGGGGGTCTCTGGTTTGCAAGGGCTTGCACCTATGTCCAAATAGGGACCCTTCTTCCTAGTAAGGGTAAGGGAGTTACACTCCTAAAATAACTCCTGCTCACCCCCTTGGTAGCTTGGCACGAGCAGTCAGGTTTATCTTAGAGGCAGTGTGTAAAGCATTTGCACATAACCAAACGTAAGCACTACAAAAAGACACCACACCAGTTTAGAAAAATAGGCAATATTTTTATATACTTTAAGACAAGACCAAAAACGATAAAAATCCACAATACAGTACTTAAAAAATCTACAGTTGTCAAAATAAGCTTAAAAAAACAGTTCCTTGATATCAATAGTTCCGTCTGGGGCTATCACGGCATCGTGAGCAAACAAATCCAATCAGTTCTGGCTGACCGCGACGTCACGGGCCAGCTACTGTGTCAGGAAGACCTACAAACAGTACCTTTTAGAAAAGCAGGGCGTCTGCGACCTCTCGTTGAGCTTCTGAAAACATGGCATCCGCAGGCGTCGGTTCTGGAGGTCGGTGCAGGAGTCGTCGGGGCCCTCAAAGTCACATGCGTTGTAGGTCGACCTCCTCTCTGTTGGGATCAGGAGCGCTGGCATCGACAGGCATTGTGTGCTGCAGTGCAAAGTGCAGCAGTGCGGTGCCCATAGGTTGTGGTGCAAGCAGCGGCTCGGTGGTGGCGTCAGATGGCATTGTCAGTGAGACCAGGGTCGCGGTGCGAGATGAAGGCGGTGCTCATCCCAGTGCTGGCAGGTCACGGTGCAAGCAGCAGCATCGTCGTTGCTGAAGCGTTGTCGTCGGCTAACGAACTTGAGTCAGTGGCACTGGCGTCGGTAGGCCAAGGCTGCCGTGCGGGATGAGGGCGGTGCATCGTGTAACTTTCCGAGCGGTGCCCTCGAACCACGGTGCCAGCAGCGGCGTTGATTCCGGTGTGGAGAGGCGGCGTTAGGTATACCAAGGCGTCGTCATGAAGTGAAGCGGTGCAAGCAACGGCTTGGTGGCGGTGTCAGATAGCATTGTTGTTGAGACCAAGGTCGTGTTGCGGCAGTGCCCTCTGCTGTGCCGTCAGGACACGGAGTCGGTAGTGGCGTCGTAGACGTAGTCGAGTGGCTTTTCCTCTGTTGCAGCACAACACACACAGTCCCCAGTGCTGCGGGCAGAAAAGCTTGAAGTCTTTGTTGTTCGTGAGACTTCTTGAACAGGGGGCAAGCTCTACCTTAAGCTCTTGGAGAAACTTAAAAAGAAGATTGCAGAAAGTTCAGTCCAGTCCATTCACTGCTCAAGACAGAAGCAGCCACTGCAGGCCAACACAGCAATGCACACAGAAAAAGTGGTAGGTCCTCCTCACAGCTTCTCCAGCTCTTCTTCCTGGCAGTCTTCTTGATCCAAAAGAGTTCTAAAGTTCAGCAGTCTGGGCCCTAATATTTATATCCCAAAATCCTTTGATCCCTTAGGCAGAGAGTGTCTGTGCCCAGCCAGAACTGATTCTGCCTTCTCTGGTGTGATTTCCTGGCAGGAGGTGGAGACAGTATTGTCAGAGGCAGTCCAGGGCCTTTGAGGTGCAAGGAAATCTCCTCCCCCTTTCCCCATTACAGCCCAGGTCTATTCAGCCCTTTGCTGACCCTACCTAGACTATATGGAGCAACTCAGGCTCCCCAGCCTTTTGTCATCCAAAACCCAGACAGGCAATCCATATTCCAGCAGAGGCACATGGGATGACTGAGCAAGAAAAAACCTACTTTCTAAAAGTGGTATTTTCAAACACAGAATGTAAAAATCACCTTCACTAAAAGATGCATCTTTAGATTCTAAGTTCAGGCATACTAAACTTTATTTTCCCACCTAGTACCCAGGGCCAGTTATGTTTATAAGATGTTATAAACAAACTTCCCATTCGGTTATATGGGGAACAGGTAGCCTTGCAATAGTGAAAAACGAAATGGGCTGTAATTCACTATCAGGACATGCCACACACACCAGGGCATGTCCTACCTTTCACATACACTGCACCTTGTCCTTGGGCCTACCTTAGGGGTGACTGACATGTAGAAAAGGGAAGGTTTAGGGCCTGGCAAGTGGGTGCACTCGTCAAGTCATCATGACAGTTACAAACTGCACGTAGACTCTGCAATGGTAGGTCTGAGTTACCTTTATAGGGCTACTCAAGTGGGTGGCACTACCAGTGCTGCAGGTCAACTAGTACTTTTGATTTACAGGCCCTGTCACACTCAGTGTACTTTACTAGGGACTAACAAGTAAATCAAATACCCAATCCTGGAAAAACCAACCCATAACACAATTTACCACTGATCAGCAGTGAGAAAAGTGCGCAGAAACACTATGCCAGCAAAAACAGAGTAAGAACCGGGAGGGCAGAAAGCAAAAACTCAGGGAAACACGCCAAAAGGTGCCAAGTCTAACAGAAGTTAAAACATGTTTGATGCCATGTTACCTAAGAAAGTTTTGCATTTCCAAGGAAACCAACTGGGTGCCATTATTAGTCACCAGTTCCTCTGGAAAACCTTCACGGGGGAACACTTCTTTAAAAAAAAGTAATGATGGACAAGGAATTAACACACTCCACAAACTTCACCTCAGGCCACTTGGACATATAGTCCACCAAGACGAATGCGTACAAGTGAGAACTCCCACTGATACCAAAAGGACTCGCGACGTCAAGAGTAAGTTTGCACCAAGGTGAATCCTTCACAACAATGGGATCATTAGGAGAGGGATGAGTTACCTGTGACTTGTCACTCAAAACACACTTGCAACAGTCCCTGACATATGGTTTAATGGATCTGTTCAACCCAGGCCACCAAAAATCCTCTCTGATTCTGCGTTTCATGGCACGAAAACCAAGATGACCTTCATGGGCCAGATCAAGGACTTTTTTGCGCAAGCATACCGAAACATCCAAAAGACCACCCTGTGACGCCTCGGGATCGCCCTGGTCTTGGACTATCACTAAGGGAATGAACGGGGTCGTGGGGGTAGGAACTGCCCCTTCAAGTAGACTCACGGACACTGGGAATCTCGGTAATGCAGGCTTTATTGCTTTCAAAGTACGTTTCCGATACGTGGTTTTACGGTAGTAGGGAAGCGCTGTCTCTGCTTCCTCCGTGAGTCTTTGTAACCGTTTCTCCGTCGCTGTTTTCCTCTCCTCCCGGTGTCTTCTGGGACTGGGAGTCCGATCCTTCCGCTCCACGGTGTCGGGTCGCCTCGTCAAGGTGTAAAGAAGAGAAACAAGGTTTTAGCCTCCTGGTCAGACCTTTATCACAGGGAAAGGGGGTGAGGACTCACACGTGCACAGCTAGGTTCTAAGGTGCCGGATAGTGAGGGGTGGGGTAGTGCACAGGGTGTGAGTGTAAGACTCCTATGGCGGTTTCGCCCACTTAAAGCCCGCCCAGCCCGCAAGCCGTGACCGTACCTCAGGTAGCCACACTTCCCTCGATGAAGTGTGGCTGGGCGAAGAGCCTTCCCGTTGGCCTCCTGGCTTTCTCCGTCGTCCTCTCTCGGCTGGTCCGACTTCCGTATCCCGTCTCCGATCCTCTCCCGTCTCCTGCCTCCGATGTTCCCACTTCTCCTCTCCTTCCACGTCCGCTCCGCTCCACTCCCGACTCTCCTCCTCCTCCGCTCGACTCCGCTCCCGACTCTCCTCCGCCTCCGCTCGACTCCGCTCCCGACTCTCCTCCTCCTCCGCTCCCGATCTCCTCTCGTCCTCTCCTTCTCTTCGCTCGCCGTCTCTCTCGCCTCCGAGTGTATAACACCCCTGACTGTGTTCCTGGGCGGCTTTTACCTGAGTCCCGGAGGCGTGTCCGGTGAGGCTCTCGCTGTCCAGCTCCGCCCAGTTAAAGAAACAGCGGTCTTCGACCTCTTCTGTGTCAGTGTCCTCCAGTTCTGTAGGTCCCCGCCAGGCGCCTGTGTGCTGTTTAAAGAGAGGGGAGACAGGTAAGCCTGGCGGACCCGAGTCCACCCCGTCACACACCTCCCCCCTACGATTCTCCCGATCGGGGAGAGGATACCTGGACAAGAAGTCCGCGCTAACATTGTCTTTCCCTTTACGGTGCAGTACTCGGAAGGAAAAGGGTTGTAATGTGAGGAACCACCTCATGACTCGGGGGTTATTGGAGGCTTTGCGACTCATCCATAGCAAAGGGGCGTGATCAGTATACAAGCTAAATGTGTGTCCCTCCAGGTAATACCGTAACTTATCCACGGCCCACTTGATCGCCAGACATTCCTTTTCTATAGTTGGATACCTCACCTCTCTGGGGAACAATTTCCTGCTTATATACAAGATCGGGTGTTCAACCCCCTCCCCCGTCACTTGGGATAAAACAGCTCCGATCCCAAAATCAGAGGCGTCTGTATGTAATATGAAAGGTTTGGAAAAGTCGGGAGAGGCAAGTACCGGGTGGGAAGTTATTGTTTTTTTGAGGGATACGAATGCTCGTCTCATGTCAGGGGTCGGATTCAGGAAGTTGGCTTTTGGGGTTTTGCTCTTCAATGTATCCGTTAGGGGTGCTGCAATGTCTGAAAAGGAGGGTATGAACCGCCGGTAATACCCCACTAGCCCCAAGAAGGCCCTCATGTCTCGAAGGGTTGTGGGGAACGGGGTATCTGCAATAGCGCGGACCTTTTCATCTTGGGGCTCAATGAGTCCGTGGCCCAACACATACCCCAGGTATTTTACTTTTTGAAATCCAATCCTGGATTTTTTTGAATTGACGTGCAGGCCGGCTGTCTCTAACCGTTGTAGGACGGTTTCCAGATGCCTGAGGTGCGTCTCCCAGTTGGGGCTGAATATGATGATATCGTCCAGATACGCTGAACTATATGACTGATGTTCCCGAAGCACCTCGTTCATTAATCTCTGAAACGTCGCGGGGGCTCCGTGTAGTCCGAAGGGGAGCACGGTAAATTCGTATAATCCGTCAGAGGTAGAAAACGCGGTTTTCTTGCGGTCTTCTTCGCGCAATGGCACCTGCCAATAACCTTTAGTAAGATCCAGGGTGCTGATGTATCTAGCTTCCCCCAACTTCTCGATTAGTTCATCTATCCTGGGTATTGGGTAGGCATCGAAGGATGATACCGCGTTTAGGGCGCGGAAGTCCATGCAGAACCGACTACTCCCGTCGGGTTTAGGCACCATCACGATGGGGGAAGACCATTCGCTTTTTGAGGGGCGTACGACTCCTAGGCGGATCATTTCTTTTCACTTCCCGGCTGATAGCTTCCCGTTTGGCCGCCGGTATCCGATAGGGTCTTTGTTTGATGATGACGCCTTTTGGGGTTTCAATCCGGTGTTCCGCCAGGTTCGTAGATCCGGGGAGGTCCGAGAAGACGCCCGCACATCTTTGGAGGACCCTTTGTAACCCATCTCGCTGGTCTTGGAAGATCTCCTCATTAATGACCAGGTGGTGTAAAGAGTTGTCTTTCCTGGGTCCTGCCTCTGGCAGGGTGTACGCTGTGAGGGGTGGGCTCCCTAGCCATTTTTTTAGGACATTGATGTGAAATATCTGATTTTTTCGTCCCGGCAATCGGAGTCGGTAGGTGGTGTTGCCGATGGTTTCGAGGACTTGATATGGTCCCTGCCATTCCGTTTGGAATCTCTTTGTGGTTGAGGGCAGCAGTACTAGGGCCCAATCGTGTACCTCGAGTTTTCTCCACTTCTTTCCCTTGTCATAATGGGTTTTCTGCTTGGTTTGGCTTTTCTCTAGTTGGGAATAGGCTAATTCCCTTATTTTTCCTATCTGATTTTTGAGCGCCTGGCTATACTCCAACAGGGTTTTTGTATTTCTAGTGGGTTCCGCCTCCCAATACTCTTTGGTCATATCTAGAAGGCTCCGGGGCTGTCTTCCGTATAACATTTCGAAGGAAGAACAGCCCAGACTACTCTGTTTCTGCCCACGAATCACATAGAGGGCCAGGGGAAGCAAACGGTCCCAATCGGTCTGGTTGGCCGCAAGCATTTTCTTTAGGATACTCTTTAGAGTTCCGTTATATCGCTCCACAAGACCGTCCGTCTGGGGATGGTAGATCGATGTCTTAATCTGAGTAGGATCCAACATGAGGCACACCTCTTTCATAACTCGAGACATAAAAGGAGTGCCCTGGTCGGTAAGTATCTCGACCGGGAATCCTACCCGAGAGAATAATTCGAGAAACTTCTCTGCGATGTTTTTGGAAGTGGGTGACTTGAGGGGAAACGCCTCGGGATATCTGGTGGCGTAATCCACAATGACCAGGGCATACTGGTTTCCTCTGCTTGTCTTCGGGAGGGGTCCGATGAGATCCATCGCTACTCTTTCAAATGGCTTCCCAATGATCGGGAGGGGTTGCAGGGGAACAGCCGGTGGTCGGTGTACGTTTTTCCGTTGGCACACGTCACAAGTCTGGCAGTGGGTCTTGATGTCCTGGTAGACTCCTGGCCAGTAGAAATTCTTTAGGATGTTCTGGGTGGTCTTCTCACTGCCTATGTGCCCAGCTAGGAGGTGGGTGTGGGCATAAAACATGACCTGCTCTCTGAAGCATACCGGGACGAGTAGTTGTTTAGGCTCTTCTGCCTTCGCCTGTCGGTATAACAGGTCCTCCTGTATCAGGAATCGGGGATATCTGGGATTGGGGTTATCGTGGTCAGCATGAGCTTGTTCCCAGGCATTAAGCAAGGTGGAGTCATTGGCTTGGGCGAACTGAAAGCTTCTGTCTCCCTCCCAGGGTTCAGGGGCTATAAGCACTGTCTTCGGGTCCCCCCCTCTTCTTTGCAAGGTTTCAGAAAAAAGGTCAAGAAAGTGGGGGTTATCGGTACCTAGTATAAGCTCTTCTGGTAGGCAATCCAATAGGCCTACTTTCACCACTATCTGCCGGCCCCCTTCCAACCCTAAGGGGACATACGCGACCTGGTAGCTTTTGACATCGCCATGGACGCATTTGATATGTACTAGAGACTCTGGTATTACCTGGGAAACACACACAAACTTACTCTGTATCACCGACTGCTTGCACCCGGAGTCTAACAGAGCCTTAACGTCCCTTCCGTTCACCTGAACACTCACGTGGTATGCCCCTCCTAGCTCCGCTGTAAACATCACCGGTCGGGGTAGATAGCCGACCTCCATAGGTTCTTCCTGAATCCTTTTCTTAGGGCAAAATCGTGCTATATGCCCCCAAGCGCCGCAGTCGAAGCATTGTGGGCCTCTGAAGGGAGCAGGGTCTAAATGCAGCGGTCTGGGTGTAGGCAACCCCGGGGGTGGTCGGATTTTCCGGTCGATTCGAAGTGGGGCTCTGACATTCTTCTCGGGCTCCACCGGGTGTACCCGGGGTTGGGCTCTTGAAAATGTTGAGGCCATTTCAATGGCTTGTGCAGTGGTCAAGTTAGAGTGTTGCCTAAGCCATCGTTGAGTGCCGAATGGCAGGGCCTCCAGATATTGCTCTAAATAAACTTTGTCCATTATATCCTCCTTACTGCTCTGGGCGGGTGTTAGCCACTTATCGGCGGCCGCCTTCAGACGAAAGAAGAGAGTCTTAGGGTTTTCGCCGGGGTTCCCTCTTTCCTTGCGGAATCGTACACGATAGGCCTCTGCGTCTAGTCCCAAGTGGTCAAGGATGATGACCTTTATCTGGGCATAGGGTGTCTGACCGTTACTATTGGCCACCTGGTACGCGGCCTGGGCCTCACCTGTCAAAAGGGGGGCCAGAAAAAAGGGCCATTTCTCCAATGGCCATCCACAGGCGAGAGCTACCCTCTCGAAGTTTACCAGAAAGGCATCTGGGTCTTCACCCGCAATATATTTCTGTAATGATATACCTGATGGGGTGGGGTTTGGTCGCACTTCTCTCACTGGGTTGCCGGCTTGATCAATCCTGATCGGTTGCAGCTCCCCCAAAGTCTTGACAACCGAGTCTCTGAGCGCATCTCTATCCGCCTGGGCAGTGGCTATCTGTTGTTCAATCGCCCAGCCTAGCTGCTCCTGTCCTTTAACTAGCCGTTGTAATAAGTCCTCCATCTTATTGTCACAGATGGCTATCGAGGTGCCCGCATTCTCCACCAGTTGTGACGCCTCGGGATCGCCCTGGTCTTGGACTATCACTAAGGGAATGAACGGGGTCGTGGGGGTAGGAACTGCCCCTTCAAGTAGACTCACGGACACTGGGAATCTCGGTAATGCAGGCTTTATTGCTTTCAAAGTACGTTTCCGATACGTGGTTTTACGGTAGTAGGGAAGCGCTGTCTCTGCTTCCTCCGTGAGTCTTTGTAACCGTTTCTCCGTCGCTGTTTTCCTCTCCTCCCGGTGTCTTCTGGGACTGGGAGTCCGATCCTTCCGCTCCACGGTGTCGGGTCGCCTCGTCAAGGTGTAAAGAAGAGAAACAAGGTTTTAGCCTCCTGGTCAGACCTTTATCACAGGGAAAGGGGGTGAGGACTCACACGTGCACAGCTAGGTTCTAAGGTGCCGGATAGTGAGGGGTGGGGTAGTGCACAGGGTGTGAGTGTAAGACTCCTATGGCGGTTTCGCCCACTTAAAGCCCGCCCAGCCCGCAAGCCGTGACCGTACCTCAGGTAGCCACACTTCCCTCGATGAAGTGTGGCTGGGCGAAGAGCCTTCCCGTTGGCCTCCTGGCTTTCTCCGTCGTCCTCTCTCGGCTGGTCCGACTTCCGTATCCCGTCTCCGATCCTCTCCCGTCTCCTGCCTCCGATGTTCCCACTTCTCCTCTCCTTCCACGTCCGCTCCGCTCCACTCCCGACTCTCCTCCTCCTCCGCTCGACTCCGCTCCCGACTCTCCTCCGCCTCCGCTCGACTCCGCTCCCGACTCTCCTCCTCATCCGCTCCCGATCTCCTCTCGTCCTCTCCTTCTCTTCGCTCGCCGTCTCTCTCGCCTCCGAGTGTATAACACCCCTGACTGTGTTCCTGGGCGGCTTTTACCTGAGTCCCGGAGGCGTGTCCGGTGAGGCTCTCGCTGTCCAGCTCCGCCCAGTTAAAGAAACAGCGGTCTTCGACCTCTTCTGTGTCAGTGTCCTCCAGTTCTGTAGGTCCCCGCCAGGCGCCTGTGTGCTGTTCAAAGAGAGGGGAGACAGGTAAGCCTGGCGGACCCGAGTCCACCCCGTCACACACCCCTACAAAAAATTCCATCCACCAAGGACAATTCATCGCAAACTTTTTTGAAAGGAATAAGTTCAGAGGACAAATCCTTGTTGATGGGCCAACCATGAACCAGAAGGTCAACAACCATCTTGATCTCATTGTCCACCGATAGAGCTTGTAACCACTCACGTTCTGAAAGTGCACTCTTCACAGTGTCTACAACGGCACCAAGAGCACACACAATGTTGAGATCCTCCTCAGGAAATTTGATGGTATTATCAACAAGGGGTAACCGGGATAGACAGTCAGCTATGTTGTTTTTAACGCCTGCCACATACATCAAACGATAATTAAATTCCTGTAATCTGTATTATCATGTAAGTCCTATTTACCCTATACAGGATAAGCGCGTTTGGTAACATAAACTGTGGGATTGGTGGCAGACTGGTTCTGTGCACCCCGACCGGATATGTTAGCCTGTCTGTATCAGCTAGCTCACAGTGCCACTATAATCTCCTCTTACCAAGAAGAGAATAGTTTCTGGCAACCTCAGAACATGACAAACCTGATCCCTCAGGATCGTGGAAACAATATACTATCTTTCGCTCAGTCACTCATGCTCACTTAGTTTGTCTCAGAGATACACTGAATAAACATACTGTAGTGGGGTTGAGCCTTGCATTCATACAGTGTTAAGTTAGCATGAGTTTATTAGAAGTTTAAACGCCATTTTTTCTTTTGCTTTCTTTTGCACACGGCACACACGTTAGCTATTGTTTAGAGTTAGGCTGAGTGTTTTGCTTCACATGAGAATAACTTGTTTTCCTACATTGCTAGACTTGCTTCGTAAGCTTAGTCTGAACTCTGAGTGCCCAGGCCTTCAAGGTTATCTAAACATTGTAGCTGTAGTTCAAACTGATCAGCGCACGTTCTAGCCATAACATATATGCAGCTGTGGCCAACTCAGATACTGGCGCCTTAAACAATGCACTGTGTAGGCATGATTGAACACACTTGGAGAACATTTGTATGCTGAGAGCTCGTGCAGAACTCAATGTGATTCACTCCTGCTAATCTTTGAGGTATGGGGTCGCCTATGCAAGCCTAAGAGACCTTCTTTCGTTATAAAATAACCTATTAGAAAGGGAGGGTGAAATATAGGTATATATTTAACCTGTTTCCATTTGGCATTATAACATGCTTTCTTCCTTCGTATTTTATGGAATCATAACTATACTGACAATCTTATTTCTTATCATATGTCTGCTTGTATTAAATATTTTAAACTTGCACGTGTCTCCCTTTACTCCCTGTTCTGGACTGGTATGAGAGTATAACGAAAGAGTGCTCATGTTTCCCACCTTACCTGAGGTATCCTAAGTCGCATGTTCTGTGTTGTCTAATCATTGGTTACTTTGCTATAGGACGGAGAGCTAATGAGACACTGATGCTAGTCTGGTAGGGGATTTTGGGTACTAAGGTGATTTTTTGGCACACCCTAATTCACTGAGGTCCTGAGTCTCTGTGCACAGTTCTGTGTCTGATCAGAATCCCTGCAACTTGGCGCCCTAACAGTGAGGTTTTATTACATGACGCTTGAGTAGTGCTTATATCAGTCCTTAACACCTTCACTATTGTTTTTGGTTAACAGTGGTGACGGATAAACATACCTATAGTTACATAGGTCTTTTGAAGCTTGAATCTTTCAAAACGGTTTCCTTTTGAATTACTACCCAGTTGTGCTACATTGTTTTGCATTGTACCTATCCTGTCTGTGTCGTTATGGCTGACGTTGACATACCGCAGCATAGTCGCATTGCGGTCCACAATCATTTGCAGGCTTATAACGTCACCTTGGAGGGCATGGCGGTTATTTTGGTAGTGAGTGCTGAGATAGCTTACCCGTTTGAGATTTTCTACTCATGGGTGACATTTCCTGCTGTGGATGCAGCTACTCAGGTGTTTCACACTTATACTCACACACCCGTGCCCGTGGAATATGTTCCTTATAGAACACAGGAAATTCCCATTTCTGCATGGCAGCACCGTTTTTGGTTTAATGTCGCCCTTCCCCACAGTTTAACGGCGATTAGATTAGGTCCTTTGTCCATTCTAGGAGCTTCTTGGCCTGTTTTGGCTGGATTTACCCCGCATCCTCATGCAGGGGCAGTCCTCGTTGCTGAATTGAGGCTTCTATATACCTCCGCAATAGGGGTTATTAGGGCCTTGGTTCAATATGTTACCCGCAATTTTCAGGGCGGGGCACCCTGGTGTTGCGGCGCTTCCAGCTAGACCGAGCAGGATGAAGCTTAGTTCCGTCATGGTTAATGCGGTTATGGGCAAGCGTCCCCAGGATAATGATGATATGCCTTACTGGCTTGCCGAGAAATTTGACCAGCTGGAGGCAGTTTTTCCTAATTTGAGTCCTGTAGAAAAACACAAGATTCTTACAATTAGTTAGCCCAAGGACTTGGTCCCGCAAGCCGGTGACTGCGAATTATGGGGTAGAATCTTTGTAGCAGTGTACACGAGTTTCTTCAGCACTCTGTCAATGGCTGTCCTTCCGACGGTCATTAAACGTGTTTAAGATTAACACGGACCTGAGGCTGCGGTTGAATTGGGAATGAGACTCGTTGGCTCATTTGATGTAGTTTCCGATCTCGTCCTTTCTAATATAAGGGGAGATGCGATAAACTTCCAAGTGTCTAATGCTTTGCGCGAAGTCTTCGATGCCGATAAACCCCGACAGTTATAGAGAATTATTAAGGCGGCTTATAAGACCAGAGGCCGTAATAGTTTAGGTGTCAAGCCCTTTTCTGATAAAGATAAAAAAAAAACTCAGGGATCAAAATCTGAGAAAGACGATCAACCCAAAGCTCCAAAGCAACATTGGAACAAAAACAAGAAACAGGGAAAACAACAACAGAAACAGGAGTCCCGTTCAGCGTCACCAGTGCCTGCGTCTACTGAGCGCAACAATTAAGTCACCTGATCGTTTTCAGGTTCCTGATCAACGTTCTCCTCGTTTTTTACAGGACACATGGGCCTCATCGTCCGGTGGTGGAGGCGGCGGCAGAGGACGGGGTGGCCAGCAGAGTCGCGACCAACCCCGCCCGAAAGACGGAAAAGGCAAGCAGGACGATTCTTCGCAGAAAAGACCCCAGTTTCAGAAAAAGAAAGTTGCCGCATTAACAGCGAGATATGCCACCGATTGTGAGAATGCAGCTTAGGAATCAGACATGGGCGCTGACGCTGTTGGACAGCGAAGCGAAGATTACCATTGTTCGAGAGGCCCTGCGTCAACTACTGAAGGTGACAGCGACTGACAAATTTGTTTTTGTTGAGACAGCTGATACTAGAGTAGCTACCCCTGATAGGCTTTTTGAAATTGACCTTTTAATTGAAGGTGACATACAACGTACCATAAAAGGGGTATTTTGGGAAAATCTTACAACTACGTATGACATTTTGTTAGCGGAGGCTGATTGCCCCACACGTTTTATTCTCGCTGTTCCGAGAGGGTAGGAGGTCATCCTCCCTAGTTTCGCACACACCGTGTCAAAGGAGCATGCGCTGAATTTTGCAGAAGAGTGGGCTAAGGCCCTTGCGCCTGCTTTATACCGTACTCAATGTGGTTGGGATAAATTCTACCCCAACATGAGATTCCCTTGCGGTCTATGCCATAGCCTCAACCTCAATATCCCATGCGGTGTGAAGCGAAAGCTTCGGTTGCAGAAATCCTTCAACAATTGGAATATCAAGGTGTGATTGAAACTTGTGTGTCTCAGACGAATAACCCTCTTTTTAATGTGACCAAACCTGATGGTTCTTACCGTTTGGTATTGGATTAACAGCATCTAAACTCGCATTGCCGTACCTGTGCAGTACAGAATACCCACGGCTCTGCCCTGGTGGATGGTCTTTTGCGTAAAAGGTTTAAAACCACACTTGGCATATCCAATGTTTTTTTTGCCCACAACCTTTCTGGTTTAAGTAGTCAATGGACCGCTTTTACCAGCGGTGGCACACAGCAAAAATGTAAACGTTTAGCAATGGACTATAAGAATAGTCCAGGTGTGTTTGCTGCCCGCATAGTTTCTCTTCCAGAGAGAATTGACCCAGATGCGTGTTCATATGTGGATGACATTTATCTCACACCCGACGAGATATGGGCGCATCTGTGCCGCGTTGACAGCATAATTTGTAATTTTGCGGACTTCAGTTACAAATTTAACTTTGCAAAGTCGCGGTCAGACTCTTAATACGGTGTCTTACTACACAGGAACAGAGATGCTAGTTCCCCAAATCCACCCCAACAGCAACTTAGAGCTTGGTGTAACAAGTCTCAAAAGAGGCTATCATGGGGGAAGGGGGAAAGTGGATAAAATAACAAAAGAACGCCCTTTTGGGGCCTGTCTTTCGGATTTTCCCTGAGCGCAAATCTCGCAAGTCTTGACATACTGCTCAATACTTTTAGACATTTCTGGTCACCAATAGTGTCGCTGGATCAGTTCTCTGGTCTTTGCCTCACCCTTATGTCCCGCCAATTTCGCATCATGGCATTCCTTAATAATCTGTTGCTGCAATTCTTTAGTGGGTATATACAAGGCTCCTTGGTAGTAGGGCAACTGATTACGAATCTCTCCTCCTTCCTTCTTCACCCAATCTTCCATGGTCTTTTCATCCATTGCTTCCGAGATACTATGTTCTAGATCAACTGAAGTGATTGCTCCAATAATTCTTTCACTTGGAATAATTGACTGATCTCCTATAGGCGTCTTTTGATTCTCTGTGTCAATTCTGGATAAGGCATCTGCTTTTCCATTTTGGGCCCCTGGTCGGTAAGTGATGACGAAGTCATAGTCAGCAAAATATAGTGACCATCGCAACTGTCTTGGGGTTAAGGTTCTAGCTTTTTTCAGAAATGTTAAATTTCTATGGTCCGTGTATACGGTGACTTGATGCTGTGCCCCCATCAAGTGATGTCTCCAATCCTTGAATGCGTCTTTTATGGCCAATAACGCCTTCTCTGTGATTGTATAGTTAACTTCCGCCGGGGTTAATTTTCTTGACCTATAAGCAACTGGGTGTTGCTGCCCAGTTAACTTACTTCTTTGAGATAAGACTCCTCCCACTGCTTGATCAGAGGCATCAGTCTCCACGTAGAAGGGTTCGGTCGGATCTGCATGTTGTAGGATAGGGGCTGACGTAAAACTTTATTTCAGGGATTGAAAAACTTCTTCTGCATTAGTTGTCCATTTAAATTTAAGCCGTTTCTTCAATAGACGGGTGAGTGGCAAGATCTTATGTGAAAACTCACTAATGAACCTCCGGTAGAAATTGGCAAAGCCAATAAAACTTTGCACCTCCTTGACACTCTCAGGAGACTTCCAGTTAATTACTGCTTCGATCTTCTTTCGGTCCATAAGTATGCCAGTTGGTGAAATTACAAAGCCCAAAAATTCAACCTGAGACACACTGAAGGCACATTTTTCTAGTTTTACAAACAGTTTGTTTTCTCTCAACTTCTGTAAAACCCCTCTAACCTGGTCCTGGTGCTTTTCCTCATCCACAGAGTATATAAGGATGTCGTCGATGTACACAATTGCACACTGATCAATGAATTCCTTCAGTACATCGTTTATGAAATGTTGAAAAGCTGCAGGTGCGTTGCACAAACCATAGGGCATAACCTGATATTCAAATAGGCTGAATCTTGTCCTGAAGGCTGTTTTCCATTTATCACCCTCCTTCATTCTCACCAAATGGTATGCCCCTCTTAAATCTAGCTTGGTGTAGATTTTTGCTCCTTTCACTTGGTCTAGCAAAACTGATATCAGTGGTAATGGGTAACGATTTTTCTTTGTGATTTTATTGATTGCTCTGTAATCGATGCAAGTCCTCAAATCCCCTTCCTTCTTGGGCACAAAAAATAGAGGCGAGGAGACTGGGGACTGCGAGGGACGGATGAAGCCATTTGCTAAATATTTATCCAAATATTCCCTTAGATGACGATGTTCTTTCTTCGTAAGGGCATATACTCGACTACAAGGCAAGTTCGAACCTGGTTCTTTTTCAATCTTACAATCGTAAGGTCTGTGTGGTGGTAGTTGCTCAGCTTACACTTTGTTGAAGACAACTTCAAAATCTTGGTATTTCTCAGGTATTTCTTGTACGTCGATCACACAGATGGATCCTACAGTCTGACATAACAAGTGTGCAGGATTGACCTCTTGCTCCGTTTGCTGACCTTCAAAAAATTTTCTAAACAATAACCTGACTCCATCTTAATGGTCCTTGTACTCCAGTTAATGGTCTGGTTATGTTCAGTGAGCCAGCGAAGCCCAAGGATTAATTGGAATTGGGGGGGCATCAATTAAGTTAAACTGGTTCTTCTCTTCATGTCCGTCATTTGAGATCGGATGTATTAACTCTGTGTGGCCGACTATCGGACCTGAAGACAAATTTGTTCCATCCACTGCTCTAACGGGCTTGCTTTTTAACTTCTTGATGGCTCTGATTGCCACCCTACTCACAAATTTCAAGTCACAAAAATTTCTGGTGGCTCCCGAGTCTATCATCACCAAGACTTCCATCAGCGTCACATGTCGGAATCTGATTTCCATGGATAAAATTAAATGTAGATTGCAGGGTATTGGCCACTCTATGTTCTCCTGGAGTCTGGTCCAAAATCGCATCCACCTGTTCAACTCCTCCAACAGGTGGTGCCGCTAGTTTTCCTTCGGCTTGAAACTCACTTTGGGTTTCTTCGGACAATTACGCACAAAATGGCCTCCAGAGCCACAGTACATGCAAAGATTGCTGGCTCTTCTTTTTTCCTTCTCTTCTTTGGAGAGAGGACCCCGTATTGTTCCAATCTGCATAGGTTCGATACCCTGTTGTCCTTCATAACTTCGTCCTCCTTCCAATCTGACTCGA
Organism: Lissotriton vulgaris; assembly: GCF_964263255.1. NCBI lineage: Eukaryota > Metazoa > Chordata > Amphibia > Caudata > Salamandridae > Lissotriton > Lissotriton vulgaris. The sequence goes on from NC_141696.1 coordinate 1,498,209,425, forward strand.
TCAAATCTTGGAACTACCGATCTGAAATCTTTTTTCTTTTTACCTTTTCTTTCCCCTTGACGGAAATCGATTTCCAAAACCAAGTCTACCAATGCCGAGGGCCTGTTTGGTATTCCAGCCAACACATCTTTTAATTCGTCCTTCAATCCACGATAGAACACCGCTGCTCTCTTACTCTCTGGCCAGTTGGTTTCCACCACAAGCTTATTGAATTGAGCCAAATAAGAGACCACATCACGATTCCCCTGTTTCAGGTCAAGCAACTCATTGTCGACAGCTTGGGATATCCGCCTTCTGTCGAATATGCGAAGAAACTCTTCCTTGAAGTTTTCATAATTTCGCAATATTGGATCATTTTTTGTATTCAAAGGCAAAGACCAAGACGCTGCATCTCCACTTAGGTATGACAACACAAAGGCGACTCGAGACTGCGCATCTGGGAAAATGGAAGGGCGGCACAGGAAATGCAATGAACACTGGGTAATGAATATCTGGGCCTTCTGTGGATCCCCGCTAAAACGCTCAGGAGCCGCTAAGGGAATGACGGGTGACAAAGAATGAATCACCTGAGTAGTCCTTCTATTGGCCCCTTCTGATAATGAAGCTTGAGTGTCTGACCCAGAACCAAAAGGTTGTCTAAGTCTTTGTGCCAATTCTGCGGTTTCTTTTCTAGAGTTAACTACTTCCATTCTAAGGCTCTGGTTCTCCTCTCGGACTGCACTCAACTCTTTTTGTATGGTATCTAATATGGACCCTAACCCTTGCATGTCTATTCCCTCTGTGATCTCTGTTCGGGTGTAAAATGCAACTTGGGCACTTCACTCTGTCAGACTCTTAATACGGTGTCTTACTACACAGAAACAGAGATGCTAGTTCCCCAAATCCACCCCAACAGCAACTTAGAGCTTGGTGTAACAAGTCTCAAAAGAGGATATCATGGGGGAAGGGGGAAAGTGGATAAAATAACAAATGAGAGAAGGGACTGTCCTGGTGGGTTTCTTCGATAGTCCGTCCTGCAGACTTCTACTGTTGCTGAAACCTGTGGGCAAGAATTATATCAATATGGATCAACTTCTAGTCTATCCTGTTCTTCCTTCTTTAACTCTCTATTTCTCACTTCCTTACCCTACGACTTCCAGAACTCAGCTTCTCTTTTAATTTTATATTGGCGTTCTTATATCGTGTGCTGTTATTCTAGGATGGAGTCTTTCTTCTGTAATTAGAAAATACCTTTTAAATCACTGTTTACCTTCTAATTGTTTTTAAGCTCCTCCCTATGTTAATCTTACTTACTTTTCTATTTTCTGTATATTCTCTTCTTTTATTTCCCTTTGCTCTCTGCCTTTTCTTGCAGTATTTCCTCTCTAGCACACCTGGAATATATTTACATTGGTTGGTTAACGTCTTGCTCACTTATTGACTCTCTGTTTATTAATTGTCTATCTGGAATTCACTTACTGTGTTTTTGAGTCTTTTCCTATTGGTATTGATTCAGCGGTAACTTCTCTTATTATCTTTTCAGGTCCTGCCTTTTTGGAGTTTTGTTCTTTTGGCTTGATGACCAGAATGTTACTTCCTTTCCTTGGTAAGTATTAATCTTATTCAAATAACTATTTACAACTTGCAGTTTGCATTTTTGTCATACATAAACTGATACTTCTTTTCTTGTCCAGAGACCGGACTACACTGCGTCTTTTCCTGACTGTCTGGAGAATAGCTTTCTACTAAGTAAGTATTATCTCTATTTAACATTGGTACTTTCGTTCTCAAGCACTAATCATCATTTGTCACTTAGCTCTCGTTTTCTTCTTTAACTTCAGGATGCTCCGATGACAGCTCAGCAGCGTCTCCCTCAACGCGGTAAGGATTTCCTCACAGCACGGAGACTGCCGCTCTCCACGCTCTCCGCTTATTTACTCTTCTTCACAGCGGCTTGAGATGTCGCTCTAAAACTCCGAATTCTTTTCTTAACAGGTTCCGTAGTCTTGAATTCCCTATCTGTAAAACTACGACACTCCTGACAACACTTCCTGGCGCGGTCAAATCCTTGGTGAAGTGCGAAGTTCACATTCAGCGCGAGCTTTACCTGGATTCTGCCGCGTTCTCCGCTGGGCACTAGAACGTCAACAGCTACTCGATTCTGGTGAACTATTCAGGCGCCATTTTCGAGTTCGCTAAGACCAGGTGTCCTTAATAGCGTGGGGTTTGCTATTCGTGATCCTCCCCTGTGCTATTAACCCAATCTGCAATCCTGGAGTCCTGACAGTCGCACATTGCAGAGTACACAGTGTTGTTCCTGGGCTATGAGCTCAACAATAAGGGTCGAGAATTGGCTTCTCACTTTTTGGAGAAATGCGCACAACTGTGCGCTCCTACAACACTGAAAAAATTGCACTCCTTGTTGGGATTTTTGAATTTCGGGCATACACACATTCCCGAATATGACCAGCGTATCAAGCCATTATATGCTTTGATACAACCAACTATTATCAAATCGTGCTGGCTGCCTATACATTCGGCCATTTTGCAATCTTTGCAGGCTGATCTTCTAGAACCTAAATTCTTACTGATTCATGATAACCACACCAGCCTGGTGATAAGAATCATCCTTGGGGCGGTGGGTTTCACATACCTTACTTTTAACAAAGATGACACAGTACCTATCGCATACAAGTCACACTTGTACACTTCGGCTGAAATGTGGTTTTCCACTGTGGAAAAAGTTTTGATAGCAGTGCAAATGGCGATTCTGAACAAACGCACACTGTTGCAGGGAAAACGCATGTTGGTTGTTACCCCGTATCCTGCCTTGGAGGCAGAGACGAAAGCCAGTGTACCCAGTTCTAAAGCTTGGCACCCACGGTGGATACAATGGGCAACATCATTGACGTCTTCGGATGTCACATTCATTTTTTACGCCTCCTTACGGTCGCAGGAGTTCTTGCAGTATGAATTTGTTCATCCTGGCCCGTTGACTATGCGCCCTTTGGAGGATTTCCATTGTATCATTTACACTGATGGTTCAGCGCAAGTCACGCATGGGTCTAAGCACGAATACGTCTCAGCTTGCGCATTGTGGTTGGTACCATGGTAAATGGAGAATTCAAGTCCAATGTCGTACATACACAGACATTAGGGGACTGTACCGCCCAGTTGGCAGAGCTCCAAGCTCTGATGCTTGCATTGGAGTACGCAGACCCTGGTGTGACTACTCTTATTGTGAGTGACGCTTACTACTGTGTCCAGTCTTACATTGATAATCTGTTCTTTTGGACTCAGAATGACTATCGTGACTCCAAAGGTAGCACAATAAAACATAAAATGATCCGGATTTGAGTGAATGAACTTAAAGAGCAACTGCCACTCGTGTATATAATTCATACTCTTGGTCATCAGCATGTGGGAGTTTACGCTGTTGGCAATAGCCTGGCCGATGAGGCCGCGAAGACAGCAGTTTCTACATATTTGGTTGCAGCAGTTACACGTTCCAAAAGTAAGATTGATGATGACATCTTGGCAGTAATTGCTGCTACTGAGAAGGGAAGTAAATATCCTACTGGATTTCATTCAAAGTATTCTTATCATTTAAGTCCTGCTAAAGTTCCTTATGTGAAAATACCAGACGTTGGTGACAGATTGATTCCCAACGCGGACCGCAGGTCAGCGCTGATTACAGCTGCCCACGAGGGTGTTGCGTCCGCTCCTGCAGACGTTTCGGCTACTGTATCTTAGCTACAACAGCTTTTTTGGTGGCGGGGACTGTATAAACAGACGTGTGATTATGTCCTTCAATGTGACATTTGTCAGCAGATCAAGCCTTCAACTGCTACGCGTCCGCCCCAGACACAGATGTACATTTTCAATAAACCACTTGTTTGTGTTTATTTGGATCATTGCTGTCGTTTTTCTTCAGATACTGCGTATAAGCACATCTTAGTTGCAGTTGATTCTTGCACGCGCTTTGTATGGGTGTGGCCCCACCGAAGTGCTGATTCACGAACTGTCATAAGGGATTTGCGTGTCTTTGTGGGAATTTTTGCCTGTGGCACCTGCCATTCGGACCAGGGTCCAGCGTTCGCCTCTAAGGCGTACAAAGATGCCATGAGTTCATTGGGGGTCCAGGTCAAATTTTCGTCTCCATATAGGCCTGAGGGTAATTCAGTTGTGGGGGGGATGAGCCGTGACAGCTAGAGTTATAGGTACCGGCAGGAACTGGCTAGCCCATCTCAATGGCATACAGCATGCACCTAATAATCTCCCTAGAAGGTCTCTGGGTGGGCTGACCCCATACGAGATGCTCTTTGGTCTGAAAATGTTTGTCCCGGACTTTGAAGGTCTAGACCAGGCGGCGGCAGCAGCCCCCATTGACGTAGATGAACATTGTAATGTTTTACGGACTCTACATGAGACGAGAGACAGTCTTGCAACGGAACACAAGCCCTCCACATCTGATGCTGCTTTGCAGATTCCGGTAGTTGGCTGGCAACCCCAAGTCGGAGAACTGTTCCGAGAGAAGGTCGAGAACAAGAAAGAGATTGGCCCCTCATATCGAGCTCCAGTTCCTGCACTTGGCGTGCAGGGCACAGGAACAGTCATTTTACCTCCACTTCCAGGTCTTAAGGAAAAAAGGTACATCTCCATTGACAATGTGGCTGATTCTTCTTAGTATTACACCTTCGCTCTGTTGTCCATCGATACTGAGAAATTCTGTTTTGGCTCCGGCTCCCAACAACAGGCCTGATGTTGCCTTCGAGAAGCCTGCAGCTTCAAGTCCTTTATTGAATACCCCACCTGATGCTCATCTTGATGATACTGAGTATACTTACCCCACAGACTTATCGATGCCCGATTTACAAACCTGTTTGGCAACTGAGTGCAGATTCTCATTTGGCACTAACTCTACCACATGGAAGTCCCCTTCCAAACTTTCTGTTTTTGCAACATGGTTTGAAAAAAAAATTTGATTCCTCCTTGGACTTACATTTGGTTGGTGCTTTTTTCAATTTTTTTGTTTTTGTCAATTGGCTTTGTGGTGTATTTTTTCCGTCTTGTGAATGGACACTATGTGAAGAGAGAATTTCTATTCGACTAATTAATGGAACATTGGGACCCCATTCCTCATCACACAGAATGAAGAGGGACCTGACTTTTGTAAACATTACTGCTTGGCCCGTCCTAGATGGGATTATATGGGATGCTATTAAATTTCAGACTCACGGTCCCACAGAGGTTATAAATGTTCCGAACGTACTAAGAGTTTTTATGGGGGATGTGATTAAAGAAAATATATGCTCTGATGATTGGGATGCTCAAGCCGCCGAGGCTTTGTTTTCAGATTTGAAATATTATGCTATTTTTTATGCTGAGGATTTATATTTAGATTCAGCTAATTATGGTGATCTGTTCTGTTATCAACACTATGGAAATCACTACCTGCATGAAGCTAAAACAAGGAGGAATATAGTTAATTATACCCAATGGGAACATTGCCCCGCTCCTATTGAAGGCTGATCAAGTTCTCTTTTAAAGAGATTCACTTATTTAACTAATTTTAATCAGTCGAATCCTAATGCATTTTATTTTAAAATGTACGAAAAGACCTCTTCCAAAGTTAGACTTACCCACACAAAACTGTTATATTCCAAGTCCTTTCTTTACCAATTGGCTATTGGGGGCTATGAACTGTGGAAAGATACTATTGATCTTAAATCAGTTTGAAGTTCTAAAAGTTGGCAAGTGCAAGGCACAGAGGCTTTGCATTGTGCAGGTCTCATCCCGAACCATATGCTGTTTTTGAATTCAACTATTTCACAAACCACCTGCTTTGGATTGGCTACTACTAAAAAGTTAAATGCTCCTTCTTTTCCAGAATTGGAAGAGTACCCCGGTTGGGAAAATAATACCAGTATTTCTATCAAGTAATTACTGACCCTGGTGCTGAATTCTACTTTTAACATATCCAGTTTGGATCCTAATGGTTGGTAGTTATGGCACAGAAGTGCAGATTCTTGCCAACATCGTTTTCTGAGTTTAGCCCCTGGCTACACACAGGTTAGGATGGATCCCCGTTTTGAGGGTGACCATTCTAGAACTACCTATTCCGTAGGCAAGCTATGTCAGAATTGGCTCAAACACTCCACTTTAGTGTCAGTTAAGCTTAATTTGTCTAAATTGACTGACAATGTTGATTTAAATGACTTTGTCAAGGGCCCTGCTTCCGGCAGATCCAAAAAGTGGATATGTTCTATTTACAATGAAGTTTGGAAACTGTCCCAGATTGAGGCTGTTTCCCGCTTAAGAGCTACAGATCAAGCTAATTTAGAAAAGGTGCTCACAGTAGTAGATAACAGCATTAACACGCTTTCTTCTCGCATTTACACATTAGATAATATTGTTTCTTCTGTTGTTGATATTGTGCAAGAAGATGTCTCTGTTTTGTACCATGGTCAAAATCAATTATGTTCCATTATGCAGCTTGCATGGACTTTACAAACGTTAAAGGCAGGGAAGGTGCCTTGGGACTATATGAACACGTCCTAATTGTTTGCCCATTTTAATTTGACAAACGGCAATTTATGTCTATGAAAGATGCAACTTGTTATATGTTACATATTGAAAAGTTAGAACCTTTGCGGTTTTCTGTGGCCAAGAAAATTCTGCTGTGTGGCTCGTCCATGGGTTAATAACATTACCTTTTCCTTGGTTCAGTTTCGAAGCTTGCATGAAGTACTATGCAATTGACAGGTATGTGCCTCTGGGCACAGCTTATCTCCATGAAGCTTGGTCACTACCATTTACCTATAGGTACCTGAGGGAGGGAAAAGAGGTTTATTTGAATGGTCCGACTTGTAAAAAGCCAAACTTTGTACCCAGCAGCACTCTGGGCTTTTAATTGCTGGTCGCCTGCCTTCCTGACGCTTCCGCCCGCCGCCGGCGCCACTGGTCAACGGGCGCGACCGCAGAGTGGGGGAGGCTACAAATTACAAGCCCCAGGAGCCCTCAATATTCCCACGCCCACATACGCGCCCGCAGGCGCTTTAAAAAGACGTATCTTCTTCGGGCGAGCGAGTCCGACTTGTAAATAGCCAAACTTTGTACCTGGCAGCACTCGGGGCTTTTAATTGCTGGTCTCCTGCCTTCTTGACGCTTGCCGGCACCGCTGGTCATCGGGCACAGCCGCAGAGTGGGGGAGGCTACAAACTACAAGCCCCAGGAGCCCTCATTATTCCCACGCCCACATACGCGCCCGGAGGCGCTTTAAAAAGACGCGTCTTCTTCGGGCGAGCGGGTCCAACTTGTAAAAAGCCAAACTTTGTACCTGGCAGCACTCGGGGCTTTTAATTGCTGGTCTCCTGCCTTCCTGACACTTCCCCCCACCGCCGCTGGTAATCGGGCGTGGCCGTAGAGTGGGGGAGGCTACAAACTACAAGCCCCAGGAGCCCTCATTATTCCCACGCCCACATACGTGCCCAGAGGCGCTTTAAAAAGACGCATCTTCTCCCGCCTAGCTGGATGCGTGCGGGCGGCCGCCGGGCTGAGCCCGGGCAGAGGGGGGGGGGCGTCTGTGGCCGTCCGGGGCCAAACGAGGCCGGGCTGTGCCCATTCTCCAATCCAATTCTCCAATCTCTAATGGTCGGGACTGGTCGAACATTAACCCAGTAAGCCGTCATCTTTCTACTATTTACTTTGGTTTCCCCTGTAATTATTGCATGAGACGCCTCACTGTTAGATACCTAGTCTGCGGCTTAAATTGGTTTAATTAGATTAATATTATTTTTAATATCACTCACTATGACCTTGCGTGCGGCTAAAGGTAAATCTTCCTCAATAGGAGGGTCAAGTAGAGGAACACTAGACAATTACATCACCAGGGCCACTTCGACGCCTGTCCGTAGAACTTCTCAAACACAAGCGTTCATCTCTGGGTACAATACAATTAGCCATGTCACTACACACCAGTAAACAAACAGAAAAAGAGAGGCACGAGTTATCTAGCGATGATAGTATTACACTACTCCTGCAAGACAGAACTCCGCCAACTGACATAAACTGCGAACTAAATACAAACGCTTCAGCCTCTCTATCTAACTCGCTATTAGAGGTGGAAGTGATAGCAGAGAAGCTCCCACCCACAAGTAAGATCTCTCAAAAAGAGATTAAACTCCCCAAGAATCACACACGAGTCCAAGGACCACCATTGAAGAGAAGAAGAAAGGCCGGGAGCGGACCTCAAAAAATTATAATAACCAAACCAATCTTGGCAAATCTGCTGAAGGTCTTTCAAATAATCCAATTATGACATCTAAAAGGAATCAAAAATAAATAAGGCAACTAACCCACAACCGAATAGACCATCACCTCCCAAAATACTAAGGCAGAACGAAAACACTGAAACAAGGACTAAGGAGGCTCAGGTGGCAGGGCAATTCCATGCTCCAGGAAATCCCCTGAATTTTCCTGCCCGCGAAAATTTAGATGGGGTAAAAAAGCCTAAGAGGCTACAAGTAGATTTACCACCAGAAGCGGTCCCGTTTGTGGTGGTACTCACGGGAGTCCCAGTATTAGAGGATGGGAAAAGAGAAGGTTATTACCAGTTAAAAAACAAAGTCATATACTGGCTATGACAGAACCGACCGCTTCCTCCAAACATAAACGGGGAAATTTTACATGTACGGCGACTCCCCTGGGTGGGTCATAGAACAAAAGATACTCTGGGTGATATCATTATCATCAATTTTAGAGATCATAGAGCAGTTAGATACATCACGGAATGGTTCTCAGAAAATGGAAGTAATGGCATAATTCCACGCGATCTGACCTACTTCTATCCCCGACCCTTACCGACAAATATAATGAACTGCAGGGCTCCACCCAGATATCAGGATGAACGATTTAATTTTCCTATTCCTGTTTACAACCGCTATGCGGCTCTCGCGGGTATGGCGGGAGTGGACTGACTTCATTTCCGGAGCGCAGCGAAGGGGATCATGGCCAGAACAGAAAGAGATCTACTCACGAGTGGTGACCCAAACCCATTTCATAACTTTCCTGATTCCCATTCCAACCCTACGCTGGTCCAGGACATAGGTATAGACTCGCTGGTTAACCCCACCGGGATAAACCAGGCCCACCCTCTCCCTGGGCCACCATCGGACCTAAATCCTAAACTACTTGTTAAATCCACTACAGCCACTGTGGGATGTACTGGGAATGGAAATAAACCCCGTATCTCTGCCTTATTCTGGAATATAGCAGGCCAACGCACAAAGTCAATAAATGACGTATGGAATGGCTTTATTCACAAGTTTGAAATTATATGTCTTCAGGAGACCTGGTCACTTGGAGTGATCCACATAGAAGGGTTTAAAACCTATTTTTCACCTGCCCAACCTTCGACATCGGGCAGACCAAAGGGAGGACTAACTATTTATATCTCAAACTTACTTAAGATAATTGAAATAATCCCTATCAAACTGAAGGTAAATTTTCAGATTCTTAGTATAACTCTAAATAAAAGGGATAATTTCATTATAGTAAACTTTTATAACAATCTCCCTGATGGAGATGCAGTGACCCTGGTATGCCTGATCCGTTCCTTACTCATATCTAAAACAAGGAACACAGCTAAAGAGGTGACAATTATTTGGGGGGGGATTTTAACTTGGGACCATGCCCCGTTAGTAATCGTAACATCTGTGGTATCCTCGATGAGAGAGATAACCTTATCCCACATTTTAGAAACTCTACCCTAGGTAACTCCTTAAATGAAATCATGTTTGAACTAGCTCTGGTATAAGCAAACAAATTGGATAATGAAGATACACCAATGGCTCCTACATTTCATGGGAGAGGACATCAAACTATCATAGATTACATCCTGGTTTCCAATGGAGAGAGGACTATAGATATACTATTTACCACACACACAATTGCATTGAGTGACCACTATCCACTCAGCATTTCTTTGCCTCTGTCCCATAATCCTAAAAGCAGTCTTGGCACCATCTTGGCACAAAACAACATATCACTTAATAGGTTAAATGGATATGCGTTAAAGTGGGGAAAAGTAGGGGGCGTGGCCAGCAGCCGGCGATGGCGGCAGCTTAGGAGGAGAGCTCCGTGACTGAAGCGGCCTCATGAGAAATCCGACCACCTATCCGTTAATAAAATTTCCCAGGCGGGAAGGCAACGAAGCCCAGGACCGGGCGGCAGAGATACAGACTAGCGGGACTCTAATCCGAGGTCGGAAAGTGCAGTTTTGAGCGGACCCCGTGTGGGCCTGTGTGGAGCATCCGGGCCGGGGAGTAGACTGCGCCGCTGACCTGGCAGGAAGTGGACTGATCCGGGCAGAGAGACACCGGAAGTGCCCGCCCGCGGCCGGCGACGACAGAGAGGAACCCTGGGCGTCCTGATATCGCCACCGGACTTCGGGAGCCCAGAGTGCGAGCCCAGGCACCCATCCGAGGTGAGGAGGAGAACTACCCGGACAGCCTACAGGGGCGGGAAGAAGCGCTCAGAGCAGCGACATCGAGAGAAGTGACCGCCATCTTAGGGTCACACAGAAAGCCCTGCTTCAGCCGCTGCGGACCCGGCGTCGCTGACGGAGCGCTGGGACAGACGGAAAAGGTCTCTCACCGCCAAGTAGACCAAAGTATAGCTCCTGGGCCCCTCCACTGACTAGGGGCGCATTGCGAGGCGGGGAGCCCGGGCGGGCACTGGACCTGGTTGTGCCTCCTCCCAGAGCGGACTCCGGGTGCTGAAGTGCGTCCACGCGGGCCTTTCACCTCGGATCCGGGCCGATTTACCTGCCAGTGCCACGGGCCCTACAACAGTACCAGGGGTACCAGGCGGGAGATTCGACGGCCGCCGAGCAGGGCGGCACATGAGGGATTGGGGAGGAGCAGCGAACGCTCTTCCAAGGGAAGAAGACTATCGACCGCCCCACGACGGGGTCTGATCCTCCACTGGCAACTTCATCCCGCCGTTCCCGCTGGCCATTGCAGGAGCGGCGACAGAGTAGAGGGACCCTGTGATAAGTATTGTCACCAGTTGCCGCATGGGCCAAAACCGACTCTCAGGGGCCATGCCGAACCACTGAACGCCACGTGGGCTCTTGGACTGTGCCCAGTGGCTATCCGGGGGAGATACGAGTGGGTCTGCCCCAGCGGAGCCAGGTGAGAGTGAGAACGAACAGGTACACCGGCTCAGGGGACTGGGACACCGGCTACCTTCACCTTTAGCGAGACCCGCAGCCAAGATGGCCGGCAAGGGGCCGAAAAACGTAGCGGCGCAGTCCCGCCTGGAACGGTTTGCATATGAGAAGCCCGTTTCTTCCCCGCCGGACGCCAAATCACAGCCGGGCAAAACTGCGGAGGCGGCGGGGGGCAAGAAGGCGACCCTGGATGATGTCATGGGGGCCCTCACACAAGTGCAAGCCACGGTGGGGTCGATCTCAGCCGAAATCACACTTATAAGGGCGGACTTTCATAAGATGACGGAGAAAGTGAATAATATAGAGGTGGTGACCAAGTCCTTGGTTGAAGATGTGTCTGAGCTGCAGATTAGTATGGAACGCATCTCGAAGGAAAATAAGGAACTGCGTGACAAGCTCGATGACCAGGAAGGGCGCTCGAGGCGGAACAACATCCGTATAATAGGTGTGCCGGAATCGGAAGACACGAGGGCGATGGACCTGTATGTGGAGAACTTAATCAAGCAGAACTTACAGCCCAAAGGACTCTCCGCCTTCTTCACAGTGGAGAGGGCACACAGGGTCCCTGGAGGACGCCAGAAGATGGGCGCTAACCCCAGACCGATCATAGCGAGACTCTTTAATTTCAGGGATCGGGACGCCATCCTGCAGGCGGCAAGGACCTCACCCCCTATTAGGATCCAGAACTCTACACTGGCCTTTTTTCCGGACTACACAGCCGAGGTTGCACGGAGGAGGAGAACTTTTTTTGAAGTAAAAGAAAGAACTGAGAGCCAGGGAGATCCCGTATTCAATGCTTTTTCCGGCCAAGCTTCGGATTGTGGCAGACAATAAAACTTGGTTTTTTGATTCCCCGGAGATGGCGCAGGAATGGCTGGAGGGGTGGAGAACGGCGGGCCTCCCTCGTCGCTCCAACAGGCAGAACAAACACCGTAATGCTGGATCCCGACCGGGCTCACAATCCACCGGCGAGGATGCGGAGGTACTCTCCCCTTTGACTGAACTTCAGGAGGAGGGCGACGATGGGGAACAGTGATTCACTGCTATTGTCTGGCTGAACTGACTGCAACGACGACCGGCAGTGCCGCCTTGGACACTGGGCTGAGGGCCTCCGCGGCCGAGGAAGGGGGCCGCTGACTCCGGAGAGTCCTTCACCCCAGCGAGCAAGTACTATGTTTTGGGTTGGGGTCAGGCACTCTGCTGAGTTGGGGGGGCGGGCAGTTTTGAGTCCGTTGAGCAGCGGGGCAGGGAGGGGGGGAGTTGGGGGTAGGATGTGTTTTTGGTTTTTAGTTAGTACACAGGGTCAGGAACGATACCATGGGGCACACACGCGTAGAGTAGTAGTATTGCGGCACAGCACACATGCTCACTTCACAAGCTGCTTGGTACTCCACGCGCACAGATTAACTTTCCGCTCATCCAAGCATGGTGGGGGGGCGCTAATATGGGGCAAGCATCCCCGTTGAGCCTCATGTCCTGGAATGTGAGGGGTCTGGGAGACAAAATAAAGCGTGGGCTGGTCTTACAGAGCATAAAGAGGTTGAATCCCGCCTTGGTCCTACTACAGGAAACGCATCTCACTGGCACAGCAACACGGGCCCTAGATAGGAAAGGCTACAGCATGATTGTCCACTCTGAGTTTACTAAAGGGTCCCGGGGTACAGGGATATTAATGCACCGCTCGTCCAGGTTCATAACCCAATCCGTTAGCATCGACACTCAGGGGCGCTTTGCGGCGATACATGGGCAGTGGGAGGGGAAGCCGCTCAACGTGGTCTCGGTGTATATCCCGCCGGCACTGCACACCATAGCTCTCCCAGAACTGGGAAAATTTTTGTTGGACCTTCCAGAGGGGGATCTCATCATGGGGGGTGACTTTAATGCGATGGCACACAACTCCCTAGACCGCTACCCTGTGCGCACACAAACACCAGGGCCCTCCAGATTGCATGACTTCATGGAAGCACAGGGTTTAGTAGATATATGGAGGCGGTTTCACCCAGAGGACCGGCAATACACATACTATTCGGCAGTTCACGATAGCCTATCACGGATTGACTATTTCCTCACGCTGGGGGGGGGCCTCCTCAATTTCACTGACTCTCAGATCAGACCACGAGGGGTCTCTGATCACTCCCCGTTGACACTGACTCTGTCCAGTCAGGAACTAACCCATAGACGCATCTACCCTGTCTACCCGGGATACCTCAGGGAGCCGGTTATAGCCAGGGCTTTGAAAAGAGGTACGCGATCTTACCTCACCGAAAATGCAGGGTCGGTGGCATCACATACAACCTTATGGGAAGCATACAAGACGGTTCTTCGCGGGCAGGCAATCTCTGTTATCGCGCAGCACAAGCACACACAGCGTCAGGAATTGATAGATCTAGAGGACCAACTTGCCAGGGCAACACAGGACCACGAGAGGAACCCGACTGGGGTTACACAACACGCGCTCCGACTGTGTCAGCAGCGTCATACCGACCATGTGCGCCGCAAGGAAGTGGACAGTATGACAGCAACAACGAGTAGGATATATGACGTAGGCGATAAGGCAGGTAAGCTCCTAGCATGGTTGGAAAAGACACGGGGAGGACAGAGGGCCATACTGCAAATGAAAGACTCTGCAGGTGAGATACATACCAGTCCGGCACGAATAGTAGAACTCCTGGCAGACCATTTCCATTCTGTATACTCCCCTGAATTCAAGGTCACGCGGGAGATGGCAGAAGGATCTCTCATAGGGGTACCTACCCGTACTCTCCCCCAGGACAAACGGGACGAGCTCGACTCGGACCTGACGGCCGAAGAAATACAAATAGCTATAGCAGCGTTACACCCAGGGAAAGCGCTGGGCCCCAACGGAGTGCCGATCGAATGGTACAAGATCATGTCCGAAACGCTGTCCACACCCTTACTCCATATGTACAAGGAATGCCAGGAGCGGGGGCAATTACCTCCTGATCAGCGCACGGCCACAATAATCGCAATACCGAAGCCCGGTAAACCCCCTGAAGAATGCGGATCATACCGCCCAATCTCCCTCCTCAACGCCGAAAGTAAAATTTTGGCAAAATTATTGGCCACTAGACTGCTGCCCCATCTGGCGCACCTGATTCATCCGGACCAGTCGGGCTTTATGCCACACCGGAGTACGGCGCTGAATCTGCGATGGCTGCACGGGGTACTAGCACGCGCCCCACAGTTGGTGGAGCCGGCAGCGGTGCTGTCATTGGATGCCAAAATGGCGTTTGACATGGTAGAATGGCGCTATCTCTTTGCGGTCCTGGAACACATGGGTATTGGCTCGAAATTCATATCATGGGTCAGGCTATTGTACACCGAACCCGTGGCAAGGGTGACTGCCAATGGACATATCTCGAGGGAGCTCCCGATGGCGAGGGGCACGAGACAAGGGTGCCCGCTCTCACCGCTGTTATTCGCCTTAGTGCTGGAACCCCTGGCCACGGTTATCAGAACCACCCAGCTGCTGAAGGGCATACAGTGGGGAGGTGGCTGGGAGGATAGGGTTTCCCTGTATGCCGACGACATGCTCATTTACCTCACGGACCTCACGAATGGTATTCCGGTCCTACTGGCACTGTGTGAGAGACACGGTGCAGCATCAGGGTATAAACTTAATTGGTCCAAGTCCATAATCTATATGATACAGGGCGATCCTCCGGTCCTACCTACGGATTGCCAGTTGCTGATAGAACCCCTTTCCTTCAAGTACCTGGGGATTCGAATTACAAGGGAACATGCAACCTTTCTGGACCTGAACCTTAAGCCCCTGCTGGACAGGCTGAAGGCAGACGTGCGCCACTGGAAGACCCTCCCCTTGACACTGCTAGGTAGAGCGGCGCTCTTCAAAATGATGGCGCTGCCTCGCTTCCTATATGTCCTGGAGAACACGCCGGCGATGGTCCCAATATCATTCTTCCGCCACGTGTCGGCACAATTGTCAGGCCTACTGTGGGGAGGCAAGCCGGCCAGGGTAGCACAGTTGAAACTAATTAGAGACTGGTACAGCGGGGGGATAGCGCTCCCCAACCTTGAATTGTACTATTGGGCAGCTCACCTTAAGGTGATCAACCAGTGGATCCATGGTGCACAGGATGACCCGGCCTACCTGGCGGATAGACGCTAACTGGGCACGAACACCCTCCTGGCCCCGCTCTACAACAAGGGAATGGTGAGGAGGCTGGAAGGACCTACCAAACACACTGTGTCTATCTGGCATAAAGCTCAGAGGCGGCTTGCTTGGGAGGGAGTGATTACCAAACTCACACCACTATGGGATGCCAAGGCCCTCGGTAATCTGCGCAGTTGTAAAGGGTTTGACCAATGGGATAACATCGGAATCTCCACGGTGGGCGATCTATGGACAAGAGATGGCGTGCCCTCCTTTGCGACCCTGAGGGAGCAGTACGATCTTGGGGTGACTGAAACATACAGATATGTACAAGTTAGGCACACACTCATGTCTGTGTTAGAGCCAGGTGTGACAGTTCCGGAGTCTGCTCCGTTAGAGGACCGACTGCTTACGGACTATATGGAGGCAAGTGCTACCTCCCTCACCTACCGTAAACTGCTGAACAACTTACCGGATCCGCTGGGGAAGCTGAAAGAAAATTGGGAGGATGAGATAGGGGACCTTGATGAGGCAGACTGGAATGCAGCATTGGCGTCGCCCAGGGACGCAGGTATATCCACCCGTTTTAGACTGGTCCAATTTAAAGTGTTACATAGGGTTTACTACACCCGCACAACACTATAGAGAATCCACAGGGCGGAACACCCATACTGCCTAAGAAATTGTGGGGAGGAGGGTACACTGTTCCATACTTTGTGGGCCTGTCCTAATATACAAGATTACTGGAGGCGTGTAACACGCACAGTCAGTCAGACCCTACAGAACCCGTTCACGCCTGACCCTAGGGTTTGCCTACTGAATGTGTGGGGCCCAACAGACCTGCCACTGCATGGGAAACGATGGGTGATCATTGGTATGATGTTGGCAAAACGGGATATCGCAAAAAATTGGGGGGCGCTGGAGACCCCGACCCTGGCTCAGTGGTGCAGGAACATGGACATGCTTATGGTGACAGAGAGGGCGGTATACCAACAGAGGCTTAACCCACGCAAATGGAACAAAATTTGGTCACCTTGGAACACATACAGAGGGGAAATTTGCGAGCCTCTGCCTGAATATGAAGATGGGGACAGCTCAGGGGAGGACGAGGATATGGAGTAGTAGGGGGGAGCAAGGGAGAAGGCATTAGAAGCAGCGTAATGCACAGGGCCCTATGAACTGAAAATGCAGGCAGGCTTGTTTTTGTCAGTGAATGTGTAAAATGCCCTTAGATGCTTCTATTCACGCCAAATGTTATATCTGATTTATGACACGGATCGTATATCTTGACCCTTTTAGTAGTAAGTTAAAAGTTTGGGGGGAAAACAAAAATTTGAAAAGTTGCTCTATTGCTTGAATGCAGCTGAATGTTGACGCTGCATTGAAGATTGACTAACCGTTGTTGTGTACCATGAGATGGCAACAATAAAAACGAATGTTCAAAAAAAAAAAAAAGTGGGGAAAAGTAGATCCTATAGCAATCACTAAGTCAGTGATATTAAAGGCCTTTCCCTCCATTATGAACTGTGTAGCATTAGACACACCAGAAGCAGAAGTTATTTCTAATTTTGGTATGATCATAAATGCTATAAACGAAGCCCTCTGGATAGAAGTTAAACATAAATCAAAGAAGAGGAAGGGATGGTTCAACCATGAGTGCACGGCCGCCTACTCAAATTTAAAAACTGCTCTAGGGAAACCAGCCAGGATCCCTCATGAGATAACAAGTCTAAGGAAAACATATAACACTGCATTAAAGAGCAGGAAGGCAGAGGTAAAGCAACAACTTTGGGACCAACTCCATGAAAGCTGCACCCATAAAAATAGTGCGGCTTTCTGGTTAGTGGTCAAGTCCCCTTTTTTAGCTGATAATACCAACTACCCAAAATTAGAGGTGGCAATAGATGAAAAGGGTTGGGCCCACCATTTCTCCAGGATCTTTGCGGCTGACATAGAGGCTGTTAACTTACAGGAACCCGACCCTGGAATTCATATAGACACCCCTTATCCCATCGACCTAGAGTTCAATGGACCAGGTTGCTCTCGCTTTGAGAGCAAGTAAAAATGGGAAGGCACCGGGTCCAGATGGTGTACCCATCGATCTCTTCAAAGCTCAGATGGATCTCTGGACCCTGCTCCTAACCAGAGTCCTGAATGCATCATGTGCAACAGGCCTCATGGAATCATGGTCCAAATCCATACTAGTCCCTATCTTTAAAAAAGGGGACGGGGGTTGGTAACCTGCTATCGTTCAATTTCTCTTTTGGACTCGCTTGGTAAGGTGGCGGATCGCGTCATTCTCTAGCATCTGCAGGACTGGGCGGTCGAGGGTAGAATTATCTCAGATCTCCAGTACGGGTTAATAGATAAGTATGTCCACATTACAAAAGGAGACCTGTATATGGTATACGTGGACTTATCGTCTGCGTTCGACTGTGTCTCCCACTCCAAACTCTGGTCTCTTCTGTTGGATTTGGGGGAACCATCGAATCTGGTCAAGTTTGTGAGGGAACTCAATTCAAACGCGACAGCAAGGGTGCGTTTCGGGTTGGGAGGAGAGCTAACAGCAGAGTTTGCAGTAGAGAAAGGGTTAGGCAAGGCTGTGTCCTGGCCCCCTTCCTCTTTACATTATATACCAACTAACTGGAAAGAGAGATGATCAAGGGGTGCCAGGACCTTCCAGCAGTGAATAACCGCCCAATTCCCGCGTTGCTCTATGCAGACGACACTGTTATACTAGCCCACACCCCCCTTGAACTCCAAAAAGGTTTGAATAGATATTCCACATTTATGTCAGGCCTTGACCTCAACATCAATATTAATAAAACCTTTGTTATGAGGGCAGGCACTGGTCATAAAAGTAAAATGAGGGACATCTTTTTGAAGCAGGAAAAATTAGCGTCCACACAGAAATACCCGTACCTAGGCATAATGATAGATCACAAACTATCCTGGAAACCGGCTATAGAAACTAGAAAACTCCTCTTTATAAGAACCACCACAGCCCGTGTTAATTTTTCTAGGAAGCTGGGTAAGAGAGCTCCCCCCGAAATTATCAAGATTTATAAAGCTAAATGCCTTTCTGTGGCATTATACGGGGCGGGTCTCTGGGGTTTCGTGGCCACGGATAGCATACAGAGGGTGGAAAACACCTTTGTGAGGTACCTTCTTTCGGTCCCTAAGAGCACGAGCACTTTTTCCTGCCACATGGAGTTGGGACTTTGCCATGTGACGGAATTAGCAAAGGCCGAACCTCTTTTACTGTGGCGTCAAATTTGGGCATCGGAAAAAGCAACCCTCACACAGTCAATAATTTTAGATTGCATAGCCATGGAGAACGTCCATAAATCCAAGTGGTTGTCGTACGTAAAAAGGTTCTTTCACGATTTAGGCTGGGAAAAATTTTATTACGACCCCCCCTCAATTCGTGAGGTTCCAAAGAAGGTTCTACAGGCGAAATGTCTCGCACACCATGAAGAACTGAGACTAATGAGTGAGATTACAAAACCATCAGTTGTACACAGCCTGATGATCCAAACGACAGTCTCCATTCAGCCCTACCTCACTTATACCATCACGAGCTATGACCGCTTTCTTCTGGTTAGGTTTAGGATGAACCTTTTCCATCGATTGGTTGCATTCCCAACTGCTAACAACTGGGTTAAAGATCTTCCGCCATGTTCTTGTGAAGACACCTCTATACAGTCCACTCTGCATACCATCCTTTTTTGTAAGTTTCAGAACGACTTTAGGAAAAAATGGCTTATTCCACTGTTACAGCAAACAGGTCACAGAAAATGTTGTCCGGCATTTCTCTTCTTACAGCTCTTGGAGGGCGAACGGTTGGTCCTTACAATAGTTAATTTTCTGACGTGTATTGTTCGTCACCCAATGAACTTAGACTGAACTTGCCCACCTTGGGGTTATTGCAATTTTAAACATAAAAGTCGGTTCTCCGCCCTGCAATGTTATAATTCTGTAAGTTTTAACTTACTTTCTTTGGATGTTGCTAAGTCCCTTAATTAAGTGACTGTAAGTTGCAAAGGAAAAAGCTTTTATTTTTAACTTTTAAAACTAAAACTAAAACAAAAAGCTTCTAAAACAATGATTTTAATTGTATAATGTTGTTTTAAACCTCGGAGGTACATTTACATAATTCCAGTTCTTCCATAAACGATTTGAGGTTATATAAAATGTACTTCTGCGGAATGATACCTTTGATATTGGTTTTACCTTTTAAATTGTAAACATTTTATTTTTTATTTTAAAGTATGCTTTTTACTATATAAAACTGTCTTATTGTATGCTTCTATGATTTTGCAACTTAAAATCGAAATATAGCTTAATTGAATTAAATTGAATTGAATGTTGAAGATTGCACAACAACACCTGATCACTCGTTAGTGTGTAGGAATATCCAATTGCATATCTTGTGAAATCAAAATGCACCTAACTTGGCCTGTGTCTTAAAAGGTACTCCGACGCCCTCTATCACACCCACATTCACATTACTAGCAAACGGTAGCTATTTACTTTCAAATAATGAAGATTGTTGTGGGATGCTGGCTGGAATTCCTTACATCGTTACAGTCTCCCAACGTGTAGTCTGTTGTAAAAACGTAATGTTTCCTCCTCCACATGGGAAGCTGGATGTTTCCATCTGGCCGTTGATTCCGACCTTGAAAGCAGAGTTCAACAAGATGAGTCGAATAAGAGCTCTTTTGTCCCAGAAAGATGTCGCCCATACATCTACCTGTGAAACATTTGTCCTTCATGTGGCAAACACCTGCACGGAAGTGCACGCCTTATTAAATACAGATCTTCCCTTGCATTTCGGGGAGTTAATTCACACTATCTTTAATGTCTCCTCGACCACAGGGCTGGCTAACTTTTTTAAAGTTGTTAGTAGTGGCCTTGTGACTTCCTTCCAAACTATATTCAGTGTGTTCCCGGCATTTTTTCCAGCCTCTTTGGTGGATTTCCCTTGATGCTCGCTCTGGTTGCCGGAGTGCTTCTACTGATTTGTTTATTTAAGAATGGATGCACTTCCTGTGCCATGAGACATTTTGTCCCGGCTGTTGTTGCTCCGTAACCGAATGCTTGATTACTATGGAGCGCTGCATCTGGCTACTTTGAGTGCAGCTTCTGGATTACCGTTTCGATTTTCCTTTTTCACATGCGTCCAGGCTGTCTTTCATTGCCTGAGCTGCGATTTCGAATGGGCTCACGATTTGTGTCTCTGCAATACGGTGTCTCCCAACGCAGATTATGATCAACTGATGAGCTCCTTAGTTGCTCATGAATTGCTTTGTTCTGGCGGCGGGATTATGGCCTTTGCAGTGATGCATGGAGTCCTGGGACATTGGAATATTTTTGCAGCGGCACATGAATTCTTGGCACATAGTTATATTGAAGTAAACCAGAGTTGTCCTCTGATGGTACAAGAAGCTCCGTAATTATTATGTATGTTCATTCCTGTTACTACATTGGATGGCTGAAATGTTTTCGGATGAGAACATTACTTCCTGTTGGAGGCTGTTGCAACGTACTGTGCTTATACACTGTTGGAGTGAGGTGCATTTCCTTTTCTCTCTCTTTTTCACGACCAACGTCATATGCTGGACATTGGATTTAAAAAAAACAAAAAAATCTGGCCTATGGGCTTTACTGTGCCCACAAGTGATTACTGAATTGGAGTATTTTCAAAATTCAGATTTTTCTCCCGTTTTTCCATTTTGGCAAATTTGAACTTGATTCTATCTCTCGAACTTGAACTCTGCGTTCCTGCTTTGCCCCCATAACTTGTCTGTGCTTTGATCAAGAGAGTTTGTAGTGGGATTGAGGCTTGCATTCGTACAGTGTTAAGGTAGCATGAGCTTATTAGAAGTTTAAACGCCATTTTACTTTTGCTTTCTTTTGCACACTGCACACACGTTAGCTATTGTTGAGTTAGGCTGAGTGTTTTGCTTCACATGAGAATAACTTGCTTTTTTCTACATTGCTAGACTTGCTTCGTAAAGTTAGTCTGAACAGTGAGTGCCCAAGCCTTCAAGGTTATCTAAACATTGTAGCTGTTGTTCGAAATGATCAGTGCACGGTCTAGCCATAACATATATGCAGCTGTGGCCAACTCAGATACTGGTGCCTTTAACAATGCACTGTGTAGGCATGATTGAACACATTGGAGAACATTTATATTCTGAGAGCTCGTGCAGAACTCGATGTGATTCACTCCTGCTAATCTTTGAGGTATGGGGTTGCCTATGGAAGCCATGTTTAGTTATAAAATAACCTATTAACAAGGGAGGGTGAAATATAGGTATATATTTAACCTGTTTCCATTTAGCATTATAACATGCGTTCTCCCTTTGTATTTTATGGAATCGTAACTATGCTGACAATCTTATTTCTTATCATATTTCTGCTTGTATTAGCTAAGATGCGGCACCTGAGATCACGGCGTTAAAATAAATATTTTAAACTTGCACGTGTCTCCCTGTGCTCCCTGTTCTGGACTGGTATGAGAGTATAACGAAAGAGTGTTCATGTTTTCCACCTTACCTGAGGTAAGTCGCATGTTCTGGGTTGTCTAATTATTGGTTACTTTGCTATAGGACGAAGAGCTAATGAGACACTGATGCTAGTCTGGTAGGGGATTTTGGGTACTAAGGTGAGTTTTTGGCACACCCTAATTCACTGAGGTTCTGAGTCTCTGTGCACAGTTCTGTGTCGAAGCAGAATCCCTGCAACAATACCGAGCGTTTGTCAATAATACGAGCTGTAACAACCATTAGACAGTAGCAGAAATATATATGAATAGCAGTACTACGAAAGTAAAGGGATGGTACAGTTCTACCATTTTGCCGTAATCATGAATATATACAAGTACATAGAATACATAATAAAAAGTGCGTACTCCTACGATGCCTCCCTAACTAGATGTACTGAAATGTATCTAGAATCTGTGTAGGTGTTATGCCAAGAAACCCTCTAGGATCTAGTCAACCTCATTACCTGAGAATGAGAGAATATGGGACCCCGTCCTGGTCTCGAATTGGACACCCCGCGAGGGATGTTAGACTACTGCGAGCTGGAGTGTCTGCATGCAGGAACCTCAGCGTCTCTGGTCGGTGTGTCACCTGGGAAGTCACGGCCTCAATTGTCTTTCTAAAGCAAGATGTGATGCATATATACCTGTTAGGAATCGGGTCCAGTCCTCTTTCAGTGACCATGAACTGTTATCACATGACCTGCCAGTTACAGGATTTAAGCCAGTCCTACCTTACTGTCATTGCTTGTTATTGTCAATGTGTGGGTTCCTGGATGCTGGTTCCTGTGTTACTTGGATTTGCTTTGTTTGTTCTCACGGGCTCGTGAGAACCGTTCCTTCCCCCTTCTTCTTCAGAGTGCGAGTTTTTTGCCTCCCCTCCCCCCTCGTTTTCCCTGTTTAGTGAGTAAGTGTGATAGGGTCTCTTTCCCCCGTTTTTGTCTAAATTCCGGTGCTTTTGACATTTCCCGTTTTTTGTTGGGCTGGGGGGTTTTAGGGGCTTCTGTTTTTTCCCTCCCATCTGACAATCTTGTCCTTTATATTTTGAGAGTATCGAGGTGCGGAGGAGACGCGGTGGTTGTATCAGAGCTTACCTTTGTGTAGCGCGTCTCCGGTATATACCGCTCCACATCGTTACTCGCGGAAGTGACGGCTTAGGTCATTCCGCGTTCCCGAGGGTAGGAATAGCCAACTTGCTATTTGAACTCTTAAAGTCCTATCCCAAGTGCCGGTTTTTCACGTGTACTGTTTTTAGCGTGAAAGTTTTTTTTGTTCATGTCAAGAAAGAGACATGTTTTTCCCCTGACAACAAAACATAAAGAGGGACACCCTTTTTATCACAGTCAGCTACTAGACGTTCCAAGAGAATATGTCTTGGGGGTGAAACTTTTGTTGACCGATTTCTCCACGACACCAAGCCGGCACTATCAACTGGTAAGCAACGTGATTGTTTTAGCAGGACATGGTCACTGATGTTGAGATATCTGGGAAAGGTACGTGATTGTGAAGTGTTTTCTTCTTGTTTGTTCAGGTGCAGAAGCGTGGAGGCGGGAGCAGTAAACTCTTCAATCTACAGGGGTGGAAGACTTGGTGTCTCCTCGTACTCCACCCGCTTTCCTGGGTCATTGGTTCACTCATCGTTAACATCTCGTGATTGGCTGGTGAGTCGGGGAAGTGGATTGGAACATACCTAGTTCCTGCAGTGTGTGGGCTGAGTGGAATCTAACAAGACCCACAGGTATCCCCAGGGGTCCTACCTTGCTGTGTTACTGCGTCGGCCTAGAGGATGACGTCGGGCCAGAAGTTTATACAGAGATATTATAGAGGAGATGGTAGTCCTGCTGTGCTTCCAAGACACCTCATGCATAATGTATGAGATTCGAACTAGGGAAAACCTGTGTTCTGAATGCAGTGTTGTATCTAGGTAAAAGGTCAGTCTCTAAGAATAGTTATGTATGTAATGTAGGAAAGAATATAGGTGAAAGGATGCAATGTTACCTGTGCCTATATAAGGTACCTATATGGAACAGTATAGCCATTTAGCTATCCGTGGTGTGGCACGGCCGCCAGCCTTGGCGGTAAAAAGATCAACTAGGAGCTTGTGATGGTTCCTAAGAACTAATTCATTCCCCCACAGGAAATTCCAAAAGTACCGAACACCGCACCATAAGGCTACCTATAAGGAATATATATATGTGGAGAAGTGTGGCTCACTGGTTAGAGGAGGCAGACCTGAAAGCAGAGGTCAGCCCCGGACCAGGGTTCAATTCCCGGCTCGGCGGGATCTTGAGTCCTAAAAAAAATGTCCATGGACTCGACAATTCTTGCTCCGGTGCCTACTCAATTCACGGGTTCACACTCTGCGACTCTGGGCAATAGCTTGCTTAATCTCCACAACGGCCCCTCGCGGCGGGATGCCTGGCTTTCACCTTGCGGATACCCTGCCGGGGTTATCTCACAGGGGAATACCAGGACGGGCTCCCTAAGCAAGCGCTAAGGAACCGCTCGGTGATTTGTGCTATATAAATTCCTGTACATTTACAATTTACATAACAGTATTGCCATTTAGCTATTCGTGGTGTGGCACGGCCGCCAGTCTTGGTGGTAAAAAGATCAACTAGGAGCTTGGGATGGTTACTAAGAACTAATTCATTCCCCCACAGGAAATTCCAAAAGTACTGAACACCCCACCATAAGGCTAACGCCTCTTTCTCAATGGTGGAGTAAGTACTCTCAGCACCTTGAAGAGTCCTGGGGGCAAACGCAATGGTCTCCTCGCGACCATCACTTCTTTTTTGCACAAGGACAGTGCCCAACCAACGTTGCTCTCGTCAGTAGATACAATGCACAAGTTGTTAATGTTAAATAATTTTAGGGGGCCTGCCTGCACAATTTCTTTTTTGAGATTGATGATCATCACACTTGTCACATCACACAAACCTAGCATTTTTCTTTAGGAGTTCACGCAAACAGGTGGTTTTATCAGCGAAATTTCCCACAAATTTGGCCCAGTACTCCACTAGCCCTAGGAAGGAGCAAAGTTGATCTTTATTTGTAGGTGCGGATGTGTTTTGAATAGCATCTAAAATGTTCACCTTGAGTTCCACTCCATTACAAGAAATGTGGTGGCCCAGATAATCCACATCCTGCATTTGTCTCTTCTTAAAGTCAGACCATTCAACTTCACAGTATCCAGAACATGTTTGACTCTGCAGTTATGCTCCAACTCGGTTTGTGCATAGTCAAGAATATCGTCTTTAAAAAATGCGACTCACACAGTGTTTTTGAATAAGTTGCCCATGAGGCGCTGAAACACTGCAGAAGTCGACGCCAAACCAAAATGCATGTGTTTGTAACGGGAGGCTCCTTCTGGTGTCATGAAGGAGGTAAGGTGTCTGCAGTCTTTACTTAACTCAACCTGGTGATAAGCTGAGGATATGTCGAATGAAGAAAAATACTTAGCTCCATCTAATGTTGCCAGCGTTTTATTTATATTATGCAATGGCTGGCGATCAACCCAAATGTTGACATTAAGATCGCGCAAGTCCACACACATCCTAACAGACTTGTCAGCCTGACGTGCTAAAACTATGGTGGATAACCATTCTGACCCTTCAATGGTCTCAATCACATTCATAACACACAAATGTTCCAGTTCACGCTTTAGTTCAACACGCAAACTCAGGGGCACCTTGCGCACCTTGTGTGTAACTGCCTTCACACCATTCTTAAGGATAATGTGATGCTGAAAACCTTTCAGCTTGCCTAGTTTATCGCTGAAGACTTCAGGATACTTCTGGATCCCTCTTCACCAGATAAGTGACCCACCATCACTGGATAAGACGGGTTGGAAGATGAGGATGGATTGTAAAATGTACGTGCTTCACGTCTTGATAAAACCATGTCAGGTTGGTTGGGATCGAGAAAGATGCCACGCTCTCCTTGCTCCTCCCACCACAACAAATTCGCCCCATCCTCTACAATGTACACAGTTCTGGTGGTAGAACCCCAACAAAATTCCAAATTAGCCTCAAATGTGCTAAAAACGTATCCTCTTTTGCCCCATACGCAAACATTCTAATGTTAGATTGGTGTATTTGAATGTCCTCTAACGCACCAAAATCCTTCGCACTGATAAGAGTAAATGGAGAACCCGAATCAGCCAAGAAATTCACATTTTTTCCATTCACACAGATAGCACATGCAGGAGATTTCCTTTTTTGTGAACCAATCATAAATGCAATCTCAACCACTCCTTAGGATTGCAAGGATGAAGTTGACAACATTAACAAAAAATTATCACTCTCATCACTTCAGTCAACATAGTCTTTGATCGATAGACCTGACAGTTTGAGTGATTCCCTTGTTCAACCCAATGGCTTTACATACACGTGCAAGATGGTCTTTTTTGCCACGTTTGAAACAAGTTTGCTTTACGGCAAAAGAAAACCTAGCATTTCCAAATTTGCGCCCACAGCGAAAGCAAGAGAGTTGCATCTTCTCAGACTTAATCTTGGGCGTAGGTAAGGATGAAAAATGTTGCATCAAATTTTTATTAAGAGACTTTAGTAAGCTTGATATTATGTTTTGCAAATAACCATTTGACCTCAGGAGGTTGTACAGAACTGCACATTTCTTTCATGCAAAATTGAGAATGTTCAATGCTTCTAGCAAGAGTGAGAGCTGTTTCAAGATTGGGGTGTTCAGATGATAAGAGTTTCTCTTGAATTTTGTATTCAATAAGCTGATCACAAATGATTTTGTCTATGAATTCTCTGTAATTACAAGTAATAGTAAAAGTTCTGAGCGCAGCAACAAAATCATCGATGGATTCACCAGGGACTTGAGCACGTTGCAAAACTTATGACGCTCTAGCACAACTTTTTTCTTGGGGTTGAATCTTTTGTCCAAAGTTTTGTTTGCAGATGCGTAGTCATCGATGATTAAGGAATCGCCGTTATCACCACAACTTTCATGGGTGTTTAGCAAGTTCAGGAGGTAAATACTTCAAAATGTTTCTACCTTCAGCCCCAAGATTGTAAACAAGAAGTGCTTTTTAGGTTGCGACCTGGCGAGGGCACGCAGTGCCCCGCCCAGATCGAAAACTTTTGTCATCAGTATGGATGTTCGGACCGCCTCTGTTTCCCATTGGCTAGCTCCATAAATGGAGGCTAGCCATTGGGAGACAGAGGCTGTCAATCACGCTTTCTGGTGAAAACGCGATTCGGGGGCGTTTCTGGGTCTTTTTTTAAGTCCAGCCCCTTGTCCCGGGCCGCGCTGTGATTGGCTGCTGGCCCGGGACACCCTGTGACGTCATTCCCTGGGCCACGCTGTGATTGGCTGCCGGCCCGGGACCTGACTTGTTTTTTTTTTTGTCTCGGCATCCGACCCGCTCCCTACTCCGAGCCGACTCCCGGAGGTAAGTTTTTTACTTGTAAATGCTTGTTTATTTTGCAGCGGTTTCCGGAAGGAGGGCGGCGTGGGCCGCTGGGAAGAGGGCATGGATGCTAAACTGGCTTCGTGGGAAGAATGATGAGGCTTTCCCGACTCCCGGAGGTACGTTTTTTTCTTGTAAATGCTTGTTTATTTTGCAGCGGTTCCCGGAAGGAGGGCGGCGTGGGCCGCTGGGAAGAGGGCATGGATGCTAAACTGACTTCGTGAAAAGAATGATGAGGCTTTCCCGACAGGCGCCTTAATAGTTGGGAAAGCTGTTGCAAACCCCCTGAACCGCTAATCTGTTGGCTAATAAAGGCGCTAAGGAGCTCTAAGGCGAGTTTTATTAGCTCCTGGAGAACACCGGCAGCAGAGGGGGATCAAAAGCCCGGACCCCTGATATCTGTGAGAACAGCCTGCAGAAATATATTTACAATTACGGCGCCTGGCGGTGTCAGATCACAGGCACTGCCCGTGCCACGGCACACAGCAGTGTCAGCACAGCGCCTGCAGCAGCCGAGCCAGTGTGTGGGCGCTAGGGGTGCATGAAATGGCACTCAAACGCCACAGAGACCCACACCTAACAGCAAAATACGTAGACATTACCACAGAGCTGTTCACTCGTCCCATGGAGAGAAACCGGCTCTAGAATGCCCAGGCTGTATACTTGCATTTCTAATGAACCACGTAGTTCCTAAACCGCTTTAAAAAGCTTATACCGTGTTCCGTTTTTTTTGCACACCACCAGAGTTTTTAACCCGCTTCTGGGCAGCAATAAACCTAATGCCTGCACCGTTGAACCGCCTCACTGGGGATTTTACACACAGATGTAGAACGGGCAAACAGCATGCCAGAGAAGTTCAACCTTAGCTGAGTTCCTAAAACGAATCCATATTTCTTAACCACGCCGCATCAATTCCAGGCCCGTCCCGTAGATATGAAGCCCCTTGCTGACTGAGCAACCTGACCTCAGTAATTCTACCCCATGTCACTATCCGGTCATTTCCCAAATCATGGACACAGTGGTAAGGCGCTAAGTCCTCGAAGCGCTAGGCAGGTGCTTAAAGCCTTCTACGGGGACGCTGTCCACCGTCCCAGTCATTCGAAACCCCATCTTAGAAAAGCCTTTGTATACTGCCTAAACCCCACACCCGTGACCGGCTGTGGTGGAGAAAGGAAGGGATGTTCCACACTTTGGAATTGGGGAAGGGGGTGATCTCGCACCCCTGGAGTCACCTGGCCGTACCTGCCCAGCTCTCCGCATGCGGGCACTGCCAGTCTCCTGGTCGGGAGCCGTGCAGGTGACGAGGCCGGTACCAGAGGCATTAGCGTGGAGGCGCCTTATCGCTCTCGGTGTAATCTGTCGGCAATCTCCGGCTCAGAGGACTGTCTGGTCCGAGGTAACTATGTCACAGCTTTCCCTCAGCCAGACAGCTGGATACACACAATCTCCCATAAACGCCTCTAATGAGGGGGGAGGGTCCGGGGATGTCAGTGAGCCCTCACCAGCGTGTGGTTCTCCGGTGCATCTGTGCTCCTCGGGCGGGGGTACCTTTGGGTACCGATGTGTCCGCTTTAAAGTGCCACGGCCCGGCGCCGGGGGTTGCCTCTCACCCAGGTGCGCATGGGAAATACACCGTCCTGCACAGCTCGGTCCTGCGCGCACACAAAATGCACGCGGCGCAGGGACTTGTTTTGTATTGTAGCAATGCTCGGGCTAATCCTTTTTATTTTTATTATTTCCAAGGAATGGCAGCTCTCATCCTGTAGCTTAAATGCGAGCTTCTTTCCATAGCCAATGTTCTTTCCATAACTAACGTAATAATTACGTTTAACTGTATTTCTTAAACATAAGTATCAAAAAACGTTGTCGACGTGCAGCTTAAGCTTTAATAATTTTCTTTCATTATGCTCTAAATATTTCACATAGGCTCAGAGGCCATGCACAGATAATTTTACATGGTTTCATTTCATGCAGGTGGAGAGGGGACGCATCTGCTTCTGAAATATGCCAATTATAGACCATTGTACAGCTCCCCATGCAAACATCTTAACTAGGGTCATTGCACGAAACTCACTAATCGCACTTTGGAAGAAGCACGCACACACTGGGAGCCACCATGGCAACCGGCAGAACCACTAGGCAGGATGCTAACTGCTTCTCAGAAAATAAAGAATGCATCTTTTTATGGTGGCGAAGAGGGTGGAGGAAGAGTATTTTCTGTTGCAAAATAAGTTAATTCTGTGGTTAGATCAATCTGCCTATAGAGCACAATCATCTACATTTTCGGGCTGAAAAATAACTGATATGTTTTGTTATTTTACGAAGAATGCCAATCCCAAAATGAAAGAAACGTGATAATCTGATCTTAGTGCAAAATAGCATCACAATCTAAAAGATGTCAAATGGGGAATAGTTTTACGCCGTAAAAAAAGTAATGCATAAATTGATTTCGCGTGTATTGCTGACATGATTGGCTAACTCCAGTGGCATCCTTGCCTGAAAAATGCGAAAGATAAATAAAAGTGTAGGTTTCAGTGATTTTTTTTTTTAAAGTAACAAACGTTATAGATGGAAATGAAAATTGGGTTCTGTTTTGCCTGAGATGACTCTTGTGGAATACAAACCTACTACAGCTGTGTGCCGCTTCAGCAAGTATCAGTAACACTTTCTAACAAGCATTTACAATGCAACGGTTTCGCCTTTGGAAATGTTTGAGCTATTGGCATTGTAAATGACAATTTGTATTAATGTGTTGGTTTTGAAAACAGATAAATAAATGGCATTGTCATTTACATTGCCAATAGCTCTAACTTTTCCAAAGGCGAAACCGTTGCATTGTAAATGCTTGTTTTTTTTTGCAGTGAAGATATCACCGTTGA
This sequence comes from Lissotriton vulgaris, assembly GCF_964263255.1. Taxonomy (NCBI): domain Eukaryota; kingdom Metazoa; phylum Chordata; class Amphibia; order Caudata; family Salamandridae; genus Lissotriton; species Lissotriton vulgaris. The sequence goes on from NC_141696.1 coordinate 1,498,239,635, forward strand.
TGGCTTCAAGATAACTTTCAAATGTATCCTTCCACTGTTGCCATAAAATAGGAGAAGTACCAGGAGATTGCAAGAAGGGTGGGGAGATAAAACACGATCCATAATGACGCTGTGCGTGGGTGAGTTGCTGCCCACACAATTATATAATTGTATCAAATGTGATCGTAAAATAAAATACAATGTGAGATTAATGTGGAGAGAATAAATACTTTGTGAACACAAGAGATAGCATGAAAAACTTGAAAATGGAGAAAAATCCTATGATGCACATTGTGAGAGCATCACAGAAGCAGGTAATCTAGAAGCCAAGGTGATTAGTAACAAGATGATGAGCTGTGCGTGTCCGTGAGGAAGCAGAACACAGGTAAAGCAGATAAAAGTGGACTAAAATGTATGCATCAGCAAGGAAGCAGAACACACACTAAAGCAGGTAAAAGTGGATTAAGCTGTGTGCATCCGTGATTGCCACATGAGGTGTGCGCATAAGTAGAAATGATGAAAATGCTGCAGAAGAAATAAAAACAGCTGTGCACATCAGCGATATAAGCAACACTAGCGTTGCTATGGTGACCGTGGACAAATAAACATATTCCTTGATACACATGATTAAAAGAAAGAAGATAAAAAATTAATTTTTATGAAATAAAATATTACTGTAAAAAATCTACATTAATCACGGAATTATTTTCAACACAATGATAATGCTCAAAAATAGTTGAGGATGCTAATTCCTGTCGACGCGTTTCGACACACCCTTTGTGTCTTCCTCAGGACAATATCAGCAAGATTCTTTAAAGCTTTGTGCAAAACTGAAGGCTTCTGATGTCAAAACGCCAGGGAGGTGTAGACTTCGTTTTAAACACTATCATATGCGGAGTTTGAAACGACCAAATTGATTTCTTAACGCCGTGAGTTCTGCGTATTTCTTAACTTTTTTTAAAAACACTTCTCATTCAGTAGATACTGCACTCGTGTGCTACACGTTAGAATTGCAACGAGCAGTCAAACACCGGCCACAAGCCCCGAAGAAAGATGAATCAGGCGCAGTCCTTTTTTCTATTCCCTTTTTAGTAAACAGGAACGCATATAAAGTGAATCCTTCGTTCTCAGCGGTAGGATTTCAGTAGTATTAAGAGGCGTGGTTAGTATTCAGGGAAACATTCTTTGTAACCTCTTTAGAGCTGGATTGTGCCACAAGATAACGGGAGCCTGGTTCGTATTTCCGGTTTCGATTTTTATAAATGTAATTAAATTTTCTATGTTATCACATAATATCTTTTTCTGAGTCCCTTTCTCCTTATGGTGTGTCCACCTTCCTGTTTTTGTCAGACTTTGTATTTTTTGCCTGGGCTTTTACCCTTGCACATGTTTGCTTAACGCTGACCCAGGAAATTTATCCCATTCAGGGGGTCCTTGTTACCTCACCAGAGCAATTCAAAATGGCCACACGCAACCTAACGACGTTGCAAAAATACGGTGTCAGGCAGGCAAGGAATCCATTCATATGTGCATCTCCTTCGTGCAGCACGTGTCGACAAGAGACAACGTTATCAGCAGGGATGGGGCGAGCAGCAACTGCAAGGACAGCCTCAGCCTCGCGCACGTCCCGCAAACAAGCAAAAAGTACCTCAATGTAACCAGCTCTGTCCGTCGGAACAGTAGCAACGCGGCAAGGACCACTGTGAAGATCCCCCACGGACCGCAAAATCACTGGGTGAATGTCAGCAACAGGGCACAACAGCGCCACACAGGAAACTGCAGGAAAAACTCCAGAAAGCCGGCCAGGAGGCAACCAAGGTGCATGAAAAGATGGGGCGTCCGGAAATGGGACAACTTGTCGACAATGAAAAGAAGTACAACAGTGTCAGGAAAGTACTTCATTTAATGTGTCCCATCTAGGCAGCTCCCTGTTGTAATCGTACTTCCTTTCCCTCTCATTGTCTCATTACCTCTACTATGTCTATAGTGTCACGTCACATAATTCCATCATCATGGTATTTATGTGACGTCACACATTCCGCTCGCCATTCAGCTGTTCCGACCTGCTGTTCGTGTACTGTTGCCGGTTCCTTGTGAGCCTTATAGTTTAAGCTATTCATTAAATACTTTAATATCAATCTTGGTGTCTGGCTCCTGACTACGACAAGTGGCGACGAGGGAAGCGAAACGAATTCCATGCTGTAAAAGGCTCACGAGAGAAAAATATCGGGTTTGACAGATATCACCCGCAACGATCAGTGACTGTGGGAATACCGGTAATAAGAAGAGAACTGCAAATGTAAGTGACGACCTGCGCGCACAAGCACAGCTGACTGGAAGTATCGAGCAAGGAAAGAGAGGCGATAAACGCGTAGTCAGATAACAGCTGAGCGTCTGACAGGAATCACGCGTGAGGCATTCTGGGAGTGACGCGAGCGTGTAAACCATTGCCATTGGTTACACAGCTCAATTCATCCTCGCCTCAGAGAGTTTAAGCGGCCATTTTGGAAGTGCGTAATTTTACGGAGAAATCGACTAAGAAGTGAAAGCGAAGAAATAATTCGCGTTTCTGCATAAAAGCGCATTTAAACAAAATGAAAGACTATTTAGGGTGATATCAAAGGGTATTATCCAACCAAAGTAAAGTGAGAAAATAATGAATGTAAGCGCTTCATACACTGTGAAAGTATTTAAAATAGAAATTGAGTGTTAACCGAAAATAAAGAAGCACAGCCAAACACCTGGAAAAAAGTTAAGAATATGGCTCAAAGTAACAACATATGTGTGCCACCACTTTTCCTAGAGGAGCCTGGGAAGCCAGCTATGAAGTGGAAGAGTTGGCTAAGGGCATTCGAAAATTATATATTGTCAATAGATGGCAAAAAATATGATGCTGAAAGAAAGAAGTCGCTATTATTTAGCCTCTTAGGCAAAGTTGGGCAAGAGGTATTTGACAGCCTGCCAGAATTTGAATATCCACCTGGTGTTTTTATACCAATGGATGAATACCAGGAAGCTATAAAAAGGCTTGAGAAACAATATGATGAGGAAAGCAACATAATGGTGCGAAGGCACAAATTTGCCATAAGGAAGCAGGAGGAAGGAGAGACTGTAGAGGAATATATTGCATGCCTAAGAGTGCTAGCAAGGGATTGTGAATATGAAGACTTGACTGATACATATATAAGAGACCAAGTGGTGTTTTACTGCTATTCTAAAAAGGTGCAGGAGAGATTATTGGCATGTAGGAAACCAACTTTGCAGGAAGTTGTAGATATTGCCAAAGGGATAGAAAGATCATTAATTTCTACTAAAGAGTTGTCTTGTACCAGTGGTAACTCGAATGTATTTATTTACAGGACAAGAGGAAAGGTGAACGTAAAGGTAATAAGAGAACATGGGGTGATAAAAAGGTAGGAGGAAGAAATGTGAGTTGTTATAGATGCGGTTCACAGGAACACCTAGCAAAAATGAACTGACTCCCAAATTTGAAAAATGGTACAAAGACGACATATCTAGAGAGTGCATAGATGACAAAACGCTCAGAGTGAGAGAGAACATTGTAAATAAACAAATAAAGACAAAAAGATATTCTGATGAGGTTAACAAAGTAAAAAGCAAGGAGGTGGAAAAAGGAGACTGGATTCTAGTGAAGAAGCCATTCAGAGTGATCAAAGGTGAATCTGTATTCAGTAGACCAGAACAAGTGAGCAGTGCATCTAAAGGGGCAGTGTATATAGATGGCAAAGGATGGCGCAGCAAGGATGATATAGTAAGATTGAAAAAGGGTCAAGAGTTGTTAATAATGAAAGGAATGGAGGATGAGGATAGCCAACTTGATGGCAGCATTTTAGAATGGGATGACACGCCTGTGCACCTCAATGATCAAAGAAGCAATGACAGCGCCAGTGCTCAAAGTCAGGAGGAAGTGAGAAATACAAATAAGGATAGTCGACACGAGAATGCAGAGGAAAGATCATGTGACAAAAAAGGACCCGAGGAAAGAGAGGGGAGCGCAAGGAATGAGAATGTTGTGGATAAACAGACTTGTTGACATACGCACACATACTAGGTCTGGAAGAGAAATATGTATTCCCAAACGATATGACAGTTATGTATTAGAATGAACTTACTGTTCCAGGGTACTACAGTTACGCTTTGTTTACAGTGTGTTTTGTTATATTGGAAAGGGAGATGTAATCGTACTTCCTTTCCCTCTCATTGTCTCATTACCTCTTCTATGTCTATAGTGTCACGTCACATAATTCCATCATGGAATGCCCCGATGGTATTTATGTGACGTCACACATTCCGCTCGCCATTCAGCTGTTCCGACCTGCTGTTCGTGTACTGTTGCCGGTTCCTTGTGAGCCTTATAGTTTAAGCTATTCATTAAATACTTTAACATCAATCTTGGTGTCTGGCTCCTGACTACGACACTCCCAGGCAGCAACTGCCGCAATAGTACATTCTGTATTCCATGCAGGGAACCAGGCAACCAGACATTCCAATACAGATCCCCAACACTTGGCTTATGCAAGGGTTGTTAGAGCCAAGCCAGACCCTTGGCTCGGCTATCCCTGTTATTTTGTCGACTTCAATTGCTTCCATCCTTGTAGCTGTCACGCGGTCCCATATCACGTCTGACACTTCAAATCTCTATGTATTTAGTCAGTGAATGATGCTTGTCACTCAGAAACTGATTTTTAGGTCGAAGCCTGCATTGCAGGGCATAGCCCTGCTGCAGGCAAAGACCTATTGTGAACAGGGGCATTTCAGTACTGTGTGAAGCCACGCCCCCTTTTTCCATTGGCAGGCCTCGCGAAATGGAGGCCTGCCATTGGAACTTCCTTGTGTTTTGTTGATTTGTCCACTTTCGATCCCGCCTCCCGAGGACTGGGTGACCCGCTTTACGGCACCCTGACAAAATTTCCTTGTATATTGTCATGGCAACCGTCAAGCAGGCCACCGTGTCCGGAGGAGCCACGCTAGGATTGGCCAAGTGCCGCCTACATCACCGGAGGCAAGGGGGCGTCGCCAGGCAAAGAGGAAGCAGCAGCATTCTAAGCTCACTGCCAATCTCTGGTCTGAAATTACCTCAGCAAACGTGCTTTCCCTTTCATCGGAATATGTGACATCTTCCTTTTAACAATGCTACACATTAATAGACCAGTTTCACCGAGGGCTGCCATTTTAGAACGAAGCAGTCCGATAGTCATTACCAGGGGGCGTGGTCTCGCTTCGACCCACTATTATCTCTGCCTATTGTAGGCACGCCTGCGCTGGGAGGGTTGCAGCCTTTTTGTTTTGCTTTTGACCGCGCTTCTAATTCCATTTGCTCCAGCGGGCGGGAGGTTGAATGAGCGGTGGAGCTGCTATAGCCGGGTAGAGGAGCCATCAGCACCACCGCAGCGCGCCCATCAGAGCACCGGACTTCTCCCCCACACCCTACCCTTCCAGGCAGCATGGCGAGCCGCAGCAGCACCCCGAGCCGCGGCGCCGGGCCCTGCACCCGCTCTCACCCACCTGCATTACCCGTCTGCAGCAGAAAGAGTAGCTGCAGCACCTCAACGACCGCCTGGCGGTGTATATCGACTGTGTACGCTCCCTGGAGCTGGAGAACGACCGGCTCATGGTCAAGATCTCTGAGAAGGAAGAGGTCACCACGCGCGGGCAGGTTGTAGCCATCCCTATGGAGGCGACATCATCAAAAGGTGCCTTTCACTGGGAGGGAGAGATTCCAAAGCTGTCTGGATCTGATTTTTGCAATGCATTATTTTTATGTACAGTTTTTATGCCAGTGGATGCTATAGGGTCATGCACAAATCCTTTATTTAGGGGCGTAGGTTGGGCACACTCAGAGGGAAGTATTCTAGCAACGATTAAACAAACGGAGTACATTCAGTGTGTCCTTTGGCAGGATCAGTTCTATTTGTTTTGGTGGAAGGAGTAGCAGATGATTCTGCATCTTTATTGGGGGTGTCCCGGGTGACATCTAGCTGGGGTCCTCTTTTTGTTGAAGATTGTGCAGAAGTGGGTATGGCATGTGGGGGTTCGTGTTATTTTGGGTTATTCTTTATGGCACACCTCGGGTCAGTCGCCTTCAGCTGCGCTGACAGTAACAGATTTAAAAGAGATTATTCAATCTCAAGGCGCCAGTTATTACAGTAACGACCATTCCAGAACTGAGCCGTTCATGTGTGTCTACCTGCTGGTCTCGTGAAGTTTCAAGCTTTATTAATTATTTGATTCAACTTTGTAGTTCCCTGTTGTGACAAGTTGTATGGCATAAAATAAGATTGATCGCTTTGAACTACGCTTGCTGGTTTTTAACAGGTGCTTGTTACATTGTCTTCAAATCAGGCTGCACTATATATACATTAGGATGAAGGTTGTAAGTATTTGAGATACTCTGGGAAGTGGAGACTATTTGCTTTTGTCATTGTTTTTCTGAGCCTTCCTAATTTCACCGAGTTCATTTGTTTCAGTAGCGTCCCCTGGATTCATTCATGTATCAAGCCTTGATTTGGCTGCATTCACTTTGGTCACGTGGGGGCACTCCTACAGCCCTTTTGTAAAATGCAATTGGAAGTCATGCACGATTAGCTCTGATTTGATTGGCTAGCCTCGAATCCTGTTACTCTTTCAACATTTAGGTTGTGATTACCAAGTTGTGTATTGCAACCGTAGCTTTATGCATTTCCATGCATGTCTGTCAGATCGGTTACTTCTCTAAGGAATTTTCATTTTGTTCATGTACTTGTTACGGTAAAAATGGGAGTAACTACTTTATTCTTCAGCCTGTACCTGCCATTGAACAATGCAACATTATATTCTCCTCCAATACACCAACATTGCACGTTTATAGCGTGAGTGGTTTGAGGGTGCACGTTCTGTTCTGGTCCGCCCACCTCCAGTCTTCGAGGAAGGCTGATGTGCTGAAGGAATGACTGCGAGCCACGGTTTTAATAATCGGGCGTCCTGCCAACACCCAGAGTTCAAAAATTGAAAGTGATATGAGTGGGTGTGTTCGCGTCTCTGCAGTTTGTCTTGGCTGCACGATTGCATGTAGAGAACTTTGATTGCTAGTAACATTTCAGAGGAATGATGAAGTGCTGAACACTACAACCTCGCCAGTCCTCGGAGTTGGACAGCACTACTCACAGAAGATTGTCACTCGCTTTTATAAGCCTGGGTTGACAGAATAAATATTGTCACCAATCCTGGCGTTTTGGCTCCATCCAGAGAAGAATTACTCCCTCGTGTGACGCTATTGGCTATGTGGTACTTAATTCCTCCTTGCGGGAAGAGCCCAGATTGGAACGCGCGAAAGACAATCACAAAAGAGAAATAGTCATCATGCAATTTCCAATTTACTTTCTCGGTCTCCTACTTGCCCCAAAAGTGGTTTCCAAAGCAATCCCTTTTGTTCTTTCTCTGCATTGACAAAGCCAATAGGCTAGACATAAATGTGATAAACAAAATTTACGCCTGCGGTTTCAGTAATTATCAGTTGTAACGCCTGTTCAGCTGCGCTGCAACAATACATTCAGGGTTGTTGGCTTTGTCATTATACTGTTAGTAGACCACGAAGCATTCATTGTTTAGTACTTGAGCGGTGTCCTGCCTGGTGGTGCTTGTCTTACACTGCACACAGGTCCACCTCTGACACCGGACACAAGTCACACCAGACGCTGCACACTGTCCTGCCAGGATGCTGTGCACAAATCACACTTTGGCACTGCAGACAAGTCACACCGGACGCTGCACACAAATCACGCTCAGACACTGCACACACCCACAAGACACTGACAGCCTAGGCACCCATGCGCCTGCCGACCACAAACCTACTCATGCTCCCTCATCTGCTTGCCAGTAACTCGGACCTGCCTAATCTGTGCATTATTCTGTTGGGTGGGGTGCCCCAGCGCCGCCCCCAGTGCAGCTCGCTATTTCCTCACAAAACTTAACCTCTGTACCAAATTAGAGCTGAATTAAGGGGCCCAGATACCAACATCATATCAACTGAGTACCCCCTTACAAAGCAGTGACATATGGCGCTACTGACGTCAGCAGTAATTACCACTGGAGTATGGTTAAAACCCACGACACCTTACAGGTGTAAAGTTTCCTTTTCTTCAAACCCCACTGAGCACTGCACACACAAGAACCCGAGCACTGCACACTGACCTGTGCGGATACTGTGCAAAGAACCACTCGCACCTGTTGCCCTACTCCCTCCTGCCTGCGGCTGCCTGATGTAAGTAATCTGGCCTCAGACTATTACTCGACTTCGTCTTTCCCTGGAGAGAGCTGATGCCAGCCGATCGTCCTAATGGTACTCCTTTCATCCCTTTCCGTCTGTGCCTGGCCAGTAACAGGGATGCGCTGATAAACAAGAACCCCCTGATGTAGTTGTGCCTAATTTACTGTGGCATGAGTGTGACCTACCCGTGACCTTGCGTACCTGCACTTCCTGTCTCTTTGTCTCGTTTTTTGTATGTTCTTTTTCATCCGTACTTTACCCCTATGCCACTATTTCCCCTCCATCCTTGTTTTTTAGGGGACTTGTTTGCATGTTTTGACGTGGCTGCATTTTCGTCACAATAAAATACACTGAACATATTCTTCACAAAAGTTATTTACAATAGTTTAAGCTATTGCTATTATAAATTACAAGATCTTTTATTTAAGTATTAATTATTTAAAAAAATTAAAAGCCATTTGTATTTGTTATATGAATACATGTAAGTCACGTACATACAAAACATGTGGCATTACAAATGCTATAGGTGTCACATTTGAAAAAGTTAAAAGTATTGGCATTGTAAATGACAAAGCTATTTTGCTATTTTCAAGACCAACACATAAAAAAAATGTCATTTACAAAACCAATAGCTCTGACTTTTTCTAATGCGAGACCTATTGCATTTCCAATGCTTGTTTTTTATATAATGATGTATTTGTGGCAATATTGTTTACAACATTAAAAGTAGCTACACACCTGAATACAGGCCAACAATCAGGCAAGGTTGCTGATATAAACCACAAAGGCGTTCATTTTAGTTTTCTCCTACTTAGAATGTCAGCCACTTCAGTGCAAGTTAATTTGGCCATTTTTATACCTCCCTCTATCTATCTCGTTCGCAAATCTTAACATGTGTGGCGTATGAATGAGAATAAAGTACAACACCTGTTGACACCGCATGCCAACCCTCCCGATTCAGGCGTGTTGTTGACACCGCATGCCAACCCTCCCGATTCAGGCGTGTTGTTGACACCGCATGCCAACCCTCCCGATTCAGGCGTGAGACTACCGATTTCAAGGCTAGTCTCCCGCCTCCCGATTCCTGCAAGCAAAAACCCTATTCCTCAGGGTTTCAGCTGACAGGGCTTGGTATTGTGTAAAGTGCTAATTCTTTCAGCACTAGTTAGAGTGGCAATGCAGGGGCTCTAGAAGGTGTGAAAAACCAACAAAGTTTCATTAACAAGGGAATGGTCTTTGAAAGACCTGTGAAGTACTGGGGGGCTGGTGGGGGGGGGGCAGCTGTGTGTGTGCAGGGGAAGCTTTTTCAGTCCGGGATGCCACAGTGGGGTGGGGGTGCATGCACTGCCAGCAACCTGCCAGGCCAGTGCACAACAATTGCATCACCCTCTGTCTGCCTGCCATTGCGCTCCATGCTTCTAAAAGGTAAGAAAAGAACGTGCGTTTGCGTTTCAAATGTCCGATCCTGCATCAAGACACTTCCAAATCCCATACATGACAGTAACCCGATTCACGGCCCCATTCTCCCGATTTTTTTCAAAAAAATCTCCCTCTTTGCTCTTCTGAAATGTTGGCACCACTTTTTTTGCTGTCAAACTTTGGAAAGAGAAAGCAACGTACCTTCGTTTAGAGCTCAGACGCTTGGAACATCTCCACAGGCCAAACTGCCACACCCTGGCTCAGGCGCGCATGCGCAACACTTTCTTTGCGTGCAAAGCAGAGCGAGCGGCAAAGAGGAACGTCCGCGTGCGTGCGTCATACCTAAGCACGGCGTGAGCGTGACCTGGCTGGGGCGGTTGGAATAGGTACATTGTACTCTTCATGGAAGAGCAAAGGGAGGATGCTGCCCCAGCGGCCGGCCACCACGGCTGGGACACCCTCAAGGACCACCGGATTACTCCCAAGAATAGCCAGGTACTTCAGCATCACGCCGTTACCTAAACTAGTTTTTTTTTTTTGCTGAACATGTAACTTGTATGAATTACTATAGTATTACTTTTTATCACCTCTACCATGTTAATTGGAGTTTCTTAGGTAAGGTACTACGCTCTTTTGTAAAGCGCTGTGACACCTTTGCATAAAGTATGCGCTACATAACAACTCATAAATAATTATATAGTCCAGCCAATAGATGACAGCCTATAGCAGCCTGTGCCTACTTTTGCCCTATCCAGTAGCAGTGGGCCTGTCGTGGCTAACAGCCAATAATTTCCTTTTGGCATTGCCCCGCCCACTTTGTTTTCTATAAATAATGGGGCACATGCAGGTGAGAAGAAGTGCAGTAGGCAGAAGTGGACTGCGCCCAGTGTCCACTCATAGCTGCCAAGGTTTAAGATTGCTTATGTGTGACCTTTTCATAATTTCGGTGTAATTATGAATGATTTTTAACGACTATGATTGACATTTTCTCGTGATCAAAATCAAGCAATGCACAGGGCCACGTTTTCTGATGCCTTAAGTGAGATATTTATGTTTTAATTATATTTATGTGTGACATTTGATTGCCTTATGTGTGACACTTTGAGTGGTATTTGATGGTGAGTGTAATCAAGCGGTTTTGTCCATTTAATGAGTGCATATCCCTAGCCCACCCTGTACACATACTGAACATAAGTGCATCTCAGCTAAGTTGTGTTGATATGCCTATGATGGACCAACATGTATTGACTGTAGTGAGGGATATACCAGCTCCTGCACAATAATGCAATTTCTCAAGGCTGTTTTAAAACATGTTGATTTTCATTGGCACTGATAAGGCATGTGATCTCATGCAGTGACAATGTTCTAAACCAGCATTTAATGCAGCCAAGTGACAAGGTTAAAGGGTCATCAGTCAGACTGCAAAGTCAGAACTTGGCAGAAAGTGTAAATCACTTAAGAGAAGACGTCTTGCCAATCACTGCCTCGATTGCAAAACACAAACCCTGAAAAATATAAATAGTGTTTCTCATTCAATGGCATTTCCCACCTGTAGGCGGAGGAATTTCAGATATATAATTTTGTTTCATTTACTTAATTTGGACCTGCAAACATCAATGTATTGGATTTATTTTGCTACACACACACACACTAAAGTCAGCAAGTGTTAGGCCGCCCCATCTACTTGACCCAATACTCTTACCAGCAGCTGCAATATAGTTCTGTAACGCTCAGGACTGGTCGTGTAAGAGTGCCTCTTCTCAGGTGCTTATGCATGCTTGCCCATGTGTCAGCAGAGCTCTTATGGCTGTTTCGACCAAGGGAGCTGGCTGCCACTAGGTTTCACTGTCTGAAAGCTAATTAAAAGGAGTAGAGCCATTCTCAACAAGGCAGGGAATTAGAAATATCCCACATAGCTGTCTCTTCATCTTGTTTGCGTGACAAATTACCACTCATGCGGTAATGCAGGAACTTAAATTGTGTTACCCTAACATGACATGTGTGGCACTTGGTAGGACTGTCCACTCTGTCTCCAATCTTTGTGGCACTTTAAGCTTGACCCTGTTTACAAGTGCGTGTTGAAGTGAGGTGCTGCTCAACCAGCAAGTGCAGTTTTTAAAAACACCCTTACTGCAAGTACAGGTCTCGCATTCATCACCTGGATGAGAGAAGATCTACAACCACAGAAATGTTCTTACGAATTCTTTCAAAGTCGTATAAATCACTAGGCAGAACTAGCATTGGCATATCCAATAGGTCTCGCCTTTGGTACCTTCAAAGTGTTTAGCCATGCAGCACACATATACAGGCTTTAAGTTGTTAAACATATTTCCTGCACTTGAGCACAGCATCCTAGGAGACAGTCATCCAGTAACCTCACATCTTCCCCAGTTTAGATTCAGAACCACTCTCTACCATTCTAGGCTTTTCACTTTACGTGAAAAGCTTTTTTACACCCAAGTGAAGTAAAGAAGAACAAAAAACAACAAAAATAAAAAATCTTATTAGAGCAAAGTAGTGTTAATATGGAAAAGACAGAAGAAGAAACACTTTTTACTTTGGTTTAACTCGTTATTAGGGGAGGTTTCATATTTTGCTCCATTAATGTATTCTCCTTTTTCAACTTTAAGAAAATACGCTTGGAAGGGATGTTAGAGGCAGTATTATTCTAGCACCGCAAGAACTCACTAAAATTAAATTAAACAAGCAACAATGAGCTAAGAGTAGGGGCGGGTGGCAAACAACGACTGGAAGTGGGCTGGGCAAGCAAAATAGGAGAAAGGAACCATAAGCCAAAAATCCAAAAGAAACAAAAAACAGTCTACTGCACCAGAAGTCTTTGGACACACTAGCTCCCCCATCCGGTTTTATTTACTACAATGGAAAAAGCGGGGAGGAGGATTTTAAAGAGGTTGCAGAGAAAGGCTGAGCTAAACACCAGCAGCTAGGTATATCTCTCCTCCATGTCGCAAGCTGCCATCACAGTGCACAAGCACAACAAAAAGGCGCACTGGAGGGGATGCCTGTTTGTGCCCCGGGGGATCTGTAGAGTATGTACTGAGAGGGGAGCATGGCCACGATCAAGATGAACGCTTGACTGACTACAGCTTACAGAGACAGCGCCTGTGCTGCCTCACGTCCTGCGAGTGGTGCGCGCGCGCTTGTGCGCAGATACTCGTAACTACAAGCCTGTGGGCACTGTAAAGCGAAAGTCGATGGGCGCGAAGGAATGCACAAAGTCATTATTGAAATAGGAAGTGCATCGGCGAGCTCAGCTATAAATTAAATTGTGCTGAAACCGAAGCGAAGTGGGCGCCACCACAATCAAGATGAACCCTTGACTGACTACAGCTCACAGAGACAGCGCATGTGCTGCCTAAGGTCCCGCGAGTGGTGCGCGCCTGCTCGCACGCAGATGCTCGTAACCGCAAGAATAAGCCGGAAGTCCAGAGCGATTCCAAGAGGTCATTTTACCTAGAGTAGCACATGCGTGCTGTGCTAGGCTCGCCCTAAAAAGCACTTAAACATTATTCAAATGTTTTTATGATTGACCAAAAGCTCCATGAGCGTTGGCAAGGCAATATAAGACTGTGATGATAAAGACTTGTACTTGGAGTAATGAAGATTACCATTAAGTAACCAGACCATTACCTTCTCGTCTCTCTTCCTCATCCCAATCTTTACTGGGTGAAACAATATCAAAATAACTTACCCTGCAGTGATCATTTAATGGAACATAGACAAACAACAAACTTAAGAAATATACTCAACACTTCCAAACCTCTTCCCAAACACCGCAGAAAACCCACCTCCCACTTTGAGATGGTATTGATTCTTAAAGGTATGCGATATTGGGCAAGTGGCCACCATACAGAAGTACTTCAGAGAGATACCTTTGAGCATGGGCTAGGAGGTATTCATACCCCTATTTGATCTGCCCTGTACTGAACTTAGTAGTATCTAATTTTCTGTCTCATAAGCCAAAGTGATTGCCTATTGCAGTCACCTACATTGTGTCACTGGGTATGGCTGCAAGCCTGGTCCAGAAATACCAAATATCACAAACAAGCCTTTCTAAGGTTGATAAAACTCTCTATAAGTCCTTTGCATAGATTCCTTTATCTTCTGGAGAGGACCGGGATCGAAAATAGAGTGGAAGTACCAACTGCTGGGAAACATGAAATTCAGAAGGTACCTTGGGAACAAAAGCAGGATTTGGTCTTAGAACAACTTTATCTGGAAGATCATCTAAAAAAGGACCCGCACATATCAGAGGTCCCAATTCACTAATAACCTGTCCAGAACAGATTGCTACCAAAAATAACATTTATGAAAGACACTTTAAGTCTATTTTCTCTAAAGGTTCAAAGGGGGATGCTGAAGGGCTTAAAGCACTAATGGCAGACTCAAGGTAGGAAGTGCAGAATGGACCACTGGCCTCTTCAGAAAGAAAACCTCTTGAAAAGTGTAGCCACCAAGTAGACCAAGTCCTGAATCCCAAACCATCTTAAACACACAGAAGTGTTAGGCCTGCCAATGCCAGTACAAAACCACCAGTTAAAACACCAGTTAAAAAATCTAGAATTTTCATAAAATCACCCAAGTAATTAGAGGCCTTTTTAGTACACCAAACAGAAAAGACTTCCAGTACCTAGCTTAAAGTTTTAGTGTAGCTAGCAATCTGTACTGTTTGAATTGCTGAGGATGCTTTTTCTGGATAACCTAGAGATCTCAGATTTAACCCTTTAATCTCCAAACCCCCAACTGGAAGCAAGCTAGGGTTGACGTGTCGAGTAATGGAGACAGTAGAGGGGATGGATACAGAGGGTGCACCTAGTGGGGGAGCCACTGAATCTATAAGAGGATTGGAAACCAGTTCTGTTTTGCCCAACAAGGAAAAAACAGAACACTCACATGATCTGACAGACTCTTCTGTAGGACCCCTGGAATAATGGGAATCGGGGGTGAAAGGCGTAAAAGTATCATCCTCCCATGCCTCTGGAGGTAGCTTCAGACAGCAAAAACTGGGTAGTCTCAATGTAAGCGAACTGCCCCTGCCATGGGCCTCGAACATCTACACTATAATCCTTCCTGAACCATTGGTAGGCAAGAATGGACTTGAGATGGTATGCAAGCAAATTCTCCCTCCCCAGAAGATAGACTGCATGAAGATTGAGGAGATGATTCTCTGCGCAAATGAAGATTTTGTGAGTCATTAAATCGAGGGAGGATGACTCTGTCCCCCTCTGGTGATTCTGATCGCCCCTGACCACCTGGGGATATAGGAGGACTTGAGCCCAAGAAGTCATTTATGTGGTAGATATCATATTCCCTTGAACCACCATCCACTTCCAGACTCCTGCTTCTGGCTTATACAGCAGGGTCCTCAGATGAGGTTTGCAGCTTGATGCTTCTGTAATCTGGGACCAGGAGCCTCTCTTCTGTAGTGTTGAATCGGACCCCAATAAGTTAGATAGTCTTTGTCTATACGGATTTCTTAACTGTTGATAAGGTGAGTGAATCTGGACAATGTTTCAGAAACCAACTGAAAATAAACTCACTTAGAGAGAGAATAAGAAGAAATCAGCTAACTATACAAGCAGGAAAAAGTCCTAATACCAATTAATAGAATTGAATCCACCACTAGTTCTAGCATCTTCTTAAAAAATATTGGCGCTGGGGTCAAACCAATAGGGGCACCTGGAACAGGACGTTTCTGTTTTGAACACAAACCTACAGAAACGTCTGAAAGGTTTTGTACATTAGGATACGTAGGTAAACATCTCTTAAGTCTATGGAGGTAAGTAAATTGTCCTTCAGCAGTGGGATAACTGATTTTAACTTCAGCATCTTGAACCTTTACTGACATGAGACTCAGTACAGGTCTGTAGCTTCTAGAGGCATCTTGTACAAAAAATATGATTGACTATTCCTCTTTCTGCTTCCCAGGTAGGAATAACTGCTGCTGTGTTGAGGAGCTCCAAGATGCCCTCTAATAAATTGCACAGCTCAACAAACAAGATCCCTTGGTGGAAGAATTCAGTAAAAATTTCTGGTGTGGGTCAAAACAGTTCACTCAATAACCCTGTCTAACCACAACCCCTGCCCAACTGTCCATTTTCTCTTGCTACTAAATATTTGAGAAAATTCAGGTAAACCTCCCACTTGTGCAGGAACTGGATGCTAATAGTCATGACTTTGGAGGCTGTGGAGTGCGAATTTTGGAGGAAAGCTGGCACCAAGACCTATCACCCCCAGGGGCCACCCAGCCAGAAATTCAGCCACAAAAGCATTGCCCTAGCTTGGAAGATGATGCAGGACAAAAAGGTCTCCTGTTTCCAAAACCTCTTTCGCTGACTGTGGATTTATCTTGCATAAGTATTTACGATTCTCTGCAGTTTATTTGACCATATCCTCCAATTGACCTCCAAAAAATCTCAACCCTCTAGAAAGGGGCTTCATTAGCTTTCCAGGAGAGCATCCAAAGATGCCTTATTGCTCTAATGGCAGCACCTGATGCCGCGACTGGTGCTCCTTTTAAAAGAAATGTCTTCTTGGAACTAGACTTGCTATTTTATCATTGAAAGGAATCTGCAAAATGTAAAGCCCCATTCAATTTGTTCAGCAAGAGATTGAAAGTATTTAAGAAGAGACTACATATGCACTGATTCTGAAGAGATATTAGATGCTGCAGAAGCTCTATTTATAGCTGGCTTCACAATTTTTAAACAAAGGATCTAAGTGGGAATCTTCCTTCCAATTTAAGACTCCCTGGAAGGATAATGCAGCCATTAAAATATCCAACTTAACCACAGGAAGGACTTTGTCAGTAAGTATATGGAGAGGATAGCCTCTACAAAGAAATCTAGGAAAATACAACTTTTATACATACATTTGTTCATGCATCATGACATTTTTCGCTAGACCATGAAGTGGTCTTTCCTCTAGTACTGAATGAAAAAGTAATCGTTCTCCAGTGGGTCAGATGTTAAGAGAATAGATAAATACTTTTTTTTATGTGGTGGAAAACTTCCGATAGTTCTGAACCCTGTACAGATCTCCCATGCAGTTAATCTTCATCCTCAATGGAGTCCTCCACAGAAATCGAAGGCCTGGATTTTTTTTTGGGGGGGGGGCGGGGTCCTCTCTTACAGCAAAAGGAGCATTCACCATAGTTTGAATCATCATTTGCATGATCATCATCTAGAGCCTCCTCAGGATTAGGCTCCATGTGATACTTTTTTGTTTTAGCCTTCCCTTCCATAATGAAAGCTAAGGTAGTTAGGAGCCAAAGCAGTGTGAACACAGACAGAAACAACACTGTAAATGATACACCCTAATCAGATCTTTAAATTTTAACTTGCTGCCGGCCACTTCCCACTTGAAGTGCTGCCTAGCAACCAGATTTTGGGACTGGCAAGCATTGTTCTGCAAGCTTTCATTATTCTGCATGAAAGAGGAGCTGACTTTCTTATTGAAAAAAGTTTATCATAAAAATATAATATAAAATATATAGTAAACACATGTTACTGCCTACTTAAATTGCTATAGCAGGTCCCAGAATTCCTTGATAAACACTCAGGCAGAAATGGAAAAAAACTGGATTTTTAACCACTTCATATGTAAGAAGCGTATGAAGAGAAAGCCAACCATTTTTTTCGTTTTTTGGTTTACTTAGATAAAGAAACCATTTCTGTGGTTGGATATTGTAAAGGGGTGGTAGTGAGAGGCTGTAGGCTTCGTTTAGGTAATGCAGGTTTTATTTTCACACACAGCTTTTTACGGCGGAATATCAATCTTTCCCGGGCGAACTCTGAGGGATCCGTGGTGAGGCTGTCTCGGTTGTATTCCGCCTGTCTTGGTAGCCACCCTCCTGGCAGTTCCTTCTCTCAACGTGGCCGTGTAGGAAAAACACAAACAGAAGGACCGTTAAACTCATGTCCTCATACCGTGTCAATCCTGAGGGGAACCGGGGAAGTGAGGGACACCGCTGACTGGTGCTATATATGGCAGGCAATAGTGGAGGTTTCGTGGTGGGGAAAGTGTGAAGGGGAAAGGAGGTAGACAAGGGTGACGGGTTCAGGTATATTTATACTATGTACAGCTATGTACAACCGGGTGTAATGTAACAGCAGTATTTCCAGTTCTATGGCGGTACTGAGCCCCTCCTCCCCGCCCAACTGAAAGCTTCTGCCGTACCTGCTTTAGCCACACTCCTCCCTCGGGAGTGTGGCATGGCGAAGCGTGGATCCGTTGGCCTCCTGGCTCGTCTGCTTCTCCTCCTTGCTTGTACCGTCCTCCGTTCTCGTCTTCTCCCGCACTCCTCACTCCGTCTCCTTGGGTGTCGTCATACGCCGACTGGTGTTCTTTCTGGTCTTTACCCACTGCTGCGAGGCCCACGTCACGCTGGGGTGGTTCTTCGTTTGTAGTACACGCCCACTTAAAGGCGCTGCTTGGAATTCTCTCCCTTTGCGGTAGTGGTTGCCAAGGTTCCTGGGAGTCCTGAAGAGAAAGAGGGAAGGAATCCATGAGCCACCATTCAACCCCTGCATCCAGTGTTTGCACTCGCTCGTGGGGGTGTACCTCGTTACAGTCATCTAATCTCACTGTGGAAGGATTGAGATGAGGAAGACAGAAAAGGAAGTACTGGTTTGGCATTAGGGCAAAATAGGTATCAAGAGTGGAGGAGAAACAGCGAATGCTCACTTTATGGCAAAGTGCAGATTAGAAGTGAAAAAGTTAGGATCTTTGTAGCATGAAACAATGTTTTAGTTATTTTAATAAGTGCAAACAAGCAGCAGCACACTTTACAGAAAAAAGTATTCTAGGAGCAAGCCCTCAAATGTGGTTGTGCTGGTTGAGATTAGATTGCAGACACTGAGGTTTTTTGTTTTATTGTCACGAAACCGTAAGGGGCACAAGAGCTCCGTATCGTAAAGGTGCTTCCATGTATCACCTGAGGAGTGGTGCATATAACATAAGTGATACAACGATAAGAAAGTGTTGGGTATGCACATTATAGGAAACTGCAGTGTAGGGTAAAAGTATATTGAGAGTTATGCTTCAATAATCAGGAGCATACATAACTGACAGGGAGACGTGCAGAATAAAGAAGTCACCTATTCTCAGAGCCAATAAACCGAGAGACTATAGGTGTACACAAGCTAGTAATAAATTATATATATGATATAAATATCACGAAAGTCTGGTCACAACGTTACATAGCCAGGTACTAGCACAACAAAGTCTTTAAAACATTTTTCTAATTGTAATGATGCCATAACACGTTTCTGCTGAATTTGGCCTTGTTCATATGAGTAGTCCGCCATTTTTCTAAACAAATTTAAAGTGCTCACACATTGAACGTCAGAATAAACATAGAAGAAATACTCGTAACTTATGCGCTGCAGTGAATAAAAATAATTTGGCACAGCTATTAAGTAATTGGCAATACGGTTCACAGAAATAGGGAATGCAGAAAAGACCATCCAAAAATCAATAAAAAAAGCATTTGGTATGTGATACGTCTTGCATTACTTAAAGTTTGAGCTATTGACGTTTCAAATAATAATGCTTGTTAGAATTCTTTTTTTTATGTATCCAAGCGGTAGCATAGGTAAGGGTGCAGTACCTTATGTGGCTAATAGAGGTCATATTACAACTCCACAGGGTCTCTAGTAACATCTTGTGGTATTGCACCCTTTTCTTCCTTCCTGGATTTTATTTTATTACTTATGCTACTGCTGGGATATTTACAAAAAAACAAAAAACTAATGAATTTGGAATCCATGAGCCACCATTCAACCCCTGCGTCCAGTGTTTGCACTCGCTCGTGGGGGTGTACCTCGTTACAGTCATCTAATCTCACTGTGGAAGGATTGAGATGAGGAAGACAGAAAAGGAAGTACTGGTTTGGCATTAGGGCAAAATAGGTATCAAGAGTGGAGGAGAAACAGCGAATGCTCACTTTATGGCAAAGTGCAGATTAGAAGTGAAAAAGTTAGGATCTTTGTAGCATGAAACAATGTTTTAGTTATTTTAATAAGTGCAAACAAGCAGCAGCACACTTTACAGAACAAGCATTTGCAATGCAATGGTCTCGGCATCATTAAAGGTAGAGCTATTGGCATT
This sequence comes from Lissotriton vulgaris, assembly GCF_964263255.1. Lineage (NCBI taxonomy): Eukaryota > Metazoa > Chordata > Amphibia > Caudata > Salamandridae > Lissotriton > Lissotriton vulgaris. The sequence goes on from NC_141696.1 coordinate 1,498,259,430, forward strand.
GCTCATGACATTTTTTTTCTTTAAATCAAAAATAAATGGGCATTGTCATTAACATTGCCAATACACAGCACTCTGCACTCAACAGCACACAATGCTCTGCACACTTGCTCTGCACTCACTGCTCTGCACACTCACTCTGCACACTCTGCACTCACCACTCTGCACTCACCACTCTGCACTCACCACTCTGCACTCACCACTCTGCACTCACCACTCTGCACTCACCACTCTGCACTCTGCCCTCACCACTCTGCCCTCACCACTCTGCACTCACCACTCTGCCCTCACCACTCTGCCCTCACCACTCTGCCCTCACCACTCACCACTCTGCACTCACCACTCTGCACTCACCACTCTGCACTCACCACTCTGCACTCACCACTCACCACTCTGCACTCACCACTCTGCACTCACCACTCACCACTCTGCACTCACCACTCTGCACTCACCACTCATCACTCTGCACTCACCACTCACCACTCTGCACTCACCGCTCACCACTCTGCCCTCACCACTCACCACTAAAAATACAGAAAGCGGACACCTCCCTGTTAGAATCCGAGGGAAGCGAAGACGCGCCCAGAGATGACCACGTGAGCTCGTTCGCATGGGGAAGGAACATCGCTTAATCTTAAATACCATGAAGTGATTGTACTGTGGAAGTATTTACAACAAGGGGCGGTGAGGGACAGAGTCTCTGAATTAAGCAGAAAGCTCTCACCCAGTCAAGAGATCAGGGCTAGATCCAACACCGTTTTTTAGCTCACTGCACCATCCCAGTTTCAGAACCTGGCTGTATGCAAATTAGTCTGTTCCTGTCCCAGTGCATGATGGGAACAGGGCAAACCAAACTACAAAAGCCAATTCTTACACTGGGAAGGAAACAAGCTCCCGGGGACCGGTTTCTGGCATTACAGCCGTCTTCGGCCCGGTTTGCTTGAATCCTGATGGTGCAATGAGCAAGGGTCTCACATCTGAGAATACCCTTCCACGCTTAGGGTGGACAAAAATATTTACATATTTCTGAAACTGGGATGGTCCCTTTCTCACTGCTCCATCAGGATTCAAGCAAGCCGGGCCGAAGAAGGCTGAAATGCCAGAAACCGGTCCCCGGTAGCTTGTCTCCTTTCTGGTGAAGAATTGGCTTGGTAGTTTAGTCTGCCCTGTTCCCATGATGCACTGGGCCAGGGACAGACTGATTTGCATATAGCCAGGTTCTGAGCTGGGATGGGGCAGTGAGATAAATAACGGTGATGGATCAAGCCCTGATCTTTGGACTGGGTAAGAGTGGTCTGTTTAACTCAGACACTCTGTTCATCACCACCCCCTTTTTGTAAATTGTACTGTGGAAGAACGCCGCTACTCGGCCAGCATGGGCTCCAACTTGTTAAGCTCTTGAGATAACTAAATTAATTAGCGTGAATGCCCTTGTGGGAAATCAGCCCATTCTCTTGTACAAGCCGCCCGTGAATACAAAGAGAACACAGGCTACCTGATGTACGGCAGCCAACCAAAACACCGGCGGAAAGCAATTACTTTCCGTCAGGCCCGTACACTTCTCATAATAAGCGCCAATGGACGCGACATAAAGCAATCAGCAATGCATCTTTGTTCTGCGAAATAACCGCTCGTGGCCCGCATCGCTATTGTTTAGGCACTAATCAAATGCTACAGCTGGCTGCGCCGCACGACGCCCCCTGGCGGAGCCGCGCCTGTGACCATCACCGCTGTGCACACTGCACACCCCGAGAGCGAGAAAGGCCTCTCGGGTGTGACAAAGGGCTCAGATAAATCACTGCATCAGCGTTTTAGCTCAATGCTGATCCGTCTCCAGAAAACAAGACACACACATATTACATACACACACACACACACACACACTCACAGGCGCGCGCACCCTCCCAAATAACCCAGTAATTAAGGTATGCATACATAACTCACTTATCACTTAACTGGGATGCACGATAGCTAAATTCCATCCTGATAGTGTACAAGGGAAGAAAATGTACATTAAAAGCAGGAACCTCCGAACCCTAGGCCATGAGATGGTAGTGTCCCACTGACACGAACTCGGCCTCAATGGGGTAGAACCTCCTCGACTCATGGCCCCCAGTTCGGGAATTCAACCCCATCACATATTGGGGTGTCGCCAATGCAGTTTTATCACAGTTTATATTGCATTTATCACAGGCAGATGTTCAGTGTATGTGAACAGCCTGTTGCTTTCTATGGGTCTTCTTTAACACGTTTGCATTTTAGGAGTTTTGTGCTGTAGATCCGCCCATCCCATCTTCTCTGTGTGATAGATACTCAGATTTTTAAGTTTAACCTTGTTTTTATCATTAAACATAAATAAGGTCGGCACTTTCACACTCACCCCTTGCTTGCAGCCATTGTAACTCCACAGACCACACTTTGTCCCCAGCAGTCTCTTAGTATCGCGGCCGCCCCGGAAGTCAGGCACGGTCGCCTGTGACGGGGGCGGGGCCACGTTCAGACCGGAAGAGGAGGCAGGCGGAGTCGTTGAGTCTCGCGGCCCGGGGCTCCTGTGAGCGGTGTAGAGCCCCGGGGCCGCGCCAGCAGGAGGTTGGGCGCCGCGTGCTGAGGTAAGGTAAGTTCCAAAAGGCTGGAGCGGGATTGGTGCACGTGTGTGTGTGTGTGTATGCTCGTGTGTGTGTGTGTGTATGTATGTGTGCGACGGTGACGGCGGGGGGAGGGGAGGGGGGGCCTCGGTGCACTTGTGTGTGTGCGCGCGTGTGTGTATGTGTCAGGGGTGGTGTCTCTGTATGTACGTATGTGCGTGCGTGCATGGGCGCTTGTGTGTGTGTGTATGCGCATGCGTGTGTGGTGCTTGTGCTTCCCAGGAGACAGCGCCTGGCCACAGCGCGCGTTCCAGTTACAAATCGCCTTGAAGGATGCGCGCGGCCGGGACTGTCTCCTGGGAAGCATAGTCGCTGACAAAAGATCTCGGCGGAGACGCGCTTCCGCGCGTTGACGCCGAGACCTAAAAAAGAATGTCTCAAGGTCCCATACACCTAAAGCTCCTAAAATACCCTTATTGAAATAAAGAATCAATTAAAGACACGTTCAGGCCAAAGGAATGAAAAGGGGTATTGAGTTCTCAGAGGACCAGGCCTCTGGATTGTTAAGGTAGTTAAAGAAAAGCTTGTATAATCTTGTCTCTGCTGGACATCCACAAGACCATGACCTGTCAAAGAGGAGGGTTGAGCTAAGGAAAGTATATACCTTTTTTCTTTTAAATATTTCACATTAAACTATAACCATACATCTTTCCCCTTGGTATTGTATAAACTTGCAAATGAAGTAAAAATGTATATTTTTTGGGAAACACAGAGGCTGCCATTTTCTGACCTCAGTACTTTGATGCATTCTGTACAAGGAGATACATATATACACATACCATGAAATAGAAATAAGCAGGGTTATAGGATTCCTGTTTAAACTTAAAGAAGCTCTTGAAAATAAAACAAAAGCGATGCTTTCATGTTTTGCAATGGGCAGAAGTGAAGCCAGGCTCAATATTCTGAGGTAACTCAGATAGTGCGCCATAGAAATTCATTTGGTGCACCATACAACACATCCGTCCTGTTTTAAAGTTCCTTAAAAACTGTGTGCACCCTATGTCTCCTTATACGGCATTTTACCCTCATATCCCTCTTCCTAATCCCAGTCCGTACTATACTATTCAGAAATAAGCAGGGCTGTAAGCGTTCTGGGTCCTCTTGGCGCTCAACACCAGCAGTTCTAAAAAGCAGGTGCTGAGACGGGTCCCTATGAGTGTCTCCATTTTTGCTCTCACCTTCGGGATGAAAAACATCTTAACTCTGCAGCAGTGCCACCCTTTAATGCCTTTGAGGTCATTTCAAAGAGACTCGCTAGAGTACTTTCACAGTCTAATCATTTCAGAACTGAAGCATTTTCAATATTCTACAACAAAGCAATAGTTGTCGCTTATTTAGCTTCCACAATTAAGAACCATTTGCAAAGCCAATAGCCCTGACTTGTTGTAGGTGTAATGTTACTTGTTGTATTATATATATGTATGCAATGACAGATCAGCAAAATGTCAGTGGGGCGGCACACCATGCTAAGCAAATATTTTTAGCTTGCATATTTTTAAGCCATGCCTTTAATCCGCTGACCACTCCTCTTTGAGAGACCCCCCTCGTTTTTCATTCCACCTAATGCCCTGGGATTAAAACAATCCAGAGACAGGGATATGTGGAGCAGCTAATTGAGCTTCATCTCATACTTGTGTCCGCCATTAAAAGCACCAGGTGCTGCACAAGGATGGAAAACTGTTGGTGTTGGGGTTCTTTGATTCAGTAGCAATTACTTTTTTTCTGGGCTCTCACACTAGAGGTCATTGGGTTTAGCAGCATTGTGAGGTTTCTGTGGATCAAAGGCTGTACGCCATGCTTTGGAATACTGCAATCGTAATAGCTGGGTGGATGAATTGAGACAAGGGTCACGATGGATGCAATGAGGAAGAGCGGGCATCAGACTGATGGAAATTCATTTTAGGTTATTCAGTCACTAACTGTTATCACATGAGAAAACTGATCGGACCATGCTCGCAAAACAACAGCGTTAGACCTAAAGGCGTATGTGAACCCGGAAATGTTAACACATTAGAACTGCAATTAGATCCAGTAGAACCCACATCAATAAATTATAATGCACAATTACCCTTTAAAGATGACAGTTACACCCTTGGCTTTAAATTAATTGTAGGAACTGCAGAGTGTTTTACTGAGGTCCCCAATTTTGTTCATTTCAAAGAACGGTAAATAATATTTGCTTTTACTTGGTAAATAAAAGCAATGTTGATAAAATTACAACTTAATTAATATTACGGGCACTGCAGAACAAAATAGTTTACCTTGTGCATAATTTCCCCAGCAGTCTCTTAGTATCGCGGCCGCCCCGGAAGTCAGGCACGGTCGCCTGTGACGGGGGCGGGGCCACGTTCAGACCGGAACTGAAGAGGAGGCAGGCGGAGTCGTTGCGTCTCGCGGCCCGGGGCTCCTGTGAGCGGTGTAGAGCCCCGGGGCCGCGCCAGCAGGAGGTTGGGCGCCGCATGCTGAGGTAAGGTAAGTTCCTAAAGGCTGGAGCGGGATTGGTGCACGTGTGTGTGTGTGTGTGTGTGTGTGTGTGTGTGTGTGTGTGTATGCTCGTGTGTGTGTGTGTGTATGTATGTGTGCGACGGTGACGGCGGGGGGGGTAGGGGGGCCTCGGTGCACTTGTGTGTGTGCGCGCGTGTGTGTATGTGTCAGGGGAGGTGTCTCTGTATGTATGTATGTGCGTGCGTGCATGGGCGCTTGTGTGTGTGTGTATGAGCATGCGTGTGTGGTGCTTGCGCTTCCCAGGAGACAACGCCTGGCCACAGCGCGCGTTCCAGTTACAAATCGCCTGGAAGGATGCGCGTGGCCGGGACTGTCTCCTGGGAAGCATAGTCGCTGACAAAAGATCTCCGGCGGAGACGCGCTTCCGCGCATTGACGCCAAGACCTAAAAAAGTATTCTAGGAGCAAGCCCTCAAATGTGGTTGTGCTGGTTGAGATTAGATTACAGACACTGAGGTTTTTTGTTTTATTGTCACGAAACCGTAAGGGGCACAAGAGCTCGGTATCGTAAAGGTGCATCCATGTATCACCTGAGGAGTGGTGCATATAACATAAGTGATACAACGATAAGAAAGTGTTGGGTATGCACATTATAGGAAACTGCAGTGTAGGGTAAAAGTATATTGAGAGTTATGCTTCAATAATCAGGAGCATACATAACTGACAGGGAGACGTGCAGAATAAAGAAGTCACCTATTCTCAGAGCCAATAAACCGAGAGACTATAGGTGTACACAAGCTAGTAATAAATTATATATATGATATAAATATCACGAAAGTCTGGTCACAACGTTACATAGCCAGGTACTAGCACAACAAAGTCTTTAAAACATTTTTCTAATTGTAATGATGCCATAACACGTTTCTGCTGAATTTGGCCTTGTTCATATGAGTAGTCCGCCATTTTTCTAAACAAATTTAAAGTGCTCACACATTGAACGTCAGAATAAACATAGAAGACATACTCGTAACTTATGCGCTGCAGTGAATAAAAATAATTTGGCACAGCTATTAAGTAATTGGCAATACGGTTCACAGAAATAGGGAATGCAGAAAAGACCATCCAAAAATCAATAAAAAAAGCATTTGGTATGTGATACGTCTTGCATTACTTAAAGTTTGAGCTATTGACGTTTCAAATAATAATGCTTGTTAGAATTCTTTTTTTTATGTATCCAAGCGGTAGCATAGGTAAGGGTGCAGTACCTTATGTGGCTAATAGAGGTCATATTACAACTCCACAGGGTCTCTAGTAACATCTTGTGGTATTGCACCCTTTTCTTCCTTCCTGGATTTTATTTTATTACTTATGCTACTGCTGGGATATTTACAAAAAAACAAAAAACTAATGAACATTATCATTTGCAATGCCAATAGCTTTTAGTAGCGTTTAGTAAAGCAAGACCTATTGCACTGCAAACACTTGTTGAGAGGGTTACTCGCTGAAAGCTAGATGCTTGTCTTCCTGGCAGTGGCATTGCTGCCCTGTGTGTGGTGGACTGCTTTGTCACACAGTTCTACATGAAGCTTTTACAACCCAACATGAATGGGCACCAACGTGATGGTGAACAAAAGCATCCACCCCTCCCTCCTGGGGGCATCACATTTCACACAAAGCTGCTGCAGATGAAACAAGTCTGAGTGAATGGATCAGTGCATGAGTGTATGGGTAGTGGCTGGGTGAATGGATGAGTACATGAGTAGTTCCTGAGTGAACAGATGAGTGCAAGGATAGTGCCTGGGGCTTTAGATAAGTGTATGGGTAGTGCCTGAGTGAATAGTTGAATGCTTGGGTAGCCTGAATGAATGCATTAGCGCAGGAGTAGTGACTGAGTGAATGGATGAGTGCATGGGTGGTCCCTGAGTGAATGAATCAGTGCATGAGTCTATGGGCAGTGGCTGGGTGATTGGATGGGTGCATTGGTAGTGAATCAGTGAATGGATCAGTGCTTGAGTAAATAGATGAGTGTATGGGTTGTGCCTGTGTGATTGGATAAGTGCATGAGTAGTGGCAGGGTGGTAGGATGAGTGCATGGATAGTGCCTTGGTGACTGGATGATTGGCTGTGTAGTGCCTGGGTGAATAGATGAGTGCACCGGCAGTACCTTGGTCATTTGATAAGTACATTGGTAGTGCCTGAGTGAATGCATTACTGTATGAGTAGCACCTGAGCAAATGGATGAGTGCATGGGTAGTCCCTGAATGAATGGATGAGTGCATGGGTAGGGCCTAGGTGAGTGCAGGAGTGGAAGGGTACTGCCTGGGTCATTGGATAAGTGCATGGGTAAAGCCTGAGTAAATACATCAGTGCACCAGTAGTGCCTGAGAGAATGCATGAGTGTATGGGTAGTGGCTGGGTGATTGGATGAGTGCAGGAGTAGCGGCTGGATGGTTGGATGAATGCATGGGTAGTGCCTGGGTGATTGGATGAGTACATGAGCCGTGCCTGAGTGAATAGATGAGTGTTAGGGTAGTGCCTAGGTCATTGGATAAGTGCATGAGTAGTGCCTGGGTGAATGTATGAGTGTATGGGTTGTGCCTGAGTGAATAGATGAATGCATAGGTAGTGCCTGAGTGAATGGATTAGTGCATGAGTAGTGCCTGAATGAATGTATGAGTACATCAGTAGTCCCTGAGTGAATGGATGAGTACATTGGTAGTCCCTGAGTGAATGGATGAGTACAGGGGTTGTACCTGAATAAATGTATGAGTACATGAGATTTGGCTGACTGCCTGGCAACATCTGGTGGTTGTATTAATGACAGTTCTTCACCCTTTTCGGTTCCTCCATGTGATTTTCCTAGTAGCTTCTGGTTGTTCCTTGTGTTCATCCGTCTTGTTTATGATCATTGTAATGAAACCTTCACTGTGGCATCCTGGGGATCAGCACTGATATTCTGGTTGGCAGTTGGTCTTATCAGAACAACATCCATTGCAGAGCAGGGTTAGTTAAATACACTTCTACTCTTGTTTATTGTACATTGATGTACCCTCTTAGCTTGATACACATTTTTGGCTACTTACAATTTCTGTAATGAGCACCCATTTTGCATCCTCCCCAGAGGCCACCAACTTACCCTCTAGAATTCGATTACCATCCAGTCTGGGTTTTACCATCACCATTCTCCATTGGCAAGAGCTGTGGTGTCTCTTTTCCCTTTCCAGATTTTGCCCAGATTTCTATTTTCATGAGGGTCAGTTGCCAGCACTTCCAGATAAATTGAGGGAAGACTGAATCACAGTAAGGTCACACTGCACATAACAAGTTTAACAGTGCCATGACATATTAAGAGCGGAGCCTTCTTATAGGAAATACATATTTTCTTCACAGTCAACCTGTGTTATTCATGTTTTGCTGTATCCTATATGTTTGCTAGCGATGGACCACTGTGTTCTTTAGCCCTGCTAACCAGAGATAAAGTTCCTCTGCCCCACTTTAAAGATCATCAAATTGTCATATTTCTAATTGGTATATTTTATTTATCTATACGTCCCTAGTATATGGTACAAAATCTACCCAGGGTCTGTAAGTTAAATGTCAGTAGTACACTACTGCACCTATGTTGATATCCACCAAAGTGACAGTGTAAAATATGGCTTCAGGCCTACAAAAGCCACAAGTCAGGGTGCAGGGTATTTTAAAGTAGGACATATAGAAAATAAACGTCATCATGTCCTTAAAGTGACTAGCACCAACACTATTTTTCACTGTGGCAGACCTAGCTGCCCTATGTAGGAGTAAAGATGGAAATTCTAATAATGTATCTCTGGAATTAGACTAGCTGAAAACATAATTAAACTGCCACTTTTAATATTCATTAAAAATCCAATATAGTCAGATTTCTCCTAGCCAGTATTAGCATTTGAATAGGTGTGAAATGCCTTCCAGGAGCAAACAATAGTGACCTGACTGGGCAGATGTGACTGTCTGAACCTCACTAAATATGCAGGTTGGGGGCAGTCAAAATCCTTTATGAGATTACAATCTTGACAGATCTGCTGTGGTTACATATAACATTGGCGGTACACTTGAATGGAACAAGCATTTGCAATGCAATAGGTCTCGCATTAGGAAAGTTTGAGCTATTGATATTGTAAATGACAAATTTGTTATTTATGTGTTGGTTTTGAAAATAGCGAAATTAATAGCTTTGTTATTTACAATGCCAATGGTTATAACTTTCGCAAATGTGACACTTATAGCATTTGTAATGCAATATGTGTTGTATTTATGTGACTTAGATGTATTGATATTACAAATAACAAACCTAAAAAACCACGGCAGCGGCCTACTGCCCACAGACCATCTGTGAGGCATATATCCACCCCCAAAATGCCACACACCCCCACTCGGGGTTCACAATCTTTCACTGCACCTCCTCATGCCTCCTCCCAACAGCAGTTCTCCCCATGAGCCCCGTTCTACCCCGAGTGGCCCCCTCCACACCCCGCCCCTCCCAGAGGGCCCCTCTCACCCCCCAGTGCCCACCTTGGGCAATGAAGGGTCGCACCCATGTCTCCCACCCGGTCAGCCCCCAGGTTCACCCCAGGCACTGGCGGTACCGCTTAGCAGCCCCCACCCCCTTGCTCACTCCCCTCAGTCAGTGAAGGATATCACCTCAACAGGCTCTCCGCCGCCCCCTCGTCCGGGCCCGGCTGCTGGTGGTGCTGCTCCGATGCCTCTTCCTGCGGCTCCTCCACAAACTTGTTCTCGTCGAACTGGTCAATGTCCAGCTTGCGGAAGCGCGAGGACAGCGTGTTCTTGGCCATGCCGAGCCGGGAGCGAGGCACCGCGGAGGGAAAGGAGCCTGCGCCGGGGCTCGCACTGTCAAGCCAGCCCTGCGGAGCCAGCGCCACCGGCCGCGGGAAGAGGCTGGAAACAAGCCACGCCCACACAACGATGGGGGCGAGAGGCAGCGGCCGGGATCACAGCGTCAGCAGCAGGCCTGGCTGACATGCGAGCCACATCGGCTGCAGAAAGAGGTCTGAAACACGCCCCGTCCATACAAAAAGGAGATGAGGTGATGCGCTTGCCAGACTGTCAGATGCAAAGCACGAACCACCACCTATGAAAAGAGGTTCAAACGATGTCTCGATTCCTCAACAACAGGCGGAGGCAATCTGAAGAGCCCCAGTAAGGATCGGCAAAGCCCCTTCCTCTCGCTCATTGTGAGCCTGGCAGAGGGCAGCTGCCCGTGACACCCAACCACCGTGTGTGTGGGGGGGGGGGTAGAGGGCGGCGGCGGCGTGTGTATGCGTGCGTGTCTGTGTGTGTGCAAGGGGGTGGGGGCGGCAGCGTGTGTATGTGTGCGCGCGCCTGTGTGTGTGTGCGTGCATGCAGAGGGGTGGGGGCTGGCTGTGTCTTTGTGTGTGCGCCGTTAATGCATGCGAGGGAAGCGAAAGGAGGGCCTGTGAGTCCGTCTGCGCAAGCGCGGGTCAGACGCGCACTCCAGAGGTCAAAACTGACTAGGAAAAAGCGCGCGTCTGACTCGTGTCTTCATTCCTAAATACGGGTGACAATAGGTCTAAAGCAGACACCATCAATGCTTACGCATTGAAGGTAGGTCTGCTCGACCTAAAAAAACTGGATGGTAAGATAATTCTTGTGTATCCACGGTCTGGTTTCTGGGCCTGCCTGCTTTGAACTACCAAACCTCTGCCTCCGGGTTTATTGTGGGTGCAATGGCTGTCTCAAGCTGAATTTTAGAATGATATGTGAGGAAGTGATCGTCCTTTCAGTGCTCATTAGAGTTCTATTACTGATCAAAACATAGCAAGCAGGGCTTTCCCAGGCTGCTGGGTTTTATCTTGTTGAAGAACTCTGAGTGTAATCTAGGAATCTAAGATAGTGGCTTCTGCTGTGTCATCTACTGTAATGAGCTGCAGAGGCGAGTTTCAGAAATATGGCTGAAAATATGGCTCTGATCGTTTATGCCATTATAGGGGTATGAATGGATTATAGCCCTATAGGGGCATAAGGTCACAGTATTGATCGGGGTCCTAGATTAGAACACGACACCCACTCCACGAATTTATGTCCATCAAATTACTAAAAACTAAAGCAATAAGATGTATGTGTAACATTACCCACCCCAAAATACATATTTGCATTTGAAATGCCGTATTTGAAATACATGGAAATATAGGTACTGTACGTCTTTAAGCATATAAATCATTCAAAATTATAGCATATGTAATCAGTGAATGATTTTGCAAAAAAATTACACATGAAATATCTCATTATACAGAAAAGAAGGGCGAGATAATTTCATCACATAGAAATGCAATTGCTGTAACATGTGCTAGAGGCTGAGGTAAAGTTATTTTGTCTCTAGATTTACCTAAAAATAGAAGTTCTGTTCTTTATGAATAGTTCTACTTTAAGCAAAGAATTTGTGCCAGAAAAAGGTAAATATTTTGAAAAATGTTCAAACCAAAAAAAAACTTTTCATGGTGAACGGGGGAATAGACTTCCAACGCTTTTCAGTCGTTTTTGTTGATCAAAACTGAAGGCCGAATTCAGAGTTCATGGGAACGCTGTGTGTCGGAATGCTTTTCAAAAATTATTGTTTCTGTTCAGGGGAGAACATCATATCAGACCGGCTCTCAAAGAATTGGTCTACAAAATCAGGTGATAGTTCGACCAAGTTCGATAAAGCTGTAACTTAGCAGGTGTGAGAATGATTGCTATCATCGGTGTCTGGATCAGCAATGCTCACAGAAGGTCGTACCTTGCTTTTATTTCTTGCTCCACTGTCACCACCTAGTCGTAGCACAGGAGTCTCAACGAATGCCGTCATCAGGATTGGTAGCCGCTGGGGACAACCCAATGCGTGAGCCGTTACAGGACTTAGCAAAGTATCGATATCCATTGGTACTGCTGATGGAAGTGCAAGACAGGTGTCCAACACGCATTCATCTCCGCATAGCATACATCGAAGCACAGGTAAGATGCAGGTCTACCATATAGGTCTGAATGAAAGTAACCAGGTCATGTTCAGATCTCTCAGCCTGGCCAATCCAAGGACTCTAGTTATTCGGTCCCGGTAGCGTATTGCTAGGATCGTTTCTTCCATCCTTGCCAGAGTCATGTCTGTGTTTTGGCTCGCCATATCGGAGCAGGAGGGACAAAAATAAAATACCTGCTACAAGTCCCAAAATCAGGGGTATGCCGCCAAAGACTGAATGGACAAAATTGGGAATGATTCCCAGAATCGCTTTGAATGGTGTTAACAGTCCCGAAAAAAACATCTTAAATACGCCTGGGATGCCTATGGCACTTGACATATTTAGATTTTGGCTAAGCATTTCTGTAAAATGCATGGGGCCATTTGTTGATAAAAGGTCATGAATCTCCGACGCTGTCCTTGCAACTTGGAGATCATACTTCTCTTTTGATGACGTGATGGGCACTGTTGTCTGCAAAAGCACAGACTTCATTCTGCTTAAAGTATCAATTCGTATAGAAGAGACATTCAAACGAGGCCATATAGGAGTCTCGGAGTCTCCAGGGCCGTTTGGAAACAATGCTTGCATACAGCATTTGACCATGGAAGTTACTTGTACGAGATATGCTTTCCCTGGCATAAGGCCACAACAGCTGTGATCCGTTATTAGAATGTAACTCCCGTTCGAGAGTTGCTTAAAGAACGGCTCTATCTGCGTTGCAGGTGTGACATGTTGGTGGCATGAAAGGTTCTTTGAATTTCCTTCACAGGCCCCGTGTAAATTAATACCTTGGCACAAAAGTATACCGCTTAGTGAATGTTTGCAGTTTTCACCACTAAGAAATACATTTTTGTTGCTGTCACTATAGCATGTGTGTGTATATGGTAGTTTCCATGCTGACTTAATGTACCCTTTACCCAAACGTTCATACTGGCCAGTCGGTATGTATTCAAGGCAATTTTTACATCGGAAAGTTGTTATCGGAATTGTGATAATCCCGCATATTATCCATTCAATGACAGGACTTTCTGACATTGTCAAAGGTGATCTCTCAAGTTTTTCGATGCTCAGGAATGTATAGTCTGCTCCTTTCTGTGCCAAGCTGATTTGTTTATCAGTAAGGTTAAAGATGGAAAACAATGACGTTGTGTTTATTAAACGCCATGGCACATAGCCTGAACGAAGATTTTGCAGCGTCCAGCCTAGCTGTACAATAGAACGCAATTGTGACTGTCCATGTTGTAACATTAGCAAGTCTTTGTCTATTATATCTATGGCAGATGATACAATACTGTCCAGTGAATATATTCTGGAGGACAGAGTCATTAACCCATTGTCCACAACAGAAAGTGATTTTTCCAAATTAATACGATCAATTTCTCGTATTTTTTCAGCTGTTTCAATTTGTGTTACTTTCCAAGCCTCGTTGTAAGCCGCATATATACTGGTCGCTATGAAACGTTTTTGACGCTGTTTGCGAGGTCCCAGAATGAAATCGCGCAAATCAGCACCATCTTTAAGTAAAGATAAGTGTTGCTTAATTTCTGCCAGAGTGGATGATTCTAGCCATTCCAGGCACAGCTTCCCTACACTGTATGTGGTTACTATCCCTGGATGTTGTCTCTGGGAGTATCTAGGGTCTGGTCTGGACATTGTTAACCCCTGTGTTTTGTTCAGGAATCTATCTTGACAGTTATTCGTGTCAGTAGGCCAGATTAACCACTTTTTACAATCAGGATGTGTTCTGTTTAGATGTAAAATTTTAGATACGTCTATTTCAACTTCTGTTGTTGTATTATCAGGTATTGGCTTTGGAATAGACGGTTTGTTAAGGTCTTTAATCTTAGCTAGGCCAAGACAGGTTGTTTGGTGAATTGTGTCATTTAAGAGCATTATTTGTTCTGGGATCATACAGGCTCGAAATAATGCTTCTAGGCCTTGTACCTGCCAATCTTTTGTACCCCAGATGGTTTTTGTTTCAATGTTATTTTTCCAAAAATCAAAACCAAATGTCATCATTTTTTCATAAAATGCTTCTGAATATATCAATTTAGTATTTGTCAACATTGTTTTCGTCCCTGTTTTATCCAACAGTTTATAATAAAATGTTTCTGCATCACTTGTGTTAAACCCTGAGAAGTACTGGAATTTCTCATAGAATGTTTTAGAACTGCTTTTAGGTGGAGTAGCACAATGTTCCCATTGATTATATTTAAAAACATTTCTAGGTTGTGCAGATTTATGTAAGTAATGGTCTCCATAATGTGAGAAGCAATACATTTGTTCATAATTAGACGAACCTTGTAAATAATCATGTTCTGTAAATCTTGCTGACAACACTAAATCAGACATCATATTATTAATACTTTCAAAATCCCAATCATCAGAAAATGTACTTGGTTTTACAAAGTCACTTAAGGAAACCTTGAACTGGTGAGGATATTTCAGGATTTCAACCGGACCATATACTTCATAGTCAGTTTTGTCCCATACTACCCCGCCGGGTATTGGAATGGCTGTGACATTTACTGTTGACAGTTCTCTTTTCTTCACATGGGATGATTTGTGTGGTTTTAGGACTAAGTTGATGTTCTGACTTGCTGTGTCCATTGAACTGAATTTTCCCTCAATGAATTTTCCCAGACAAAGTACCATGATGAGCCAAAGCAGGAGGAAAAATACACCTAGACCAAACCAGAACTCTAACCATGGAGAAATAAGGTAAATTTCCTTGAGTTGATGAAAGAGTTCTGTTGCTTTTTCTTTAAAAGTCTTTGTTTCTGGCGTTACTTCAGGGTTGGTTAGATCTTCAGAAAAGTTATCGAAATTGATGAAGTAGCCAAAGGCAGTTCTGTCAAATGTTGGAATTGTTTTCTCCATTTGTCTTTCGGTAGCACATTCTGATGCCACATCATTGTAGACTGGTTTTTCTTGACGAACTGATTCAATCTGTGTTTCAAGAGGCACGAGTTCCATGGCATTATTGCGTAGTCCCTCTCTGTGCACTGCAGGTTTATCAAATGTGATTAGTCTTTCAGTTTGAACCTCTTGAATTGTTGCAAATTTGGGTATTCTGTTATTTCTTGGGAGTCCACTGGGCCTACTGTTGATTATAGGCCACATGCTTATGGTTTTACCAGGTCGATTGATACAACTCGGTTCTCCTTTTTACCAGCAAGGGGCGGTAGTACTACTGATCTTGTTCCGTTGATTGCCAAGACAGGTACTCTTTTCTGTAAGAAGGCCCAAATTCCTTCTTCACCGCTATTTTCTCTCTGACTAGATCCCCAATCTTTGGAATCCAGACAGGTCTTGCTGGGGCTGGTGGTGCCTCTTCAGTGGTAGTTGGCTGTTGCTTTAACTTTATGTTGCTTAAGGATTTTCTTGTTTCATTCAAGTCCTGTAAAACAGCCAAACGATCTTTGATGTCAAAGTCTTTATTCTTATTTTCTACCACTGATGCCTGACTATCGAGGTCATGAACATACATTCTAGTTCCGAACAATAGTTCGTACGGGCTGAAACCTTTTAGAGAATTTCTTGGCAAATTGTTTAGACTAAGCTGGACACCTATTAAATGTTTGACCCACCCATCACCCGAACCTAATACCTTCGCTGTCATAGATTGCTTTATGTCCCGGTTTTTTCTTTCCACTACACTGTTCCCTTCGGGGTGTGATGGACAAGAGTATCGCAACCCAACGCCCATACTGGCCATGGCCTCCTTATAAGCTCGAGAGCTGAAAGCGGGACCCTGGTCAAAATGGAACAGTGCAATTGCGTATGTACCGATAAAGACTCGCAGATCTTTTATAACAGTTTTGGCGTCAGCCGAGAGCTGGGGCCACATTTTTTAAGTGAATATAGTCTTAAATAATTAATAGGACTCGGGTTTGCATGTAGACAGCATTATCCTGTCTATAAATGGTAACTGGGCAACAGGCAGGACTGGTTCATTACTGCGATCCCTGTCACAGTCGGGACAGTTCTTTACATATATTTGATGTTGCACGCTCATCCCCGGCCACCAGTACACTGATTGTAATTCAGTCAGAGATTCCTTCATCTGTATGTGCCTTGGACCTTCACCCATGTGTGCGTCTGCTATTAATAACTTTCTCCGGTTCATGTTTGGAATTACCCTATCCCCCCACTCCAGAGATTCGAGCAAAAGGAACGGAGTTTGCATCAATTACGTATGCATAATTGAGTGGATAGTTCACGGGTAGTGCTGCACAGTCGCCTTTTAAGGACGTTTTTACTGCCAGCATGCTTTCCCCGTCTATGTATTTTTCTGAACGCTTTTTTGTGGCTACGGAAGCCGGTTTAGTTGCTTCCGCTGTGGCTGTAATAGCCAATGAATTCCCTGCAACGTGAACGCCATCACGTTGATGACTCAGAGTGTGTATCACGTGAGTCTTTTGTAGTTCTTTTTGTAAAAGAACTACCTGTTTCCAAAGCATTTTATGCTTGATTGTGGCACCTGTGTCATCTTTGTAATCATTTTGAATCCAGCTCTGCAACTTATTGTTGTAAGAGTTGACGCAGAAATGCGAATCGCACACGATTAGTGTCGGGAATTCAAGTTCTGCATTTTCAAGCGCCATCTTTAAAGATCTGATTTCAGCTCTCTGAGCCGAACAGTTTCTCACTGATTCAATTTTTGTTATTTTCGGTCTGAATTTACCACACAGCCAACGACCTTTAACAATCGCGCAGGCTGCATCGTAGGATTTGTTCTCTACGTTGTAATCCTGTACAAATCTATCTGTATAGATTATACAAGAGTATTGTTGGAGAGGCAAAATTTCGATTGGCAGAGGATATTCTTGTTCATATTTTAAATCATTTCGTTTTTTGAATTGCGGAGCAAAATAGTATTTCACGTTGTCCCCAGCAAGAGAATTTTCCCACTGTATCCATTTTGGATCCAGTGACACTGTCGGCAGGTTTACTGGGCTGAATAGCGCCTCGAAGGCGGATTCCGCTGTGAGGACATTGATCTTTTTGCCGTGTGCTAGTTCTCGTTCTTTAGCTATTGCAGTTAGTACTGCTTTCACAGTATTTTCTGTGAGACTGAATGTTTTTTCTGCTTGTGTGTACAAGTGAGATTTGTAAGCTATTGGTACCTTTTCTCCCTCATTAGAGGTTAGGTACTTGAATCTGCATCTTCCTGGGATGACTCGGATTACAAGGTTGCGTGTGTTATCACGTGTTTCTAATTTTGTTTTTGCTAACATGTCTGTTTGCAGTGATCTCAAAATTTCTGTGTGTTTTTGAGTCCAGTTGATTTGTTTAAAATCAGGTTTAATTAGTTCGTAGAGAGGTTTAACCCTCTACGCATAATTTAGAATGTAAGTTCTTCCGAAATTCAGGAAGCCTAGAATCGATTGTAAGTTCTTCAGCGTTTTTGGCGCTTGGAGTACAGCGCACTTCTCTAAGAAGTTGTCCGCTAGGCTTTTCCCTTCACTTGATAATTCGTATCCTAAAAATAATACTGTCAGATGGGCAATTCGAGACTTTTTAAAGTTGCATTTGTAACCCTCTGCTGCGAACCCAAGTAGTATGGTGTTCACTATTTTCAAGTGAGTCTCCAATTCGTCGTCTGTGAGATAGATATCATCTACATAAGATAATGCCTCATCATCATACATTTGTAGTAACTCTGTTACTCTGGCTGAGAATAGTCCTGGGCTGTTCTTGAATCCCTGTGGGAGCCTACAGAAATTTTCTGTGACCCCATTACTGAGAAAGCGGTCAAGTACCTGCTTTCCGGTGCAATATTTTGACAAAAGAAACCATTTGATATGTCTAATGTTGTTTTATATTTTTTACGAACTATGTTATTCATTAGTGCAGCACTATGCGAATTTTGTACTGCAAATGTTTTGCAACATGAGTTAAGGTGTCTGTAGTCCAAGACTAGACGATATGAATCGTCCGGTTTGGAGACAGGAAACAAAGGATTGTTCATTTGAGAGGTGCATGTTTCAATCACCCCCTGGTATTCAAGTTGATCTAAAATCTCCCTGACTTGTTTTTTTGCTTCTTGCTTAATTGGATACTGCCTTTGTGCAGTCGGTTGACTTTTTAACTGGATTTTGTGAGGAGGAGAGTCCTCATCCCATCCTACATGATTTTTATATAATGCTGGTGCCTGGGCTACTGCCCATTTCCTTGCATATATATATTTAGTATGAATCGGAATGTGATTCGAGAAGGCAGGCATAAACATTTCTTCGCCACGAGGGCACTCCCTGACGAACTCTGGGGGCCAGTCTTTTTCAGCTAACAGGATGTCATAGCCTTTTGAGAGTTTATCCCAAAATAGACCCCTTATTTTCCTGGTCTTATCTCCCTCTATACGCAGTGTTATTTCGTATATCTTATGAGGTTCGCTAACTCTGGTGTCTGCAGTTTCTACCCGATTGTATTCATTCGTGTCCACTGTCTCCAGATGACTCATCAGGGTCTTGCGAGCCATGGTGATTTCTGCTGCACTGTCTAGCATTGTCTGTGCCCACTCCCCGTTTTTCAGCTGTGTCCTCAGTATTCTCGGCATGTTCGATTACTCTAATACTGGCTACCTTCTTTCTTGGAAATTGAGATTTTTTACTTTGAGCAGGTTCCTTGTCTTTGGACTTGGTGTGCTCTCCTGGGTCTGACCGTCCTCTTCTTTCCGATTTCTGCGAAAAAGATCGAGAGGGACGTGTATCAATACTTTGATATCTATCAGGCTTCTTCAAGTTATCCCTATTTCTAAGGTTATATCTTTTCTCAGAGGGCTCCCTCTGGGGAGACTGGTGTTCTCGAGTCGGAGTTCTTTCCCTCCGCCGAGGAGATCTTCCTCTGGACTGGAAAACTTTTTCCTTGGGAGTGGATTGTTTATTTCCATCCCAGCTCTTTTTAGGAGTGTTTGAATTATTTTTAATAAATAATTTTTCAGGATTTTCGAGTAGTTGGGGTTTCACTGGTTTCCCACCCAAGCTGTCTCTACCTAGTTCTTCATAACATTTTTCTATAATTCTGGCAAGCTCAATTGGTTGATCTGTTATATCTGTTTCCTTCAACTTCTGGCGGATCGCCACAGATGCTGCTTCCCCTTTTATATTGGCTAGTAATATAGCCGAGACCTGCTTGAAGTCTTTCAGTAATTTCATACCAAGAGTTAAAGCAGGTTCTGGACCGTATTCATTCTGAATCTGTTTTAGTACATCTGGTATTATTGCCATTGACGGAACACCATGTGTTTTTGTGTAAATGGAAGCAAAGACTGTACCCCAAGTGTCACAGTCCTCCACGTGTGGTGCGACCCCCATTGGAAGGCAGATGGTCAGGATTCTGTGTTTCTCAATAGGGGTAGTATTCGGAAATACTGCCTCTATTTGAGTAATTTTCTGCGCTAACCAGAAAGGAATTTGTTCCCGTTTTATGGGTGTTTTACCAAGACATGATTTATGTTCTGTGGTGTAATTTTATTTGTATTCCCCTGATGAGGGGTCAGCTGTGGAACATTAACAGCTGTTTGGACTGTTGCAGTCCGCATTACATATTAGACTAATTGTCTATGTATTTTAATTAATGTTTTTAGCTGTGCTAAAAGTTCTTCTTTCGACATTTTTGCAATGTCCGGATGTGGTGTGTATCTGGCTAGAACCGGCCACGTTGCTCCTGGTCTGCCTAGTGGACCGAGCCTGGTAATATGATCGTTGTGTTTTAGGGCGCCTTTAAACCAGAGCAGATGCTCTATGTATTTTAATGGGATTTCAATCTCCTCGAAAGGAGCGTACTCATCCGGTGGATCCTCTATTTTGTAATAGTGGAACTCATGTGTTGCAGCGTTTGCCGCTGGAAATTTTATCCAAGAATAGAATACCTCTGTCTGCCGATATTCGTGTGCCTCTATCACGAAGACGATGGTGCCACCTTGTGTGGTCAGTCCGTTTTCTTTAAGTTTTGACGTTTTAGTTTTTCTTATGTTGACCAGGATGATTATTGCACCCGGCGGGTAAATTCCTGTTTCATCGGAAGCCTGCTGAGTTACATTTACTGCGGCATCAACGGTTCCGTTCTCTTCCTCTGACATTGTACGAAATGCAGGTTTTTGCAGAGCAGGTCTCCAAGGAGACATAGATTAGGTGCCAAATATTTTGGAACACTGTATCCTTCAATGTTGAATAAACCAGAGCTTTACATAGGAATCTCTTCCTACTAAGTTCGGGCGGATTTTAACCTTTCACCCACTCCAGACGTCTATTGGAGTATTTACGGGAGAAAGGGTTTGTGTGAAAAATGCACGACTGAGTTACTCTAACGTCTTACGTTAGTTTTATCGCCTTACCAAACGTTGGGCGCCATGTAGTGTAGTTCCTATTTTCCCTATAGGCCCTGCGCATTGGAATAACATAAACAACAGTTTAGACGTAGAAGTGCGGTCTTCCAGGTCTCTACTGACTATGCTAAACTTAATTGGGTTTGTACCAACTAGCTCAGAGGTCACTGGAAACTTTCTTGACTGAATAGGGAGTGATCAGCTCCCCTGGCTCAGTTTTCCAACAACCGCATAAACATGACAACTTTGCTCCTTAGAATAAGAGTCAATCTCTAGAGTCCTGTGAAACAATAGACAGCTATTTCACTCAGTCAGTTGTGCAGATTACTTTCACCAAGATGCAGCGAATAGAGAGACGGGCGTTTTCAATAAAAGGTATTATTTATTGAACAGTCTTTCTTCTCATGCAAGAGGAATGAATTGCCTCAATTGCAAGACTTGTTATTATAAAAAGTGCGTACAGTAAAAGGAGGATTGCAAAATAATACTGTAAAAGCATTGATATGGTTTCTTAGCCATACAATGGTTAAAATGAATAAAATATATACATTCATATAAACATTAGGCTAACGTACTCAACTGGTGCTTCTAACTACGCCTACCCCAGTGTGCCTGACCTAAGCCTAATACTTGGAAGGGAGTAAGTAAGTAGCAGTTTAGTTAAGTTGATTTTGCCAAGGATTTGCTTCAAGAATTCTCTCTAAGGGTTTAGTCAACACCATACCTCTGGAATAGAATGTTGGAGGTCTTTTATCTCCTTTCAGGACTCGATATTCCAGTCACTCGCAAGAGTAGGCTGGAAACGCCGGAGCTGGATTTTCTCGGCAGGAGAAAAGACAGCGTCTCTCTCAGCGCGTCAAGGAGGAGGAGGGGCAGCGTCCGTGGGCTGCTTGCATCTGCTGGGCTCTGCAAGGGACAGCTGTTCTGCTCCTGTATTCACCACACCATCGTTATTGTCGTCGCGCTTGCTTAAGGCAACGTTGGTAATATTTATACCTGAAAGGTGCCTTGTTTGACGTAAGTTTTTGGACATAAGACGTCAATAAGGATTTCACTAGGAAGGGATCGTCCTTTCAGTGCTCATTAGAGTTCTATTACTAATCAAAACATAGCAAGCGGGGCTTTCCCAGGTTGCTGGGTTTTATCTTGTTGAAGAACTCGGAGTGTAATCTAGGAATCTAAGATTGTGGCTTCTGCTGTGTCATCTACTGTAATGAGCTGCAGAGGCGAGTTTCAGAAATATGGCTGAAAATATGGCTCTGATCGTTTATGCCATTATAGGGGTATGAATGGATTATAGCCGTATAGGGGCATAAGGTCACAGTATTGATCGGGGTCCTAGATTAGAACACAACAGTTACAACGACCCAGTTTTAATTCTGCATACCATTACTCCGGAAGTCGGAATAATGACTTGCGGAAGGGGGGGGGGGGGGGGGGGAGATTAAAATCCAAAACCTTCCCTACTGTCCGCACAGACTGGAATTGGATATCTATCTAGCATATATGTAGGGTCCACTGGGGAACGGTAGAGCCAGTGATTGATGGCCACTAGCTGTGAGGCCCAATAATAAAGTTGAATGACCGGGAGAGAATTCTCTCCATCATACCACCCTTTTATCAGTTTGTGAAGCACTATACGAGGTGCTCCCCCGTCCCATAACAACAGGCAGACCTCACCTTCTATACTTCTAAAATATGAGTCAGAGACTTTTAAATGGCAGTTTTGAAGGCAGTAGAGGAATCGCGGCAGAGCCAGAATTTTAAACAAAGCAGCTCTGCTCAGTAGAGAGAACAGTAAAGATCTCCAGTATTTGACATAACTACACAATTTTCCTAGAGGGACGACAAGGTTCTTATCGTAGAAAAGTTGGGGGTTTGGTGTAATGTAGACCCCTAAATATCGGAATATCTCTAGGGCTATCACAATCTCACATGCCCGAGGGAGCCAGGGGACGGGACGCCGAAGAACAAATAGCACCGATTTGGCCAATTGATAGCATATCCTGAATATTTGCCAAAGATGTTGAAAAGGTTCAACAGTGCGTGCATTGAAGCATACAGGGACGCTAGATAGACCTGGATGTCATCCGCATACAGCGAAATCCTGTCTTTGTGTCCCTCCGCCCATTTCAGCCCTCGAATGGAGACGTCTCCTCTCACCAAAGATGCCAGTGGCTTAAGAACCAGGGAGAAGATCAAGGGGGATAGGGGGCAGCCCTCCTTGGTGCCGCTACCCAATGGGAACACTCTAGAAGTGCAGTTATTAACTCTCACCTGGCTCCTTAAATCCGTATAGAGAAGTTTGATCCACCCCAGAAATCTCATAACAAAACTCAGAAGCTTCAGCACCTCGAAAAGATAAAGCCATTCTATAGAGTCGAACGCCATGGAGACATCCAAAGAGAGTATTACAGCATCTTCCTCAATAAAGGTCTGGCGCCCTAGGACATTGTTAACGTGGCAAATGTTGAGAGCTGTGTTACTCCTCTTTATACCGATAAACTCTGATTGGTCCGCATGGACCAACGAAGGGATTATTGACACCAAGCGTGAAGCCAGGAGCTTTGCCAGTACTTTCACCTCAACGTTAATTAACGAAATTAGATAGGACCCGCAGTTATCAGCTGGTTTTCCCGGTTTTCAAATGACAACAATAGAGGCCGGATGTTGGTCCTCCGGCAGAATCCCTTTCTCGAGGCTCTCGTTACATGTTTTTCAGGTGGGGTGCGACCCTTTGGGCCACAGACTTTAGAAATTTTATTGGGACCCCATTAGGCCCCATTGCCTTCCCTGATTGGATACCGTATATGACCTTGCAAAGTTCGTCGTCATTCAGATTTTTGTCCATGAAGTCCCAATCTGCCTCCGGTAGGCTGGGTCAACGTAGGTAGGTCAGCCAACAGCTGCCGGGAGTCCTCGGCTGTATAACTAGTTGAGGTGGTATAGACCTTCTCTAGAAGGTCTGTGAATGCTTCGCCAATATCTTGTGGATCTGAGACTTGTCCTGCCCCATCAATGGTCAATTGGGGGACCCAACACTCCCCCGCTCACTATTTCCCAACCACACTAACATTCTCCCTACCTTTCTCCCATTTCATAAACCTTATATTGCAACTGGAGTAATCTAGCCCTTGCCTTTTACCGCGTCAGGGCTTTGTATTCTAGCTGGAGTTCATTCTCCGGCAGAGAGAGCTGCAAGTTTAGCTGCCTGACATATCCCGTTTTAAGCGCTAAGGCTTGCCCTTTAAGCACTGCTATTATAGGCTTCCCATTTTATCTGTGCCGAGGCGATGGATCCGACATTCCGACTAAAGTAAAGGTCTGTCTGCGTACTCAGGGTCTCTTTAATGTCTTATAATTTTGAGCTGCCAGGATTAATGACATTTGTATTGCGGTGTCTTTTGTTGTAATGAGTAAGCTCAATCCCCACTGGAGAGAGGTCCGTGGTTGTCTAAAATGTCCGATGTCTGCTAAGTGGGTGAGGAAATAGTCAATGCGGGACATGCTCTTATGGGCGTTGGAGTAGTAGGTGTAGTAAGTCAGGTCCGGGAGCAAGGTGCACCATATGTCTATTAGGCCCATGGCCTGCGTTTTCATTTGGGTATTGGACCTCGTCAGGGGTCGCTGGGGATGTCTACCCGTTTGGTCGTCCATGGATCCTTGGGGATCTTAATCTGCACCTGGAGGATCGTAGTTGCCCTACTATCCTTAACTTCCTTTCGGACCTAGAAGCTCTTAACCTTCACTTGAGGAACACTGGTCCGACGCACTCAGCGGGCCACCTACTAGATCCGATCCTCACTAACTTTGATTGCATAATTTGTAAACCCGCCTCACCTATTTTATGGTCCGATCATTTTCTCACCCATTTTTATATCTGGGCTCCCAGTCCTAAGAACTTGGTCAAATCAGAAGTTTGGTTCAGAAACTGGAAAAAATTAAGTATTAGTGATCTCAATACACAGTTATTACAATCTAGTCCGGACATTACTCCTACTGAACTTAGAATTAGTGACGATAAAACTATTAACACTTGGTTAGCTACTGCTGTACAGACCGTAGCCCCGCTTACACGTAGTAAACGTACATCCTGTAACCCCCCTGCTCCTTGGTTTACTGAAAAATCTGGTGAGGAAAAAAGTAAATGTAAAAAATTAGAGAGGTTATGGAGAAGAAACTACACAACCCGGCCCATAAGGAAACTTATAAGCATGCGCTCAATGCCTACCATTTGTCCTGCAAAATAGCTAAGGGCAATTTGACCAAAGCTACTATTTTAGCCGCACAGAGCAATTCGGGCACTCTTTTTAAAGTTCTAAAAAATCTGGCAGGGGCTGCCCATCAACCTGAACCACCGATTTTATCCACTATGCAATGTAACCATATAGCCCAATTTTTTATTGAGAAATTAACCAAGATCTATTCTAATTTTAGCAAACATGAGGAGGATACAACTCCTGTAGTTAATACTTTTCCCCCTAATGAGAAATCTGACAGGGCAATCTCGTAGGAGAATGCATTAACTAGTTGGCAATCCATGGATATGGTGACCTTTGTAGATATACTCAACAGCATTAGGTCAGGCTCACCTCAGGATCCAATCCCTGCGGCCATCCTAAAGCAGTTGGATTCTTCGATCCTGGGTACAATTAGATCTTTATTAAACGCTTCGCTAGAGGAAGCTGTGATACCAGATGACTGGAAGCATGCAATGGTAGTCCCTCTGCTAAAAAAGGCAGATGGTGACCCAGAGATTTTCTCAAATTTTTGACCAATATCACTACTCCCTATCTGTTTGAAAATTCTAGAAAAGCATGTAAATAATCAGTTATCGGATTTTGTCATTAATAATAATCTGCCGCATTCCTCACAGTCAGGATTTAGAAAGGGACACTCTACGGAATCAATCCTACTAGGGGTTCCGGAAGCTATCCGTAAGGAATTAGATGGCGGGGGCACGGCGGCACTCATTCTTTTAGATTTGAATGACGCTTTTGACACCATCTCCCACAACACCCTGATTCAGACATTGGAGGACATAGGTGTCAAAGGGAAAGCCTTGAGATGGCTAGAACAATTCCTCTCTCACCGGACTTTTCAGGTCTTCTCCAAAAAAAACTCATCTGATATTATGAATTCCATGTATGGGGTACCTCAAGGCTCTATACTGAGCCCACTTTTATTTAATATTTATGTCACCCCACTAGCTAAAATTGCGGGAGACATAGGTCTCATTATTTATTCCTATGCGGACGATACGCAAGTAGTGTTCTCCCTAGCATCCACTGATAAATCCGATGCTTCCCCTCTCCGCTCTGGTCTACTGAGAATGGCCGACTGGCTATACTCCAATAAACTAAAACTCAATGGAGAAAAAACAGAGCTACTTATCTTTGGTGATCATAAGGATCTCTGGGGTCCTGCTCATTGGCCGTCTGAAATGGGCCCAACCCTGGTTGCGGTATCATCGGCTCGCAATCTCGGAATTATACTTGATGATAAATTATCAATGCGTGCACATACCGCAAAAACAGCCTCTACCTGCTTTGGAATCCTTAAATGGTTAAGGAAGATACTGTGGCAACTTCCCGGAGGGGCACAGAGGACGGTAATACAGGCCCTAATAGGATCTCGACTTGATTATGGAAATATCTTGTTTCTAGGTTCTAATAAAGACAATATTAACCGTCTGCAAGTTGTGCAGAATGCTGCTGCTAGGCTGCTCCTCCAACTCCCAGGGCGCACGAGCATTTCACAACATCTCAAGAAACTGCATTGGCTGAAAATCGCAAACAGAGTGAAATTTAAAGCACTCTGTTACATGTTCAGGATTAATGTGAATGGGGCACCTTCCTATTTATGTAGGCTGGTTCAGAAATATTTACCCTCACGCGCACTTCGGTCCATGACACAAGCCAAATTTGTTGTCCCCAGATTCAGGCGAGTACGTCTGGGTGGACGCTCGTTCTCTTATCTGGCCCCAATTTTGTGGAACTCTCTACCACTTAAACTTCGTCTGGAAGCAAGCTACCTCCAATTCCGGAAGGGAGTCAAAGCTTGGCTTTTTAATCTGTAGCACTTACAATATTTCAGTTCACGCTCACAGATCCAAGGTGCCGGGAAACCCTCAGGGTAGCTGTTGCGCCTTACAAAAGTATTAAATAAATAAATAAATAAATAAATGGTCATATTAAAATCTCCCCCCAGTTAAAGTGTACTCATGGGGAGATCTATTAAAACTTTCCCTAAGTCAGCAAGTTCCTCCTTATCCAATGCTGGCGGAAGATACACCAAGACCTCATTAAGTGGATTTCCCTCCCAACTTGCTTCCAGAACTGCAAAGCTCCCCTGTGGGTCCGCCCATGTACGGATGGGAATCAGTGCAATGTTTTTCCGGATTAGAATACCGGTACCTCTCGACCCTGAGGTAAACCCTGCATGGACCAATAATTTGTATCCCCACCGTGAGAGAGCTTTACACTTATTACCCACTAAGTGTGTTTCTTGCAGCAAGACTAGATCTGGGGCCTATCTCTTTAGAAACTGCAGCACCACTCCATGTTTTATGTTGTCCCCCAAATCCATTTACATTCCATGCTAGGATAGACAGTGACGTTTCTTCCTTAGTCTCAGCCATAAGCCCTGCATGTGAAAAATGTGAAAACCTGTGAGTACAATAGGAAGGCCAGCCGTCTCTTCTGACATTACCCCGACCCGGTGGATAGACTTAGAAGGGCAACCAAGTACACTCCAGCAAGAGAACCATATGAATGCATACTGTGCAATTGCAATGATAGCAAAAGCAATGAGACCTGTCTGTTGGTGCTTTGTGATTAAAAAACAAATGCTAAACATAGAAACTCTTCCCCCCACTCCAAGTTCCCCCCTCCGTGCCCCCCTGCCAGTGGATTTACTACTACCCACTCCCCAACAAGCAGAGTGCCTGTCGTCCCACCCTTCATGAAAGAGTAACGTGGATGCAACCTTACCCTCCTGCCACATATGAGGATGGAATCATATTACAATAAATTACAGGTGATCCCTACATCTGGCACCAGCATCAGCTGTAATACTAAAGCTGCTGATTGGGAATAGTCCAACACCTTACTTTTGTAGTGATGACTTGAAACACGTGTTGGAGTCCTGGTGAGACGATCTAATAAGTTCAGCGGACCCTGAACTCGGCCTAGTAAACGCAATTTGTAGCAACTATGTCTGTTCCAGCCCCAAGGATGTAGTTTATTTAGTCATTCGCCGCGGCGTCCATTTCTTTTCGAACTGGGCCACATCGCTGGGTGGTGTTGCTGTCCATTCTGGAAGAGCGAGGTCCTCCGTTGTGGTCCTTTTGTGGCTTCTCTACCCGACGCTAGCCCTCCAAACAGTCCCATGCTTCTTCAGGGGAAGAGAAGAACAATGCCTTGCCCTCTGATTCAATACAGAATTTTGCTGGGAAGAGCATAGCATATTTTTTCTCTTTGTCTCTCAGTGCCCGTTTGACCCCCATGAAGCTGCGACTCTGAGCTTGAACCTTCGTGGTGAAGTCCGGAAAAAAGGAGATCACACTGTCATCCAGTTTAAGCGGTGGGATGGAGAGTGATGCCTGGACTATGATGTCCCAAACTCGGAAGTTGAAGACTCGTGCTATAATTGGTCTCGGTTTGCCCTGGTCTAGGCCTACCTCCGGGCCCTTGATGCCCGCGCTCGATGGATAAGTAGTTCAAGAGTCGGTCAGGGATCAACTGCTTCAGTATCAGGTTTTCAACAAACAGATCAGCCGCAGGTCCCTCCGCCCGCTCCGGGACTCCCAGGATAAGTATGTTGTTTCTACGGGCCCTACCTTCATAGTCGTCGAGTAGCGCTTCCATTTTGATCTGTTGTTCCTGCAGTTGGCTCACTTGCATCTTAAGCAGGTAGTGTCTTTACCTAACCTAGTCGTGACCTCCTCCACTTCTTTCACCTTGGAGTCCATTTTCCTGAGGTCAGCTCTGATGAGGGACACCTCAATTTTTACTGTGTCTATGCGGGTCTCCAGGGAAGTCCATACTCCATGCAATCGCCACCAAAATGTCCAAAAGCGTTGGTTCCTGCTGTAGTGGTGGGCATTACTGGCCGTCCACACCCTGTTGAGAGGTAGCATCTTTATTGTCGTTTGCGATAGACCAGGCAAATTTAGCGAGTTTATTTTGCGCAGGTGTCTTGAATCCCTTCCCACTTGCCATTGTGACAGTATAGTGCTGTGTATATGGTCAAGAGATCCACGGTGCCTGCTCAGGGAGGAAGAATTCCCTGCCGGCCTGTGGGGTTTCCCAGTTCTCCGACCTTGCTGCGTTTGGGGGATGGATGGTGGGAGGGATTCAGGTCCAGAGTCAACCAGACAGAGCCCCTTTGCTCCTAGGGGCTGTCTAGGCACGCGTATGGTGGCAGACCCTCAGTCACAGTTGCCCAGGGCCTCACAGAGTTCAGACAACACACAAGGCAAAAATTACGTTCAGACAGCGCCCCAGTACACCAAGCACTGCACTCTGCAACTGGCAGGTCAATTCGGGATTTGCTGCTATTGCCAGTATCGACTCCACTGATGACCCCAGTCCAATTCCAAGTTCCACCTCAAAGAGCCTCGTCCTGCTTGTAGCCCAGGCCCAGCGTCGCCAACACCCAAAGGAGGCCGATGCACCCTATTGCCGTTAGCTTGTATAATGTCAATTAGGGCTCTCTCGAGGGCAGGGGCACGCACTCACCGCCAGGATGTCTCAGTTTCAATCTGCGCTACAGGCCGCCGCCAGTGTCCCAAAGGGCCTGTGAATCCTGGGCCTATATTTCCATCAGGTCCAGCTCACGACTCTCTCTCATACAGTGGCCAAGTCCCGCCTTCTCCGGGCTTTCTCCTCCGAATATTGTAGCTCTAGTTGGGGGTTGTATGATGGAACAGCTACCACTTGAACAACTACAGTCTAAACAACTACTCCTTAACCACTACTTAGTCTAAACCACTAAAGTTTTAACAACAACTATCTTTTACAACTACTATGCCAAACATTGGACAATTGTTTTGACTGATGTGGTGTTACAAGAAAGGCTGCCCAAAGCACCATCAATTATGTTTAGAAAAGGTAAATCTATGGACACTGACCTTGATAAAAACTCTCCAGAAACTAGGAAACCACCACTCTGGTTGCACTCTGCTAATGGCTTCAGGCGTTGTACCACATGTCCAGCCTGTAAATTCGGGTGCAATAAGACGAGCTATTGCACACCCTTTGAAACATCTCCTGTTCCAATAAAAGGAAGTTACAATTGTAAAACCGAATGTGCGGTTTACGTTTTGACGTGCACTTGCGGGCTAAACTACATTGGTAGTACTAAGCAGCCAGTGCACGTCAGAATATTGCAGCACATAAGGGCAATACTACACAACGATACTGCTTACCCTGTGGCCAGACACTTTGCCAGTTCCCATGGTAAAGACATTAATTGTCTAACATATTATGTTGTCAGTGCCATACCGAAATCCAAGAGGGGTGGAAATAGAGAGCGACAGCTAAAGCAACTAGAGACAAAGTTCATATTAGAGTTTGATAGTAAGTGGCCACAGGGATTAAATAACACAGAAGATATGCACACCTTTTTGTGAGTGTGTAATTTGGATTGTTGTGTGAGTGATGTAAATGGTTATAATCTGTATGTCTATTTATTTTCCTGATAACATTGCAGACTCATAAAATTTCCAAATACTCAGCTGTCACCTTTTTCTAGGCCTTTCCCTGATTATTGTTTTTACAATATAATGGTTTTTTAGCGGTATGCCAATTTTTGTAATAGATGTTTCAATTTTAATATTTTACCTCGGATGGAGTATTTTATTAATTATGGATTATAATACGTGCTTGCTACCAACTATTTATATTGTATTTTAGAATATTAATCAAGGTCTTGATATATTCTATTTATTACTGCACTGCACTTTTTATGCTATTTGCACACAACAGTTTTTTGCACTGTCTTGTTAGTTCCTATTTTTGGACCTTAGCACCTAAGCTCTTTGATTGGGTATTTTGGTTGCCTGGATTTATCCGGATATAATTATAATGCACATGGGCAGTGCATGTGTGAAACATCAAAAAAACGAAGTTGATACAATATGGATTTATCCAGAGAGAATCTTTGTGCATTCATGTGCAATTCCCAATTGTATCTCAATAACTGTAGTTGTTGAAATTGCTATATTTGGTAAACTAATGTTGTGTGCAAATTACACCAACATTTTAAATTAAATGAATAGCAGTTTAGCATGTATTTGTGTAGGGTATAGAATAAGTACGCTGCACACCTTGCTTCTAAAGTCTTTTCACACTGTCTATTGACCCTTTGACTGTTCCTTTAATGCAACCCAGGTGTGCACTTTCACTATATGTATAAAAAGAAAAAAATGGCGCAGTTTGAGCTGAATGTGATCAAGGGCTGCACAGCCCGAAACGCGTCGTCGTGAGAGGTGATTAATTAAGTTTTTCTTGCCTGAAATTTTGCTGCAGAGGCCTGAGTCTCCTTCCTCGCTAGGCGCTTGCTGGAAGTGGTCGGGGTAATCTTTGTGTGTGTATATATATATATAATATATATATATATATATATATATATATATATATATATATATATATATATATATATATATATATATATATATATATACACACACAAAGATTACCCCGACCACTTCCAGCAAGCGCCTAGCGAGGAAGGAGACTCAGGCCTCTGCAGCAAAATTTCAGGCAAGAAAAACTTAATTAATCACCTCTCACGACGACGCGTATATATATATACATGTATGTATGCGTAATGGGTTGTATGTACTTGTAAAACACTTGAATTTCGTGGTAAAGGCATGCATGCTAAAGACATGTGTTGTAAAGTAAATATTTGTAAGTATTAACACTATATGTACACCCACACCCACACATAAACACCTATACTCACTATTAAGGCTATAAAATACCTTTCCATCCAAAAAACCTACACCCACCTCACACCTTTAAAATTCCTTTTCCACCCAAAAACATATACCCACTCTAAACCCTACAAATTCATTTTCCACCCAAAAACCCACACCCACCATACACTCTAAAAATATCCTTGCAATCCCAAAAACTCATACCAACCCTTAACCCTAAAATTACCCTTGCCATCCAAATTCCATACCCACCCTAAAATTACCCGTCACCCAAAAACCCATACCCACCCAGAACCCTAAAATTACCCTTGCCACCCAAAAACCCACACAACTCAAATCCCTAAAAAATCTCTTTCCAGCCAAAAACCCATCCCTACCCTAAACCCTAAAAATATCCTTGCAATCTCAAAAACCCATACCCACCCTACATCCTAAAATTACCTTTCCCACCCAAAAACCATTCCCACCTTAAACCCCAAAAATACCTGTGCCCACCCAAACCGTAAAAAGTACCTTTGTCACCCAAAAACCCATACCCACCTTAAATCCCAATATTACCCTTGCCACCCAAAAACACATACTCAACTTAAACCCTTAAAAATACACTAGCAACCCTATATATACATATAAATATTTTACACGTAATAATTACCAAAATACTTACATTTTAAAGTAATTTTTTACGGTAAGTATGCCTTTACCTTTAATGCATTTACGAAATTCAAATACGTTTTCACATAGTAAACACTATTTTAGAAAACGGTTTCCTAAACTTATTCTGTTAAGAAACAAAACATCCACTCTACAAAACCATATAAAATACAGCCATCCATCATTTTAGCGCAATAGTAATACATCTTTCAGATACAATCCAAGAGTGCCATCTACTGGCCAGAGGTAGTTGTAAATGTATTAGTGGTTAAAAGACTCGTGATTCAGGTTCAGTCGTTCTTAAGGAGTCGTGGTTCAGGCCCTTCGTTGTGAATGAGTCATTGTAAAGGTCGTTTCCCCTAGTTGGGTGCGCTCGCCGGCCTGCCACTCCACTACCGGGTGCGCCACCAATTACCGTCGCCTCCAGTATCACCCCAGCAGTGAAAGCTCCACTGGTCACTGCATCGGGAGGCCCCAATGCGAAAGAGCACCTTCTTACTGCGCCATGAGGTTCTGGTCGCGGTGGCCGTTAATCGCGAATAAAGCAACTTCAGATCGTGATTTCCACCAGATTGCGCTTCGGAGCTGGGATCCCCCGCCGTCTCGATGTGGATGATAGGATTTTGGCCGGATGGAAACAGGATAAGCGGATCAGGCTTTGGAGCCGCACTAGAAAGTGGCCATTACCATCGGCTGCTAGCCACACCCCCCCAAGCCCCTATTCTTGACTCCAATCCTGGAGAAAAGCTTTGGTCGCTGTTGCCTGATGGTCTGGTCTCCAGTTGAAAAATCTGTTCAACCGGTGATGCAGTCTTAAAGTGAACAGATCCAGTCTCAAAGCAAACAGCTCCACTGAAAAGGGATCACATCTGTGATAATATAGATTCCAACTTCCCTAGACTCATGTCCTGTGAATGCTGTGATTGACAGTCTGCTATCTTATTGTCCTTGCCCGGAAGGCATTCCGCCATGACCAAGTTATTGTTGTCCAGACAAAAGTACCAGAACTGTCTAGTCGGGTCATCTAGGATCTTTGACTGGGTTTTTCCCAGATGATTGATATAACAAACTGCTAAAATGTTGTCCATTGTCAGTAGGACAAAACATTGCATTCTCTCTGGTTGAAAGTGATTCCCGATGGATTCAGGTATCTGGACATTTTCATCACCCCACACTTAGAGATATGTAGACAACTTTTTTGAAAAAAAATGTCAAAAACCTTTATTGAGGAAGAAAGACATGGCAGACACAATACACCGTGCAGTACTATCGCACACAGCAGCAAGATACATTGCAGGTCAGTCATTGAGTTGCAATCGGGTTACATTTACAACAATGCAGTAAAACAGGAATGTTAAAGTTACAGCTCCAGAGTACCAGGGGCTCACATAAAAGAGCAATATCAGTGGGGATTCTGAAGCAGCAGGGGCGCTGATGGGAAATAGAGGGGGGCAGTTCCCTGACCAACGCCGGCGGGCCGCCGCGGACCCGGGGCCGGCGGGGAGCGCGGGAGGGGTAGCACCGCTGGGGTGGGAGCGGCAGAGGAGATAGGCAACCAAGGGGACCCAAATGTCAACAGGGCGGGATCTGGTAGGCATTAAGTCCCAGAACTCCGATAGGAGAGTCTGGCACCGGGAGGCATCCTCCAACCAACTCATGACCTTAGGAGCAGGCCGCCGACCCCAACACATGGCCACCCTACGTCTGGCGAGGACCAGTAGCATCGAGATTAGGCAGCGAGAAGCAGCAGAGCAAAACTTAACGAAGCCTAGAAAGCACAGGGGAGGATCAGGGTGCACAGCAGCGCCGGTGATGTCAGAAATGGTGGAGCACACCGCCAGCCAGAACTCGGAAACCTTAGGGCAGAGCCACGCCAAATGGGCAATGTCCGCGGCAGGAGCAGCGCAACGCAAACAATTATCCCCAGGGGTAAGCCCGAGCCGATGGAGCTGCACTGGTGTGCGGTACAACCTGTGCAAGTACTTGAAGTGGATCAGGCGGAGCCGGTATTTCGGTGACAGCTTTTTGGTTTGGTTACAGCAGTAAAGCTAGTCCGCCTCCGAAATATCAATACCTAGGTCTACACTCCAAGCCTCCTGCGCCCGATCCGAGGAAATGGGGGCTGACTCCAGGGAAAAAGCGTACAGTTTGGTAACTAACTTGTGCGGCGAGTATGAGGTGTATATGAAGTCCAGAGCTGGAAGGGTTGAGGGAAAGTGGGGTGCAGTTTCCGGCAAGTGGCGGGCAACTGACCCGGAGAGTCAGGAAGAGAGTAAAAGGAGTTCTCTGGGTAGAGATTTGCCACGGTCCTCAGACCCAATTGCTCCGCATGTCGGGACATGCTGGATGACTGAAGCGAGGGTAAATCTGGATGGTTTACAATTGGCATGGCGTTGGCAGACCGAAGAGAGTCCAGAGAGCCGGCGCAGGCAAGACCAAGCCCAACGCAGCGTCTCGGCCGTGTCAATCTCTGCCCGGGGCAAGCCCCAGGTGCGAACAGAGCAGTGAACAGGGGCCAGGGAGAAGCCACATCGGTCTCAACTACGACGTGGGGCTGATAGGGGGTGGGGTGAAGGATGGTTGCGGATAAAAGATCTTAGCCGGCAGAGCCCACTTAGAGTGCCGCCATCCTGCAGCCAGCCCTGCCACTCCTCAGATATGTAGACAACTTCACCTCGGGAAGGTCATAAAAAAACGTAAGCAAGATGCAGAGAGGTAAAAGGACCTCCCCTGTCTTTGCTGGGAGGACTGCTATTTTCAAAATGATTACCCTACCGCAACTACTATGCGCGCTCCAGAATACCTATCACCCACCACATGGATGGTGTTCATTGGGTTGGAGAGAGATATCCGGTCCCTACTGTTGCAAGGAGGTCACCGCAAAATAGCATTAAAAACGCTATAGCGCAACCCCTACACTGGCAGGATCACGCTCATAAAGGCCTATTACTAGGCTGCACATCTGATACCTATCAATCAATGGTTACAGAGGACACAGGATCATCCCACATAAAGGCTTGAAAGTGTGGCAATGGGACCCTATACACAGTTACACTACCTCTAGGTGACAGATGAGTTTCCACACTATTAGCAGTGACACATGTTTCCTGGAGTTATGGGACTGAGCAACAAGGGCAATGGGGTGGACACACCGAATCGCGAGGGCTACACCTCTCTGGGAGGCGGATGGTTTAGAGAACTGCACAAATTCAAGGGCTTTGGGGTCTGGGACCTGGTGGACATCTCCATGAAATGCGACATTGTGGAAAGGGGTGAACTTAAACACTGGTCCACACTGTGCGGAGTACAGGCTTCACAGATTCCAATTGATCAAATATGCACAGTTACACCACGCCTGACAAAGGGTATATTGTGCACTAAATTACCTAAATATGCACCACTGGAAGGGAGACTGTTACAAGAGGAACTCATACAAAAGGCGGTTCCCATCACCTATAGAACAATACGTAATAACATACCGGATATGTATGTATGTATTTGCATACTTATATAGCGCTGTACTGTCACCCAGAGGGTATCCTGGCGCTTTGACTCAGCAAGCTGAACCACTGATGAAGAGCTCAGGCTACTCTTGGAAACAAATGGGTTTTCAGCCCTTTTTTGAATGCTGGGAATTCACCCTGACTCCTTAGCAAGAGCGGGAGAGAATTCCAGAGTCTGGCGGCCGCAAAGCTAAACGACCGCCCTTCCATCCTTATCCTCTGAACTCTGAGGACCGTCACCAGACAAGCAGAGGAGGAGCGTAGGCTCCGAGATGTGGAGTACCAAGAGAATAGGTTCTGCAGCAAGACTGGGCCCTGTCCATGTACAGCTGTAAAAACCAGGCAGGATGCTTTAAAAAAAATCCGCTGATGAACAGGCAACCAGTGTAAATCTTGTAGTGCCGTGGTGGAAGAGGCAGCGCGCGGTCAAGAAAGTGCCAGCTTAGCTGCCATATTTTGGACACGCTGCAGCTTGCACACCAGCGTTCTAGGCGCCTCCAGGAGCAGTGCGTTGCAGTAATCCAATCTTCTTAGGATCAAGCCCCACACTACCTCTGGCCTAGCCTGCGCTGGGAGCAGTGGTAGGACTTTCCGCAACATCCGAAGCAGCATCATGCAAGTGGCTATGGTTTTATTAACGAAAAGGTCCATTTGTAGGTTGGGGCCAAACATGACCCCCGGATTTCGAGCAGACTCTGCTGCAGTCACTGCCCCGGAAAAGGAAAGGGGCCAGAAATCATCCGGTAGTGCACGCGTGACACGGTCATTGGAGCAGTACAGCACCTCCGTTTTTGATCCATTAAACTGGAGGGAGTTGGAGCGCAGCCAGTTCGATGTGGCAGTCGTACAGCGGTGAAATGTCTCTAAAGAGACAGCGTCTTTGCCCTCCAAAGAAAAGACCAATTGGGTATCGTCGGCGTAATTAAACCCCGAGATACCGAAAGATTTTATCAATTGGATCAGAGGGCGGAGGTACAGATTGAATAGTGTGGGGCTGATGGCCGAGCCCTGCGGTACACCCTGCCCAACTTTCTGCACATCCGACTTAAAAGGCGGCAAAGCCACCACCTGCTGTCTGTTGTTAAGGTATGAGACTAACCAGTCCCTGGCCAGCCCCGTAACCCCGATCTCCTCCAGTCTCTCAATGAGGGTGGAGTGGCTGACCGTGTCGAACGCGGCCGACATGTCGAGCAGCACTAAAAAGGCTGCCCGACCTGTGTCGACCCGCGAACGAAGATTGTCTAACACGGCCACCAGCGCAGATTCCGTCCCGTGTGCTGGCCGGAACCCAAACTGAGCCACATCCAGCCAGGTGTTATCCTCTAGGAAACTAGATAGAGAACGGGTAACCAACTTCTCCAAGATCTTAACCGGAAAAGGGAGCAGGGAGATGGGCCTGTAATTTGACAGACAGGTGGGGTCAAGTGTAGGTTTTTTCAGGAGGGGAGAGACCACCGCCAACTTCCAGCTCTCCGTAACTGTCGCAGTAGCAAGCAACTGATGGCAGATGGAATACAGAGGGTAGAAGAGTTCTTCCTGGAATAATTTCCAGAATTTATGCGGAAGAGGATCCAGCGGAGAGCCTGATGATACAGTCTGCGCCAGTTTACAAAACTCCTCAAAAGGAGGAAAAGAGAAGCGACTCAGCTGAGGTCGATTGGAAAGTTCACCCGGAGCTCCCAGACTAAGGGAAAAACTGTTCCGTCGGGGTCGACTGGGAGATTTCTCCAGAGCCTCCAGACTAGAGGAAGGGCAACTCAGCTGGGGACAATTGGATGGTACTCCCGAAGCTACCAAGCTGAGAGGAGGATAATTCAGCTGGGGAAGACTGGAGTGTTCCTCCGGAGCTCCCAAGCTGAGAGGCAGACACCTCGGCAGGGGTCAACTGGAAGATTCGTCCGGAGCTCCCGGACTGAGAGAAGAGCGACTCAGCTGGGGTTGACTGGAGGACTCTTCCGGTGCTCCCAAGCCGAGGGATGAGTAACTCGGCAGGGGCCGACTGGAAGGTTCTTCCGGAGCTCCCAACTAAGAGCAGCATGGGAGACCTCCTGGGGGAGCCTGACTAGATAAGCTGTCCAAAGGGATCGACAGGGGCGAAACCCCCCCAGCAAGTCCGCTCAGAATCGTGACGATCTTATCCTCAAAGGCAGCTGCCAGAGAATCACATAAGGCCTGTGAGACTGGAATATTATTCCTGGCTCCAGCCGGGTGGGAAGGATCATTCACAATTTTAAACAAGGTCTGAGA
The DNA here is from genome assembly GCF_964263255.1 of Lissotriton vulgaris. Lineage (NCBI taxonomy): Eukaryota > Metazoa > Chordata > Amphibia > Caudata > Salamandridae > Lissotriton > Lissotriton vulgaris. The sequence goes on from NC_141696.1 coordinate 1,498,297,201, forward strand.
CTTGTTAGTCGCCTGGTTTAACATATCCTCCAGGTAGACTGCTTTAGCACACTTGATCTGTGCTTTGTATTCCTGTAATGCTAATCTAAAAGTGGTTTTCGCAGCATCTAAATAGTGCCTCCTCCACGCCCTCTCTGCCCGCTTGCATCTCAGCTTCAGCTGCAAGAGGTCGGGGGTATACCAAGGCATGGCGCGGTTCTGTCTATCCCTTGATCTACGCAATGGGGCCACCTTATCCAGGGAGTTGGATATCTGCCGACAAAGACTGGTATTGCTTTCATCGACACCACTTCCTAGTGTGAAACCTTCAGTGAGGAGGGTGGGCAGGACTGGAGATTTTAGGAGACTAGACCAAGGTCTACCTATTTTGGTATGACTCAGCCCTGTGTCGCTCGGAGGGACCGCAGGCAGATAAAGGTGGAAGGAAACAAGCGCATGATCCGTCCAGCATTGGGACATGATGTCATTCACCACTACATGCTGGGCGTCAGCAAAAACCAGGTCCACAGCATGACCTTTCTGGTGGGTCGCAGAGAGAACCAGCTGTTGCAGCTGAATATTGCTACAGGCCTGGCAGAGATCATGATAGGCAGAGTCCAGAGGCCCGTTTGGCCACAGATTAAAGTCTCCCAGTACTAGCAGTCTATTATGAGAATTGGAGAGATCATAAATGAGGTCAATAAAATCCGGCAGAGTAGAAGGGACATTACCCGGTGGTCTATAATAGAGCACCCCTGAATGTAACGTTTTCTCCTGCCTTTTGAAGGAGAAGCCCATAAGCTCAAAGCCCGGCACCTCCTTGATCTGTAACTGCAAAAGTGCTAGGGTTTCCCGGAAGATAAAACCTATGCCGCCACCTCTGTTCTTCAGGCGAGGAGTATGCCTGATTTTATAGCCCTGAGGATACCCTTCGTAGACTGCGTGAGAGATGGGAAGCTTGGAGGACATTGACTGGGAGGAGTCTCTAATGCACCCTAGAGAAGGTAGCCATCAAAGCTAGACTATGCCTCATACAATATAAGATCCTACATAGAATATATTAGGATAGGGAAAAGCTACACAAGCTGGGTAGGGTGGGAGACGCCATACTGTCTCAAATGTAGGGACATTAGAGGTGATTTTACCAAATGATCTGGGCATGTCTCGCTTACAGGTCTATTGGGGGGACATTGTTGGGGAGCTTAGAAAGATTTTGAGGTACCGCTGCCAGTGGACCATGGTGGACCCTGGTTTTGTGCTCCTGGGGATCCTGAGTGAGGTTGATGTTAACAGGGCACAGCTGCTTTTTGCCTCATTGGGTCTCGCGGTGGCCAATCGAGATGTGTCCCGAAGGTGGGGAGTGGACGGGGTATGGACCTCTATATGGCTGCTGAACGGAAAACATATACCACTAGGGGCTGCCCCCTAAAGTTTCATCTTATAGTGGACCCCTGGAGACATTATTACGGGCTAGACCTGTTGGACAATACACCAGCACCCACATTATCAGTAACTGGCCATGCTGACACTATCACACATGGAAGTTATTAGTAGACCAAAAATCCCACCATGTTGTATTCGCCATTAGGTCAGGACAAGGAACCGGGTTACCAGATTTCAACGACATCTATGGCCATTAAAGGGGTACATTGGTGTTTCTGTTATCTATAACATGCAAATGAAAATTGAAATGCTGAGTCAGAGACACCGAGAACATGGACAGAGTGGAACTGAACGCACATTGTGGCTCAATGGTTAGAGGCGGCAGACCCAGAAGCTGAGATCGGCCCGGGACCAGGGTTTGATTCCCAACGCGGCAGGGTCTTGGGTCAAAATGTCCGCGGGCCGGATAATTCTCGCCTCAGCGCCTACTCTAACCTTGGGTCCCACTCTGCAACTCTGGGCAATAGCTTGCTTAATCTTCACAACGGCCCCTTCAACGCCGGGGATGCCTGGTCTCACCTTGGGGGTGCCCAGAAGGGACCATCTCACAGGGAAAGCCAGGACGAGTTCCCCAGTGGTATACAGCGCCGAGACGCCCGCGGTGTGGGCAGCTGTGCGCTTTACAAGTATACAACATTTACATTTACATTTACATTGCAGGAAACCCTCACGCCCACAACAGTAACCCAGAATGGTTTCATATTAACTGAACAATACAATCTTACTGTATCAAATAAACATAATGAAGTCAGTAGCACCACTGAGCCTCAAAATTCAAACGCTCCCATCCTTGGTACAATCAACGTCTAAAAGAGGAAAGGAGGAATGTAAGACACACTGAACGAAGTTGGAGGCAGGATTCCTCAACAATGCTTCTAACCAAACTACGTAAAAGACGGAACAACTACAAAAACACATTTAGGTCTCGCAACTGGCTTCCTCTTGATGTCAGAACTCAGCTAAAAAAGGGCCTACCTTATGCATAAAGCCTCACATTGCAACAAACCAAAGTTCCTAGCAGGAAAGATTAGAATCCCAGGAGGCAGCCGTTCACTCAGTAGCACAAATTTTCTCAGGCTAGAGCCCCTCAGATTCAGAAAACATAAAACCTACACATGCTCTTTCTCAGGGTCGGTGCTAAGGATTTGGAACTTCTTACCACCCTAGGTTTGGTCTAAATCCTCGACCCATGTCTTCAAAATAGAGGCAAAAAAGATACTTATCAACAGATTCCTCTCATAAAGTCACGATGAGCCTGGCTACTGGGCGCAGTGGAGAGCACAATGTCAGTAGCACAATACATGGCAGAAACGTATCCATTCCAGCAGAACCCACAGAAACATTGTCCAGCATTCGTTTGGGTCCATATAAGCTGAGCGGTGCTGAAGGGGACAAACTGAGGTATCTTTTCTCCCTCAGCATTCCCAATACCATCCCTCACCCATTGGTGATAGGGTAAGGGCAAGGGTACTCGGAGGCAGTTGCTGGAATGAATCCAAATCTTTTGGCCTGCGACTTTCACAGCTGTCCTGGTAGCGAGGAGGACAAACTCAGGCCCTTTCCAACTGGAAAGGGCCTGAGTTCCGCTGAAACTTTTTAATTAACACCAAGTCCCCCGGCTGGATGTTATGACGAGGCTCGCTGGTACAGGCGGCAGCGATTCCTTTATCTGTTGGTGAATAGAATGCACATTTTCAGTTAACTGGTACAGGTAATCGGTCAATAAAGGGTACTCAATTTTGGAGAATCTAAGTGGACGCAGGACGCCCCAGACATTTGTCCGAACATGACCTCGTAGAGTGACAATCCTGTCCTAGAGTGTGCTGTTATTCTTGTGGACAAAAGAGCTAGTGGTAAAGCATCTGGCCACTGTAACCTAGTGGTCTCCTGAATATTTGCCAATTTCAGTTTGAGAGTACCGTTGTACTTCTTAGCCAAACCGGCTGACTGGGGGTGATTCGCAGGATGAAACTACTCTCTAATATGTAGTCCTTCATAAAGTAACTGGATAACCTTGGCATTGAAATGACTTCCGTTATCACTCCAAATCAAACGGGGCAAGCCAAAGCGAGGAAAGAAGTCCTTCAGGAGTATATTTGCACCCCCCAATGGCTGTATTTTCTTTGTGTATTTTCTTTAGTGGGGTAAGCCTCAACCCATTTACTGAACACACAAACAACCACCAACACTTACTTCAAATTATTGACTCAGTCAATTTCAATGAAGTTCATTTGAAGGACCTCAAAAGGGAAAGTGGGAGGTGCAAAATTACTGGGTAGTGTAGGGGTACCCTTGCCAGGAGTGTGCATCATGCACACCATACAGTATTTCACTAAATGTGTAGCTGTCTTTGGGATATTGTCATTTTGCCTTACGGGGTCTAACAACTTGCAAATACACTTAACGCTGATATGAACTGGCCTGTGACCCATAGTGACTACAGGCAGAACATATGCATTTGGCAACATCCATCTCTGCTTCCCTGACTTGTCAATCCAACATCCAACATCCAACATCCCTCATCATTCAAATGTGCTGTACTTTCTTGCCACACTGCTAATTCCTCCATTGTGGCCTCGCTTTGTATTTCCTTTACATTTTCCAGTGTATCCTCAAACATGGAGAACTCGGGCACCCACCTGGCGGAACCTGCTACAAACATTCTTTTAAACTTAGTTCAAGCTGTTTCCATAGCTGTCTGATCTGCATAAGCATTCCCCTTACCCACATTGTCAGTAGCTTTCTTATGGGCGCTGTACTTTACTATTGCCAATTTCTCAGGAAGGCTCAAAGCAGAAAAAAGCCTATATATGAGAGGGCCATGCTGAATACGTGTCCCGTGGGAAGTATGATATGATATGAAGGAGATTTGTAATGCGCAAAACAATAACCCGCAGGTATCAAGGCGCCTAACAAAATGATCAGTAATAGAGACAGAAGACCTTACATATAGGCTTGCCGAAAGAGGAGAGTTTTTAGGGCAGTCCGGAAATTCTGTAAAGACGGAAGGGATCTCAGGTCCAGGGGAAGGTAAGGAACCCTCTCTTTGCCCAGAGCCGCCCGAAATGATGGGCGACCCTGAAGGCGTACTGGCTGTCAGTATAATTATCAATGAGTCCCACGCTCCATTCACAGGCTCAAATAAGGGCGACGACCTGTGCAGCTTGGGCTGACTGATAGGGAACTCGTGATGTCTCAACTACTGTGCGCAGCGTAGTAATCGCATACACAGCTGTTATGGTGGCATCTGGTAATTTAAAACAAGAGCCATTAACATATAGTTCCCATTGAGGATCAGATAAGGGAACACTAGGCAGGAGTACCCGACCTTTTGTCTCTTCTTCGGTCCGGAAGATACAATCATGTATGTCAATCTCCTCATTCTCAGGAGGGAGGGGTAGTAACGTGGTTGGATTCAGAGTGGCACAGCGTTTGATCGTAATGTGCTTTTGAAAGAGCGTTAGCTTATAACCGGTCAGACGTGCACTGGTGATGTGCTGTGTTCTTGTCTTATTCAAAAGTGTATCCACAGCATGGGGTACCATAACTGTGATCAGTATTGAGTACGAGTCCCGCTGATTGTCTTATTGAGACCGCCACAGCCGCGACCCCTGTTCGGGTCAAGCCCAGCAGAAAAATAAGCACACAGACGTTGCTTATCTCCAAATTTTTGTGTAGAAACAGAATGCACACAACAACCCAGTTCATAGACGTACAATACGAAACATTTAGCGTAACTTTCACCTTGAGGAGCGTGACAGAATCTAAAGCTTCTACCTGCGAGGGTGAACCCGAACACATATCTGCTATCAGGATGAATGGGAATACTGAAGAATGCATTTTTCAAGTCAATGACAGAAAAGAATTTAGCTGAAGAAGGAATCATCGTCAAGAGAGTCGTAATGTCAGGGACCACCGCAAACTGTTGAATCACAATTTTGTTAATTTCACGCAAATCAATTACAAAACGATAAACATCTTCTTGATATTCAGAGGCACCCAAAGGTGTCTGTTTAAGAATGGGAAGAATAGGGCTATTACAAATATTAGCAGTCCTCTCCTAAACCACTCCTTTCTCAATCAAATCCTGCACAATTTTTATCAAAGTTCGCTCACCTGCCTGCGGTATCTCATACTGAAGAGTATGGGGTAAAATAGCACCTTCCTTGATACAGGCGATATCTGCAACAAACCCACATCTGTGTTACCCGTAGCCCACAGTGTGGGTGGCACATCTTTAAATTCAACAGCGAGGGGCACATCTTTAGACAGACCCTGCTTAGGGCACACCAGATCAGGACCATCGTCATATAGACGCCTGCTGGGGAGCAGTAAATTGTAACATGCAATTTCTTCAACAAGTCCTAACCCATCAAATTCTCTCTACAATTGGACATCAACAAGAACGGTGAATCCACAGTGATAGGACCAATAGTCAAGAGGCTTTGAACACCAAAAAATCCTACCAAAACTATTATGGCCAGACAGAGTTACCCCAGGGACCAAGGAACGAGAAATCGAGCTGTTCGCTGCATCTGTATCCAACAAAAACTCCGTAGTCGAACCATGCACATCTGCACTAATATACGGATCTCACTGGTCTACAGGTATCAAAACTGGTCCCTCGCCCTGTACCCGGCTGTCCTAGCTGTAAGACATCATGGTCACCTCATCCGTATCATAGTCATCATGATAATACTGTTTGCTCTGAGGGTCGTCAAAATAGTTCTGATTAGTACGATCCTGCAATATCCCAACTGTCTGAGCCATGTCCTGACCACCATCTCCACAACCCCATCCACGAGACCCCAGCCCACTTGGTACCGTCACCTTCTGCAAAAGTGCAGGCCACTCGCTGCACCAGTCTCCCTCCTCCTTGCAATAGGCACACTGGTTCGGTCCTACAGGCTTAGCATTCCGGCTTGTGCGCTGGAGCTGCCTGGCCATACCGCCATGTCCTCTACCATTTCTTCATGAAGCCTGCTGCAAACACTTTCGTCTTCAAATCTTTGTGCTTCTTCTCTGCTTTCTCCTTATCCTCATTGTCCCTGTGCTCATATTACTGCACCATATTCAAAATAACAGAAGGAGAAGATGTGGACCAGGTACTCTCGGAAGTCTGTAATCGAGGCGCAATCACAGGGAGCAAATTTGAAACAAATCTATTAACAAACAAACGCACACCACCTTCGATTGACAAGTCCAGCCCCCTAAAATCTAGAAACACACCTTCAAAGTGAGTGAAAAAATCAAACACACTCATCTTTCTTCTGACAACAAGCCAAAAGCTTGTCCCAATCAACCTTTCTGGGCAGGATAAGAGAATGCATGTACGTAATGATACAAGTGGGTAGAGCAAGTATTTCTGCTTTAGGCTTCCTCTCCTGATCCCATACTTTAATTTGATCCCAGGTACCACCCAATTCTGCAACATGATCCTGTGTGTGTACCTGTCTCCAAATATATCAATGTGAACCGAACCAACGAACATTTTAATATCTGCAAGCGTCATAACTGTCGAATAAGCTGCTTCAGTCAATTCTTTACAATATGCCGTGGGATTTTTCCTAGGGTCAGGTAACTGAGTTATAAGGGACAAAGCCTCACTACTTTTCCATGAAGTATAAACCCATTGTTCTTGGAAACAGGCCACAACCCCTGGTCTAGTAACAACATCATGCTGATCCTGTAGCTCCGGTATTTCAGGGTGATATATGAGGTGGACCTCCCTCATCGGAAACTGAAATATTGAGGTTGGGCTCTTCCCAAGCATCCTACCCTGATAAGGAACCAGTGTTGCAACATTACTATAAACCTGACCAGGCGCCATATCAGCAATGTCTACATGTCCTAGATAATCTGCAGTGTTGCATCATTGAAACACTGCTCCCAAAGTCCAATTAGAGTAGCCGACATGTGCTTAAGGGCATGCTGTTGTACAAAAGACTCATAATCTTGCATCACAGTCCACCCATTCTCCTCACCAGAAATGGGGTTGCAGGCTCACTGCGTTGCCTGATTAGCCTCTACCTGTCTCTCTGCCTTTCCCATATCAGATCGCAACAACGTTCGCCCCAGGCATTCCTTAAATTTGGACCAGTCTCTATCCTCAGGGCCACGTACTGGAGTCCCAATACTATGCAATGTCAGGGAATGGAGGATCACAGTGGGAGTTGCCACAGACGGCGTAGACAAAGAAAAGACAGGAGGTGCTGTGGCCAAGGCAGTCTGATCAACAGTAACAGAAGCAGAAACAGCAGAGAGAGAAAAACCCGGCAGCTTGGGCCTGTGGGGGAAAGCAGGTTATACCCTCGGAGGGGCATAGGAGGTGGGGGTTGAGCGCCCAGCAATTCTTCCACAAAAGTATCATTTTCTTCTCGGGCTACATAAGATTTATCAATATGCAGTTGAAACCTCCTATCTTCACGCTCAATTCCTATCTCCTTCTTCTCTCTATCATGCGCGACAGCTTTCTGAGTCAATGGTTGCATCTTCCCCTTCTGGGCCTCTTTCTCTGCTTTCAATCGCCTCTGTTTAGCCTCTGTTTGCCATGTTCTGAGGGAATCAAACATAGAATGCCTACTCCTTCTCGCAAAGAACTTCTCCTGTAAAACCCCAATTTTTTGTTCATCAAAATTGCCCATTAACGGCAACTGCAACTCATCATGGTCCCTCGTATATTTGTGCCATAACGTGCTAAACATAATCCGGCCAAGGCCATGTTTTACATACATATGAAAATTCCTGGCTGATTTACTTCCAGTCCAGCATCAGCAGAACAACAATGACAACAAGAAACCAAAAAACTACTGAACACCAGCATTTTCAAGAGTAAGCCAAATTTGTTATATTGCCGAGCAAAGTTCCGCAAACACCATGTATACAAAGCAGTCCTCAGACCGTACCAAATGCAAACCAAAATCGGTCCTCAGACCATACCAAAGACAAACCAAAATAGTACCATATCCACAAAGAACCAAAACAAACTCACCTCATTCACACAGGTCAAACTAATATATTCTCCACTGCCGACTCTTCGGACCAAATGGTCAGATCCAAGGGTTTCGCCTTTCAGGACCACAGTCGGGATGACCGCTGGGCGAGGCACCGCCCGTTCAGACAGACGGGGCAGCTACGAGTTTAGGACTCTATCATGCAGGGATTCCTGGACCGCCCGTCCGACTCCACGATGGCCCGACCTTCAAACCCATCCACGAGCGAGGATGGGTCTCCCAATAGAGTTCCTGTTTGGGCGCCAACTGCGAGGCCGGGGACCGGGACCACGCTAGATGCAGCAGATGGGTGAGACCTCAAACTGAGACCACTACACCGCACATCCCGGTCCGTTGAGACGCACGAAGCCCCAAAAATTTGGATGGAGCCTGGCAATACAAAGACATTTTAACATTCACAAGGAGAAGCTACTCTTCCCTCGATACACGAAAAGGATAGGGACCTCCATCCTATAACTTCCCACACATAGAGGGGGATTTTCCGACTGCCCTGAAGAAAGTCCTGGACCTTTATGGCCCTCGTGGACTGAAACATGTCGGCACTGGCATTAGGGTCTTAGGACCATTAAAGTCCAAAAAGACCCGTCATTAGTAATTGTTTAATAACCGGATCTGACCCAAGAATAAAGGGAAACCAGGGGTCAGTTTCAGGTGTTTTATCTTTAAGTCCCCCTTCCTTCATCTATCTAAAGAGCTACCCAACACTGTGGTTGAGCCCACCTCGACTTTTAGGGGTCGGGGTGACCCGATGATGAAGCATGGCACCACTAGGGTGTGTGAGGGTATTTAATAAGAACTAGTTTTCTTTCCTTAACAAACACGGACAGGACTAGCATGACCCTCATACCCTAGATGGGCAAGTGTGGAATCCTTACCACTAAAGACATTTATTTATCTTTACAGTACACACTATTTGGCAACCTGTCATACTATAGTGTGATTGAAGTATCTTTTGTGAAATTAATGTATTCCACTGCCATGGCAAAATTTAGCCTGACATATTCACAGATTTCTGCCAGGCATGCGAAGATCCCTGTGTCTTTAGCAGAGCCACCTCCACAGCAGCTACACTAAAGGCACTGAGCTGTTCAGGGCACCCCCAGAGCAAAGTTTCTTGTTTTTCAATAGCAAACTCCCAGAGCAGGAGTGCATTATTGAAAAACAAAAAACTAATTTCCCTCACTTGTGTGAAGTCTTATCTCAGCTCAGCAGATTGGAGTCATTTCATTGTTTTCCTATTTGGAGCACAAATTAGAGCAATAGAATGTTGAGAGCACCACTGAAGACAACAGATTTGCTCCAGGCTTCTAATTGCTGGTATAAGCCCGTAGAACCAACATTCCAATGCTTGTCTTTCTGTTTCTTTCGTCTTAATTTGGAACATTCTACTCTCAGTGGGTGAAATTTTCTAATAGTCTCATAGCCCTTCTGTCTTGAGCTATACTGGTTGTTAAAGGCATTGAGCATGTGGTTTAGGACTATCCCCTAGATTCATCAAAGTCCCGTTTTGCGAGTCCTTAATAGCGATTATTAAGGAATCGCTATTAAGGACTTGCAAAACGGTATTCATGTAGGAATCGCTAAATAAATTGCAATTCCTACACATTCCTTATTTGCGATTAGCAAATTGCTAATCGCAAATAAGGAATAACTCCCCATGGATTCCTATGGGCCCATAGGAATGAATGGGGAGTTATTCCTTATTTGCGATTAGCAATTTGCTAATCGCAAATAAGGATGCGATTTCAAGGGTGCTAGGGGTGTCCAAAGGACACCCTGTAGCACCCCTGAAATGTAAATTTAGACTTATGTTGCGCACAGCCATGTCCAAAGGACATGCGTGTGTGTAACATACAACTGAGAAAAATGCACAAAAGTGCATTTTTCTCAGTTTTCGCTATTTAACACGGTCAGACTTCGCGGTAAATAGCGGCAAAAAATAGCGAAATCGCAATTTATTAATGGTTCATGAATAGCATTTAAGGAATCTCAAATTGAGATTCCTTAAATGCGATTGCAATCTGAAAAATCGCAATTTTTTGCGATTTTTCAAATTGCGAGTTCATGACCCATTGATGAATTCCAAATGCCATTTTTGCGGGCGCAAACGGCCGAACTCTGCGATTCGCACCGTTTGCGCCCGCAAAAATGCTTCATGAATCTAGCTGTATATCTCAGGTTCAGGGCCTTTAACACCTGGTATAGCCTTTGGCAGCAGGCTATAAGGATGTAGTAAGTTTGAACTTCTGCCCTAAATATTGGGCAATCTGAGATACTTTGACCAATGACTCTGTGTGAGTCGGGCCATCGGTTAAAGGTTTCCACTGTAGGTCAGCATAGTCTACTCCATTTGAAACATGGTGTTTTCCCTGACTCCAAATAGCATGGGAAAACCTCAAGATTGGGAGCAGGATACTGTGTCACTTTCTTTTTTTAAAGTACTCTATCCTCCAAACTCTTAATAAGCTTCTAAGTGTTTTGCCCAGAATTAAATTATTTTCAGCCAAGTACCACAGCCATGGCGCTAACCCAGTTAGCCATTAGACTGCATATTCTTCATGATCAAATACTGATTTCACAGCATCACATATGTTCACACAACCCTAAATAAGATATACATGTGGATGTAGAACACATTTTACTGCATTTTTCAAAAAATAGATTTAGGTGTACTACATTGGTAATATACTTATAACATTCATCACTAAAAATTATTTTGCAAGGTCACATCAATGATGTACAGAAAAGACCAATCTTTGTTGCTAGACATGCTTTGAATATTTAGGATGCGGGTGACTCCAGCTCCCTTGTTTTACAAGTCATCCCAGCATCCTTTGATGCTTTCCACAGTGAAAGAATACTCATTAATCTATCTATGTGTTTGGAGAAATGTTCAGGAACTTTTTGATTTCTTTGTATCAGGATGAAAATACGCAAATATGACCTTCTGTATCCCCTCTCTCCCTCTGAACCATTGCCTAATTCCTCTTGCCATCCTTCACACACAGAAACCCTTCTAGTTTTCATAACTTGCTAAGCTAACAGTTCTTTGTAGTCTTCCAATCGGAGCTGAAATCCCATTTTATGGTTTTTGTACATGTGATCTACAAAGCATTGGGCCAGATGTATCAAAAAAGCAGTTTGCGATTTTTACTGAATTGCTACTTGGGAATCGCAAAATGCTATGCTGGAAACAAATCTGAAAAAATAGCAATTCGCTAAAAATCGCTATCGCTATTACCAATTTCTACAGAAAGCAGGACACATAATAAGTAGTCCCTTGTATTCACAGATGAACCTGCGACACAAGGTGAGGACATACCAATTGATGAGGCGTTACAGGAACAGGCGTTGGTAGAGGAGTTAGAACACAAAACACAGACAACACCTGCGCCAAGACCACGCCATTACACTTTGGCTGCACTACAGGAGTTGGAGGGAGGAGTGCAAGCCATCCAGGATGAGCCACAGCCAAGGCACGAAGAGCATGCACGGCACCAACATGACCAGTCTCCTGTGCACCATAGTGACAGCAGTCGCATGAGACACAGACCAAGGGAACAACACTCCCGCTGACGGAGAGGCATCCTCTGTCTTCTCTGGGTTGGAAGGCACAATGGTGAAGGAGCAGCGGCTGCAAGCAAAAAGCATGTGGTCAATGCAAAGGCAACTGGTGTCTGTATCAGGGAGCTCAACAACACTGTGATCGAGGGTAACAAAGCATGTGCAGGCAGCATGAAGGACATGACCGTAGCCATCAAAGAGCTCTGTGACACCATGCAGAGGGACCATGCCTCCAGATGCAGGGAAAAGCAATGCCTATTTACCCATCTGGATCATTACACTAAGGCAGTCAACCGTCTGTGCAGTGCCACCGTTGTTCTTTCCAAACGCACAATGTCCATGCAGGTTGAAATGGCACACTGCAGCCAGGATATTGCCAAGGGGTTGGTGCAGGTCACAACTGCAGTTGAGCAGCTTCAGACAGCCAACATAGCTGGCACAGGTGTTCTGGGGCGGTCTCTATTCGCAGCAGCATTACCCCACCCGTGAATGAACCCAGACGGCCGAGTGTGAGGCAAGGAACAGCATCCAATGCCTCATCAGGAAAGGGCAGTGTGAACATTGACCTTGCAAGTGCGTTACGGGGGCGCAAGAAATAGACAGTATTGAGACAGTCATGCAAATGGGTGAGGTAACCCATGGCATACATGCTGAAGTCATTTAAATGTGCATGGACTGTGTACATGGTATGTTAAACACCAAAAGACACACATTTGGTGTAACTTGTAGGCTGTGTGAAGACATTTTACCTGATGTTAAGGTATATTAATACACAGTAATTCAACAGCCATGAGTTGCTTTGTGTCATCATTACTCACCTAGAAATAGTTGCGTGTTATTTCATCACGTCTCTGTCTGCCATCTGCTGCACCTACACCACCTGCTGGTCTGAGACGTAGACCTGGGGTTTCATCTTCATCTGATTCAGTATCTGTGAGTTCCACTGGTATGCATTTTGTTGTTGCGACGTTGTGCAGCATGACACAAGTAGCCACTATCTTGCAACAGGTATCAGGACTATACTGCAGTGTTCCTCCGCTTTTGTGCAGACAGCAGAACCTGCTCTTCAGTATTCCAAATGTCTGCTTGATGACATTGCGTGTTGACTTGTGTGCACCATTATATTTTCTTTGATTAGCCGGATTGAGGTATGGTGTGAGGATGAATGAGCTCACAGCATATGCAGTCACCTACAGGATGAAAGGTATGTGGTTACCTAGCAGGTATCCTTTGCCAAATTCACCCCCAGTGAGACGTGTAAATATTCCACTGTGAATAAATATGAAGGAATCGTCTGTACTGCCAGGATGTTTAGCCACTTTAACAGTTATTATGTGTTTTGCATTACATATGACCTGTATGCGGAGTGAATGGAATGATTTCCTGTTCCTGAATACATACTCATTATCTGAGGGGGGACAGCAAGCTACATGTGTCCCATAAATCCACCCAATTACATGGAGAAACAGTGCTATCTGGTAGAAATCCAATTTGGTCTGCTGCAATGCCTGTTGTGTGGTGGTGAGTCTGATGTAATGATGTATCCTCTGTACCATTGCATCCAAGAATGCTTGAAAGAAGCGCAACAGGCAACTTTAGGATACCCCCTGCTGTAGCTATGACCCCCTTGAAGCGCCCTAATGCTAGTAGGTGCAGTGAACAGAGGACCTGCACATGTGTTGGAATGGCTTGGGTCCTGCGGGTTGGATGCTCAAGTATAGGTTGTAGGTCAGCTATCAGGTCTAGTATAGTTGTTGAGTCTAGTCTATACTTCTCATGTATTTATTCCTCTGTCAGCTAGCACAGGGTTATGCGCACTCTGTAAACGCGTTCCTGTCTCCTCCTCCTTCTCTGTGCTGCAGCTTGAATCTGCATTCTCCTCATGACATACAGCGCTGCCATTGTGAAAGACACTGAGGTATTCTGGGCCTGTTTAAATAGGTTTCCACCTGCTCTGAGTTGGTGGTAATTTGAAGGTGCAAAATTGTGAGTTTTACTTATTCGCAATTTGCACATTTCTCATACATGCCTCGCAAATTTGGAAATCGCAATTTATGCGATTATCCATTTTGCGATACAGAACACTGTCATACATTGGGACATGCTATTTTGCATTTCCAAATACACTATTTTTTCGATTCACAGCTTTTGCAAACAAAAAATAGCTTGCTACATACGGCCTACCACTGTATCTCTATAAGGAGGCTACTTTGCCTGAGGATGGTCATAATACAAGGAAGAAATCATGCATCTAGATGAAAATCCCAAAAGTGAGAAAAGCAAATTGTGCCGCTTTCTGCCAAGTACCCAGACTTTAGAACCCACTACAAGAACCTGTAAGGTTGAGTTTCAACAGGTGATCCTTATAAATAAAAAATACACTTTTAAAACAATTGATACACCCAATGCCTTGTCTATTTCAGTGTGCCTACTGTGTTGCTCAAACTCAGTTGTTATATAGCTTTTCTCAGGCTCTGCGAGGGGGCCCTTGGTAAACAAATATATAAAAAATTAACTGTTGTACGATGAAATGACAAACTGATATGCATATCCACAGGATGGGACTGAAGAGGATTCTGATGACATCAGCACATCACGGACAGACGAGGATACTGGTGGATTTTACACAGAAAGAACTGAGCTGCCTGGTGTGAACTACTGGAATGCAGATTGGACCTTCTGGGTATGTCCCGAAATGCTTTAAGTTTCTATGTATTAATCAATCTTTATGGAATTTTCACATAAAACTAATGGAACAGCTTATCATCCCATTAAACACACAACCTCCCTTGGCAGTGACAAGGCCAACTCCTCAATTCCAAATCACCCTGTTACTGGTTAGCATTGTACATTTTTCATTTGACTGACAGTTTAACATCTCAATTGTCTGGAGGGCTCTTGTTCTGTGACACTCCAGAGTGCTGTAGTCGTTTGAAAAGTACCTAAGTATAGGGGCCTAAACCCGACTGAATCGTTTATTGTCCCCTATTAGGGAATACATTAACATTTCAATGGCCAAGAAGTGCCAAAGAGTACCCTGTAGGTCTTTCAAGGAAGGGAGTTGGGGAATTTGCCCTGTTTCGAAGGTAGAAACAAACACCTTAGCAGTCTTCCATAGTTCCACTCTTAACTGTTAAATATCAGGAAACCAGGCACACAAAATGCTGATTGGGCTTCTCAGAAATTTGGAACCCATTATTTCATCTAATCCATTCAGAATTTCTTCGTAAAAATACCTTAACTTTGGACAGTCCCACGGGGTGTGCTTCTTTTGCCCCATATGACTGCATCCCCTCCAGCAGAAGTCTGAGTTGCTATCTTATATTAAACACAGTCTATGAAGGGTCAAATGCCATTGATGAAGCATCATGTAACCTGCATCTGTCCCCTGCACATGGACAATCCTTTTGTATGTTTTGCTGAAGATATATTCCCATTGTTCTTTAATCAATCAATCAGGGGCTTGTAAAGCCTGGCTACTCACCCATGAGGATATCAAGGTGCTGGGGGGTCTGCTGGTCAGACTTGGTGGAGGATCATTTGAAGAGCCAGGCCTGAATTGGGTCATTGACACTGATTTCCTGAGGTGCGGGGAAGGGTGTTCCAAGGCTTGGCAGTGAGGTAGGAGAACAATCATCCTCAGTTCTGCTCTTGTGGTTCCTGGGGATGGAGGCGAGGGCGAGTTGGGAGGAACTGAGTTGTCTGATGGGTATGTGGAATGTGAGGCGGTAGTTCAGGTACGCTGGTCCTATGTCGTGTAGGGCTTTGTAGGCGTGAGTGAGGAGCTTGAAGATGACTCTCTTTTTGACTGGGAGCCAGTGGAGTTGTCGGAGGTGTTGCATGATGTGGCTGCGGCAGGGAATGTAAGGACTTGTCTGGCATCGGTGTTTTGGACGTTCTGTAGTTTCTTGAGCTGTTTCTGTGTGATACTGGCTTAGAGCGTGTTACATTCTCCTTCTAAATTATATACACTGTTTCCTTAATTGTATTCTGCTAAGAATTCTGTATTGCCTTCCTCTGTTATGTCATGATAAGCATTCTGAGTTCTAGTTTAGATCTCTAGAGTTTCTGACCAGAGCGGTTGTGCTGTGCTGTTTTCTTCAAGAATACATTTTACTTTTTGTATTTAAAGTGTCCTGTTTCACTTGGATCTTCAAATGTTGGTGATGACTGGAGATATCTTTCCACCATTTCAGCACAGGAGCTAGTGTCTTCGTGGATGGATTTTACTCATTTTAACTAAAACATGTATTTTCACTTTGTCCTATGGACAGAACAACTTTGAGGACTGCACCTGCCTTGATGTAATTTGATCTACTTGAGGATTACTTTACCCCTTAGTAACAACTTTGCAGTCCACATCGTCGATTTCATGTATTGGAGTTCAATTAACCTGGAACAGTGACAGTTGGTGAAGCCTGTCGGCCCCATCTTTCAATCTGTGGTGATGTTCCCTGCTCGAGCTCTCCATGACGTCTTAAGAAGCTTGGATTTCTTCATTCTATGGCGGGACCGGAGGCTTCTGATTATGCTTTCTCATTTCTTTACTGCAACAACAGCAGCCAATGAAAATGAAAGTACACATGTAAAAAATAACATTTCTCATGAGGCTTTGAACCACTCCTCTCTTACAACAACCAATCACAATGATATCAAGTCTATAAATCCTGGAGACACTACTCCGGCCTCCTCTTTCTTTGCTGCTCCGCAGCCCAGATAAGTGCTCTTTCCTTTCATTTTTGCTCTATCACTGTGGCTTATGCCTTTTGCATTGTTTGATGCCATTGATTCTTATTATTCATTGCTCGTGTAATTTTGCATGATTGATTGATCGCTTCACGCTTTCTGTAGGCACTGTTTATTCGTACATTGTCCGAATTTCTCTTAGATTGGGGCCAGAGCTTCGCTTCGTTCCCCGTTCCCCTTGGTAGCGCGTGTTGCGCACTTAGGCCCGTCCCTTCCCCCGACTCCCATTCATCGCTGCCCGCGGCGCACGCTTCGGCTAGCCGCAATAGTGAGGGGTTTAGCCCCCCCCTCGGGGACGAGCGTACGTCGGAGCCGTTGAGGCCTTACGTACGTCTCGGGGAGCCCGCGCACGCCGTGTTGGCACGCGCAGTTCTCGAAGGTGCCAGATCGACGCTCTGCCCCAGGCTGAAGTGGGGATCGACGCAGCTTGGGCCATTTGCGTGCCTTTGGCAGCTTACATTGGTTCAAGCGACGGTCTGTACCTGATTGACCTTGTCCTTCCAGAGGATTTAGAGACCTTTTCATATTTTCCTCCGATAGTCCTAGAGTGGGACTGTACCTTGCTCTTGTCTTTCCTAGTATTTCCGGCTCCTGCGCCTGGCACCCCCCACCATCGACGCCCCTTCTTGGGCTGGTTTTTGCTTCCCGCTGGGTATTAGAGTTGGAATTTCGGATTCTTGGTTGCGATGGCACACGCTGAGTACTGCGAAGAGGAGGATGCTGCGTATGGTTATCAAGGCCAACAAGAATTCTATGAAGGGGACTCCATGGAGGAGATCATAGACAAAAAACTTGACGCCAAATTGGATAAAGCCCTTTCCTCGGCCCTCTCCCCTTTGGCCAAGAAGCTGGACTTGCTGGTCCCGGGTAAGCCGATGCCCGCTTCGGGCAAAGATCCCCTTCTCCCCCCCCACCCCTAAGAAGGCGGCTCTTGACCTATCCTGGCCTCATGCCCAGTCTTATGAAAAACGTTATAAGTCTCAAGAGTCCCAGTCCCAGGACAGGCCTGTTACCCCTCCCCCCAATTCCCCTCTGGTTATTACCACTACGGATACTGGCACCGATACTGATTCTTCGGATGCCGCCCCCGCAAACGCTCTAAAAAGCGCAAGCACACTTCACCGGTCATTCCCACCCCCTTTTCCTTTGATCCACCCCAGATCGTTCGACTGGGTTCCCCCTCCTGCGGTGGCGGCCTACCTGGAGACTCATCTCCGCAAGGGTTTCGACAAAGAGGTTCGTGCCCGCCTGAAATCTGAATGCCCACGCCCTGATTTACCCCACAAAGTGGCTATCACGCCAGATATAGACCCCTCCATGACCGCTTTTCTTAAAAAGTATAAAAAAGATCCCAAGAAAGGGATTGATCGCGCGCTCAGAGCATGCCAAGATAAGGTCCTCGACCTTTCAGGCCCGTTGGCCAAGATCCTGGAGTTGGCCCTGCAGGCGCAAGAGACTGGTGCCGCCATACACCCGGAGGTTCTGGCGGGTTGGGCTCAGAGGGCCATTTGTATGCTTGGGAACGCGAATTGCGCCCTGGCCTCTGAACAACGGAAATCCGTCCTTCTCCGAATCGACCCCCAACTGGTGGAATTGGCTTCCTCGGAACCGGGTCCTTTGGCGGAAGGACAATTGTTTGGGGACAATTTTGTTAAGGATATTGCCAAGTTTGTGAACACTTTTGCTTCCTTGGACAAATCTCAAGCCTCGCTGAAACGTGTTCTGCGGGTCTCTGGTAGGGCCGGGCGTGACAGAGGACGCTCGACCGGCCGCTACTCAAATCCCAGTCCTCACAGAAGCTACGCCCCTAGACGGGGAAGAGGGTACACACAGGAACCGGATCAAGCCGGATTTCACCCGTCCCGATCACGCGGCTTCAGGGGCCGCTATAATAAAGGAATCAATCGAGGCTACAAGAACTTCGATAATCAATCTTCCGGTAAGTCTCTCTCTTCCTTTACTTCCGTTAGGGGGAAGACTGCGACATTTTGTCAAGAATTGGGCAGTTCTCACTTCAGATGTGTGGGTCCTTCGGACCGTCCAGGGGTACGAGATAGAGATGGTGTCTTGTCCCATTCAGCCCCCCCCCCCCGTCCTCTCCTTTTTTCCCATGTCGAACAGAGTTTTATAGACTCAGAACTGGACGAGCTTTTGGCAAAACGGGCCATTGCTGTGCGACCCTTCCTTCCGGGAGGCTTCTGCAGCAACGTCTTTCTTGTTCAAAAGAAAGGAGGCGGTCAGCGCCTCGTGTTGAACCTGAGGGATTTCAACCCCTTTGTCACGTATCGCCATTTCAAGATGGAGGGCATCCATCTTTTGCGAGACCTTCTCTTAGAAAAGGATTGGATGGTCAGACTGGACCTGAAAGATGCTTACTTGACGGTCCCAGTCTGCCCATCACATCAAAAGTTTTTGCAGTTCCCCTGGAAAGGGCGTTGGTTTCGTTACGAGGTGCTCCCTTTCCGACTGTCCTCGGCCCCTTGGGTGTTCACCAAACTGCTCAAGCCGGTGGTCTCCCGCCTCCGGGAGATGGGGGTTCGGCTGATTGTCGATCTAGACGATATGTTGATCCTGGCCCAGGACCGGTCCCTCCTTCTCACGCATTTGGAGTGGACGACGTCCTTGTTGCAGAATCTGGGATTCATGATCAATACCACGAAATTTGTGCTGGTACCGAATCGGCAGATGGAATTCCTAGGCTTCCTGATAGACTCGGTCTCGGCCCAGCTTCTCCTTCCCCTTTCAAAGATCAGGTCGATCAAGAGAGAGATTACAGCTACCCTGGCCAAAGAGAAGATTTCTTTGAGGGTTTTGGCACGGATTGTGGGCCTTCTGGCCTCGTCGATTCAGGCCATTTTTCCCGGCCCCTTGCATTACAGAGCTCTGCAGAGGCTCAAGATATTTTACCTGCGAAGAAACTTTCACTACGATCATTTGATCCCTCTCTCCCCCGAGTCCAAGGAGGAGCTTCAGTGGTGGCTGGACCACATGTCAGCCTGGAACGGCCGAGCCATTTTCGGCGCAGCCCCGGATGTGGTGGTGGAATCCGACGCCAGCCAGTGGGGCTGGGGCTCTCGCTGCGGCGAGTTTGCCACAGGAGGACGTTGGTCTGCCGACGAACTATCACTTCACATCAATTGTCTAGAGCTTCTGGCAGGGTCCTTTGCCATCAGATCTATCTCACCGCTGAAGAGCAATTGTTGTATTCTCCTTCGGATGGACAACGTCTCCGCGGTGCGATACATCAATCGATTGGGCGGGACGAGATCCCGGATGTTGGTGCACATTGCGAAGGAATTCTGGCACTTCTGCCTGGATCGCAAGATCTCCGTGGTGGCGGAATACCTTCCCGGGAAACTCAATCAGGTAGCGGATTGGCATTCCCGTTTTCTCCGGGACTCCAGCGATTGGAGACTCCATCCATCGCTGTTTTCCCGGATCATGTCACTACGAGGCCCATGTCGCATAGACCTGTTTGCCTCGCGCCTCAATGCCCACCTTCCCCTGTTTTACAGTTGGAGGCCGGACCCAATGGCACTGGGGACGGACGCGTTCCTTCACCATTGGGGACAACAGAGGAATTATGCGTTCCCACCGTTTGCACTGATCCCGAGAGTTGCGGCAGTGCTGCGCCGACAGGAGGCGATGGTGGTATTGGTAACGCCTTATTGGTCGACTCAGTCGTGGTTTCCCACACTGTTGGAATTGTCGATAGACCTCCCCTTCCGGCTCCCAGTCTTCCCAACGCTTCTGCAGGACCCAGTGGGAGCGTGCCATCCCCTGGTCCTGCAGAACCAGCTGTCATTGATGATATGGACGCTCTCCGGAGACATGAACGCCTTGCAGGCCTTTCACGAGAGGCTTCCAGCTTTATGCAGCAGGCGTGGGCTCCTTCCACCCGAAAACGATACTCTGCTTCTTGGAAGAAGTGGGTGGGTTGGTGCCTTTCAAAACAGGTGGATCCCGTGGGATCAAATATAACAGAGGTACTGAACTTTTTGTCAGAGTGTGCGACTTCTGGACTGGCTTACAGGTCGGTTAACAATTTCAGATCTGCTATTTCTGCTGGTCACGACCACATAGATGGTAAACCTGTGGGGATGCACCCCTTGGTATGTAAGTTGCTTAAAGGTGTGAGTGTGGCCAACCCTCCTCGGCCCAGGTATACCACCATGTGGGATGTTAATAAGGTTCTGAATTTGTTGGAATCCTGGCCCGATAATGGTGATTTGTCGCTGAAACAGCTTTCTGCCAAGCTTACTATGTTGTTGTGCCTCATTTCATGTCGGAGGGTTTCGGATGTCAGAGCTTTGGATTTAGCTGGGAGGATGTTTTCACCCCAAGGTGTATCCTTTGTCATTACTAGACGTACTAAAACCATGTCCCGTTCAGTTGAATATCCAGCCTTTCCTCATAACGGCAAGCTGTGTGTTCTTCAATGTCTTAAATGTTATGAGGAGCGTACTAGTGTACACAGGTCAGATCCCCTGGGGCAGTTATTGATTTCTATTCAAAAACCGTTCAAGCCAGTCGCTGCTGCTACTTTAGCCAGATGGGTTAGGTGGATCATGTCGGAAGCCGGCATTGATATTTCTGCTTATGGGGCACACTCTGCGAGGGGTGCGATGGCTTCTAAGGCTTACTTATTGGGTTCCCGCTTGGAGGACATTCTGAAGGCAGCTGACTGGTCCTCAGATTCAATGTTTAAAGTGTTTTATTACAAACCGATTCCTCATGTTTCTGATGCTGTGATTGACGAGCTTTAATGAGAGCTTTGAACCAGCATAATCAGAAGCCTCCGGTCCTGCCATAGAATACAAAATTTTCTAGCTATCGCAACAAGAATTTTAGATTCTGTTAAGGACACGGAGGCGAGGATTATCCCACCCGTTGGGACTGTTATGCAACTGTTGTTGTTTACGTGGTTTATCTAACAGTTTTGCCCACCCTTACAACGATCTAGGTTGTATGGAAAAAAGTTTTCTCAAACTTCCTTTTTTCTGTTCTAGGGAACAACTCCAACAAGAGTTGAAGACCGCCTGTGGTTTTGGCTGCCGCTCCTTCCGATTGGAGGTTTTCCTTTGTGGTTCGGATTTTCTCCGTTGAGACTTCTGGTGGATCTGTTTTTTCCGTTGCAGAAATAAACTTTTCAGTGTGATGAGACTGTTACTGACTGTTCGCGCAAAGAAAGAGGAGGCCGGAGTAGTGTCTCCAGGATTTATAGACTTGATATCATTGTGATTGGTTGTTGTAAGAGAGGCGTGGTTCAAAGCCTCATGAGAAATGTTATTTTTTACATGTGTACTTTCATTTTCATTGGCTGCTGTTGTTGCAGTATAGAAATGAGAAAGCATAATCCTCGCCTCCGTGTCCTTAATAGAATCTAAAATTCTTGTTGCGATAGCTAGAAAATGTTGTATTCTGCCCTCCCGAGGTCCTCACAGTGACGTCTGCTCTACATTATCTTCCTCTTGGCAGCGAATGTGTAACCCGCAGCAAACGTACACATCACTGCGCATGGTCACGCAACGTGACCTTGCGTAGCAGCCATTTTAACTAGTTTACTCCTGTATCTTAGCAATCATCTTATCCTCACCGGCCGTCTGAAGCAGAACTCTTCTCCATTTATTGAGTTTTTTTTGTTTTATTTTCCATACTGTATGCGTTGAGCTCTTATCTACTTTAACGGTTTGAGTATCAAGCACATTTTATGTGCAAACTTGACTACTTTGTTTCCTTTTCGTCGGATGCACACAGTGATGTACTCACCTTTGTTTCTATATTTGTTATTCATAAGCGCACACGGTGATGTGCACACCACTATTGTGATAGTTATTTTAATGATTATGTTCATACAGAGTACGGAGCACACGGTGATGTGCACACCACTATAGTTATTACTATTTATTATTACTGTCACAAAGTGATTACAGTTATAAACAACACTTGTATATATATCTTTTCTTACATGCATACTTTTGGGGCACTCATAGAGTGTTAAATTGTTTGTTTATTTTTCTCCTTTCTTTTTTTCTTTTCTTCATTTGTCACCATGCAATTTGATCCTCCTGCAAAATTTCTTCAAACAAAAGGAGACCCTTCTATTCCTTGGTCTAGATGGAAAGAAGAATTTTTAACTTACCTTAAAACCATTGAAGGTGAGAGACTCTGCCGAAAGAAAAAACATTTGTTTTGCATTGTCTTGGTTCTGAAGGGCAAGTTGTTTTTAGGACTCTTCCTCAAACTGATGGGAGTGGTGATAGGAATGTTTTGGAAGATCTGAGTTGTATAGAGATCAGATTTAAGCCTACTTCCAGCGTTGCGTTGAATAGATATACGTTTTACACAATAGCTCAAGAAAACAGTGAAGCCTTTGATGATTTTCTTACGGGGTTACAAGGTCTATCTGTAAATTGCAATTTTGGTCCTATGACTGATGAAATGATTCCTGATTGGATTATTGTGCATGGAACAGTGTGAGAAACGGATGAAGTCTTTGCATAAAGAGAATAAGGGGACAGGAGACGAGGTGTGTGCAGTAAAGATAGTCATCACGTATTAGCACAGAGTCATCAAGTGTTAGCCAAAGAGTGTTTAAAAAACCTGACCAGGACTTTCATTGTTTTAGGTGTGGAAGCCCAAACCATGGTGCTTCATTTCCTAAATGTCCGGCCTTAGATAAAGAGTGTAAGAAGTGTGGGCGTCGTGGACATTTTGCTTCTGTCTGCAGAGATCCTAAAAACTATGCTGCTGGGAATTTCAGGGGCAAAGTTTCCTACGTTAACCAAGAATCTTAAAATGGCAGTGGTTATGTGTGTGTAGGAGAAATGATCTTGTCTATTGCTGAAGACAGTAAGAATGTTGTTGAACTTAAACCACTGAGGTATTTGGTACTTATAATGAATGTGGAAGTTGAACTTATGGCTGATTCTGGTTCTCCTTGGACTATTGTGACTAAGGATCTTTTCCTGGATCGTTTTAATTTTAAATGTATTTTATTGAGCCTGAAAGCAGAGAAAGGTATCACATTACAATGTAATTGTATCAGGTGAACCAAGCGAACGAGACAGACAGGCACGTCTTCTCTATGCTTTGCAAGAAAGAAAATGAAGTGGGTACCTCGTAATAGCGTTTCGATACCAAAAATGCAAATGGTAGGCAATGTAGGCAAACAAAATTGGAAGAACAAATCCCAAAAACCTCTCCGCCCCCCATCCCTTTCTTCCTCCCCCCCTCCCCACCAGTGTGCCGTATGCGGGAAACCCATCTTTCGCTGGTCAGATAAGAGGTAGTGTAATCACTCTTGAGGTTCTTGAGTTTCAGTGGTAGTTTCAGTAAAGCGCAGCAATCGGAGATATTTAGGGCAAGTTATTTCAATAATCTCCTTGGATAAAAGGGATATCAACTGCTGCCAGACTTTTTGGAACGTGTCAGTAGTATGTGTGAGGGTAGCTTGTATGCGTTCCATCCCCAGGGTGAACCAGAGTTTCTGTAGTAGGGGATCTCTATTACAGTCATAATATAGTGAATAGTCCCGCCCATGTGCGTGGACACCGGAGCAATCAAAAATAATCTCTTAAAGTGTCGAAAAAATGCAGAACTGCACTGACACTTAAGAGAGAATTTAAAGACATATAATGCAGCCTATAACAGGCTACACTGTCCAGTACTTCAGCTAGAAATTCCACCAAAAAAATCCACAAAACAGCAAAGCCTGTCCAGATTTCCCTTGCCTCAGGAAAAAACCCCTCTGAATGATAGAGAGGAAGACATGGTCAGACAAGCCCCATAGGCTGCCATTATGTGGCTCAGAATAGGATACTGTGCCTTTAACAGAACTTCACAGTATCCCAGAATGCCCTGCAGGTCCCTCTTACTTTCAGTTCTTTTTTCCGGCTCCTGCTAGCAGGACCCTGGAGCATTGAGCTCTCCCTTTTTGGGACTTATTTGGTGTTTTTTCACTGATTTTCGAAGTTAAAGTACTTTATTGTGCTGTGGGGCCTTTCTTCTTGGTTTTCTCACTCTGTTTTTGTCGAAGATGCCTGCCTTATTCGACAAATGCCCGGAGTGCTCCAGGAAAAAGGCCAGGTCGGACCACCATGAGGTGTGTATCCTCTGCCTTCCAGCTTCTCATGTTCCTGAGGAGTGTGCTATCTGCCAAGGCTTCTCTGGAAGGACCCTGAGGGAAAGGAAGAAGATCAGACTTTAGGGTCTCGAGGAAAGGAGACTGAAGGCTCAAGGTGGGTCTGGAGGGGCTTCTTCTGCCCATGCTGAGGTCCCTGGGGGGCTCCCCAGGGGCAGAAAGACCAGCAAACGTCACCATTCTCCGCCGGGGTCCGTTGCGCCCACTACGGCGTCGAGAGGAATGACTGCGGTCTGTTCCCCAACGTCGGAGACGAAACGACATCGAGGATCGGCGTCGAGGGATGTTACCAGACCTTCGAAGTCTCCGGTGTCTGTGTCATCGTCGTCATCTTCGGCGTCGACGTCGACGGGCCCGGCGTCGGCGCTCGCCGTCGAGGCGATACCGCCATTCGCCGTCGGCGAAGAGGAGGCGGGCGTCGTCGGTGAGTTCCTCGCCATCGAGGTCGCCGTCGAAGACCAGGAGGCCGTTGAGGCACAGGAAGTCGCCGTCGAGGCACCGGAGGTCGCCGTCGAGGCGCATGAGGTCGCCGTCAAGACGCATGAGGTTGCCGTCGAGGCACCGAGGTTCGACGTCGAGGCACCGAGGTTCGACATCGAGGCACCGAGGTTCGACATCGAGGCACAAAAGGTCTCCGTCGAGGCATGGAAGGTCGCCGTCGAGGCTCCGAAGGCGTTCGACGCCGAGGAAGAGACGCTCGGCGTCCAGGGCCCGACGCTCGCCGCATGGTCGCCGTTCTTCGACGCCGAAAAGAGGTTGAGACAGACCTGACGCCGTGGGAGGTTCACCTACGTCCCAGGCTGGAAAGGAAGGGGGTTCACCGCGCTCGGTGTATTCCGAGGTATATACCCCGTCGGGGAAGATGACTCCCCCTCCTCCGTTACCGAGGGGTCCCTGTCCGAGGACACCTACGCCGCCTCCGTTGCCTCCACCGCAACCTGGATCTGGGTTACCTGAGGTGCCACCTCCAGTTCCTCGGAGGTCGACCTTGTTGCCTAAGTTTCCGACGCCTCCGAAGGGTACGCCTAAACCTAAGGCTCCGTCGAAACCTAAATCACCTGTTCCTGTGGACCCGGTTGACCGTCCTCGACCGAGGAGGTCCCGTTCACGCTCCGGACGGAGAGGAAGATCAAGGAGTCGCCATAGATCCTCCACCAGATCAAGGCGTCGCCTTAGGAGGAGGGGGTCCAGGTCACGCACAGACTCCTACAGGACCCATACTTCCTACTCGCGGACCTTATCGGACTCTCCAGAGACCAGGATCTCTCCAGTGGACGACATTGCCACGTTCCAGGAGGTTCTCCTGAGGGGGGCTGCGAAGTTAGGTATCACGGTGACGGCTCCAACACCTACGACGTCTGTGATATTCGAGACGCTTCACAAGAAGCACTTGTCTCGCCCTCTTCTGCCTCTGGTGCCTGGACTGAAGGAACCTGCGGAGGAGCTGTTCCTCACGCCAGCGGTGCTGAAGGCCGCTCCGTCCAGGCTCCCGAAGAAGTACAGGGCCCCGGATTCGGACCCTGCATTCCTGAGAATGGATCCGGTACCGGATTCGATGATTGTGACAGCGGCCAGGAAATTACACTCTACCTCCCCGTCATCCACTGTGCCACCAGATAAGGAGAGTCGGTGGATCGACTCAGCAGGAAGGAAAGCATGTGGGACCGCTTCCGCAGCCATGAAAGCTGCCAGCGATACAGCTCTGCTAGGCCGTTACGACCGGGCGCTGTGGGACTCCCTTCAACAGTTCGTGGAACTGCTTCCGAGAGACAAGAGGGAGGACTTCCAGGAAATCCTCAAGGAAGGGATGCTGGTGTCAAACCAGGTGATCAGTGCAGCGGCGGACACCTCCCTGTTGGCCGCACATGGTTACTGCCATGGAATCAACCAGCGGCGGCACGCCTGGCTTCGGCTCACATCACTCAAGCCGGAGGCCCAGCAGCGGGTGGCCAATCTGCCCTTTTCCGGAGAGACCCTTTTCGGTAAACACGCAGACGATGAGATGGCCCGCATGAAGGCGGAGGCAGAGAACCTAACGGCTGTGGGCTTGGAGAAGCCCAAAGAGAAGAAATCCTTCAGGCCTTTCCAGAGGCGCTACGGCGCACAGGGAAGAGGACGAGGGCAGTCTTCGGGACAGCAGCAGCAACAACGGCAGCAGTTCCGGAGACCCTTCCAGAAACGTCAGAAGGGTAGAGGGGGACAACAGTCCTCTACCGCGAACAAGGGCCCGGCCGGGTCTCGACCCTGGGCGGTTACTTCCCCGTCATCCGTTACCCGCTCCGGTGGGTGGAAGCGTTCAATTTTTTCTGGCAGAGCTGAGAAAAATTACTCAGGACAAGTGGGTGCTGAATATTGTTTGCAATGGATAGAGTCTTCGATTCCTCAGCCCTCCTCCAGCGATCCCTCCGGTCAGCTCGCAGTATCAACTGCGCGAGCTCCAGGCGGAGGCCGATATCCTGTTAAGGAAAAGGGCGATAGAAGACGTACCTCTGTCTCAAAGAGGAAGAGGTCTGTTATGTTATGTTATGTTATGTTATGTTATGTTATGTTATATATTTATTTCTATAGCGCACGGCTACTCAAAAAGAGTGTCCCGGCGCTTTAATGGAGAAAGAGACAAAACTGCAACATAATAACATAACACCAAAATGAAAAACTAACAGAAGAGAGGGCCAGGGATTCACGGGATTGTACTCCCGGTTCTTTCTGGTTCGCAAGAAGGACAAGAACGAGTTCAGGCCCATTCTGGACTTGCGGCAGGCAAACAAGTGGATTCGCAGAGAAAAGTTTTGCATGCTGTTGTTGCATCAAATTTATCCTCAATTGCAGCAGGGGGGCTGGCTTTGTGCCATAGACCTACAGGATGCGTACTTCCACGTGCCCATCGCGTACAAACACAGGAAGTTTCTGCGATTTCAAGTCGGCACCAACCATTACCAATATACAGTGCTGCCTTTCGGGCTGAAATCTGCGCCCAGGACATTCTCGAATTGCATGGCAGTCGTAGCGGCACACCTCAGGAAGAGGTGTTTGTCTACCCGTACCTGGACGATTGGTTGATCAAGGCCTCCTCCTTCTCGGAAGCTCAAGCAGACTTCCAGAAGACGTGCGTTCTCTTGAACAAGTTGAGGTTGCACATCATGTCCAAGTCTGTCCCGATCCCGGTCCAATGCATTCAATACTTGGGAGCCACCATCAATACGCTGTCAGCAAGCGTCTCTCCTTCGGAGGAGCGACGGCGATCGATCCTTCGGAAGGCACAGGCTCTTATGACCGCTCCATCTACAACAGTGAGGACGGTGTCTTCTCTACTGGGGTCGATGGCCTCTTGTATCTTCCTCACTCCTCATGCACGACTACACATGAGACCTCTGCAGGAGTGCTTGGAGGACCAATGGGACCAGAGGAGAGGATCTTGGGACGAAAGGATACGACTGTCTCTGCATGCTCTTCAGTCTCTGAAGTGGTGGTGTTCAGCGGAGAATCTCCTCAGAGGGGTTCCCTTCCACAAGGACATTCCTACTCAGACTATCGTGACGGATGCTTCTCTCCAGGGCTGGGGAGCGCATTCGGGAAACTTACAGACCAAGGCACGTGGTCTCAGACAGAGTCCACGTATCACATCAATTTCCTGGAACTCAGAGCTGTTCACTTGGCACTGAAGGCCTTTCATCCATCCTTCCGGACCAACTCTCTGCTTGTACAGACGGACAATATGACCACGATGTATTACCTCAACAAGCAGGGGGGGGTCGAGATCGCGCACCCTGTCTCGGGAAGCGCAGACGATCTAGCGCTGGCTTCTGGCCAGGGGATTGACGATAACGGCTACCCATCTGCCGAGTGTGCAGAATGCTCAGGCGGACGCACTGAGCAGACTGATTCAGGAAAACCACAAATGGGTCATAAACGACGACGTACTAGGAGAAGTCTTCGAAAGGTGGGGGACTCCAGACGTAGATCTGTTCGCCACCGACGAAAACAGCAAATGCCGAGACTTCGCCTCCAGGTACTACCAGCAAGGGACGCTGGGGAATGCACTCTGGATCAACTGGTCGAACAGCTTTGTTTACGCTTTTCCGCCCATTCCCCTGATTCCAGCGGTGCTCATCAAGCTGTCCCGGTCCAGGGCACGGATGATCCTGATTGCCCCGGAATGGCCCAGACAGTGGTGGTTCACGGACCTTCTACACTGGTCCCTCCTTCCACACATACGGTTGCCGTGCAGGCCGGACCTTCTCACGAAGTTCGGGGGGCAGATGTTGCACCCCAACCTCTCGTCCTTGAGTTTGGCGGCATGGCTTCTGAGATAGTGCAATATGGCCATTTAAATCTGCCCGAAGATTGCATGGACATACTGAAGGAGTCTAAGAGACCTTCCACTCGGACGTCCTACGCTTACAAGTGGAAGAGGTTTTGTATCTGGTGTGTGTCCAGGAACTTTGACCCAACGACATGCAAGGAAGATGTCATCCTTCCTTACCTTCTGCATTTGGCGCGGTCTGGCCTTAATGTTCATTCCATTAAGGTTCATCTCGCAGCCTTGACTGCCTACAGGAAAAGCCCTTCACAGACTTCCTTCTTCCAGATCCCTGTGATCAAAGACTTTTTGGAAGGCTTGAAGAAAGTGTTCCCTCCTGTCAGGCTTCCTTCGCCTTCATGGGAATTGAATGTGGTGCTATCCAGTTTGATGAAGGAGCCTTTGAACCCATTCATAAGGCTTTGTTGCAGCACCTGTCCTGGAAGGCGGCGTTCCTCGTGGCCATTACATCGGCCCGCAGGGTGAGTGAAATTCAGGCATTGTGTTGTAATGAACCTTATACTGTCTTTCATGCTGCTAAGGTTGTTATGCGTACTCACCCTAAATTTCTTCCCAAGGTTATTTCTGTCTTTCATGTCAACCAGACTATAACTTTGCCTACGTTTTTTCAGAACCCTTCATCTCCAGCGGAAAGGTCTCTACATTCCCTGGATGTTAGGAGGGTGTTGAAATTTTATCTGGATAAGACCAAAGGTATTCGTAGGTCAGACCAATTATCAATTCTGGATCGGTCAGGACGGGTCTTGCGACCTCTAAGCAATCCAACTCTAGGTGGATTGTGTCCTGCATACAACTATGTTACCAGAAAGCTAATAAGACCTTAGGAGGTAAGCCTAAGGCTCATTCCACCAGGGGCAAAGCTGCCACGACAGCCTTGCTCCGTAATGTGCCGATTGCAGAAATTTGCAAGGCCGCCACTTGGAAGTCGGTTCATACCTTTGCTAAGCATTACTGTCTGGACACTGATGCCAGGGCGGATGCTCAGGTTGGACAGGCTTCGCTGCGGAATTTGTTCGCACAATAGTGGTGTTCATTTCTTTTCTCCACCGCCACTTTGGTGTGGGGATGGGCTTGCCATTCTATTCACTAGATTATGACTATACACAGAGATCCCCTACTACAGAAGGAGTAGTTTCTTTTCTGTAACTCCAGTTCTGTAGTAGGGGTATCTCTGTTATAGTCATAAGCGCCCGCCCTCCTCCCCGGTGGAGACAGATATTTATGTACGGAATGCTACAGGTCTGGCGTGTTACGCCTTCAAAAAGAACTGAAAGTAAGAGGGACCTGCGGGGCATTCTGGGATACTGTGAAGTTCTGGAAAGTTATCTTAAAGGCACAGTATCCTATTCTGAGCCACATAATGGCAGCCTATGGGGCTTGTCTGTCCATGTCTTCCTCTCTATCATCCAGAGCGGTTTTTGCCTGAGGCAAGGGAAATCTGGACAGGCTTTGCTGTTTTGTGGATTATTTTGGTGGAATTTCTAGCTGAAGTACTGGACAGTGTAGCCTGGTATAGGCTGCATTATGTGTCTTTAAATTCTCTCTTAAGTGTCTGTGCAGTTCTGCATTTTTTCGACACTTTAAGAGATTATTTTTAATTGCTCCGGGGTCCACGCACATGGGCGGGACTATTCACTAGATTATGACTATAACAGAGATACCCCTACTACAGAACTGGAGTTACAGAAAAGAAACTACTCCTTGTGTAGCCATCCCATATGTGTGGGCTTGTTGGTCGATCCCCAGAGTGATAGAATGTGTTGTGTAGCCGCTTGCATGGCGATGCCCATTTGGCGACCTCAAATATATTTCAGGGGAAAAGTGAGTGCGTTGGGCAGTCCCAAGATGGCGTAGGCCATCTGGGATTTCGGTGTTGAAGTTGGAGTCTATGTCATTCAGGACCACATCCCAATAACCCTGGACCTCGCAGCAGTCCCAAAGTATATGCGTCAGTGTGCCCCGTTCCCCGCACCCTCTCCAACAGAGGTCACTCCGGGTTGGATTTCCTCTATGAAGCCGAACTGGTGTAAGGTGCCAATATATCGCTAATTTCACAGCTGCTTCTCTACCCATTGTGTTGCGTGTGGTGTGTGAGGCCCTGTAATACACCTGGTTCCACTCTGTAGGTGTCAGCGTTCTGCCCAATTCAGCTTCCCACCGTTTCTGACCCGCTGTTTTGCCTAGCGCCGAGGGGGGTGTAAGCATTTTATATATGTCTGATATAAGATGCTGATCAGTCTCTTTCGTCAGCAGCCATTTCTCAAAGGCGGTTAGTGGGCGACCCACCAGGGTAGTGATGGCAGGGTCGGTGAGCCAGTGTTGGAGTTGGAAATATTGAAAAAGGTGAGGGTCTGTAATCTCGTAGCCTAGCTTGATGTCTGAAATGGTGATAAAGCCACGTGTGGCAAAGAGGTCTCCTGCGCATTTGCATGCAGTGCCACGCCACTGTGAGAAGGCGCGAGGGGTCGTTGCCCGGCGGGAAGTCTGGAGTGTCTAAAATGGGGGTGAATGGGGAGGAGTAGGTAGTAAGGCCTCTCCCAACAGCTACTGCATCCCAGACCCTCATGGCAGTGCGTGTGATAAGCGAATTAGTGATGTAAGTCGGTCGGTGTTTTCTGGGTAAGAAAGGAATTCCCCAGAGGGGCATCTGAGCCATGGCCCTGTCCTGAAAGAGCCATCTCTTTTCTAAATCGGGCCTATACCAATCCACTAGATATCAGATTTGGGCAGCTTGGAAGTATTACATTAGGTTTGGAACTCCGAGGCCCCCCTCATCTATGCTCCTGTGTACCATCTGTTTATGTAAGCGCACCCGTTTCCCCTCCCAGATGAAATGATGGAGTGCCGTTTGTAATTCCGAGATGGTGCTTTTCGGAGGTGTCACCGGGAGGGTCTGAAAGGCATACAGAATTTTAGGTAGGGTCGACATTTTCACAGCAGCTACTCTCCCCAGAGGGGACAGGGGTTGTTTGGACCAGCGCGTTAAGTCTGCAAAAATTTGAGTGGTAAGGGATTTATAGTTGAGAGCCACCGTTGACTCCGTTGAGGAAGTGAGGGTGATCCCCAAGTATGGAAGTTTTGTGGCTAATTGAAGGTCACTCCCATATGTAGAAGCAGGCTTATTAGGGTGGGCGTTTTCGCCCAGTGGCAATATCAGGGATTTTCCTCTGTTGATTCGGAAGCCTGAGATGGGTCAGAAGGAGTCCATCTCTTTCAAGAAGGCGGGCACCGAACGGTCTGGCCGGTCAAGAGCGGCTATGATGTCGTCTGCATAGAGGCTAATTGTATGTGGTTCCCAGCCGAAAGTGACACCACTGATGTCAGGGTTATCACAGATTTTCTGTGCCAGGGGCTCTATGTAGAGGGCAAACAAAAGGGGAGACAGGGGGCAGCACTGTCTCGTTCCCCGCTGGATGTCGAATGGGTTTGAGCGCAGACCGCCGAGACGGACACGGGCCAGGAACAGAAACGGTCGCCCAGTCCAAAGCGCATCAGGACACTTTGTAGGTATGTCCAATCGACACGGTCAAACGCTTTTTCAGCATCGATAGCTACCAGTACAGCGTTGGAGTTCTGGAAGTTTGCTTTATCTATCAAGTGTAGCATCCTTTTGGTGTTGTCGCTGCATTGGCAATTGGGCACAAAGCCCGATTGGTCAGGCTCCAAGATCCCGGGCAAGAGCGGGCCTAGGCGCGTTGCCAGGACCCCGGTAAGAAGTTTTAGATCCAGGTTCAGCAAAGAGATTGGTCGGAATGCCGAGCATTGCGTAGGTTTCTTGCCTGGCTTAGGCAGCACAATCACTTCAGCCGCTAGCATATCAGGGGGTATGGAGCCCGACCCCTCAAAGGAATTAAAGAGCCGGGTGAGGACAGGGGCTAGCAACTGGCCAAATGTTTTATAAAACCCAGCTAAAAAGCCGTCCGACCCGGGAGATTTAAGCGGGCGGAGGCGGGAGATAGCCGCCGTCACCTCTTCCAAACGGATGGGGGCGTCCAACGGTCCGCGTTCGCTTGGGATAGTTCCGTTATAGCCGCTGTGGCCAAATAGGCATCAATGCCCCGGGGAGGCATTGTCTCCGCACCGTATAGTGAGGGTATACAGCGGTTACCACGCATTTTTTACAACGCGGTACCGTTACCACGCTACTTTTACCACGCAGGTCGTTACAACGAAATGCGCTGGGGGGCGCTCCAGGATAGTAAATACTTTAATTTACTATCCAACTCCTTTCCCTAGAGTCCACGGGGACTGGAGTTGGAATAGTAAATTAAATAATTTACTATCCAGCGCCCCTCCACGCAAGTCGTTGTAACGACTTGCTTGGTAAAAGTAGCGTGGTAACGGTACGCGTTGTAAAAGTACGCGTGGTACCGTCATACATCCTATAGTGAGGCATAATATGTTCGAAATGCGTCTGCGATCTGGGTTTCCTCAGTGAAGGTCTTTACAGAATCGTCCGTGAGGCCAGAGATTTTCGTATGTTGAGTTTTAGCTTTTAAGGCGCTGGCCAGTAAACGGCCAGTTCTGTTACCCCTGACATAGTATGTGTGTCGAAGGCGGAGCGCGGCAAATTCTGCTCTGTCAGTGTCTAAGCTAGCCAGTTGAGCCCTGGCGGTTTTCAATTGTCTCCAAACCCGTGGAGCGCTAGTGCGGCTATGCACCCTCTCCAGTTCAGC
The DNA here is from genome assembly GCF_964263255.1 of Lissotriton vulgaris. Lineage (NCBI taxonomy): Eukaryota > Metazoa > Chordata > Amphibia > Caudata > Salamandridae > Lissotriton > Lissotriton vulgaris. Next base: position 1,498,331,086 of record NC_141696.1, read on the forward strand.
AACTTGAGCTGTGAGATCATCCCTTTTCGCTCTCCGGTCGTTAGCCTCCGCAGCGGATATTGCTATCAGTTCCCCGCGGACCACTGATTTCAAGGCCCCCCACAGGGCCGACAGCGACACCTCCGGTCTGTTGTTAATAGCCAAGTAGTCAACGATGCATTTGTGTAGTCGTTTGTTGACTTCTGGCCGTTGTAGTAGGGTCTCGCAGAGGCGCCATGAGCCCCGAGGACGGGAGGACGCAGGGGCCGCAATCGTTAGCTCTACTGCGTCATGATCTGAGAGCCCTGCAGGTACTATGTCGATCTCGTCTAGGTTAGAGAGAAGTTCCGATGATCCTATGAAGTGATCTAGCCTGGCATAGGTACGGTGGACGTGGGAGTAAAAGGTGAACTGTGTTGCATTCGGATGTGCGGCCCTCCAAAGATCCACTAGGCCCCTCTCTCGCAACCACTCTACGACTAAGTTAAGGTCCCCCCCCCGATAAGTAGAAGCGTGTTGGATGGCTGAAGGGACTCAGAGAGTGCGCCTTTCAGAAAAGTTTCCTGCCCTGTGTTTGGGGCATACATGGATCCTATTGTGAGGCCCATGTCTCCAATCTGGAAGGTGTATGCTAAAAGGCGACCCTCAACCTCTCCCGCTCTATCCCTCAACTTTCCACAGAAGTGTTTGGACACTAAAATGGCTACCCCTGCTTTTTTTGTTGGAAGGGAGGAAAAGAATTGCTGGGGGAAGGCGCGTGAGCGCATCCTGTGCCAGTCTTTGGGCAAGAGGTGGGTTTCCTGTAATAAGCAGATGTCAGCCCCGGAATTCTCTAAATAGGAAATTATTGCCCTCCTCTTGATAGGGTTGTTCAGCCCCTTCACATTGAGAGTCAGTATTTTCAAATTGGGATTAGCCAGGATAAGAAGAGTGAGCCGGGCAGCGCAGTGTATAGTGGTGTGCACCAGACCGACAAATGGGGATCAAACTAATCAGTGTAAGATGAACCCTTGAAACCGTAGACCGCATAGAAAGTGTATATGTGATCCTCCGTGTGAGTGTATGCACATTCAGAAACATCCGAGGGGCTAGGCACAGCTATGAATAATAAGTATAAGGCATAGCAATTCCGCTGGTAGCAATTCCCCCCGACACACTGGTTCCCACCCCACACCCCACCCCAACTTCTCCCTCAAAACACCCCAACAGTCAAACTCTTCGTGCAAGTTCAAATTCCATTGTCTCAATCTTACGTGAACATCCCCCCCTCCCGGCACCCCAACCTCAAACCAATAGAAGGTATAGTCCCAGTCCTGTTAGTCCACACAGGGCTGTGGTAATGTTTCTTACACAGGTCATCTCCAGTGGCAGCCACTCTGGCCCCCCCACCCGAATCCCCCCATCACATGGACGTGATGTGAGCATTAAGTGATCTTCCCAGCAGGAATACCATTCACTCAGGGGAAGAGGTCTCTTTGGCCACCTCTGCCACGGCCGTTGCTCGTTCCTTTGTGATGACAGAGGCGTCTGGTTTCAAGCGGTTTGAGGGGGATCGCCTGCGGCCCACCGTCTGCCGGCCCCCCAGGACGGTCCCTGTGAGGCGCTCGGCGTGGGCTCATCATCCTCTTGGTCAAGCCCCAGGAGGGTGCAAGTGTCTTTGAGTGAGCGCAATTGGTGTAACTTTCAAATATTAGTCTGAACGGGTGGCCCCAGGAGTAGGGGGTTTCGTGCTGCCGCAGGAAGTCCGTTGCTTTATTAAATTCCTTTAGCTTTTGCAGGGTAATGGCCGACAGGTCTCGATATAAGGCTATGGGGTTACCTTCAAATTGGATGGGTTGCGCTTGTCGGGCCTCCCGGAGAATTAGCTCTTTTAGCTGGAAATCAGGGAGGAAGGCAAGGATGTCTGGTGGCGGAGCAGAGGCCCGCCTACGTAGCCCAACCCTATGTGCCCTTTCAATCCGGATAGAAAAGTCTGCTGGCTCTCCCATAATTGTCCTGAAAAGGGTTTGCAAGTACCCCGTGACATCGGTCCCCTCCGCTTTCTGAGGGACGCCCCGGACCCGTATGTTGATTCGACAAGAGCGGTTTTCAAGATCCTCTGCATGGGCCTGAAGGTCCAGCTGCTGGTCTGTGAGTCTTAGGACCTCCTGTGTGATTTCGTCGCTTCTGACCTGGTCCGCCTCTTCAATGGCCACCACACGTTCCCCAAGGCTTTCCACGTCTCGCCGGAGCTCTCGGACCTCGCCCGCTACGTCCTGCTTTAAGGACTTGAAGTCTTCTCTGAGTGAGTTAAACAACGTCTCCAGGAACAACCTGGTGATGGGTGCCTGGTCATCCCCCGGCGCCGGCGACGTCTTAGTGGTCACTGGAGAGGGTGGGTCCTTGCTGGGTTTGGGCTGCTTCTTGGCCAAAAGTTCAGGGAGTGTTTGTTGCCCTTTCTTTCCTCTCTGTCCCGCCATGTTGTGGTCAGCTCCCCGATGGGCGGTGGGTCTCTGCGTCAGTAGCACACCGTCCACCTCGCCCGGGGTTGTGGCAGCGGACAAGGGCCCACCTTCACCACGCAACCGCCAAGGCACACCACGGTGATTAATGGCCACAGGGCGGGTATTGCAGGTTGGTCAACAGTGAAGCAGCAGGGTCAGCCACACCGGGGGTGGTCAGACAACGGCCGGGCACCCAAAGAAGGCAGCCGCTGCAGCCAGGTAGGTGTGTAGCGAGAACAGCCCTCTATTCTAAGTAGCCGCGGATCTCCCCCGTGGATCCCTCAGTCCGCACTGGTCGGTGACGGCAAGCGAGTTCAGGCTTCAGTAGGTCTCGCAGGAGTGCGGGATATCCCGCCTCCCCAGGCGTTAGTGCGGTCTGACCCTCAGGCCCTCGGTCAGCCCTCTCACCGGGAGCTTGATTGTGCCGCCCGAGCCCTCGCTGGAGCGCCCTCCTCCGCTCTCCTCACCTTCCTCGTGTGTCTGGCTTGGGGGCAGCTCTCCGTGGCTCTCCGCAATTGCTATCAGTTCCCCGCGGACCACTGATTTCAAGGCCCCCCACAGGGCCGACAGCGACACCTCCGGTCTGTCGTTAATAGCCAAGTAGTCAACAATGCATTTGTGTAGTCGTTTGTTGACTTCTGGCCGTTGTAGTAGGGTCTCGCGGAGGCGCCATGAGCCCCGAGGACGGGAGGACGCAGGGGCCGCAATCGTTAGCTCTACTGCGTCATGATCTGAGAGCACTGCAGGTACTATGTCGATCTCGTCTAGGTTAGAGAGCAGTTCGGATGATCCTATGAAACGATCTAGCCTGGCATAGGTACGGTGGACGTGGGAGTAAAGGGTGAACTGTGTTGCATTCGGATGTGCGGCCCTCCAAAGATCCACTAGGCCCCTCTCTCTCAACCACTCTACGCCTGCCTCTGTGATAGCGCCCGTGTCCCCATAACGGTGCCCTGATCTATCTTTATTTGTATCCATGACTAAGTTAAGGTCCCCCCCGATAAGTAGAAGCGTGTTGGATGGCTGAAAGGACTCAGAGAGTGCGCCTTTCAGAAAAATGTCCTGTCCTGTGTTTGGGGCATAGATGGATCCTATTGTGAGGCTCATGTCTCCAATCTGGAAGGTGTATGCTGAAAGGCGACCCTCAACCTCTCCCGCTCTATCCCTCACCTTTCCACGGAAGTGTTTGGACACTAAAATGGCTACCCCTGCTTTTTTTGTTGGAAGGGAGGAAAAGAATTGCTGGGGGAAGGCGCGTGAGCGCATCCTGTGCCAGTCTTTGGGCAAGAGGTGGGTTTCCTGTAAAAAGCAGATGTCAGCCCCGGAATTCTCTAAATAGGAAATTATTGCCCTCCTTGTAGGAGAGTAGGGTCTGCAATCCTATGATCACCCCAGATTTTTGCTTTTTGCTTCACTGGTTTACGACTTCCCTGGCTGTGGGCCTGCTAATCAGACCCACAGCCTAGCTGTTCTCTCACTAAATTGACACGTGTACCTTAGGTGCATTTACCAATTGGTACTGGGCCACCTTATCAGACCCTGTAACTCAGGGCATAGGTGTACCCAGGGCCTACCAGGGGCTGCAGCATGTATTATGCCACCCTTGGCTGGCCATCCAAATCTGACACAACTGGCTGCACGACAGCTGGGGCAAGGTGGTGTAATCACCCCTTGCTTTAGATATAGTATGCCTATATCTAACCCTAAAATGGACACATAGATTCCTATCAGTCACTCCTATGGCAGGCCTTAACAATCCTGAATGCAGAGTGCTTGGAATCATGTGAGATGGTGCTCTGGCATGAGCTGAGCCCATTTGCAGCTTGCGGAACCAAGTCCTAATAGCTGTTCCATGATAACGCATACCATATACTCTTAAGTGCATTATAATCCTCGCGGTTATATGCCAACTCTGGTATCACTTTATCAAAACATGTCGAGTAAGGTGTCATATGAATTGGATGGGCTTAGCATTCCACCCTTCTAGAGGGACACGACATGTATGTAACTGGAACCCCAGTTAAAGTTAACTCGAGCCTCAGCATCACAAAATGGATGCTGCCACCACAGACACAAGTCTGACCTCCTGCTGTTGGGAGTCCTTCCAGCGAGGAGAGCTTGGACAAAGGGTTTCCTGTCAGGGTCGGTGCTAGCACCATCCCAGACAGGGTTTTGTGTATCCTGGGTAGGCAGGGCTGAATAGGAAGGTGACTGCAAGTGGCACCCCGGTGCTCACTATGCATAGGCCGGCTAGAACCAGTTCCAGGGGCACACCAGCCTCTGAGCTGGGGAAAGTCCGGCATGGGAGAGGGGTGTAACCACCCCCCTTCCTGGTTCCACCCATGGGCAGGACCTAGTCCTGTACCAGCCCCTTTCTTTAGTATAAAGGTGGGAGCGGAGACCCTTCCAAATTAGATCATCTTTGAATCCTGAAACTACTTTAGGAACTCAAGACTTCTTCTCAAGATTTCTCCCTTGTGACTAAGGAGTAGTCACCCTGCATCAGCGGGCACCACCTAAGTAACCTGCGGTTTGCTTCACGTCCTTCCTCCGGAATCAGACCGACCAGCACGACGAGACCCGGCTTCCCTGGCACCTCTGACCTCTACCTACATCGTCAGCTCAGCTGAGATTCGTGGGTGTGACGAGACCTCGAGGGACCGGCCATCTTCAGAACTGCACTAAGCTTATCCAGCACGACCGCCGAGGGATCCTCGAGTGAGTGCTTTGGGGTTTGAGAAGCCCTAACCCTGAGCAGCTCCAGCACCGAAGTCCAGCCCCCCAGCATCCACGAGATCTGCGTGGGGCCCTTCTGCTCTTTGCTGCTCACCGCGTTGGCCGGCCACTTGCCTGCTGGCTTGTGGCCCTCTTGACGACGAACGACGACATCTTCCTCGCTGGTCTGGTTGCTCCAGACTGGTCCTTGCTCCCCTCCAACAGAGGAGCACCCCGGACCCTCCTGGTCCACTCCAGACGCCATTTTGAGTCCACCGCGTGGGCTTGCATTTGCCAAGACTTGTTGCTCCAATCCTGGGTCCAGCGACGTCGACGGCAGATACCTTTGTGGGACAGCTCGCACCTCCATCCTGGTCGCCGACAACGCCTCCTGGTCCGTGAGACTGCAGAGCCCAGCGTCGCCCACTCACCTGGTCGAGGTGACATCGCCATTGCCATACCAGACGCTTATAAGATTATCCGAAAAGACCACACCAATCAAACAGGAGGAGGCATTGCCATTATCCATAGGAACACCATCAAAATCACAACCAGCTCCGACGATAATCTTGCAACCGCGGAACATCTCCATTTTCAAATTCACACCGACCCTAGGACCACACTCAGAGGCACCCTCATTTACAGGCCTCCAGGTACCCGCACTCAATTCAGCGATGACATCACGGACTTTGTCAGCCCACATGCCCTCGCTTCCGAGAACTACATTCTATTAGGAGACGTCAACTACCACCTTGAAAACAAACACAACAGCAACACCTCCACCCTTCTGGACAACCTGGCCAATCTCGGACTCAAACAACTTGTCGACACCCCCACCCATGTAGCCGGACACACGCTCGACCCTATCTTCACCTCCAGCAAACACATCTCCTTCGATCACACCACAGCTCTCCACTGGACGGACCACAGCTGTGTTCACTTCAGCTACAAAACCACCCTGATCCACAAACGCCCACAACCTATTCCTCGGAGAAACTGGAACAAAATCACCTCCGACCAACTCCTCACATCACTCAACCAAAACCCTCCCACCCTCTCATCGGACCCAAGCCAAGCGGCCACCAAACTCAAGCAATGGATCACCCACAGTGCTGACGAATTAGCACCCCTGAAAAAGCACCAGATCAAATCAGCCAGCAAAAAGGCTCCCTGGTTCAATGATGACTTTAAAAAATCCAAGAAGCTATGCCGCACCCTGGAGAAAACATGGAGAAAAAACCCAACCACCGACAACATGGCCACCCTTAAGGCAACCACCCGCAAACACCACCAACTGATCCGATCCGCCAAGAAATCAGCATTCAAGGATCGTCTCGAAAAACAACACTCACAACAGCAAGGAACTTTTCAACATCGTCAAAGAATTCACCAACCCTACCGCAGCATCTAACGACATCACTCCCTCCCAAGACCTCTGCGATGCGTTATCCTCCTTCTTCTACAACAAAATTGCCGACATCCACAACAGCTTCGAGAACTCCCCCAGCGATCAACCCTCCCCACCCCGCTCAGATCCTACTCCGCCAACTAACAACCTTAGCGCCTGGAACCCAATCACCACTGAAGACACCATCCGCCTTATGAACTCAATCCACTCTGGCTCGCCAACCGACCCCTGCCCCCACCACATCTTCAACAAAGCTGACTCCATCATTGCACCCCATCTCCGTGATGTCATCAACTGCTCGTTCAACTCTGCCACCTTCCCAGAAAACTGGAAAAATGCCGATCTCAGCGCCCTTTTGAAGAAACCCACAGCAGACCCCTCTGAACTCAAAAACGATCGACCCATATCCCTCCTCCCATTCCCGGCCAAAGTCATTGAGAAAGCTGTCAACTCCCAGCTCGCCGCCTTCCTTGAATCCAACAACTCCCTCGATCCCTCTCAGTCCGGATTTCGAGCCAAACACAGCACCGAAACCGCCCTCATTGCAGCAACAGACGACATCCGAACACTACTGGATATCGGCGAAACAGTGGCCCTCATTCTACTCGACCTCTCCGCCGCTTTCGACACAGTCTGCCACAGCACCCTCATACAACGCCTCAGCAACATCGGCATACAAGGAAAAGCCTTGGACTGGATCACCTCGTTCCTAGCTGGAAGAACTCAGAGAGTCCGACTTCCCCCATTCAACTCAGAGGCCACTGCAGTCATCTGTGGAGTACCACAAGGATCTTCACTCAGTCCCACCCTCTTCAAAGTTTACATGAGCCCACTCACATCCATCGCGCGCCAACACAACCTCAACATCATCTCTTACGCCGACGACACCCAATTAATACTTTCCCTCACCAAAGACCCCTACACCGCCAAAACCATTCTTCATGAAGGCATGAAAGAAGTAGCCGAATGGATGAAACATAGCCGCCTAAAACTCAACTCAGACAAAACGGAGGTGCTCATCCTAGGATCTTCCCCCTCTGCCTGGGACGACTCTTGGTGGCCTTCCGCTCTGGGCACAGCACCCACACCCACAGACCATGCACGTAACCTTGGCTTCATCCTAGACTCCTCTCTCTCGATGTCCAGACAAGTCAACGCAGTCTCATCCTCCTGCTTCAACGTACTTCGTATTCTCAAAAAGATCTTCCGCTGGATCCCTCTCGAGACAAGAAAGACTGTCACCCACGCACTGGTCACGAGTCGACTGGATTATGGTAACACACTATACGCCGGAAACACAGCAAAATTACAGAAAAAACTCCAACGCATCCAAAACGCATCAGCGAGACTCATATTGGACATCCCTCGCCAAGATCACATCACCGGACACCTAAAAGATCTCCACTGGCTTCCCGTCAACAAAAGAATTGCATTCCGTCTTCTCACCCACGCACACAAGGCCCTCTACAATCTAGGTCCCGAATGCCTCAACACTCGACTGTCCTTCTACAAACCCACCCGCCAACTAAGATCTTCCAATCAAGCCTTCGCCGCAGTCCCGCGCATCCGAAAATCCACCATGGGAGGAAGATCCTTCTCCTTCCTGGCGGCCAAGAACTGGAACTCACTCCCCACTCGCCTCCGCCTTACTCATAACCACATCTCCTTCAGGAAAGAACTTAAAACTTGGCTATTCCACAAATAATATAACCCTTCCCAAGCGCCTTGATACCCTCTGGGTGAGTAGTGCGCTATATAAATGCCCGAACTTGAACTTGAACTTTATCCTGGTGCCCATCTAATCACTGGCCCTTTTCTCCGAGGAAACCTACCTGGGTGTTGCCGGTTGCTGCCTAAAAACGCCAACTCCTTTGCCATCCAGCCTCCCCATATCCCTGGAGGGATTGACCGCCCTGCCGCTTGCCAACACCTTGCAGCACCAGCTTCGCGGGTGCCGCTGCGCGGCGTGAGGCGTGGGGTTGAGGCTGCAGGAGTGCTTGTCAGTCGGTGGAAGGAGGAGGGAGCACCGCGAGTCTACCGAGGGCGCGCGCCACAGAGAATCTCAAGACCAGGAGTCCCTGCACTGCACAGGTGTGCGCGGCCGCGCCCCCAGCAAGACATGCCCCCCGGCTGCAACGCCCCTTTATAAACAACGGTCTACCGCTCAGCGGGACGCGAGCGGGACGCCGAGCGAAGCCCGAGCAAAGGGCGGGCAGTCAGGGGCTGACAGAGGCTGGGCTGGGTCACCCCTCTTACATCCATCGTCTTTGGTTCAAGGGCTCGGATACTATCTGCGGGACTCGAGGCCATCATGTCAACCCGTTCTGGTAAAGCTTTGAGGGGTGGGGGAGAAAGTGCCACAGGGAACACAATAATTGGCACTATGGACAAATTCATCACTAGGGTAGCTGCGGTTATTGAAAAGGAGATTGTGATGATGGAACGTCGCCTTTCACAAAACTCCTTTCCCTCCAAACGCTCCTCCTTAGGAGCAGTTGCTCATGCCCTGTCCCCAATCTCCAACTACCCTATCTCCCCTTTGCCAGAGATTCTGTCCGTAGAGCCACGGATTGTAGCTATAGAGGCAGGTATTGACAGGATAGAGAGCCTAATTACTAATCCCCTCCACCCCAGCCCTAGCCCAGTTGCCGCGGGTCCTAGCCCTGCACTACCCACGGCTACCCCTTTTGGTCACAACTCCCAATCTCCTACTCAGGCTCCCACACCAGGCCATAAACCGTTGCCCCAGGCTCGAGTTTGTCGGGCCCATAAGAAAAGAAAAAGGGTCATCAGCACTCGGAAAGGAAGCTATTCCTCGTCCTACAAGCGTCCTAGGATACAGCCCCATACAGGTCCTACGCACCCAGAAGCTGGAGGGCCAGAACCATCTGGGAATATTACCCCACCTGGGCCAGTAGCAGAAATTTTATTGACCCAGCACTCTGTTGCGGCACTATCTACACCTTTAAATGAGGGGTCCTCCCTAGAGCCCTTTGAGAAACTGGTTAAATCTCTGCTGGTACCGCTTATTGACCAAGTCAAGAGTCTGGGGGATAGGTTAGATAGATTCGAACAGACCACCCGGGACAACTTTTTCTCCTTGAAATCCCTTTTTAAATTACAGTCAAGGCTCAGGGAGGATATTGCAGTTGGGAATGAAGGGAAAGTGGATTCAGTGGACCCAACTCAGGGACACTCACAAGCCACTGGGGTGGCTTCAACACCAGTACCACTGGCTGGTGCAAAACCGGTCAAGCCGACTTCTACTACTACCCATGTCGTCCAGGTCCATGCTAGTACCACCCCAGCAGTGAGAACAGCTAAATCTAACCCTGCTCAAAAGAAACGGCAAGAAGGAGGGGCCGGTTCCAATTCTAAACCACCGGCCGCTCCACCCACTGTAGCCAGGGGAGTAGCCTCGGCTCCTAAGGCAAAAATAACTACAAGCCCACCTAAAAACTCGAGTCCAGTGGCTATACCACAAAAGGGGGTACGCAAGTGTCCCCCAGTTAATCTCCCCCCTGAGTGCCAACCATATGTTGTTGTCCTCATCAAGGTTCCCGCCCTGAAGGAAAACCAGCAGGAAACCCACCAGGCACTAAAGAACAAGGTCATCCACTGGTTGCAAGCCAACAGACCCCTTCCCTTGGGCGTGGACGGCCTGATTCTCGGTGTGCGCAGGGTGGGTTGGATTGGCCAGAGGAAAAAATTGTTTGAGGGGGATTGTGTGGTGGTCAATTTCCAAGACATAAGAGCTGCTCACTCAATATGTAGCCTATGACAGGCCATGACCGGTCCCGGAGTTGAAGCAGTTGATTTAACATTCTTCTACCCGCGGCCGGCCATGAACCCCTTAAACAGTTACCCTGTGTTACCAACCCAAAACAGTGCCTACGGTCAATGGCACCCAGCAACAACTGTTGTGCAGTCGCATGCAGTTTTGCCAATGCCGAGCTGGGGTGCTAGGGTCTACTGACTTCTAAATTCCCCAGAGGAGGCTCGGATGACTTGGTCACCAGACGCCCAGTCCTCTTTAACTGTTAAACCCAAAGATCCCTTGACCACCCCAGATGAGCAGGTTGCCTTAGCAGATACAGGGGAATTAAGGGTGGGGAGGACTTTACTTGAGTCTGCCACTATTTGCCCTACCGTGGGAGAGGTAGATTTATCTGGCCCTGTCGAGCCCTGCAGCATAGCGGCTGTGGCGGACCCATCCATTAGGGTTCTCAGCGGGAATGTGGCTGGTCTGGACAGGAAGCTGGCCCTGCCTGACTGGAACGCACTTGTGGAGCAATACTCCATATGTCTGTTCCAGGAAACCTGGAGTAAAGAGCCCCTACATAAGGCAGGATATTCTACTCACCACTTACCAGCTGTCCATTCAGAGACTGGCAGGGGTCGCCCTTCGGGTGGCCTCCTTGTCTGGGTAGCTTCTGCACTTAACTGTAGGGTGGAGGAGCATGACACTCATTGCCCGGACCTCCTTAACATCACCCTGAAAAACCCCAAGGGTCATGTGATCGTAAACATCTTTAATATCTATGCCCGAGGTATGAAGGGGGGTAGAGAATCCCCCACCATAGCCTGTCTGGAGGCTTTGCTTCGATCCTCTCCATACAAGCACCGCACTCTGGTTGCGGGTGACCTTAATTGCACCTTTGAGCCTCTAGGCCCTGAAGTCTCACAGGACCAAGAGGAAGATGACAATAGGTGGGGGATACCAGCTCTAGAACTCAGACCAATTAAAAAATGGACAGAAGTGGTGCTCCAGGTTAATTCCCTAACAATGGAGTTTGACCTGAGGGCTCTTAATGGCAGGACTAGTTCCGACAAAGAGGGAGCCCATACATACAACAGGCCCGAGCACACGTCAAGAATCGATTATTTTCTCCTTGACGTCCATCTATGCAGCTTGGTAAAGGATATGGTGATCATTCCCTCTGTCGAGAGTGATCACAATCTCCTCTCGCTTACCCTGACCCATAGGTGGCTAGACGGTATAGGGAGCAGAACCGCTTGTCCCCCCGCCCCGGATATGTCAGTGGTCTCTAACTGCGGTCGACGGCTAAAGTGGACTAAGCTATCGCTCTCAGTGGAGAAAATATCTTCCATAACGCAGCTTTTAGCTGCAACCCTAGAATACTTTGTCTCTCCTGAGGGTGGGTTGGTGGATGTGCCTGCCAGGTTCTGCAACCTAACCCAGGCTCTTAGAGATCTTTTCATTGTCTGAGGTAGCGCCAATAGAAAGAAACCATGTCCCCGGGCCAGACAAGGCTGGTTTAATCGCAAGTGTAGGGAGGCGAAGAAACTGCTTGTTGAAGCAGTCAAATCCTAATCACAAATCAGGACCAGGGAGGCCAGAAGGTTATACTCTCACTGCCAAAAAAACGCTAAGAAGGAATGGGAGGATAACTTTTGGCAGGACCTCTCGGCTGTTAGTCGAGGGAGAGATGCCAAAGGGTTTTGGGACCTGGTGGGCAGTAGGAACCGTCCTGATGACACCTTGAGGACTTGTACTATCACTGCCCAGGCGTGGTTTAATCATTTTACGGCTCTCTATTCCGCCGTAGAAGGCACGCTAAATGATCCCTTTATCCTTCCCCCCTATACCTTGGACAGAGATACGGGCCTCTTCTCTGCACAGGAGGTGTTGATCTCTACACTTCTGAATGCTATTATCGAGGGAGGATTAGTGCCAGAGTCCTGGAAAGGGGCAGAGGTAGTCCCAATTTTTAAAAAGGGTAGCCGGGACCTACCAGGGAACTATAGGCCAATAAGCCTTATAGACTCTACCCAGAAGGTGGCGGGAAAAGCTATTCTGGGGAGGATTCTCCAATGGGTGGATGATAACCACATACTGTCTGAGATGCAAGCTGGGTTTCGCTCAGGCACAGGAACCATCGAACAAGTCTTTAGACTCTTGTTACTTTACTGGAAGGTGGTGGAACTGGGCAAGGGCAGTCTTTATCTGGCCTTTATAGACTTGAAGACTGCCTTTGACCTGGTTCCTAGGGAGGAACTCTGGAGGGTGTTGTACGGTCTTGGTATGCCCCCTTACATTCTAAACCTCCTCATTAAATTGCATAATGCCAACTATGCTCAGGTTAGATGGGGTTTGAACGGGGAAAAGACCGATAAGATCAGGGTTGTGAGGGGAGTCCGGCAGGGCTGTGTTCTAGCCCCCACCCTATTCTCCCTCTATGTGAATAGGGTGGTAGAGCACCTACTTGAAGAACCAGCAGACGCCCCCACATTGGGTGGCGTAAAGATCCCAACTCTGTTGTTTGCCGACGACACCCTCCTCATTTCGAAAACCCCCCAAGGCCTACAGAAGCTCCTGAACCGCTTCCAGGATTTTTGTGCAAACAGAGGACTTGTCATTAATGTGGAGAAAAGGAAGTATTTAATCACGCACCCCCCGCAAAATTGGCCGCCCACCCATCCTGAACTCCATCCCCCTTGAAAGAGTGTCTGAATTTGACTACTTGGGAATCCGTTTGAGCGATGCTATGAGCTGGACTCCCCACATCAACAAAATTACTGTGGGCCACAAAAGGGTGGGGGGAGCCCTGTTAAAGGAGTACAACAACTCATCAAAACATTGTGTAGCTCCGATAATAGATATTTACAAAGCCCGAGCAGTATCCGCATCACTCTACGGAGCTGAGTTATGGGGCCTAGGCAATATGGAGTCTCTGTCCAAGGCAGAGAATAAATTCATCAAGGACCTCTTGGCTATCCCGATGAGCACCCCGACAGTTCCGGTGCTCCTGGATGCAGGTTGCAAGGCTATCAAGGACCAGGCCCGCCTTCGACCTCTCCTGCTTTGGGTGTGTAAAATCGTACGCAAACGGGCTGGCAGAGGTGATGCACTCAGATGGCTGGCAGAAGATTAAATGGCTCTGGGACATTAAACACCTGCTTTGGGACCTGGGATTGGGCTCCTGTTGGTCTACCCACTCAGCTCCCCCGAAGGAGACCCTAAAAAAACTTTATTGGGAATGGCTTTCTGCCAAACTCACCAGCAACCAGCGTCACTGCAACTCCACCGCAGCCTTCCTGAAAATTAAAGACGTTGTTTCCTTCGAGCCCTTTCTGGACATTATTACCATCCCCATGGATCGGCTCTCTACATTAAATTCAGACTAGGGACCCTACCCCTAGCCGATCTCCTCTCCAGATGGAATACGCCCAACCAGGCATCACGGCACTGCGCCCTATGTACCGACAGACCCGAAACTGTGGCACACTTCCTCTTTGAATGCCCGGATTACGTGCGCCCTAGATCCCACTGGCTCAAACCACTTTGTAGAGAAATGGGCACTCGTCAGTATTTGGTGGCTCTACGGATCTTATTAACTGGTACAGCCCCTCCTATTGTTTGTGCTGTATCCAAATTTTTAAAATGGGCCTGGTTGATCCGCTTAAAAAGACTGTCTATATCAATTTAATTCTTTTTTAAACTAATTTATTCTGATCAAATGCTACTTTTACTTGTTGATTTTAATGTACAGACTCTTTTTTTTTAACGAATTGCTGTTTTATATTTGTCGTGTAATGCTTTTATGATATACGCATATCGAAATAAAGCAATCAACCAACCTAATCACTGGCTAGTGATTCAGAACTTGGTCCCCTCTGCTTACAGGTATCCTCCATCATCGATCCAGGCTTGGGTCACATCGAACTTCATCACTGGTCGCCTGCCAGCAACTTCTTCTTTCAGGCTCCATAGACTGCAACGAGGATTTCTGACGTCTTTTCAGCCCTATTCAGCCGCAGCCCCTGGGCTAGGTAACCTGAGCATTTCGGTGCTCCAGCATAGCTTAACTATCTAAGTGTCCAGATCCTTTTTCGTTTCAGCTCTACCTAGTCGGATTCGTCCGATAACACTAACTTTACGAAATCTAGCATCCATAGACTTTGTCCCGCATCCAGCGTGAGAGTGCACACTCTTCACCCGATCTCCCTAGGCCTCCTGCTCGAAATCTGAAGGTTCCGTAGTCCAGTCCTAGCGATCCTAAAGCCTTTGAGACTAGTTACTTACCTGCTAGTATTTCGCATTCCACCTTTGTAGTATATGGTTTTCCGTGCCCCTCGGGCATTTGTGTAAATCGTGCGACTTTCAGTATTTCTTTAAGAGCTTTGTATTGTGCTTAGCGCCCTGTCCTCATAAAGAGTCCAGGGCTGTTGTGTTCTAAATAAATATCCTTTTATTTTCATAACAACTTGTTTGGTGTCCTTTCACTTGGTGTTCAAGGGGTATATGTGATGGTATAACAGCTGGCTTAACACACCCTCTAGAGTTTAGCCTAAAGACTGCTCTTGTCCATGCTACTAGGATAGCTGGTCTATCAGGTTGACTTACAACCAATCATCAATAAGGGTTGTTTGGACTGATACATAGTGATCACTAGAATAGTGAGCACTGCATATCAGGCCAACTTCTCACACTCCTCTTGATAGGGTTGTTCAGCCCCTTCACATTGAGAGTCAGTATTTTCAAATTGGGATTAGCCATGATAAGAAGAGTGAGCCGGGCAGCGCAGTGTATAGTGGTGTGCACCAGACCGACAAATGGGGATCAAACTAATCAGTGTAAGATGAACCCTTGAAACCGTAGACCGCATAGAAAGTGTATATGTGATCCTCCGTGTGAGTGTATGCACATTCAGAAACATCCGAGGGGCTAGGCACAGCTATGAATAATAAGTACAAGGCATAGCAATTCCGCTGGTAGCAATTCCCCCCGGCACACTGGTTCCCACCCCACACCCCTGTAGGAGAGTAGGGTCTGCAATCCTATGATCACCCAGATTTTTTGCTTTTGTTTCACTGGTTTACGACTTTCTCTGGCTGTGGGCCTGCCAATCAGACCCACAGCCTGGCTGTTCTCTTTCTAAATTACCTCATGTACCCTAGGTGCATCTACCAATTGGTACTGGGCCACCTTATCAGACCCTGTAACTCAGGGCATAGGTGTACCCAGGGCTGCCAGGGGCTGCAGCACGTATTGTGCCACCCCTGGCTGGCCTCCTAAATTTGACACAACTGGCTGCATGACAGCTGGGGCAAAGTCGTGTAATCACCCTTTGCTGTAGGTGTAGTATGCCTATACCTAACCCTAAAATGGACACACAGATTCCTATCAGTCACTCCTATGGCAGGCCTTGACAATCCTGAAGGCAGAGTGCTTGGAATCGTGTGAGATGGTGCTCTGGCACGAGCTGAGCCTGTCTGCAGCTTGCGGAATCAAGTCCTAATAGCTGTTCCATGATATCGCATACCATATACTCTTAAGTGCATTATAATCCTCGCGGTTGAATGCTATCTTTGGTATTGCTTTATCAAAACATGTCGAGTAAGGTGTCATACGAATTGGAATACTAACCCCTCGCCAATTCTGGCGACGGGGTTAGCATTCCACCCTTCTAGAGGGACACGACATGTATGTAACTGTGAACCCCGGTTAAAGTTAACTGAAGCCTCAGCTCCACAAAATGGATGCTGCCACCACAGACACGAGTCTGACCCCCTACAGCTGGGAGTCCTTCCAGCAAGGGGAGCCTGGACAAAGGGTTTCCTGTCAGGGGCGGTGCTAGCACCGTCCCAGACATGGTTTTGTGTATCCTGGGTAGGCAGGGCTTTACAGGAAGGTGACTGCTGAGTGGCACCCCGGTGCTCACTACGCATAGGCCAGTCTGAACCAGTTCCAGGGGCACACCAGCCCCTGGCCTGGGGAAGTCCGGCATGGCTGAGGGGTGTAACCACCCCCCACCTAGTCCCACCCATAGGCAGGACCTAGTCACCGGGTCAGCCCCCTTTTTTAGTATAAAGATGGGAGCGGGCCCCCTGTTAAAATTAGATCATCTTTGGAATCAAGATACCACTTTCTTCGAAAGGACTTCACGATTTCTTCTTCAAGATTCTCCCTTGTGGCTAAGGAGTAGTCACCCTGCATCCGCAGGCACCATCCTAAAGAACACTGCGGTCTGCTGCAAGTCCTTCATCACGAATCCGACGACCCAGCTCGACGAGACCCGGCTTCCCTGGCACCTCTGACCTCTACTCACCTCTACAGCCCAGCTGAGAACCGTGAGTGCGACGAGACCTCGAGGGACCGACGATCGCCAAGACTGCACGACATCTTTACTGCAAGCCCACCGTGTCCTCCACTGGTGAGTGCTTCGGGGTCCGAGAAGCCCCGACCCTGCGCAGCTCCAGCACCCAAGATCAGCCCCCCTGCATCTCCACGATCTGCGTGGGGCCCTTCTGCTGTTTGCTGTGCACCGCGTTGTTTGGCTACTAGCCGGCTGGCTTGTGGCCCTCTGAACGACGCCCAACGACTTCACGACTGCTGGTCTGGTTGCTCCAGGCTGGCCTTTGCTTCCTTCTTCAAGAGAGGCACCCCGGACCCTCCTGGTCCACTCCAGACGCCATCTTAGGTCCACCGCGTGGGCTTGAATTTGCCAAGGCTTTGTTGCCCAATCCTGGGTCCAGCGACGCCGACAGCTTCTATCTTCGTGGGACAGCTCGATCCTCCATCCTGGTCGCCGACAACGCCTCCTGGTCCGTGAGATCTTCGAGTCAAGCGTCACCCACTCACCTAGTCGAGGTGGCTACCATCCGGTGCCCTCCTGGTGCCCATTGACTACTGGCTAGTAGTCTCGAACTTGGTCCCCTCTGCTTTCAGGTGTCATCTATCTTCAAGATCCAGGCTTGGATCCGACTGAACTTTCTTCACTGGTCACCGGCCAGCATCTTTTCTTCCGGCTCCTGGTCCGTCTACGAGGATTCCCGACGTCTTTTCAGACCTATGCAGCTGCAGCCCCTGGGCTAGGTAACTTCGGCATTTCGGTGCCCCAGCATAGCCTCACTATCCAAGGGTCAGAATCTACTTTCGTTTTCTCCCTACCAGGTCGGGTTCGCCCGAGAACACTAACTTTCTAATTCCTAGCTACCATAGACTTTTGTCCCGCATCTCGCGTGAGAGTGCACACACTGCACCCGAGTCCCCTAGGCCTCCTAGAAGTAATCTAACGATTCCCTAGTCAAGTCCTAGCGATTCCAAAAGCTATTAGTACTGTACTTACCTGCTAGGAATTTCGCATTCCACTTTCAGAGTATATGGTTTTCCGTGCCCCTCGGGCATTTGTATATACTGTGCTAACTTAAGTACTTTTGTAAGAGTTTTGGTTTGTGCTTAGTACCCTGTCCTCATAAAGAGTACAGGGCTGTTGTGATCTTTAAATAAATAACTGTTTATTTTCATAACACTTGTGTGGTGTCCTTTCACTGGGTATTCAAGGGGTATATGTGTGGTAAACAGCTGGCTTAACACGCCCTCTCGAGTCTTTAGCCTTAGACTGCTCGTATCCACGCTACTAGGATAGCTGGTCTATAAGGTTGACTTACAACCAATCATCAATAAGGGTTGCTGGACTGATACATAGTGTTCACTAGAATAGTGAGCACTGCATATCAGGCCACCTTCTCACATTGGTGAGCAGCGGTTGGGATTTGAGCTTGCTGTTGTTTTACCACACGTATCCTAAGAATATCTTGTTGAAAGATCACATAAGTACTGTTAGGTACATATAACTAAAGCTTAGAATACTCTGAGTTCTACTGAACCAGCTGTTGTAGCTCCTCAAGGATTAGCACACCTTGGCTGCAACTCTTAGCAAGGGATCAGTAGGTAAACACATAGTGTAGGTAGGTGCATCACTTACACCACACTAGAAACAGTATGTCGGACAAAGGAGGAAACACTGAGGTTCCCCTTGTGTCAGTTGACCCTCCACAGGTCATCCCTTCAAGATATACTGCGCTTAGCTTCCATGAGTTACGACAAGTGTGTACCTCTAGGAAGATTAAGCAGGGGTCTAACCCCACAACTGCCTTTCTGATTGGTCTCTTAGAGACTCATGATGCAAGGAGGGCTGGTAACCCAGACCCTTCTAATTCAGATGGCAACATGCCCTCCTTACAGGGTCCCTTTGATGCCCAGGACCATCCTCTTCAGGAAGCAGATGATGCTGATGATGAGGATGATGATTTGGTATCAGGGGATGAGGCAGAAAAGGAACAGGTAGAAGTCAGCAGACTAACCAGGTCCAACTTAAGCAGACATGAGATGGGCACTAGGGGACCCTTGGGGCCACTCTCAGGTCAGCTTAACATTGGGAATGGACGAGATAGATCTCTATCAAGAGGCTCTATCAGATCCCTTCATACCAATGGCTCTCAACGTTCCTCTCAAAGGGGAATGACATCTCCCCAGAGGAGAATGTATGAAGCTAAGGAAAAGGCAGCCAATCTGAGGATTGAAAGGGAAGAACTTGCCCTGGCCAAAGAGAGGCTTGCCTTTGCTAGAGAGCAACAATTGAGTGGGACAGTCCCCACTGGTGGCAGCATTGTACCTAGCAATAGGGAAAGGAGTTTTGATACAAAACACCTTGGTAAGATAGTGCCCCCCTTTAAACAAGGGGATGACATCCACAAATGGATTACTGCTTTGGAGAGGGCCTGCACTGTGCAAGGTGTTCCCCCAAGTCAGTGGGCAGCTATCTTGTGGCTCTCCTTTGAGGGTAAAGGAAGAGACAAGCTCCTCACCACAAGGGTGGAGGATGCTAATGATTACCAAGTCTTGAAAAATGCACTGGTTGATGGGTTTGGCCTAACCACTGAGCAGTACAGGGTGCTGTTCAGGGATACCCAGAAAACTCAGTCTCAAGATTGGGCTGACTTTGTAGATTGTGCCACTAAGGCTTTTGAGGGCTGGTTGCTGGGCAGTAAGGTTACTGATTATAAAGGATTGTACAATTTGATGATGAGAGAGCAAATTTTAAACAATTGTCAGAACCAGTTGTTGCATCAGCATCTTGTTGACTCAGATCTGACCTCTCCCCAAGAATTGGGAAAGAAGGCAGACAGATGGGTTAGAACAAGAGTTAAACAGAACCAGGGCCAGAATCAAGGTGGTCAGAAGAAAGCAGACCAGAAGGGTAAAGATTCTAAGGGGGAACAAAATGACCAGAAGTCTTCGACAGGTCCCCAACAACCCAAAGAGGGTGGGGGTCAGGCTCCCCAAAAGAAGAAAGAAGGCCAATCTAAAAGGTGGTGCCAATACTGCAAAAGTAAAACTCACTGGTTTAGTGAGTGCACCAAGAAAGGAGGAGGGCAGACTCCTGCCACTGCAGCCCCTAAGGCACCTGTGCCCCCTAGTACAGCCAGCAGTGGTAGTGCACCTCCCAAGGGTTTAGTAGGGTTAACCCTGGGTTCTGAGGGGTGTGACAACTTAGTTGGTACACTCACTCAGGCTGTCCTTGTTTGTACAGGGGATGTGGATATGTCCCCTGATATAAGTCCCAATACTTTGGGCAAATACAGACAGACACCTTTTATTAATGGAAAAATGGCTCAGGCCTATAGGGACACTTGTGCCAGTGTCACAATGGTGACACCTAGCTTTGTGGACCCTGGACAGATCATGCCAGGTACAGAATTCCTGGTGACCAATGCAAGCAATGTCACTACCAATCATAGTATGGCAATTGTAGCTTTCTCCTGGGGAGGGGTAACTGGCCAAAAGAAGGTTGTAGTTAGTTCAGACCTCCCAGTGGATTGTTTGTTGGGCAATGATTTGGAGTCATCACAATGGTCAGAAGTGGAGCAGAGGACTCATCTGGAAATGTTAGGTTTGCCAGCACATGTGTTTGCTGTGACTAGGTCACAGGCCAGAAGATGCCCCACTGAACAGGTGCTGGATCCTGGAACAATGGACCAGACACCTTCCAAGAAAAAGAGCAGTAGGGTTAAGGCTGTGCCTTCCCCCTTGCCCCAGGTTGTGGATCAAGTCTCAGAGGAGGCTGACCTGCAGGAATTGAGGGAAACTGAGCCTAGAGAGTTTGAACTTGATCAAGTTGAATTCTTGGGTTCAGGGGGACCCTCAAGGGAAGACCTGGGGAAGGACCAGTTAGGCTGCCCTTCTCTTGAACCCCTCAGACAGCAGGCTGCTGCTGAGGCTGCTGGGAACGCCACAGGTACCCACAAGGTATACTGGGAAGATGGACTCCTGTACACTGAGTCAAGAGACCCCAAGCCTGGCATGACCAGGAGGCTGGTTGTACCCTTGTCTCAGAGAGGTTTCCTACTTACCTTGGCCCATGAGATTCCCTTAGCAGGACACTTAGGCCAGACAAAGACTTGGGACAGGCTTGTCTCACACTTTCACTGGCCTCACATGAATGAGGATACCAAGGAGTTTTGTCGCTCCTGTGTCACTTGCCAAGCCAGTGGTAAGTCAGGTGGCACAACAAAGGCCCCCCTTATACCAATGCCTGTGGTGGGGGTGCCCTTTGAAAGAGTGGGGATTGACATTGTTGGTCCAATGGAACCCCAGACAGCATCAGGGCACAAGTTTATACTGGTGGTAGTGGATCATGCCACCAGGTACCCTGAAGCTATTCCACTTAGGACCACCACAGCCCCTGTGGTGGCAAGGGCCCTAGTTGGAGTGTTCTCCAGAGTGGGCTTCCCTAAGGAGGTTGTCTCTGACAGAGGTGCAAACTTCATGTCAAGCTATTTAACTGCTATGTGGAAGGAGTGTGGTGTCAATTACAAATTCACTACACCCTATCACCCACAATGCAATGGGCTTGTTGAAAGGTTCAACAGGACCCTAAAAGGGATGATTCATGGACTACCTGAAACACTCAGGCGTAGATGGGATGTCCTGATGCCCTGCCTTCTGTTTGCTTACAGAGAGGTCCCACAAAAGGGGGTTGGCTACAGCCCTTTTGAACTTTTGTATGGGCATCCTGTGAGAGGCCCCTTGTGTTTGGTGAAGGAAGGATGGGAGAGACCTCTCAAAAAGCCTGCAACCAACATAATGGACTATGTACTTGGTCTCCGCTCCAGGATGGCTGAGTATATGGAGAAGGCATCAGAAAACCTTAAGGCCAGTCAAGAACTTCAAAAAGCTTGGCATGACCAAAAGGCTGTCCTGACTGTTTATCAGCCTGGACAGAAGGTGTGGGTGCTGGAGCCAGTGGCCCCAGCAGCACTCAAAGACAAATGGTCTGGGCCCCACACAATCCTTGAGCAAAAGGGAGAGGTCACCTACCTGGTGGACCTTGGAACTCCCAGGAGTCCCCATAGGGTACTCCATGTCAACAGGCTCAAAGCATATGTCGACAGGAAGGACATGAGCTTGCTCATGGCCATAGATGAGGGACAGGAGGAAGAGAGTGACCCTCTCCCAGACCTGCTCACTCAGAATCCTGATGATGGGTCAGTAGATGGTGTTGTCTTTTGTGGCAGCCTCTCTGAACATCAGCAGAAAGACTGTAAACAGGTTCTTCAGTCTTTCAGACATATGTTCTCTCTGACACCCAGTCAGACCAATTGGTGTACCCATGAGGTTGACACTGGTGACAGCCTGCCAGTCAAGAGTAAAATCTACAGGCAGCCTGATCATGTTAGAGACTGCATAAAAACTGAAGTGCAGAAAATGTTGGAATTGGGAGTCATTGAACCCTCAGATAGCCCTTGGGCTAGTCCAGTAGTTCTAGTGCCAAAGCCTCACACCCAAGATGGTAAGAGAGAGATGAGGTTTTGCGTAGACTACAGGGGTCTCAATGCAGTCACTAAGACTGATGCCCATCCAATACCAAGGGCAGATGAACTTATAGATAGATTGGCTTCTGCCAACTACTTAAGTACATTTGACTTAACAGCTGGGTATTGGCAAATCAGGTTAGCTGAGGATGCCAAACCCAAAACAGCATTTTCAACCCCTGGTGGGCATTATCAATTTGTGGTAATGCCCTTTGGTCTGAAAAATGCACCTGCCACCTTCCAAAGGTTGGTGAATCAAGTCCTTACTGGGCTGGATGACTTCTGTGCAGCATATCTAGATGATATTGCTGTCTTTAGCTCCACCTGGGAGGATCACCTGGTCCACCTGAGGAAAGTGTTAGAGGCTCTGCAAGCAGCAGGCCTCACTATCAAGGCCACCAAGTGCCAGATAGGGCAGACACAGGTTGTATACCTGGGCCACCTTGTAGGTGGAGGCCAGGTTCAGCCACTGGAGAGCAAAATACAGTCAATCAGGGACTGGGCTCCTCCAACCACCCAGACTCAGGTTCGAGCTTTCTTGGGCCTGACTGGATACTACAGAAAATTTGTCAGGAACTATGGTTCCATTGTGACACCATTAAATGAACTGACAAGTAAGAAAATGCCAAAAAAGGTTCAGTGGACAGCAGGCTGTCAAAAAGCATTCGATGACCTAAAGCAGGCCATGTGCACAGCACCTATCCTTAAGAGTCCAGACTACTCCAAACCATTCATTGTCCAAACAGATGCTTCTGAGTTGGGTGTGGGAGCTGTTCTTTCTCAACTGAATTTTGATGGTCAGGATCAGCCCATTGCTTTTATAAGCAGAAGGCTGACCCCCAGAGAGAAGAATTGGTCAGCTATTGAGAGGGAGGCCTTTGCTGTGGTTTGGGCCCTGAAGAAGCTGAGGCCATACTTGTTTGGCACTCACTTCAAGATTCAGACCGACCATAAGCCCCTCTTGTGGCTAAATCAGATGAAGGGTGAAAACCCCAAACTGCTTAGGTGGTCCATTTCCCTACAGGGGATGGACTTTACAGTGGAACATAGACCTGGTACTGATCATGGCAATGCCGATGGGCTCTCCAGATATTTCCACTTAGAACAAGAAGACTCACCTGGTCAAGGTTAGCTTATTGTCCCAAAGTTTGGGGGGGGGTCATGTAGGAGAGTAGGGTCTGCAATCCTATGATCACCCAGATTTTTTGCTTTTGTTTCACTGGTTTACGACTTTCTCTGGCTGTGGGCCTGCCAATCAGACCCACAGCCTGGCTGTTCTCTTTCTAAATTACCTCATGTACCCTAGGTGCATCTACCAATTGGTACTGGGCCACCTTATCAGACCCTGTAACTCAGGGCATAGGTGTACCCAGGGCTGCCAGGGGCTGCAGCACGTATTGTGCCACCCCTGGCTGGCCTCCTAAATTTGACACAACTGGCTGCATGACAGCTGGGGCAAAGTCGTGTAATCACCCTTTGCTGTAGGTGTAGTATGCCTATACCTAACCCTAAAATGGACACACAGATTCCTATCAGTCACTCCTATGGCAGGCCTTGACAATCCTGAAGGCAGAGTGCTTGGAATCGTGTGAGATGGTGCTCTGGCACGAGCTGAGCCTGTCTGCAGCTTGCGGAATCAAGTCCTAATAGCTGTTCCATGATATCGCATACCATATACTCTTAAGTGCATTATAATCCTCGCGGTTGAATGCTATCTTTGGTATTGCTTTATCAAAACATGTCGAGTAAGGTGTCATACGAATTGGAATACTAACCCCTCGCCAATTCTGGCGACGGGGTTAGCATTCCACCCTTCTAGAGGGACACGACATGTATGTAACTGTGAACCCCGGTTAAAGTTAACTGAAGCCTCAGCTCCACAAAATGGATGCTGCCACCACAGACACGAGTCTGACCCCCTACAGCTGGGAGTCCTTCCAGCAAGGGGAGCCTGGACAAAGGGTTTCCTGTCAGGGGCGGTGCTAGCACCGTCCCAGACATGGTTTTGTGTATCCTGGGTAGGCAGGGCTTTACAGGAAGGTGACTGCTGAGTGGCACCCCGGTGCTCACTACGCATAGGCCAGTCTGAACCAGTTCCAGGGGCACACCAGCCCCTGGCCTGGGGAAGTCCGGCATGGCTGAGGGGTGTAACCACCCCCCACCTAGTCCCACCCATAGGCAGGACCTAGTCACCGGGTCAGCCCCCTTTTTTAGTATAAAGATGGGAGCGGGCCCCCTGTTAAAATTAGATCATCTTTGGAATCAAGATACCACTTTCTTCGAAAGGACTTCACGATTTCTTCTTCAAGATTCTCCCTTGTGGCTAAGGAGTAGTCACCCTGCATCCGCAGGCACCATCCTAAAGAACACTGCGGTCTGCTGCAAGTCCTTCATCACGAATCCGACGACCCAGCTCGACGAGACCCGGCTTCCCTGGCACCTCTGACCTCTACTCACCTCTACAGCCCAGCTGAGAACCGTGAGTGCGACGAGACCTCGAGGGACCGACGATCGCCAAGACTGCACGACATCTTTACTGCAAGCCCACCGTGTCCTCCACTGGTGAGTGCTTCGGGGTCCGAGAAGCCCCGACCCTGCGCAGCTCCAGCACCCAAGATCAGCCCCCCTGCATCTCCACGATCTGCGTGGGGCCCTTCTGCTGTTTGCTGTGCACCGCGTTGTTTGGCTACTAGCCGGCTGGCTTGTGGCCCTCTGAACGACGCCCAACGACTTCACGACTGCTGGTCTGGTTGCTCCAGGCTGGCCTTTGCTTCCTTCTTCAAGAGAGGCACCCCGGACCCTCCTGGTCCACTCCAGACGCCATCTTAGGTCCACCGCGTGGGCTTGAATTTGCCAAGGCTTTGTTGCCCAATCCTGGGTCCAGCGACGCCGACAGCTTCTATCTTCGTGGGACAGCTCGATCCTCCATCCTGGTCGCCGACAACGCCTCCTGGTCCGTGAGATCTTCGAGTCAAGCGTCACCCACTCACCTAGTCGAGGTGGCTACCATCCGGTGCCCTCCTGGTGCCCATTGACTACTGGCTAGTAGTCTCGAACTTGGTCCCCTCTGCTTTCAGGTGTCATCTATCTTCAAGATCCAGGCTTGGATCCGACTGAACTTTCTTCACTGGTCACCGGCCAGCATCTTTTCTTCCGGCTCCTGGTCCGTCTACGAGGATTCCCGACGTCTTTTCAGACCTATGCAGCTGCAGCCCCTGGGCTAGGTAACTTCGGCATTTCGGTGCCCCAGCATAGCCTCACTATCCAAGGGTCAGAATCTACTTTCGTTTTCTCCCTACCAGGTCGGGTTCGCCCGAGAACACTAACTTTCTAATTCCTAGCTACCATAGACTTTTGTCCCGCATCTCGCGTGAGAGTGCACACACTGCACCCGAGTCCCCTAGGCCTCCTAGAAGTAATCTAACGATTCCCTAGTCAAGTCCTAGCGATTCCAAAAGCTATTAGTACTGTACTTACCTGCTAGGAATTTCGCATTCCACTTTCAGAGTATATGGTTTTCCGTGCCCCTCGGGCATTTGTATATACTGTGCTAACTTAAGTACTTTTGTAAGAGTTTTGGTTTGTGCTTAGTACCCTGTCCTCATAAAGAGTACAGGGCTGTTGTGATCTTTAAATAAATAACTGTTTATTTTCATAACACTTGTGTGGTGTCCTTTCACTGGGTATTCAAGGGGTATATGTGTGGTAAACAGCTGGCTTAACACGCCCTCTCGAGTCTTTAGCCTTAGACTGCTCGTATCCACGCTACTAGGATAGCTGGTCTATAAGGTTGACTTACAACCAATCATCAATAAGGGTTGCTGGACTGATACATAGTGTTCACTAGAACACTATGTATCAGTCCAGCACTATGTATCTCCCTCAAAACACCCCAACAGTCAAACTCTTTGTGCAAGTTCAAATTCCATTGTCTCAATCTTACGTGAACATCCCCCCCCTCTCGGCACCCCAACCCCAAACCAATAGAAGGTATAGTCCCTGTCCTGTTAGTCCACACAGGGCTGTGGTAATGTTTCTTACACGGGTCATCTCCAGTGGCGGCCACTCTGGCCCCCCACCCGAATCCCCCCCATCACATGGACGTGATGTGAGCATTAAGTGATCTCCCCAGCATGAATACCATTCACTCAGGGGAAGAGGTCTCTTTGGCCACCTCTGCCACGGCCGTTGCTCGTTCCTTTGTGATGACAGAGGCGTCTGGTTTCAAGCGGTGTGAGGGGGATCGCCTGCGGCCCACCGTCTGCCAGCCCCGCAGGACGGTCCCTGTGAGGCGCTCGGCGTGGGCTCATCATCCTCTTGGTCAAGCCCCAGGAGGGTGCAAGTGTCTTTGAGTGAGCGCAATTGGTGTAACTTTCAAATATTAGTCTGAACGGGTGGCCCCAGGAGTAGGGGGTTTCGTGCTGCCGCAGGAAGTCCGTTGCTTTCTTAAATTCCTTTAGCTTTTGCAGGGTAATGGCCGACAGGTCTCGATATAAGGCTATTGGGTTACCTTCAAATTGGATGGGTTGCGCTTGTCGGGCCTCCCGGAGAATTAGCTCTTTTAGCTGGAAATCAGGGAGGAAGGCAAGGATGTCTGGTGGCGGAGCAGAGGCCCGCCTAGGTAGCCCAACCCTATGTGCCCTGTCAATCCGGATAGTAAAGTCTGCTTGCTCTCCCATAATTGTCCTGAAAAGGGTTTGCAAGTACCCCGTGACATCGGTCCCCTCCGCTTTCTGAGGGACCCCCCGGACCCGTATGTTGTTTCGACGAGAGCGGTTTTCAAGATCCTCTGCATGGGCCTGAAGGTCCAGCTGCTGGTCTGTGAGTCTTAGGACCTCCTGTGTGATTTCGTCGCTTCTGACCTGGTCCGCATCTTCAATTGCCACCACACGTTCCCCAAGGCTTTCCACGTCTCGCCGGAGGTCTTGGACCTCGCCCGCTACGTCCTGCTTTAAGGACTTGAAGTCTTCTCTGAGTGAGTTAAACAACGTCTCCAGGAACGACCTGGTGATGGGTGCCTGGTCATCCCCCGACGCCGGCGACGTCTTCGTGGTCACTGGAGAGGGTGGGTCCTTGCTGGGTTTGGGCTGCGTCTTGGCCAAAAGTTCAGGGAGTGTTTGTGGCCCTTTCTTTCCTCTCTGTCCCGCCATGTTGTGGTCAGCTCCCCGATGGGCGGTGGGTCTCTGCGTCAGTAGCACACCGTCCACCTCGCCCGGGGTCGTGGCAGCGGACAAGGGCCCACCTTCGCCGCGCAACCGCCAAGGCACACCACGGTGATTAATGGGCACAGGGCGGGTATTGCAGGTTGGTCAACAGTGAAGCAGCAGGGCCAGCCACACCGGGGGTGGTCAGACAACGGCCGGGCACCCAAAGAAGGCAGCCGCTGCAGCCAGGTAGGTGTGTAGCGAGGACAGCCCTCTATTCTAAGTAGCCGCGAGTCTCCCCCGTGGATCCCTCAGTCCGCACTGGTCGGTGACGGCAAGCGAGTTCAGGCTCCAGTAGGTCTCGCAGGAGTGCGCGATATCCCGCCTCCCCCGGCGTTAGTGCGGTCTGACCCTCAGGCCCTCGGTCAGCCCTCTCACCGGGAGCTTGATTGTGCCGCCCTCGCTGGAGCGCCCTCCACCGCTCTCCTCACCTTCCTCGTGTGTCTGGCTTGAGGGCAGCTCTCCGTGGCTCTCCGCAATTTCTATCAGTTCCCCGCGGACCACTGATTTCAAGGCCCCCCACAGGGCCGACAGCGACACCTCCGGTCTGTCGTTAATAGCCAAGTAGTCAATGATGCATTTGTGTAGTCGTTTGTTGACTTCTGGCCGTTGTAGTAGGGTCTCGCGGAGGCGTCATGAGCCCCGAGGACGGGAGGACGCAGTGGCCGCAATCGTTAGCTCTACTGCGTCATGATCTGAGAGCGCTGCAGGTACTATGTCGATCTGGTCTAGGTTAGAGAGCAGTTCGGATGATCCTATGAAGTGATCTAGCCTGGCATAGGTACGGTGGAGTAAAAGGTGAACTGTGTTGCATTTGGATGTGCGGCCCTCCAAAGATCCACTAGGCCCCTCTCTCGCAACCACTCTACGCCTGCCTCTGTGATAGCGCCCGTGTCCCTATAACGGTGCCCTGATCTATCTTTAATTGTATCCATGACTAAGTTAAGGTCCCCCCGATAGGTAGAAGCGTGTTGGATGGCTGAAGGGACTCAGAGAGTGCGCCTTTCAGAAAAGTTTCCTGCCCTGTGTTTGGGGTATAGATGGATCCTATTGTGAGGCTCATGTCTCCAATCTGGAAGGTGTATGCTAAAAGGCGACCCTCAACCACTCCCGCTCTATCCCTCACCTTTCCACGGAAGTGTTTGGACACTAAAATGGCTACCCCTGCTTTTTTTGTTGGAAGGGAGGAAAAGAATTGCTGGGGGTAGGCGCGTGAGCGCATACTGTGCCAGTCTTTGGGCAAGAGGTGGGTTTCCTGTAATATGCAGATGTCAGCCCCGGAATTCTCTAAATAGGAAATTATTGCCCTCCTCTTGATAGGGTTGTTCAGACCCTTCACATTGAGAGTCAGTATTTTCAAATTGGGATTAGCCATGATAAGAAGAGTGAGCCGGGCAGCGCAGTGTATAGTGGTGTGCACCAGACCGACAAATGGGGATCAAACTAATCAGTGTAAGATGAACCCTTGAAACCGTAGACCGCATAGAAAGTGTATATGTGATCCTCCGTGTGAGTGTATGCACATTCAGAAACATCCGAGGGGCTAGGCACAGCTATGAATAATAAGTATAAGGCATAGCAATTCCGATGGTAGCAATTCCCCCCGGCACACTGGTTCCCACCCCACACCCCACCCCAACTTCTCCCTCAAAACACCCCAACAGTCAAACTCTTCGTGCAAATTCAAATTCCATTGTCTCAATCTTACGTGTACATCCCCCCCCCTCTCGGCACCCCAACCCCAAACCAATAGAAGGTATAGTCCCAGTCCTGTTAGTCCACACAGGGCTGTGGTAATGTTTCTTACACGGGTCATCTCCAGTGGCGGCCACTCTGGCCTCCCACCCGAATCCCCCCCATCACATGGACGTGATGTGAGCATTAAGTGCTCTGAGCATTAAGTGATCTCCTCAGCAGGAATACCATTCACTCAGGGGAAGAGGTCTCTTTGGCCACCTCTGCCACGTCCGTTGCTCGTTCCTTTGTGATGACAGAGGCGTCTGGTTTCAAGCGGT
Source organism: Lissotriton vulgaris (assembly GCF_964263255.1). Taxonomy (NCBI): domain Eukaryota; kingdom Metazoa; phylum Chordata; class Amphibia; order Caudata; family Salamandridae; genus Lissotriton; species Lissotriton vulgaris. The sequence goes on from NC_141696.1 coordinate 1,498,360,511, forward strand.
GTGAGGGGGATCGCCTGCGGCCCACCGTCTGCCAGTCCCTGTGAGGCGCTCGGCGTGGGCTCATTATCCTCTTGGTCAAGCCCCAGGAGGGTGCAAGTGTCTTTGAGTGAGCGCAATTGGTGTAACTTTCAAATATTAGTCTGAACGGGTGTCCCCAGGAGTAGGGGGTTTCGTGCTGCCGCAGAAAGTCCGTTGCTTTCTTAAATTCCTAGGGCTTTTGCAGGGTAATGGCCGACAGGTCTCGATATAAGGCTATGGGGTTACCTTGAAATTGGATGGGTTGCGCTTGTCGGGCCTCCCGGAGAATTAGCTCTTTTAGCTGGAAATCAGGGAGGAAGGCAAGGATGTCTGGTGGCGGAGCAGAGGCCCGCCTAGGTAGCCCAACCCTATGTGCCCTGTCAATCCGGATAGTAAAGTCTGCTGGCTCTCCCATAATTGTCCTGAAAAGGGTTTGCAAGTACCCCGTGACATCGGTCCCCTCCGCTTTCTGAGGGACGCCCCGGACCCGTATGTTGTTTCGATGAGAGCGGTTTTCAAGATCCTCTGCATGGGCCTGAAGGTCCAGCTGCTGGTCTGTGAGTCTTAGGACCTCCTGTGTGATTTCGTCGCTTCTGACCTGGTCCGCCTCTTCAATGGCCACCACACGTTCCCCAAGGCTTTCCACGTCTCGCCGAAGCTCTCGGACCTCGCCCGCTACGTCCTGCTTTAAGGACTTGAAGTCTTCTCTGAGTGAGTTAAACAACGTCACCAGGAACGACCTGGTGATAGGTGCCTGGTCATCCCCCGACGCCGGCGACGTCTTCGTGGTCACTGGAGAGGGTGGGTCCTTGCTGGGTTTGGGCTGCGTCTTGGCCAAAAGTTCAGAGAGTGTTTGTGGCCCTTTCTTTCCTCTCTGTCCCGCCATGTTGTGGTCAGCTCCCCGATGGGCGGTGGGTCTCTGCGTCAGTAGCACACCGTCCACCTCGCCCGGGGTCGTGGCAGCGGACAAGGGCCCACCTTCGCCGCGCAACCGCCAAGGCACACCACGGTGATTAATGGCCACAGGGCGGGTATTGCAGGTTGGTCAACAGTGAAGTAGCAGGGTCAGCCACACCGGGGGTGGTCAGACAATGGCCGGGCACCCAAAGAAGGCAGCCGCTGCAGCCAGGTAGGTGTGTAGCGAGAATAGCCCTCTATTCTAAGTAGCCGCGAGTCTCCCCCGTGGATCCCTCAGTCCGCACTGGTCGGTGACGGCAAGCGAGTTCAGGCTCGAGTAGGTCTCGCAGGAGTGAGCGATAACCCGCCTCCCCAGGCGTTAGTGCGGTCGGACCCTCAGGCCCTCAGTCAGCCCTCTCACCGGGAGCTTGATTGTGCCGCCCGAGCCCTCGCTGGAGCGCCCTCCTCCGCTCTCCTCACCTTCCTCGTGTGTCTGGCTTGGGGACAGCTCTCCGTAGCAGGCTTCGGCCCCTCTGCTCCGTTCAGCTCCCCCTCAAGATCCCCCCTGAACCCGTGGGGGTCACAGGGACACTGCAGTGCTGGAAGGGCGGGCTTCGTCCCAGCGTCGTGGCCAAAGGCCGCGATCATTAGTGCGGAAGGCCCAAAGCCGGGTCCTCGATTTTCGCGACTCCCGGCCGGTCCGCGCCTCAGCACCGGCCGGGTCGCGGCAACAGGAATGTGCGCCGGTCTGGGCCAAAGCATTATCGGCGAGGGCCTCCCTCGGCAGGCTCCCAGGTGCTCTGTTCGTCTCACCGCCGGGGGAGGCAGGGGCAGCGAGCAAGCACTCGGCCAACTGCAGCTTTGCGGCGGCCACCAACACTCGGCCGCGATCAGGCGTCCTCAGCCTCCAGAGCCTCCCAAGCAGCACGCGGACCGGGCGGTCGGGCTTCGGGGTCACAGCCGCGCTCAGCTATCCTCCTCAGTGATTTCCCGTGCGGTAGGGAGATCAGGCTGTGCATATAGGTGCCTTCTGCACGCCCTCAGTGCTCATCCAGATTTGTTGAAATGGAGTATACCATTTGGAGAGCTACTGAGGGCGAGGAGAAACTGTAGCAGTAATGAAGGTTTCATTTTAGAACAAGAAACCATGTTAATTTTAAATGGCGCTGGGAGTGTGTCATTGACTAAAGGTTTGGCGGTGGGGGCTCTGTACAGAAGCTGGATGGTTCGACAGAAGTTCTCACCTAGCTGAAACTTCCTTAATACTGCATCCAGATAGGGCCAGTCCACCCTATCAAAGGTCTTAGTGGCGTCTAGGGTTAATGTAGCCAAGGGTAAGGAAAAGGTTGTGGCGATATCTATAGCTGCGACCAGGTCCCGGGTTAAATCTGCCAACTGGCACCCCCTTATGAATCCCTTTTGGTCTTCATGAATTATCGAGCCGATCTCGCTTGCCAGCCGTGCTGATAGTACTGCGGCAAAGATCTTATAATCATTATTTAATAGCGAGATCGGCCGATAGGACCCACAATCAGTTGGATCCTTACCCGGTTTCGGTATAAGAACTATGGTTGCTTCACTCCACGAGTGCGGAGGCACTAACCCATTTGTGAAAATGTTGTTAAATAGCGCTGTCAATGTTGTTACTAGGACAGGACACAGAACCCGGTATAGTTCCCCGGGAAGGCCATCTGGCCCTGCCGCCTTCCCTTGCTTCAGTTGACCTATCACCTTACTTACTTCAGCCTCCGATATATCCCTATCTAGGCGTTCTGTCCGATCACCCGTTAGGGTGGGCAGTTGGATCCTGCTTAGCCATGAGTTTCTTGCCGGGGGGTCATCTTCGATATTCTCGGTGTAAATTTTTTGAAAGAACTCCTGAAAAGCGAAACCAATCTCCGTGTTAGTAGACCTGAGAGTAGAGTCCCCCTCTTTTCGAATTCCACTTATAAACTTTTTAGATTTGTCTGTTTTGATCTTCAAGGCTAAGACCTTACCAGCCGCATCCCCATATTCAAAATTCGAGATCTTACTTGCCGCCCACCTCCTCTCTACTCTTTCCTGTAATACTTTGACCAGCTCTGATTTCACCTTAGCCCTCTCTTCTTGCTCAACCGAGGATTCCCGAGGTACCACACCTCCTATCAAAGCTATCTAGTTCTCGTTCTAAATTCCTGATTTTTTCTCTATAGACCTTTCCTCTATATGAGGCTCGATTCGTAATATACCCTCTTAAAAAAGCTTTAAGGGTTTCCCATACAGTGCTAATTCCTGCTGAGTCCAAATTGGTTTCTAGGAATTTAGCCACCTCCTCTGATAGCAGGTTGGTCTCCGCCTGATCTAACAAAATCGTCCGATCAAATGACCAAGACGAGTGTTTTTTCTGTTGGGTGACAGTCAGGGAGAAGGCAATAGCTGAATGATCTGAGAGATGAGGGCGTAGATACCGTAACCCCTTGGACCTTCGAGGGGAAGAATGGTGGATAAGATCATTCACTCTTCTTTATAAAACTGTCAAGCCTGCTTGGTTGAGGCGGAATCACTTGTTCTCGATGCATCGTGCTTATTGGTCACCACAACGGCTTGCGAAGTTTCAACCTGGGAAATGTTGTAACAAGTGTAATCTCCAGGGCGCATCAGATGTTCACATGTTTATGGATTGTCCCCCAATTAAGGCGTTCTGGGCAGAAGTTCTGTTTACACTGGGCTCGATACTTAAAGTAACTTTACCCTGCACACTAACATTGGTAATCTCTGGGATGGATGACAATGTTTCTGGCCCAGCAAGGCAATTGTTGTTCTATGCAATCTTACTCGCGCGGCAACAGATATGTACACATTGGATCGACTCCAAGGCACCAACACACGCCAGTTGGCTATCATCCCTTATTGAAACATCAAAGGTCGATCTGGCCAGATCTTGCGGCAGTAACAACCTCACCTTTTGGAATCTTTTGATTTCTTGGAGTTAGTGGTAATATGCTTTATACCGGGGTTTTTTTTTTTTCCCGGGTCCTATGATTAGGCCTCCAACTCCAGGGTCCATTGTGGTGGTTCCGTTAGACATGAGCTGGGCCTGGTGGTAACCTCTACCTTGACGAAGTTTGGGATGGGTTTGGCAGTCTGTCACTCGCCATCAACAACCCAGATTAGGTCTCCCGCCAGGATGGTACACAAGGTTATGGTGGTGGAATGTGCGCTTCAATCTGGGGCGCATGGATAGGTGGTTGGCTACATAATTTCTGGTTATGAGGTACAGGCAAATGAGGACAAAAAAAAAAAAAGAAACCATGTTAACTAGGTTTAGAGAAAGAGGCTACCCCGAATGGGTTCTAGAAAAAGCAGTGGCAGAAATAGACAGATCTGAAACTCTGAAGCCTAGAAATAACATTGACACAGAGGATGGCACAACTAGAATCATTACCACTTTCCACCAGGGATCAGACAAGATCCGTAAAATCCTGGCGGATAATTGGCAAATTCTGAAATCAGATAACATCATAGGTCCACGTCTTGGGGAAAGACCATTAATCACGTATAGAAGAGGTAGGAACCTAAGAGACATTCTGGTGAAAGGAGATATCACTGATAATAAGAAACAACATATACAGGGTCTCCAAGGCTTCTACCCATGTGGACACTGCAGGGCATGTAAACATAGCTGTATGATCAAGGATGTTGATATCCCAGGTAATTCACAACCAAGAAAAATCAAAAATTTCTCCATGTAACATGAACTACGTCGTGTATGTTTTGGAATGTCTGTGTCAAAAGAGGTATATGGGAAGTACGATTTGTATGGCCAAAAATGTGTACAGGAACATCTTAGAGCTCTAACACATGTAGATGTACACTACCCCATAGCACGACATTTCCAAAAATTCCATCAATCCAATACCTCCCAATTAAGATTTTTTGTGGTGGAACTAGTAAACATCGGAAAAAGAGGAGGTAATTTTGAGTTAGCATTGAGAAAACGTGAATCTAAGTGGATCATGGACCTCGAAACTAGATTCCCGGGGGGCCACAATCTTGATGAGGAACTGGCAACTTACCTACATGAATAAAATACGAGTTGAATGTGGTATTTAGAGATCGGTTACTACGAACTAGATATCGGCCAGTATACTGTGCCTGTTGTCTATATATATTGTAGGTTTGTATTACTGCAAATATATGATCATATAGGATTATTTATAATTTTTATTGAATGTTGATTTTAACATGTATTTATATTTATTTATTTATTTGTTTGTTTATATATTGAGCTTATAGAGCGCAACTGCTACCCAATGGGTTTCCCGGCGCTGAAAAGACAGTGAGCAAATGACTCGAAAAGTTCCTACATACTGGAGATTTATTGATTAAACAGCCAGGTCTTGATAGCTCTGCGAAATCGGGAATAACTGATCTCTGTACGGATGTTAGAGGGGAGAGAATTCCAAAGTTTTGGACCTAAAAAAGAAAAGGACCTACCACCCATTCTAGCGAGTCTATACTTAGGCATGCTAAAAAAGCCTTGGGATGAAGATCGGAGGCAGCGTGCGGGTGTATAGGTGTGGACCAGGGATTGAAGGTATCGGGGGCAGTCCCCCACTTTATTTTAAGCATGTAACTCAAGGTTTTGAATTTAACCCGGCTCTCCACTCTCAGCCAGTGTAGATCACGGAGGTGCCCTGTAATATGGTCAGTTCTGCGGCGTTTGCATCGCAGTCTCGCAGCGGCATTTTGAACAAGTTGGAAACGTCTTGTGACTGCCTTAGTAGCCCCTAAGTAAAGGACATTGCCGTAATCCAACCGAGAGGTTATCAAGGCATTGACAACAGACTTCTGTGTGTCAGGCGGCAGCATCCAGATAATTTTATTTAACCAACGCAGAATGGTAAAACAGGTGGCTGCCACCTTGTTTACTTGACACTGCATAGTTAGGCCATTTCCATGGTAACCCCCAGGTTACGCACGTGTTTAGATGGAAGAGGGAGGGCACCCATCTCTAATGGCCAATGCTTAGAGCTCCAGAGATCTTGTTTTTGACCGAGAACTAAGACTTCAGTTTTTCCTCCATTCAATTTAAGCAGGTTTTGATTCATCCAGTTAGATATTTTCTTTAGGCCTGACTGGAGGAGGGAGATAGAGGCTTGATCCGAATGAGATAGGGAAAAGACAATCTGGGAGTCATCGGCATATGTAAATAGATTAAGACCTTCTTTTTCCGCAATGTGGGCTAGAGTTGTGACATATAGATTAAATAGAAGGGTACTAAGAATCGAGCCCTGGGGAACTCCATAAGGGGACGCATGGATGTTAGAAGTGGCAGTATTGGAGAAAATTTGGAAGGTCCGGTGAGCAAGAAAAGATGTCAGCCAACCCAGAGCCATGCCGCCGATGCCCATAGTAGCAAGGGATTTTATGAGTATGGTGTGAGAAATGGAGTCAAAAGCTGCGCTGAGATCAGGCAGAATCAGCACAGCTTTATCTCCTCTATCCAAAAGATGTTGGAGGTTTTCTGTAACACCCAGCAGAGTTGTTTCAGTGGAGAACCCCGGGCGGAAATCAGATTGGGAAGGGTGAAGTAAATCATTGGCCGTGACAAATTGGGCAAGGTGGAAATTAATGTGCCTCTCCAAAAATTTGGAGAAGGCCGGCAGCAGAGAAATAGGACGGAAGTTAGAAAGAACTTTAGGATCAGCAGTGGGTTTTTTCAAAAGGGGAGTCACCATGGCATGTTTGCAGCTTGCCGGGACAGTTGCACTTCTTATTGAGAGATTGAGGGCTTTACAAATTGTAGAAAGCTGCGGAGTGTCCAGCAATTTGAGAATTGAAATGGGAAGTGGGTCTGCTGGTGAGCCCGATATCACTTTACCTAGAATCTCAGTAAGTACTTCTGGATTGATGTCTGGCCAGGAAGTTAGTGGATCATAAGTAAGACGTGGATGGTCGGCAGTACGGTGATGTATGCTTTCCGGGCTAATAGCTTGTGGCAGCTGGGGATTATTGCATTTCTGTTTCAATATGTCTTGATAGATATTTTCTATTTTCCTTGTGAAAAACTGCGCTAGTTCTTCACATTGGTTGATATTCAGGGGGAGAGGTTTGGCTATGGTCTGAGAGCCGGCTAAGTCTTCCACTAGGCCAAAGAGTGTTTTGTATTTGTTGGTTGCTTCTGCAATAGTCCTTGCAACATAGTTGGCCCTAGTCACGGTGCAAGACTTATGGTAAATCTTCAATTCTTTACTGTAGGCAGCACCAGCTTCCGGGGAATAATCCTTTCTCCAGGTACGTTCCAATCTTTTGCATTTGGATTTCTCAGATTTTAGCAATTCATTGAACCAGAGTGCTGTAGATTTGTGAGCTTTCAATTGTTTATAAGACAGGGGAAGACAAATATCAATGGCCTCAGTGAGCCAAGTGTTTATCTTGGTGGATGCAACTTCCACATCGTCTATGTCACTAAAGTCTGAGGGAAGATGAGTATCTAGGACATGCTTAAGGGAGTCAACGTCTAGTTTTTTCCAGACCCTTTTGCAAATATTTGTTGTTGAGCTTGCAGGGGTCAGGGCAACAGGGAGGATGAGATTGAATTTGGATAACAAATGATCCGACCAGTGAATAGGTAGTTTATTAAAGCAGTGTATGTAGGAAAGGTTAGAAAATATAGGGTCAAGAAGTTGGCCACCTCTATGCGTGGGACCACGGTTATGTAGTATGATGTTCATAGCCGCGAGATCGGCAGGAAGGTTTTTACCTGCAGTGTTTTTAGAATCGTCGAAATGTATATTGAGGTCTCCCAAAATCAGAAAGTTACTGGAATTCACAAGTAACGAGGCTATAATGTCCGAGAATTGGGTAGCCCATGCGTTAGCAGGACCAGGAGTTCGGTAGACTAAAAGGCCAGTGAGGGTGAAATTCGGGTGAAAAGCTAGTTTAAAAAGGGCAGCCTCGCAGTTGTTCAAAGTTATGGGTTCAAGCATACACTGAAACTTGGCATTAAAAATTATAGCGATGCCCCCCCCCCAATTTTGTTAGGTCTGTCAACCCTGGCAATGGCATAATTGGAAGGCAGGGATTCGGCAATGTCCGAACCCGAGCTATCATGGAGCCATGTCTCAGTAATAAACAATGCGTCGGGTAATTCATCATTTAAGAGATCGTAAATATCCCTTTTGTGCTTCGGTAGTGACCGACAGTTTAAACTGAGAAACTTGAAATAGGGGGAAGACTTACTACTAGAAGCATAACGACGACATGACTGGGGAGTGTCCAGAAAAAAAGTGCAGTTAGTGCAAAGACTGGGGCCCTTAAGATCCACATGTAAAATGCTGCAGTCATGATTCACCTGGGGTCTCAGAGCATGAAGTTGAGATGAGGAGTAGGTGGAATACGACACTCATTTTTGACCAGGGGACGTGGCCCCTGGGTCCGGTCTGGCGCGGACGGGCGCAGACAAGCTTCCGTTTGGCGCGCCGCCGGCGCGCCCGCTTCGCGGCCGGGTAATGATGGCCATTTCATGCAGTCGAGAGCAGGAGGGGCCAAGCTACTGGACCGCAACCCGGAAACTTCCCTCAAGATGGCGGCTAACCCTCGATGTACCCCGCGGCAGCGCCTAATCGGCTGCGAGGGGTCAAATGCAGTAATGAGGTAAGCAGGCTCATGCAGGAGTCACAACAAAGTAATACAGTTTTAAAAACGCAAGTTTAAAAATCAGGATTAAGAATGCGGCCACTAGCTTTCCTGGCTTCCGCCTCAGGAAAGAGCAAGCTGTCAAGTCCTGTATGTTTCTTCTAGGAGAAAAGGAAGGGAAACTTCACCTCACTTTTTTGTGCACTTCACTGCTTCCCTACCCTTTTCTTCATTTGGATCGAAGACACCACCTCACCAGAGTAAGATAAGATATTTCACTTTTTTGCACTAGTCTTCGCATATTTTCCGGCATACATTTGATCAATACGAACAATTTCGTGGGCTATCATTTATACTGATATGCAGCATATTGGATGAGACTGGTGATACTTTCTGTCAGTAGATATTGGACTCGATTTAATCTTATACTCACTTTTAAAATTCCCCCTTTTTCTCGGTATGAACTACTTCATAAGCCGATATAAGTATAGGGTTTTATGCCATTACAAGGGCTAAATCGGGCACTAGACCGAGTAGATCACCATAGATGGTTCAATTATTTGAACACCCTTGTACTTCCCACGCATTTAGTTAGTCACCTCAATTCTGGGTAGAACTGGCTTACATATACAATATGGGACATGACCCGTGTTGATATCATGTGATTGATGGGAGCATGGAAATACTTAGTAATGGTTTCTTAAATTATGCATGCATGTATCTATTCCCCAGCTAATCTTGGACTGGTTGGAACACAGGCTTAACCTTTCCAACATGGCCAACTCGTACAAGCATAAAACATAAATATGAATGAGTTTCGGGTTCACCATATATGTTGCAATATAATCCGTATAATGTCACAATATGGCAAGTTATAATACTTGAATCATTGTATATTAGGTATAATGTGATATGGTTTATTATTATTGCACTGATGTTTTTCACCCTTCAGTAATGGCGGATCATTACATGCATTGAAGCATGTGACTACAAACTTTCCCTTCATGCCACTGATTGATTGTTTGTTTGCTCACTTAACATGCCGGTATAGTCGGAGCATTTACCGTGTGACCAAGACACAAGTTAGTGTCGAAACGCTTAGCGTTATCTGAGAATAAATCAATTTTCAGCAACCTGCTTCTGAGTGCGCAATTGCTTACGAGCACTTTTCGGATTTGGATTCAATTTTAGCGGCATTTGGGTTCGCCGCATTTTGCGCCACCTGACAAGGGAGAAGATCTCGTAAGGACCCTTCTTGTTTTGAACACATATATATATATATATATATATATATATATATTTTTATTTTTTTTTTTTTTTTGCTGTAAATGCTGTACTTCACGCTGCCAGTCACCACCCTAAATCAATGGTGAAAAACATCCCATATGGCGAACTATTGCGCATTAAACGGAATTGCTCTGAAACCAGCGATTTCCTAGATGCACAAGAGGCAGCGATATCTAGATTCCAAGAACGGGGCTACTCAAAAACATCTTTAGTAGCAGCCTCAAAGAAAGTGGAACAGAAAGATAGAAAAGACCTCCTGGTAACCAAGAACAAACAGGTAGAGACAGAATCTACAACGAGGATGATAACAACTTACAATATGAGATCGAAAGAATTGGTCCAAATTTTTAATAACAACTGGCATATTCTGACTACAGACAACATCTTGAAGAACAGAATATCGCCCAGACCTTTGATCACATACAGACGTTGTCAGTCACTCGGTGATCATTTGACCAGGAGTCACTACACTGAGCCCCCTATAACGCCAAGATCCAAACCCATACAAGGTTTTTATCCTTGCATGCACTGCAAAGCGTGCAAGTATAGCCAGAAGAAGACCAAATATGAGGGTAGACCGAAAGATCCACGACCAACCAGGAATATCACGAAATTCCTGAATTGCAACTCGGAATTCGTTGTATATATTCTGGTTTGTCCGTGCTCCAAGAGATACGTTGGTAGTACCATCAATCCAGCGAAGAAGCGTATCTTGGAGCTCATGCGTGCCATCACAAACAGGGATAAGAACTATCCGGTGGCACGCCACTTCGAGACCCACCATAACAGCAACAGGGATCTCTTGTCATTCTATTTAATTGATCAACTTGGGAGACAAGAAAGGGGTGGCGACAAGATCAGAACCCTCAGGGCTATGGAATCCAAATACATCATAGACCTCCAAACAATGAAACCGACAGGTCTTAATAATGATGAGGAACTTTGGGTTCATCTGGATTGATCAATAGGGGTGTCTCTGTTCAAGTAATATTAGGCAACTTCTGAAAACAATATATGATAACATCATCTGCCGCATTCATCCCTGCACACAGTATATATGTCAACAATACACTTTCATCAGGGAGTCACATGCCCATACAGGGCTAGATGTATAATAATAAAAAACAAACATGCCCATTCAGGGCGTTATAGCAACTTTAGGACTCACATACATGTATGAAATAACACGTAAGAGATAGACCATATGTACATGATGCACTTTGACATATGATTGTGTAAAGAAGGTTGAATTACATCTATATTTCCCTTCAGTGAATTAAGTGGTTCCCCTTATAGATCACCTCGCGGGGGACACTCAATGATATTTATTATCAACATCTCAAATTTAAAAGTATCACAATACATATACATTTATATTGATATAATGTATAATTGTACATATTATGATTTAAATCGGTCGAAAACGTTATCTCTTTAAGTTGTTTGTGAGCGAAAGAATGTCTAAACACATCACGAGGGAAGTTTTTGCCCTCTTGTTTTTTTTAACGCACGAGCACTTTATTGATCGCCATTTCTCCTATGTTGCATAGAGAAGCAGTAAGCATTTGCACCTTACAATATGTCTGCCGCTATTTTCATGTACTGTTTGGCTTAGTCCTCTTTCTATTGTTGATAAGAGTTGGAGTTTAAATGGCGATTTTTTACCATGCACAATTGACACTGAGGAAGCCGTTTCACGGCGAAACGCGTTTGTCTTTTGATGGGGTGACGGGGGTCTGTCAATAAACTGAAGAAAACATCCAGCTCCGAGTGCCGTCTGCTTTCTTGGATGCGAGCGAGCGTGTAGCGGTATTACGCGGTTCACCACCGCGAGACGAGAGCACCCGGGACGTGTTTGGAGCGACGGCGGTGATCATCTTGTACAGGAAGTTAATTTGGCCGTCCGCCCCGAGGGAACAAGGATTCATCACGGTGCCAGCATTTCGGAAACCGACGAGAACGTAGGAACCACGGAGGAACCTGCGAGCAGCCTGCCCAAATCCGTATGACCGCGGAGTGCCGCCAGCCGCCGCGGACGTCGGAAGACGGTAAGAGCAGCTTGCACAAGTACCCGGAGAATGTTCTTTTGATTATTTCCCTCAGTCCCGCTGTGAGCATACCTGACAGACCCCCCTTGAGACTCTCTAGTAACCCCATACCAAGATATCGCTGAAATTAACACAGCGGTCAACGCTAGTGCCACGGACTCCCTCGACATTATGTCCCTGATTGCGGATAGGGAGAAGGAGGCGGATGATGTTTTCAAAAGTTTGAATACCGTCACAAAAAGATCTGAAACTGCGAAGTCGTCCCAAGCACCATTGAATAACTTACAGACTTTGTTTCACCAACTTGAAAAAATCCAAGAACGAGAAATTAGGAAGTGGTGGGAAGCGACGTCATTACAGAGATATGTAGACTGCAATAGGGTCCCCAGAGGCCTACGCATCTTCACCATTCCTTCCTATGAAAATCCAGATCCCCAGCTGTTGAAAGACTGGGCAGCCTACACAGCTGATTCAAGCAAGGGCATGTTACTGTTGCTCATTAAGTATGCATGGAGCGATAGGGACAAAGCCCTTAATGAAATACAGAAAATAGAAGACCTAATCGCAAAAGAGAAAGACACAAAGAGCACCGAAGAATTACGTGCAATCATGCAAAAGCGTCTGAAAGAATATGAGGGCGGAATCAAAAAGAGGAAGCAAACGAAGTTCCAAAGGGACGAGCAAGACTATCTTACGGGCAGGATACTTACTTTCGCGAAGAAATTCGATGCAACACGAAAAAGGCTGGCCCAGGGAACCCAACAGGCAAAACAATATGTTACCTCTGAATCTGAGGTCTCGGCATCTGAAGATGAGGCGCCCAGAACAAGCGGGCTACAAAACACGGGACCCAATCAAGAGGAGCCTTTTTTAGACGAATTTCAGGTCATGCAGGAGACAAGACAGCGCCCCCCACCTCAGAAGGCGAAAAAATCTACAAAAAAAGGAGGAAAATCAGACGGGGCAGAAGGGGTCGCCCAAGATACTGCACCCATGATGACCCGAAGCAGGGGCAGGAGGGGAAGACGCTAAAGAACGAAAACACCATAATAAACCTCTCTCAGAGAAAACTCACGACCTATGAGGAAAGAGTACTGAGCAGGGGTATGACTTTCTGTCCAACTGCCAAATTTGACCCCGTGGAGACGAGGATTGATATCTTCAAATTTGTTCGAAAATTAAAACTGGACAAAATCCATGCCAATCGTCCATCACCAGACCAAGCGAAGAAAACTGACTCTATGGATGGAACAACCAACGATCTCAGGGACGAAGATCTGTCCCTCCTCCAGATTACACACTCCTTAGCCGGCACTGAAGACCTACCGAGCTCAAGTGAGGTTCTCAGGAGGGAAGAAATTACACAAAAACGGGATCCTAGCAACCTCAAGAAAAAGTCGAGATTCCTACCTCATGCCACGCATGACGCCATTGATGTCTTCAATGATGCGGTTTTACAGGACCTGGAGAAATTAGCTGCCCAACAAGTGGAAATCTCAAGTAAAAATTCAAACATCTCAAGTATGGAGTGGCAAGCCATAAGATCGCTCAAGGAAGATAACTCAATAGAGATCAAACCCTCAGACAAGGGAGGGAACATAGTTATCTTTGATAAAAATCAATACAAACTAGAGGCCCTCAGACAACTGGAGGACAGAGACTGCTATGAGACGATTAATAAGAAAGAATTTGAGCAATGTATCCTTGAATATCATGGACTTTTGAAAATGTGGCGAGATGACGGTATGTTGAGCAAAAATGAATATGAATACCTATATTGCGAACATCCAATCATTCCCACATTTTACCACCTGCCGAAGGTGCACAAAGACATCAGGCACCCTCCAGGAAGACCAATCGTCTCCTCAATTGGCAGTCTCTTGGAAGCAACCTCTAGATTCATTGATAACTACCTCTCTCCATTCGTCAAGGATCTTCCGTCCTTCGTCAGGGATACACAAGATTTCCTGAGGATAATTGATGGGATACACTGGGACACTGAGATGTTATTCATTACTCTAGACGTTGCAAACTTGTACACGTCCATAGGACATCAAGATGGACTCCAAGCGATCGAATGGTTCCTAAAAAAGAAGAACATGCAATTTCACCAACATAATCGCATGTTACTGAGAATGACTGAATTCTGTCTCTTTAACAATATCTTTCTGTTTGCAGGTACATTATACCGCCAAATCAGGGGGACCGCCATGGGCACGTGCTTCGCCCCCAGCTACGCGAACCTATTCGTGGGCTGGTGGGAGAAGCACGTGGCCTGGGGGGGGACCAACGAGTACTGCCTTGACCATATCATGGTCTGGACAAGGTACATAGATGACCTGTTTGTTGTGTGGCGGGGCGACAGACCCTCGGCTGAGAGGTTTGTGGCAACGCTCAACAACAACAGTCTAAACCTGAGGTTTACCAGTGAAATAAGTGAGAGGTCAGTCCACTATCTAGATCTAGAGGTTTTTTCGGCAGGGGGTAGTATACAAACTAAACTCTACCGCAAACCTACGGCAGGAAATGCTGTACTTCACGCTGCCAGTCACCACCCTAAATCAATGGTGAAAAACATCCCATATGGCGAACTATTGCGCATTAAACGGAATTGCTCTGAAACCAGCGATTTCCTAGATGCACAAGAGGCAGCGATATCTAGATTCCAAGAACGGGGCTACTCAAAAACATCTTTAGTAGCAGCCTCAAAGAAAGTGGAACAGAAAGATAGAAAAGACCTCCTGGTAACCAAGAACAAACAGGTAGAGACAGAATCTACAACGAGGATGATAACAACTTACAATATGAGATCGAAAGAATTGGTCCAAATTTTTAATAACAACTGGCATATTCTGACTACAGACAACATCTTGAAGAACAGAATATCGCCCAGACCTTTGATCACATACAGACGTTGTCAGTCACTCGGTGATCATTTGACCAGGAGTCACTACACTGAGCCCCCTATAACGCCAAGATCCAAACCCATACAAGGTTTTTATCCTTGCATGCACTGCAAAGCGTGCAAGTATAGCCAGAAGAAGACCAAATATGAGGGTAGACCGAAAGATCCACGACCAACCAGGAATATCACGAAATTCCTGAATTGCAACTCGGAATTCGTTGTATATATTCTGGTTTGTCCGTGCTCCAAGAGATACGTTGGTAGTACCATCAATCCAGCGAAGAAGCGTATCTTGGAGCTCATGCGTGCCATCACAAACAGGGATAAGAACTATCCGGTGGCACGCCACTTCGAGACCCACCATAACAGCAACAGGGATCTCTTGTCATTCTATTTAATTGATCAACTTGGGAGACAAGAAAGGGGTGGCGACAAGATCAGAACCCTCAGGGCTATGGAATCCAAATACATCATAGACCTCCAAACAATGAAACCGACAGGTCTTAATAATGATGAGGAACTTTGGGTTCATCTGGATTGATCAATAGGGGTGTCTCTGTTCAAGTAATATTAGGCAACTTCTGAAAACAATATATGATAACATCATCTGCCGCATTCATCCCTGCACACAGTATATATGTCAACAATACACTTTCATCAGGGAGTCACATGCCCATACAGGGCTAGATGTATAATAATAAAAAACAAACATGCCCATTCAGGGCGTTATAGCAACTTTAGGACTCACATACATGTATGAAATAACACGTAAGAGATAGACCATATGTACATGATGCACTTTGACATATGATTGTGTAAAGAAGGTTGAATTACATCTATATTTCCCTTCAGTGAATTAAGTGGTTCCCCTTATAGATCACCTCGCGGGGGACACTCAATGATATTTATTATCAACATCTCAAATTTAAAAGTATCACAATACATATACATTTATATTGATATAATGTATAATTGTACATATTATGATTTAAATCGGTCGAAAACGTTATCTCTTTAAGTTGTTTGTGAGCGAAAGAATGTCTAAACACATCACGAGGGAAGTTTTTGCCCTCTTGTTTTTTTTAACGCACGAGCACTTTATTGATCGCCATTTCTCCTATGTTGCATAGAGAAGCAGTAAGCATTTGCACCTTACAATATGTCTGCCGCTATTTTCATGTACTGTTTGGCTTAGTCCTCTTTCTATTGTTGATAAGAGTTGGAGTTTAAATGGCGATTTTTTACCATGCACAATTGACACTGAGGAAGCCGTTTCACGGCGAAACGCGTTTGTCTTTTGATGGGGTGACGGGGGTCTGTCAATAAACTGAAGAAAACATCCAGCTCCGAGTGCCGTCTGCTTTCTTGGATGCGAGCGAGCGTGTAGCGGTATTACGCGGTTCACCACCGCGAGACGAGAGCACCCGGGACGTGTTTGGAGCGACGGCGGTGATCATCTTGTGCAGGAAGTTAATTTGGCCGTCCGCCCCGAGGGAACAAGGATTCATCACGGTGCCAGCATTTCGGAAACCGACGAGAACGTAGGAACCACGGAGGAACCTGCGAGCAGCCTGCCCAAATCCGTATGACCGCGGAGTGCCGCCAGCCGCCGCGGACGTCGGAAGACGGTAAGAGCAGCTTGCACAAGTACCCGGAGAATGTTCTTTTGATTATTTCCCTCAGTCCCGCTGTGAGCATACCTGACAGACCCCCCTTGAGACTCTCTAGTAACCCCATACCAAGATATCGCTGAAATTAACACAGCGGTCAACGCTAGTGCCACGGACTCCCTCGACATTATGTCCCTGATTGCGGATAGGGAGAAGGAGGCGGATGATGTTTTCAAAAGTTTGAATACCGTCACAAAAAGATCTGAAACTGCGAAGTCGTCCCAAGCACCATTGAATAACTTACAGACTTTGTTTCACCAACTTGAAAAAATCCAAGAACGAGAAATTAGGAAGTGGTGGGAAGCGACGTCATTACAGAGATATGTAGACTGCAATAGGGTCCCCAGAGGCCTACGCATCTTCACTATTCCTTCCTATGAAAATCCAGATCCCCAGCTGTTGAAAGACTGGGCAGCCTACACAGCTGATTCAAGCAAGGGCATGTTACTGTTGCTCATTAAGTATGCATGGAGCGATAGGGACAAAGAAATGAAATACAGAAAATAGAAGACCTAATCGCAAAAGAGAAGGACACAAAGAGCACCGAAGAATTACGTGCAATCATGCAAAAGCGTCTGAAAGAATATGAGGGCGGAATCAAAAAGAGGAAGCAAACGAAGTTCCAAAGGGACGAGCAAGACTATCTTACGGGCAGGATACTTACTTTCGCGAAGAAATTCGACGCAACACGAAAAAGGCTGGCCCAGGGAACCCAACAGGCAAAACAATATGTTACCTCTGAATCTGAGGTCTCGGCATCTGAAGATGAGGCGCCCAGAACAAGCGGGCTACAAAACACGGGACCCAATCAAGAGGAGCCTTTTTTAGACGAATTTCAGGTCATGCAGGAGACAAGACAGCGCCCCCCACCTCAGAAGGCGAAAAAATCTACAAAAAAAGGAGGAAAAGCAGAAGGGGTCGCCCAAGATACTGCACCCATGATGACCCGAAGCAGGGGCAGGAGGGGAAGACGCTAAAGAACGAAAACACCATAATAAACCTCT
The DNA here is from genome assembly GCF_964263255.1 of Lissotriton vulgaris. Classification (NCBI taxonomy): domain Eukaryota; kingdom Metazoa; phylum Chordata; class Amphibia; order Caudata; family Salamandridae; genus Lissotriton; species Lissotriton vulgaris. The sequence goes on from NC_141696.1 coordinate 1,498,377,960, forward strand.
CTCAGAGAAAACTCACGACCTATGAGGAAAGAGTACTGAGCAGGGGTATGACTTTCTGTCCAACTGCCAAATTTGACCCCGTGGAGACGAGGATTGATATCTTCAAATTTGTTCGAAAATTAAAACTGGACAAAATCCATGCCAATCGTCCATCACCAGACCAAGCGAAGAAAACTGACTCTATGGATGGAACAACCAACGATCTCAGGGACGAAGATCTGTCCCTCCTCCAGATTACACACTCCTTAGCCGGCACTGAAGACCTACCGAGCTCAAGTGAGGTTCTCAGGAGGGAAGAAATTACACAAAAACGGGATCCTAGCAACCTCAAGAAAAAGTCGAGATTCCTACCTCATGCCACGCATGACGCCATTGATGTCTTCAATGATGCGGTTTTACAGGACCTGGAGAAATTAGCTGCCCAACAAGTGGAAATCTCAAGTAAAAATTCAAACATCTCAAGTATGGAGTGGCAAGCCATAAGATCGCTCAAGGAAGATAACTCAATAGAGATCAAACCCTCAGACAAGGGAGGGAACATAGTTATCTTTGATAAAAATCAATACAAACTAGAGGCCCTCAGACAACTGGAGGACAGAGACTGCTATGAGACGATTAATAAGAAAGAATTTGAGCAATGTATCCTTGAATATCATGGACTTTTGAAAATGTGGCGAGATGACGGTATGTTGAGCAAAAATGAATATGAATACCTATATTGCGAACATCCAATCATTCCCACATTTTACCACCTGCCGAAGGTGCACAAAGACATCAGGCACCCTCCAGGAAGACCAATCGTCTCCTCAATTGGCAGTCTCTTGGAAGCAACCTCTAGATTCATTGATAACTACCTCTCTCCATTCGTCAAGGATCTTCCGTCCTTCGTCAGGGATACACAAGATTTCCTGAGGATAATTGATGGGATACACTGGGACACTGAGATGTTATTCATTACTCTAGACGTTGCAAACTTGTACACGTCCATAGGACATCAAGATGGACTCCAAGCGATCGAATGGTTCCTAAAAAAGAAGAACATGCAATTTCACCAACATAATCGCATGTTACTGAGAATGACTGAATTCTGTCTCTTTAACAATATCTTTCTGTTTGCAGGTACATTATACCGCCAAATCAGGGGGACCGCCATGGGCACGTGCTTCGCCCCCAGCTACGCGAACCTATTCGTGGGCTGGTGGGAGAAGCACGTGGCCTGGGGGGGGACCAACGAGTACTGCCTTGACCATATCATGGTCTGGACAAGGTACATAGATGACCTGTTTGTTGTGTGGCGGGGCGACAGACCCTCGGCTGAGAGGTTTGTGGCAACGCTCAACAACAACAGTCTAAACCTGAGGTTTACCAGTGAAATAAGTGAGAGGTCAGTCCACTATCTAGATCTAGAGGTTTTTTCGGCAGGGGGTAGTATACAAACTAAACTCTACCGCAAACCTACGGCAGGAAATGCTGTACTTCACGCTGCCAGTCACCACCCTAAATCAATGGTGAAAAACATCCCATATGGCGAACTATTGCGCATTAAACGGAATTGCTCTGAAACCAGCGATTTCCTAGATGCACAAGAGGCAGCGATATCTAGATTCCAAGAACGGGGCTACTCAAAAACATCTTTAGTAGCAGCCTCAAAGAAAGTGGAACAGAAAGATAGAAAAGACCTCCTGGTAACCAAGAACAAACAGGTAGAGACAGAATCTACAACGAGGATGATAACAACTTACAATATGAGATCGAAAGAATTGGTCCAAATTTTTAATAACAACTGGCATATTCTGACTACAGACAACATCTTGAAGAACAGAATATCGCCCAGACCTTTGATCACATACAGACGTTGTCAGTCACTCGGTGATCATTTGACCAGGAGTCACTACACTGAGCCCCCTATAACGCCAAGATCCAAACCCATACAAGGTTTTTATCCTTGCATGCACTGCAAAGCGTGCAAGTATAGCCAGAAGAAGACCAAATATGAGGGTAGACCGAAAGATCCACGACCAACCAGGAATATCACGAAATTCCTGAATTGCAACTCGGAATTCGTTGTATATATTCTGGTTTGTCCGTGCTCCAAGAGATACGTTGGTAGTACCATCAATCCAGCGAAGAAGCGTATCTTGGAGCTCATGCGTGCCATCACAAACAGGGATAAGAACTATCCGGTGGCACGCCACTTCGAGACCCACCATAACAGCAACAGGGATCTCTTGTCATTCTATTTAATTGATCAACTTGGGAGACAAGAAAGGGGTGGCGACAAGATCAGAACCCTCAGGGCTATGGAATCCAAATACATCATAGACCTCCAAACAATGAAACCGACAGGTCTTAATAATGATGAGGAACTTTGGGTTCATCTGGATTGATCAATAGGGGTGTCTCTGTTCAAGTAATATTAGGCAACTTCTGAAAACAATATATGATAACATCATCTGCCGCATTCATCCCTGCACACAGTATATATGTCAACAATACACTTTCATCAGGGAGTCACATGCCCATACAGGGCTAGATGTATAATAATAAAAAACAAACATGCCCATTCAGGGCGTTATAGCAACTTTAGGACTCACATACATGTATGAAATAACACGTAAGAGATAGACCATATGTACATGATGCACTTTGACATATGATTGTGTAAAGAAGGTTGAATTACATCTATATTTCCCTTCAGTGAATTAAGTGGTTCCCCTTATAGATCACCTCGCGGGGGACACTCAATGATATTTATTATCAACATCTCAAATTTAAAAGTATCACAATACATATACATTTATATTGATATAATGTATAATTGTACATATTATGATTTAAATCGGTCGAAAACGTTATCTCTTTAAGTTGTTTGTGAGCGAAAGAATGTCTAAACACATCACGAGGGAAGTTTTTGCCCTCTTGTTTTTTTTAACGCACGAGCACTTTATTGATCGCCATTTCTCCTATGTTGCATAGAGAAGCAGTAAGCATTTGCACCTTACAATATGTCTGCCGCTATTTTCATGTACTGTTTGGCTTAGTCCTCTTTCTATTGTTGATAAGAGTTGGAGTTTAAATGGCGATTTTTTACCATGCACAATTGACACTGAGGAAGCCGTTTCACGGCGAAACGCGTTTGTCTTTTGATGGGGTGACGGGGGTCTGTCAATAAACTGAAGAAAACATCCAGCTCCGAGTGCCGTCTGCTTTCTTGGATGCGAGCGAGCGTGTAGCGGTATTACGCGGTTCACCACCGCGAGACGAGAGCACCCGGGACGTGTTTGGAGCGACGGCGGTGATCATCTTGTGCAGGAAGTTAATTTGGCCGTCCGCCCCGAGGGAACAAGGATTCATCACGGTGCCAGCATTTCGGAAACCGACGAGAACGTAGGAACCACGGAGGAACCTGCGAGCAGCCTGCCCAAATCCGTATGACCGCGGAGTGCCGCCAGCCGCCGCGGACGTCGGAAGACGGTAAGAGCAGCTTGCACAAGTACCCGGAGAATGTTCTTTTGATTATTTCCCTCAGTCCCGCTGTGAGCATACCTGACAGACCCCCCTTGAGACTCTCTAGTAACCCCATACCAAGATATCGCTGAAATTAACACAGCGGTCAACGCTAGTGCCACGGACTCCCTCGACATTATGTCCCTGATTGCGGATAGGGAGAAGGAGGCGGATGATGTTTTCAAAAGTTTGAATACCGTCACAAAAAGATCTGAAACTGCGAAGTCGTCCCAAGCACCATTGAATAACTTACAGACTTTGTTTCACCAACTTGAAAAAATCCAAGAACGAGAAATTAGGAAGTGGTGGGAAGCGACGTCATTACAGAGATATGTAGACTGCAATAGGGTCCCCAGAGGCCTACGCATCTTCACTATTCCTTCCTATGAAAATCCAGATCCCCAGCTGTTGAAAGACTGGGCAGCCTACACAGCTGATTCAAGCAAGGGCATGTTACTGTTGCTCATTAAGTATGCATGGAGCGATAGGGACAAAGAAATGAAATACAGAAAATAGAAGACCTAATCGCAAAAGAGAAGGACACAAAGAGCACCGAAGAATTACGTGCAATCATGCAAAAGCGTCTGAAAGAATATGAGGGCGGAATCAAAAAGAGGAAGCAAACGAAGTTCCAAAGGGACGAGCAAGACTATCTTACGGGCAGGATACTTACTTTCGCGAAGAAATTCGACGCAACACGAAAAAGGCTGGCCCAGGGAACCCAACAGGCAAAACAATATGTTACCTCTGAATCTGAGGTCTCGGCATCTGAAGATGAGGCGCCCAGAACAAGCGGGCTACAAAACACGGGACCCAATCAAGAGGAGCCTTTTTTAGACGAATTTCAGGTCATGCAGGAGACAAGACAGCGCCCCCCACCTCAGAAGGCGAAAAAATCTACAAAAAAAGGAGGAAAAGCAGAAGGGGTCGCCCAAGATACTGCACCCATGATGACCCGAAGCAGGGGCAGGAGGGGAAGACGCTAAAGAACGAAAACACCATAATAAACCTCTCTCAGAGAAAACTCACGACCTATGAGGAAAGAGTACTGAGCAGGGGTATGACTTTCTGTCCAACTGCCAAATTTGACCCCGTGGAGACGAGGATTGATATCTTCAAATTTGTTCGAAAATTAAAACTGGACAAAATCCATGCCAATCGTCCATCACCAGACCAAGCGAAGAAAACTGACTCTATGGATGGAACAACCAACGATCTCAGGGACGAAGATCTGTCCCTCCTCCAGATTACACACTCCTTAGCCGGCACTGAAGACCTACCGAGCTCAAGTGAGGTTCTCAGGAGGGAAGAAATTACACAAAAACGGGATCCTAGCAACCTCAAGAAAAAGTCGAGATTCCTACCTCATGCCACGCATGACGCCATTGATGTCTTCAATGATGCGGTTTTACAGGACCTGGAGAAATTAGCTGCCCAACAAGTGGAAATCTCAAGTAAAAATTCAAACATCTCAAGTATGGAGTGGCAAGCCATAAGATCGCTCAAGGAAGATAACTCAATAGAGATCAAACCCTCAGACAAGGGAGGGAACATAGTTATCTTTGATAAAAATCAATACAAACTAGAGGCCCTCAGACAACTGGAGGACAGAGACTGCTATGAGACGATTAATAAGAAAGAATTTGAGCAATGTATCCTTGAATATCATGGACTTTTGAAAATGTGGCGAGATGACGGTATGTTGAGCAAAAATGAATATGAATACCTATATTGCGAACATCCAATCATTCCCACATTTTACCACCTGCCGAAGGTGCACAAAGACATCAGGCACCCTCCAGGAAGACCAATCGTCTCCTCAATTGGCAGTCTCTTGGAAGCAACCTCTAGATTCATTGATAACTACCTCTCTCCATTCGTCAAGGATCTTCCGTCCTTCGTCAGGGATACACAAGATTTCCTGAGGATAATTGATGGGATACACTGGGACACTGAGATGTTATTCATTACTCTAGACGTTGCAAACTTGTACACGTCCATAGGACATCAAGATGGACTCCAAGCGATCGAATGGTTCCTAAAAAAGAAGAACATGCAATTTCACCAACATAATCGCATGTTACTGAGAATGACTGAATTCTGTCTCTTTAACAATATCTTTCTGTTTGCAGGTACATTATACCGCCAAATCAGGGGGACCGCCATGGGCACGTGCTTCGCCCCCAGCTACGCGAACCTATTCGTGGGCTGGTGGGAGAAGCACGTGGCCTGGGGGGGGACCAACGAGTACTGCCTTGACCATATCATGGTCTGGACAAGGTACATAGATGACCTGTTTGTTGTGTGGCGGGGCGACAGACCCTCGGCTGAGAGGTTTGTGGCAACGCTCAACAACAACAGTCTAAACCTGAGGTTTACCAGTGAAATAAGTGAGAGGTCAGTCCACTATCTAGATCTAGAGGTTTTTTCGGCAGGGGGTAGTATACAAACTAAACTCTACCGCAAACCTACGGCAGGAAATGCTGTACTTCACGCTGCCAGTCACCACCCTAAATCAATGGTGAAAAACATCCCATATGGCGAACTATTGCGCATTAAACGGAATTGCTCTGAAACCAGCGATTTCCTAGATGCACAAGAGGCAGCGATATCTAGATTCCAAGAACGGGGCTACTCAAAAACATCTTTAGTAGCAGCCTCAAAGAAAGTGGAACAGAAAGATAGAAAAGACCTCCTGGTAACCAAGAACAAACAGGTAGAGACAGAATCTACAACGAGGATGATAACAACTTACAATATGAGATCGAAAGAATTGGTCCAAATTTTTAATAACAACTGGCATATTCTGACTACAGACAACATCTTGAAGAACAGAATATCGCCCAGACCTTTGATCACATACAGACGTTGTCAGTCACTCGGTGATCATTTGACCAGGAGTCACTACACTGAGCCCCCTATAACGCCAAGATCCAAACCCATACAAGGTTTTTATCCTTGCATGCACTGCAAAGCGTGCAAGTATAGCCAGAAGAAGACCAAATATGAGGGTAGACCGAAAGATCCACGACCAACCAGGAATATCACGAAATTCCTGAATTGCAACTCGGAATTCGTTGTATATATTCTGGTTTGTCCGTGCTCCAAGAGATACGTTGGTAGTACCATCAATCCAGCGAAGAAGCGTATCTTGGAGCTCATGCGTGCCATCACAAACAGGGATAAGAACTATCCGGTGGCACGCCACTTCGAGACCCACCATAACAGCAACAGGGATCTCTTGTCATTCTATTTAATTGATCAACTTGGGAGACAAGAAAGGGGTGGCGACAAGATCAGAACCCTCAGGGCTATGGAATCCAAATACATCATAGACCTCCAAACAATGAAACCGACAGGTCTTAATAATGATGAGGAACTTTGGGTTCATCTGGATTGATCAATAGGGGTGTCTCTGTTCAAGTAATATTAGGCAACTTCTGAAAACAATATATGATAACATCATCTGCCGCATTCATCCCTGCACACAGTATATATGTCAACAATACACTTTCATCAGGGAGTCACATGCCCATACAGGGCTAGATGTATAATAATAAAAAACAAACATGCCCATTCAGGGCGTTATAGCAACTTTAGGACTCACATACATGTATGAAATAACACGTAAGAGATAGACCATATGTACATGATGCACTTTGACATATGATTGTGTAAAGAAGGTTGAATTACATCTATATTTCCCTTCAGTGAATTAAGTGGTTCCCCTTATAGATCACCTCGCGGGGGACACTCAATGATATTTATTATCAACATCTCAAATTTAAAAGTATCACAATACATATACATTTATATTGATATAATGTATAATTGTACATATTATGATTTAAATCGGTCGAAAACGTTATCTCTTTAAGTTGTTTGTGAGCGAAAGAATGTCTAAACACATCACGAGGGAAGTTTTTGCCCTCTTGTTTTTTTTAACGCACGAGCACTTTATTGATCGCCATTTCTCCTATGTTGCATAGAGAAGCAGTAAGCATTTGCACCTTACAATATGTCTGCCGCTATTTTCATGTACTGTTTGGCTTAGTCCTCTTTCTATTGTTGATAAGAGTTGGAGTTTAAATGGCGATTTTTTACCATGCACAATTGACACTGAGGAAGCCGTTTCACGGCGAAACGCGTTTGTCTTTTGATGGGGTGACGGGGGTCTGTCAATAAACTGAAGAAAACATCCAGCTCCGAGTGCCGTCTGCTTTCTTGGATGCGAGCGAGCGTGTAGCGATATATATATATATATATATATATATATATATATATATATATATGTATATATATATAGATATATATATATATATCTATATATATATATATATATATACACATACACACACACACTCACACACACACACACAAAAAAGAAGGAAAGAACTCTGGGTAGTTCTCAAGTTTAGTTGGAAAGCAGCTTCAGTATAGAGCACTCTTAACACCAGCGACACTCTAAGTTTGCTCACCTTAAATGTCTGCTTTTCTATCAAAGTATTTAAGAGTAGGATTAGGACAGTGCCATCCATGACGAGATAGAAAGGGACAAAGTCTTTTACCATTTCTACAGCAAAGTTTTTAAGCATAGGATTAGCACAGTGCTATCCTTACCGAGCTGTAAAATGGCCAAAGCCGTTTACCACTCCAGGCACAGTATTACAGCTTTGGATTGGTAAATATAATCCAAGCCAACCTGAAATGAATAAAATCCCTGACAAGTGTTTTGCTCTCATTAGAGCTCTTCAGAGAGGTACAGCTGTGTCCAGACACAAGGGAGCACCCAGTATAAGTCAACACAATTCCCTTTCAGGCATAGAGTGACGCATAAATTATGCAAAAAAAGAAGCAGAGAACTCTGAGTAGTTCTCAAGTTTAGCTTCTTTTTTTGCATAATGTACGCATGCGCATTGAGGCGGCCGCAACTTTTATACACTGAGTGTCTGTGACTTATCAATGTCCCGATTCTCCCATTAGTCATTTCCTATCGGAAGTACTTAACCTCCGGTTGGTCTGAGATTTATTCTCTCCTACGGCATATGTTGACTGTGGAGCTACCACTGCGGACTATACCTCTTACTACACTTCCAAGACTCTCCATGATCATTTACCATAAGCCTTGAAAAAGTCGTTTTACGACGAAACACATGTCAGCTGTTGCTTAACTGGACATTTGGAATAAATATTATGGAACCAACCTTTTGTCTTTATATACTTTTTGCTGCTTGCTGCTGAGCTTATTTTGAACAGACCTGCTAGAGCTACGGACCTTCACACTGCATTTCTTCGGTGGTGCTCTGAACATTCTTGCGTATAACATTTAGGGCCTGCTTGGCTGATGAGTGTTTTGGGATACCAAAAAGCAGCTGGGCCACAGAGTTCTGGAGAACCTGCAGTTTAACAAGGAGTGCCTTGTTTATGCCAATCAGAAGGGCGTTACAGTAGTCCAGCATAGACAAGACCACTGTTTTTTGAAGTTATGAAAGGAAAACTTTCCTCACAATTTCCAATGTATGAAAAGTGGATGATGTGATCGCTTTCACGTGATGGGAGAAGGACAGGGTTGCATCAAAAATGACTCCCAGGTTTTTCGCATTAGTGGCTGGAATGGGGGTGGGGGGCAATTCCATAGGCCACCAGTCAGAGGACCAGAAGGACAGATCTCTGCCGAAAAGTAGAACCTCGGTCTTATTAGAGTTCCTCTTAAGGCAGTTCTACTCACCTGTCGCATACAGGCATGAAAGTTGTGAGCTGCGTCCTGAATAATATTTGAAATAGAAACAATAATCTGGGTATCGTCTGCATATGACATCATGGCAAACCCGTGAGATTTAATCAATCTGGCTAGGGGGACAACGTACACATTAAAAAGGGTTGGGCTCATTGACAAGCCCTGTGGGACCCCACGTGGGAGCTTGAAACTCTGGGACCTGAATCAGTCAGCTTCCACAAATTGTTCACGATCCATAAGGAACGATTTGAAAAGAGAAAGGGGCTGCGCCTGCTTTGCCACTTTCTTGAGGGCGATTTATCAGGAGGCTGTGATCTACAGTATCAAACGCCACTGAAAGGTCCAGTAGTATCAGGGCAGCCATGCATCCATTATCCACGGAGCGCCTGATTTCTTCTGACGCTTTGATCAATGCAAGCTTGATGCTATGTTCACTCTAAAAACCATACTGTGTTGAGTCTAAGATATGATTGTTATTAATGAACGTGGATAGTACTTAGTTCATATATTTTTCCAGAAGTTTGGCTGGTAGAGCCAGGCAAGCAATTGGACTGTATTTGCCTGGGTCTATTTTATCCAAGTTTTTCTTTTTTTGAGTGGTAAAATAGAGGTATTTTTCCAGATTTTTAGGGAAAGTTCCAGTTTTAATGGCTAGGTTAAATATCTCGGTGAGTAGATGGGTGACTACCTCGTTCGCAGAGTGCATTATCTTTGGAGGGCAAGGGTCCAAAAGTGATCCGGAATTGGTGGCAGACAGAAGTTTAGAGACTTGCTTGTACGTTATGGTCAGAAAATCTGAGCGATGGGAGATGCAGAAAATATTTGGGATCACATAAATCTGCTCTCTGCATCAGAAAGTGCAGACTGAGTGTCAATCAATCAATCAAGAAATTTGTATCGCGCTCTACTCACCCAGAGGGTCTCAAGGCGTTTGGGGGGGGGGGTCCGTTATTGCTCGAATAGCCAGGTCTTGAGTTGCTTCCTGAAGGAGAGGTGGTCTTGAGTAAGACGGAGATGGATGGGGAGGGAGTTCCAGTTCTTGGCTGCCAGGTAGGAGAAGGATCTTCCTCCCATGGTGGCTTTTCGGATGCGTGGCACGGCGGCGAGAGCGCGGCTGGTCGATCGTAGTTGGCGGGTGGGAGTGTAGAAGGTCAGGCGGTCGTGGAGGTACCTGGGGCCTAGGTCGCGTACGGGCTTTGTGTGCGTGGGTGAGGAGGCGGAACGTGATTCTTTTGCTGACGGGGAGCCAGTGCAGGTCTTTCAGGTGCCCGGAGATGTGGCTGTGGCGGGGGATGTCCAGGATGAGTCGTGCGGAGGCGTTCTGGATGTGTTGGAGTCTTTTCTGCAGTTTGGCGGTGGTTTCGGTGTAGAGGGTGTTTCCGTAGTCCAGCCGGCTGGTGACAAGTGCCTGGGTGACCGTCTTCCTGGTTTCGGTGGGGATCCAACGGAAGATCTTTCGGAGCATGCGTAGGATGTTGAAACACGAGGACGAGACGGCGTTGACTTGTCTGGTCATCGACAGGGAGGAGTCCTGGATGAAGCCCAGGTTGCGTGCGTGGTCCGTTGGTTTGGGTGCGCTGCCTAGGGCCGCGCGCCACCAGGAGTTGTCCCAGGCAGATGGTGATGGTCCAAGGATGAGGACTTCCGTCTTGTCTGAGTTCAGTTTCAGACGGCTGTTCTTCATCCACTCTGCTACTTCTTTCATCCCTTCGTGCAGGTTGGTTCTGGTGGTGGCGGGGTCGTTGGTGAGGGAGAGGATCAGCTGGGTGTCGTCGGCGTAGGAGATAATGTTGAGGCTGTGTTGGCGTGCGATGGCTGCGAGCGGGCTCATGTACACGCTGAAGAGGGTGGGGCTGAGTGATGAACCTTGTGGTACGCCGCAGTTGACTTCGTGGCCTCTGATCTGAACGGGGGGAGGCGGGTTCTCTGGTTCTTCCGGCGAGGAACGAAATGATCCACTCCAGTGCCTTCTCTTGGATTCCAACGTTGCTGAGGCGTTTTACTAGGGTGCGATGGCAGGCAGTATTGAACGCTGCAGAGAGGTCCAGGAGGATGAGGGCCGCTGTTTCCCCGTTGTCGAGCAGGGTTCGGATGTCGTCGGTGGCTGCGATGAGGGCGGTCTCCGTGCTGTGATTGGCTCGGAAGCCGGACTGTGAGTGGTCGAGGGATCCGTTCGTCTCGAGGAAGGCGGGCAGCTGTTTGTTGACGGTCTTCTCGATGACTTTGGCAGGAAACGGGAGGAGCGAGATGGGGGCGGTAGTTCTTGAGGTCGGTGGGGTCTGCTGATGGTTTCTTCAGAAGGGCGCAGAGTTCAGCGTGTTTCCAGCCCTCCGGGAAGGTGGCGGTGTTGAAGGAGCAGTTGATGATGTCCCGGAGTTGGGGTGTGATGACGGAGTCGGCCTTGTTGAAGACGTGGTGGGGGCATGGGTCGGTTGGTGATCCGGAGTGAATGGTGTTCGTGCGGGTGGTGTCTTCAGTGCTGACCGGGGTCCAGTCGCGGAGGGTGGTGGTGGGGGGCGTAGGTTCTGTGGTGGGGTGCGTGGTCTGTTCGCCGAAGCTGTTGTGTTTGTCTGCGATCTTGCTGTGGAAGAACGTGGCGAGTGAGTCGCAGAGGTCTTGTGAGGGAGTGATGTTGTTGTTTCCGGCACTGGGGTTGGAGAGCTCTTTGAAGATGCTGAAGAGCTCCTTGCTGTTGTGTGCGTTGTTGTCTAGTTGTTCCTTGAATGCTGTCTTCTTGGTGGTGTGGATCAGCTGGTGGTGTTTGCGGGTGGCGTGCTTGAGGGCGGTCATGTTGTCTGTGGTCGGGTTCTTTCGCCAGGCATTCTCGAGGGTGCGGCAGTTCTTCTTGAAGTTTTTGAGGTTGTCGTTGAACCACGGGGCTTTCTTGCTTCCGGAACTGCTGAGATGGGTTTTCAGGGGTGCGAGGTCGTCGGCGCAGTTGGTGATCCACTGTGCGAGGTTGAGGGCTGCTTGGTTGGGGTCCGTTGATCTGGTGGGGAGGGTTCTGATTCAGTGATGCGGTGAGCTACTCGGTGGTGATCTTGTTCCAGTTCCTGCGGGGAACCTGTTGCGGGAGGTGGTGACTTGTGGACTTTCTGAAGCTGAAGTGGGCGCAGCTCTGGTCTGTCCAGTGGAGTCCGGTGGAATGGCTGAAGGAGATGTGCTTGCTGGAGGAGAAGATTTGGTCAAGCGCGTGTCCGGCGTAGTGGGTGGGGTTATCGGTTATCGGTTACAGGTCTGGCGGCGAACGGATCATAAATACTCCATAGCTTAATACAAAAGGTAGATTTTAAGGTGTTACAAAAGGCTTGGTCTATTAAATTGTGTCTAGATATTTGAACTCGCTGCATTTCTGGACCGTAGCGAACAATTCTTTAGAATTATTCTTCTCTTTTTCAATTTTCCCCGAAAAATAATTGATCTTAGTTTTATGGATCGTTCCTTTGTATTGAGTCAGTAATTCCTTATATAGTTATTTTTCCTGTAATGCATAGGTATGTCCCCAGCACCTTTCTTGCCTGCGACATTGCCTTTTAAGAAGTCTTAGTTCTTCTGAAAATCAAGGTTCGGTGGGAGCCGTCCTGGTAATTTCCCCTGCTTTTTGAGGGTTGCTTGAACTGATGACGCAATCCAATTATGTAAATCTAGAGATGCTGTCTCAAGATCTTGAGATAAAAGGGGTCTGCTGAAGCCTAGTTGAGTGTTAAACCTAGTTCTATCCAAACAATGCCATTGGTATCGCCTATGACTTCTAGTTGGAGAATGACTATTGCCAGTTATAGAGGGTAATGTAAGAGTTAGCATAACCGCTGCATGGTCAGACCAGTGTAGTTGTAGGATATTTTTAAATTCCAGAAAAGGACAGTCTGTAAAAACGACATCCAAGAGTTGCCCAGCTCTATGGCTGGGGCCTCCTGTGATTTGTACTAAGCCTACACTGGTCAATAGGTTCAGGAGATCACTTGAGTCCTTACTTTGCTGGTTATCTAGATGAAAATTAGGATCCTCAAGAATAGTATAGTCCTGAGGAGTTGATTTTATATTCTAGTAGATGCCCCATGGTATGTAGAAAGTTAGCCCTAGGTCCGGGAGGCCGATAAACCAGCAGTACATTGAAATAGAATGTGTGATTGATGGCTAACTTAAAGGAGAGCACTTCACTATCAGGGCCTGTAGGGATCTCTTTTAAGGATGCTTTCAGATAGCCTTGATAGACTATTGCTAGCCCATCCCTTTTTTTTCTATGCTATCTTTCCTGGCGAATAAAAAGCTGTGGTGGACCGCAGAGCGGTGAAAATAAGGCAGAGGGTATTTTAAAATGTTAAAAAATGTAAAAGCAATTATCAAGTGCAATAGTAATGATAAAACAGTTCTCAAGTACAAAAAGCGCAAATTGTGCAACAAAGCGTAAGATGAGGGATGAGTTGAACGAGCAGTTTGGCAAACCTCAGTGAGTAACTATATTGTTGGAAACCTTAGATAAACATCTTGTATGCCTGTCTCACCTCACAAACCCTCAAAGATCTGTCGACTTGGACTCGTCTTTGCCTCTCGTGGATGGGGTGCATCACTGCGGTTAAGATGACTGTACTCCCCACATTTTAATATATTCCAGACTTTGCCCCTGGCTCCACCGAGGGATGGAGGATTAGCGGTTCCCAAGTTGCATTTGTACTACCAAGTCGCACAACTATGATTTGTGGTGGAGTGGAACTGACAATTTCCCGAGAAGCACTGGTCCTTTATGGATCAAACCGAGGTGTGGACGAAAATCTGGAAGGAGATTTGGCTTCCTCCAAAGCACAGGGCGTGGTGCCTCTTTTCTTCACCAATAACAAGCGCTACACTTAAGATCTGGGACGCTCTTGCGGTCAGATCAGGCTTGACTATTTTCCCTTCCCCGATGACCCCTCTCTTTGCTAATCCTGGTTTTGCTCCCAGAATGTGCCAAGAGCAGTTCCAATGCTGGATTGTTGGGGGCTGCAAGCAAGTAGGATGCCTTTTTGACATACATGGACCTATCCCCTTTGCCCAACTCCAAGCTGACTATTCCTTGACTGATGCAGACCGCTTCTCATATTTGCAGTTACGACACTGGATGATGGGTTCTGAGATGCACAGGATGCAGGGCGCCCGATGACCTCCTTTGAGAAATGGCTGCTACTCAAGCAGGATGATAGGTGTCCTATCTCCAAGCTTTACGTCTTCCTGGATGCCAAGAAGCCCCAGACTAAATCCAGGGGACAGCTTAGATGGGAGACCGAAATAGGCAGATAATTTCCTATAAAGCAACCGGACAATATATTATATTGAGTACATCACACAGCTCACACTATGGCTAGTACGGAAGCAGCATATAAAATTGCTTCCTATTGGTATCTCACCCCGATAGATATGGAGCACTCGGCGTTTAGGGGACGGTTGGCGTGGTTGTGGGAATCATGGGACCCTACTCCTTCTCCTGTGACACTGCCTGAAGCTCAGAAATTATTGGAATCAAGACGTAGATGATATTGATTCAGCATTCCGTACTGCTATCCCAGGGTACCCGGCATACACCATTTTTAGACTTTCGAATACCCTGACTTGTTCCTTGCGCTCTAGACGCGGGAGGCAAATTGTTTTCGCCTAGAAAGTAGCTCAGCAGGTTGTACTCTGTCTAAGGGTCACAGACAAGTCCCGAGATCATACCTCCAAGTTGCATAAACTGTGGTTCATTCTGGGGATGGAGAAGCTTTCATTATCAACGACCCCCAAGCACTCTTCCTACTTGGATCTTTTGTAGGAGTTCTGAGAGTTGACATGCCCAATATACCAGCAGCTCCTACTACTGATCCCAGATGTACCCTTATCCGAAGCTTAGGCTGATTCCTCCGGTTGCTACTCTGATCCTAACCCTGCTTGCCTAATGTTGTGTCTGTATACACTGACCGTTCTTTCCCGATATCAAAGGAGCAAAGGGTGGTTGGGGGAGGGTTTTGTTTATTTTCTTTGCTTAAGTTGTATTCTCATGCCTTTTCCATGCTTTCATCCTGTGTATCTTTTGCAGGAGGCAATGTTATTAAACAGAATTGATCCATAAAATCAATAAAAGAGCTACAGTGGTGATTTGGAGTGGTTTATAGTATGTCCTAAGGAGAATTAGAAGTTTTATCTGGGCAAGGTTAGGAGTTATTTTTTGAGAAAAAGGGGAGGAACAAAGTTTTGGCCAGACAATATCTGACGAATTCTGTAGGCCATCCTGAGACCATTCCTTCTGCCATTTCTGTTGTAGGAATTCGCAGAGCAAGGTGGATGTGGGACAGAGCTTAGCATAAATCTTGGCGGCTACTTTACGGCCTCTTTGAAGCTTGTTTAATAGGTATGAAGTGAGGTGGGTTTAAACGGGAAAGCTTTGTGCTTAGAGACTGCAACATTCAATTTGAGAAAATCATAGAAGTCAGAGAGGGGTAAGTTAAACTTTTGCGAAAGATCACAGAATTATAAAGGGTGAATTCTAGTGCAGAGTTAACCTACTGTAGAGATTCCTGTTGACCTCCATGAGCGAGCCATGGGGGAGGTGATGTCGAGTTTGATGTCCCTGTTGCACCAGATTGAAGACTGTAAGGAGTACCTAATTTTTATTTCGGAGAGGCGGAAATCAAGATGTAGCAGGGTATGTCGGGTATGGCTTAGGATCAAGTTGTTACGGAAAGCATGGTCCTTATAAATGTTTAAGAGGCATGGGAGGGGAAGGTTATTTGTTTATAGTCGTTCCAGTGAAAGCCATAGGGGACTGAAGTCTGGAGTACTGTAGAACCATTTCACCCCTTGGGCCGCCAGAAAAGCAAATTGTTATCTCTTGAAGTCAGCAATGTTGGCGCCAAGTGTTTTTTTTTTTAGGTGGAGTTTCTTTAATGAAATACGTGGTCTTACAGAATTTCAGAATAATTTATTGAGATGGCGGTCTAGGTTTTGAAAGAAGTCATTTAAGCAGAGGATAGGGGACATGGTCAATAAGTAGTTCACAATTGGAGTGGTGACCAGTTTTATGGATTCAAGTTTACCCCATCAAGTCAGAAACTTTGGTGACTAGCCATCTAAAATAGTTTGTACTTTCTGGAGTACTAAGGTTTCATGATGTTGGATAGATTTAATGAGGTTATCTTTGAATTTGAGGCCTAAGTATTCAGAAATTTGGGTTGCCTGTTAATCCGGAATTCCTAATACTTTCTTGGTGTAAGAATATTCAATGGACAAACTTATAATTTGTCTCTAATGAGAGTATACCCAGAAGTGGCAGCATATGAATCAATTTTAGACACCATTTTAATGATGGTGGCATGTTCAGTTATAATTAAAATATCATCTGCGTAAGCAGGCGTCTTAAAGGAACTACCCCCAATATTTGTGCGTACGGAGTTATTTTGTTCATTGAGCAACAGCAAAAGAGATTTGATGGCTAGGAGGAAAAGGGAAGGGGACAACCCTACTGTGTGCCTTGTTTGAGCTGTAAGGAGCATGGCAGTATCCTGTTGGAATGGATTTTAGAGCAGGGATTTAAATACCAGGCCATTACAATTTGTATGAATGATTCACCTAGGTTAAAACAAGACAAAGTGCATTTTAAAAAGGGCCATGCAACTTTATTGAATGTTTTTTCAGCATCCAGTGCTATCGCCGCAACTGGGGAGTTTGGGGATTTGGAGATCTGTAGTACATGTACCTGCAGTCTATTTTTTTTAAACTCTTTATTCATGACTGTATTCAGACAGTACATTGTACATATACCCATCATTTATATCATACAGTCTTTTCTCGTTTTCTCCCTTTAAACTATAGACATTTGACTTATTGTCTCACTTAACTGTGTTCATACAGGGCGTTAATGACTTCATATCTTGAGCAATTGTAGAATAATACATTCACATGCGAGGGTCCCTTCCAGTAATATCACAGTGTCCATCGGTCTTAGTATAACACTGGAACCACATGGTCAAGTCGTAGCCATTCCCCGTCCCACCCAACACCCTCCCCACCCCCGTACGTCTCCTAGCATCTCCGCCCATCTTGCACTGTCACCATTGGCCTTAGATGGGAAGAAATTCACCACTAATCGGCGTGTCCGGAAAATTATGCTCGTCTCGTCTGGCAAACCTGGGCGAGGCCCTATTCTCAGTCTCCCTTACTCCAGTCCAACAGTCTCAGTTATGCAGTCCCCGCCTGTGAGGGCGTCAAGTCTATATCCTCTAGCTCCAGCAGTATCCGTTCCCATTTTTGTGCAATTGGGTGTTTCCGTAGCCCTCGCTCCTCTTCTCTACACAGAATTACGCTTTCAGCCCTATCCCACTTTAACACTTCAGATCGCCAAGTCACTACAGCTGGGGGTCTTGCAGACTTCCACTTCATGGTCAAAGCTCTGACCGCCAACAACAGCGCCAGGTCCGTGAGTTTCATTGGGGCTTTATGTCCTTTGGGTCTTTTCCTATGTCCAATCAGGCTAGACATCGCTCCCTCCGGTATCTGCATGCCCGTAACAGTGTGAAGTATGTGTCGGACCTGTCCCCAATACTCACTTAGGCGTGGACAAGACCACATCATGTGGAGAAGACCGGCCTCTTCCGCCTGACACCGAGGGCAGCAGTGGGAGGAGGCAGGGAACATCTTGTGAATCCGCTGGGGGTTAAGATATGCCCTAAGCAGTACCATGACCTGTATTAATTTGAACTTCACATTCCTGGACACCCTTCTGGGGTGTTCCAGAACGATTTTCCAGGCCACGTCCGTCAGAACCGTCCCTGTGGCGTTGGAAGTCCCAACAGGGGGATAATGTCCGCGTAGGGCTGGGCTGCCGACGTGTACGTCAAAGCCTTTCGCCAACACATCAGAGCAGTGTGTAAGAGAGGATAGCAATCTCGGGGTATCTTGGCCCCGGGTAATAGGCGGGAGTGTAGCTCTCCTCGCGCTATCTGGTCGCTGGTGATATCAATTTCGTGCAGGCTCCTTCCCGCTATCCAGCGTGACAACCATTGCAGTTGACTCGCGTAGTAGTAGCCACGGAGGTCCGGCACTCCTAGCCCTCCCTTTCTGGTACTAATTTGAAGTTTTTTTAGACTTATTCTCCGCCGTCCAGATCTCCAAATGAGGTTTATCAGGATCGTATTTAGAGTGTTAAATATCTGTTGCGGGAGAAGAACTGGCAGGTTTACAAAATAATATAACATGCGGGGGAGCATCACCATTTTAGAAACCGCTATCCTTCCCATGACTGACAGCGGTAAGGACGCCCAGAATTGAACGCTACAGCGTAGGCCGGTAATAGTCCGCCTGATGTTACCATCAATCTGATTTTCCGGTCGTCTATATACGTTTATGCCTAGGTACTTGAACGTGGCCTGTGCTATCGGGCCGAAGACGGCTGAAATGCCAGAAACCGGTCCCCGGAAGCTTGTTTCCTTCCCAGTATAAGAATTGGCTTGGTAGTTTGGTCTGCCCTGTTCCCATGATGCACTGGGCCAGGGTCTGACTAATTTGCATATAGCCAAGTTCTGAGCTGGGATGGTGCAGTGAGCTAAAAAACGGTGATGGATCAAGCCCTGATCTTTGGACTGGGTAAGAGTGGTCTGCTTAATTCAGACACTCTGTTCATCACCACCCTCTTTTCTGAATCGGGATTTGGGAGTCACCAAATTGTATGTGGGAAGGCCGTCGCCCCTCCTGAAAGTAATATCCCACCGACTTCGCCGGGTTGATCGCCAGGCCAGACACCTCTTCAAACCAGTCAAAAATGGCCGCTTGGGCCGAGTGGTTTCCTTCCAGGTCCTGGAGATATAAAAGGATATCGTCGGCGTATATTGATATCAGGTGGTGCGTACCCCTGACGGGAATGCCCAATCCAGCCATCCTGGTCCTGAGGGCGATCGCCAGGGGCTCAAGAGTCAGGACAAACAGCAGGGGCGACAGCGGGCATCCCTGCCGGGTGCCACGGTGGATGTCGTAGCTGTCGGAGACGTGTCGGCCAGTGTGTGCTCTGGCCGTTGGGCTTGTATACAGTAGTCGGATTCACCGTATGAGGGGGTCGGGGAGTCCAAAACGTTTAAGGACCTCGAACATAAATGCCCATGACAAGGAATCAAATGCCTGCCGGAGGTCCAGTGCGACACAGCCGGCCTGAGAGAGGGCCAATGGCACATCAGACATTAGGGCGTGGAGCCTCCTCGTGTTTTGGGACGTGCTCCTCCCCGGTAAGAAGCCGCATTGGTCTGGGTGTATTAGGGCCGGGAGGTGAGCCTGTAACCACAGGGCTATGATTTTACTGAGTATTTTGTACTCCGTAGAGAGCATGGAAAGGGGTCTGTAATTAGTTAGGTCGAGGGTGTCCCTACCGGGTTTCGGGATTGATATGACTGAGGCTTGCATCGTCGAGACGGGCAGGTATCCGGTCTCATACGATGTCTTATAGATATTCTCCAGGACAGGTACCAAGGTTGTAGCATAGGTCTGGTAGAATTCTACCGGTAGTCCATCTGGACGGACGTCTTGCCTCGATTGAGAGAGCGAATGGCCACTCTGATTTCCTGCTGTGTGATGGGTCCGTCCATTCCCACCTGCTCATCTCGGGACAGGACCGGGAAAGGCAAGTCTCCCAGAAATGACACCATTTCCTCTTGGTTCACCAGAGGGGGGGAGGCGTATAGTGTACTTAGGTGATCCCTGAAGGCTGCATTGATGTCCGACTGTGTAGACACTATTCTCCCCGTTCCATCCCGGACCTGCGTGATCACTGGAGCTTCGGGGCTATCTCATACCAGCCAAGCCAGTAAAGCACCCGATCTATCTGATTCGGCCTGTTGCCGTCGTAGATATTCTTTATGATCAATAACTCGCAGCGTCTCTAGGAGTTCTGCGTGTTCTATATTGTTTGCCTGCAATTCCTTCCTGCGTTCGGTATTTCCACCTGCCGCCGCCTCCAGAGCCTTCAGGCAGGCCGCAACATCGCATAGTTTCCTGTGGATTTCCTGTCTAGCACCCACAGTCTGTCCTATGGCCGCCCCCCCTTATCACTACTTTCATAGTATCCGATACCGTTAAGTTTGAGGTCGCGGAGTCTCAGTTCTCCCAGAAATAGTTATCCAGCGTATCCGACAAGGATGTGCTGAAGGGACCGTCTTCCAGCAATAACGGGTTGAGTCTCCAGGTGGACACTGGAGTTGGCACCCTTCCCCATTGTAGGTCGAGTGTCAGAGGTCTGTGGTCAGAGAAGGTTTTAGCCAGGTAGTCTGAGGACGCACATTTGGTTGTCAGAGAGTTAGTGCATAGGAACCTGTCTAATCGAGTATGTAAGGCATGTACCGGGGAGTAGTAGGAATATTCCTTGTGTGTCGGGTGTAATGCTCGCCACGCGTCTGTCAATCCCCATCCTTGGAGCCAGGTCCTGTATGAGTCCGTCAGTCTATGTATGCCTGTTGTCTGGAGGGGGGATGCGACCTATCCTGGTCCACGTCTAATATCAAATTCCAGTCTCCTCCCAAGATCTAAGGGATATCAGTCCAATCAGCCAGTGCTCGGCCCACCCTCGTGAGGATGTATCCTGCTCAGAATTCGGGGCATATATGCTGCCCAGGACCACCAATGTGCCGTCCAGTGTGTCTTTCACTAGGATATACCTTCCCTTCAACCTTTCTCTCTAGCTCAACAAAGGGAGTGCCGTGTCTCACCCATATGGTAGCCCCTCCGGAGAAAGCAGAGTATGTCGTGGTAAACACAGTGCCTCTCCACTTCTTCCGCAGTGTGTGTGCCTCGGACAGTGTTAGTTGGGATTCTTGCAGGAATACAATGTGTACATGTTGTCGGAGTAAGAATGCGTGTATTCTGTGTCTCTTCTGTATAGCGCCAAGTCCCCGCACGTTCCCGGTAGCCAGTCTGTACTTCCCTATAGTGTCAGCCATACTCGTAGGGAGTGTTGTGGGAAACAGTGCCCTCGTCTGCAGTGCAGGTAATACTATCAATAGCCAGGAGACGTACTTCTGCCCACCCCAAACTTGAATTCTTTTGGTGCAGCTTGCAAAACACTGCTGTGCCAAACCATAATATGTAAACCATTACAAAACAAACATTGGTGCATACGCCTTTGGGGGGTTGGCTGAGCATGTACCTTATCCTCATAGTGTTTCAGTTCTGCGCCGCCGGCTCAACGGCGCCGCCAGGGAATATTTGTTAGCAATAATACCTATCTGCCTCCGGGAGGGGGAGGAGGAGGAGAGGGGGGGAGGGCCCCCACCAGCTATCATAGGGTCGCCTGAACCTACTGTAGTCCATTTTGGTAGAGTATCGGCTCGTACCCACTCAGAGGGAGGTACATAACATTATAGCCCACGCTCGGCCGCTAGGCGTCCCAGAGCAAGCAAACAGAGGGCATCTCTCAACCACTGAGAGGACTCACACCCCCACCGCCCCACACCCCAGCCACATTCAGAACACCATTAAAGGATATTGTTGGACCCGGCACCTTTTGGCAGGTTCACCCCGAGACTTTTTGCTTTTTCCTAGCCTGTTTCTGTGACCTGGTGTTGGTGATTTTAGGCCTCTGCGCACTTTTTCACTGTGGTACAGTGTAAAGTGCTTGAGCACTCTGTGTATGTGTGGTGAGTGACCTGCCCTCCCATAGGAATGAATGGGGAATATGTATGCCCATGGTAGTTCCTGATGTGTGGGGAGTGCAGGGTCGAGTTTGGTATGTGCGAACTCGTGAGATTGAATGCTGCGTAATGATATATGCGGCATGATCGTGTCTAGTGTAGAAGTGCCACTTTTAGAAGTTGGCATATTTGTGTAATTTGTGTCTGGCGTGTGATTGGCTGAGGCTGGCTGGTGAGCCTGGCTCCAAGAGTCTGGGAGGGTCTGCCCCGGTGGCGAATGGAGTGTTTAGCATGCTGATGTGAGGGGAGGAGTGAGCCTCTGGTTTGAGGGTCCTGAATGAGACTGGGTTTTCCCCACACAATGCTGGCTCCACCCCCTGGGGTGCGTCTGATGTCCCTAGCCTGGCGAGTGAAAGGAATTCCCTATAACCAGTTCTAGCTGGTTCTCACACTGCCTGCACCCGTTAGACAAAGGATTTTGGGTATAAAAAGGGTGCTGTGACACTCTAAAAATGTTCTTGTTTCTGGCTTGAATCCTGCCAGGGGCGTGCTGCTGCTTGGGCCCAGGGGAATCCCTGGGCCCTGCCCAGCCCCTGGATGTCCTGGACCCCTGAAGGACTTTTTGCTGGACCTTTTTGTTGCCCCAGCGCTTGGGAGCGCTTTATTTCTGCTTCTAGCGCTTGGGAGCGCTTTATTCCTGCTTCTAGCACTTGGGAGCGCTTTCTGTGATGCCTGGGCCCCCCAGCGCCTTGAGAGCGCTTTGTTTCCATTACCGGGCAGAGCGCTGTGGTTTTCTCCTGAGGGAAGCGCTCCTGCCCTTTGTGTGGCCACCCTGCGTTAAGCCCTGCTTATATTTTTTTTAGTACAGGTGCCACCCCGTTTATGTAATTATATTGCGAGTGCCCACCTCGCTTCTCCATTTTATTTTAATCTCGAGGGTGCCCACCCCTCGTTATGCCCCCGTTTGGTCACCGCCGCAGCCGGGCCGCAGAGAGGAAGTCAGGCACTTGAGGACGGGACGTGGGCGGAGCCTGCGCTCGAGCCGGAAGTCCCGCCGGCCGGCCAGAGAGGGAAGCCTTGGTGTTCGTTGCCGGTCTCCCATGCGATGGAGGGAGACCGGAGATGTGCCCGGGGTACGGCGGCCTGTAGCGGGGCTCCCCTGTACTGAGGGAGCCCCGGAGAAGTGGAGAGGAGCCGGCAGCCTGAGACGGAGAGGAGACACGCCGCGACCCACGAAAGAGCCGGTGAGTGCCTGCGAGATGCAAGGGGGGGCTGTCGGGGCACATTGCCGGTGCCCGCTTCCCACAGGTGGTGCAAGCTTCCTTGTGGAGGGGCGCTGAGAGGCCCCAGCGAGGCCTCAGTGTTTGGAGCACCAGGGGCATATTTGTTTTGAGAGTCCCGAGGGGCTCAGTGCGCCACAATTGTTTTGAGAGCCCATGAGGCTCGAGGGCATCTTGCGCTTGGAGTCCCCAGAGGGGGGACTCCAACGACGGGGCCATATTTGTTTTGGGAGCCAGGGTGCTCCAAGGCCCACAGTGATTTTAGAGTCCCCACGAGGGACTTGGGGGCATAATGTTGAGGAGCCAGAGTGCTCCAGAGGGCCCATGTAGTGTGTGAAGAGCCTAGAAGGCTCCCAGTTGGCGCAGTTTTGGTCCCTGAGGGCTAGTGAGAGCCCTGCCACAGTTCTGCTTCACAGCTGCCCAGCAATTAGTGATTCAGAAAATGGGGTGGTGATGAACAGAGTGTCTGAATTAAGCAGACCACTCTTACCCAGTCCAAAGATCAGGGCTTGATCCATCACCGTTATTTATTTCACTGCACCATCCCAGCTCAGAACCTGGCTATATGCAAATCAGTCTGTCCCTGGCCCAGTGCATCATGGGAACAGGGCAGACTAAACTACCAAGCCAATTCTTCACCAGAAAGGAGACAAGCTACCGGGGACCGGTTTCTGGCATTCTGGCAATTAGTGGGCAGCTGCACCGTTTAGGTCTTGGGATGTTCTCAGGTGCCCAGCAAGTAGTGGGCACCTGCAACGTTTAGGTTTTGCGCCGGTGGCGTACCCCTGACTGGCGCTGCATTGGCAGCGCGCCCTGACATTCTGGACACAGGGCTCTTTAGTCCCTTTATTAGATGGGGGCTGGTACGTGATTTTATTTAGGCGCAATGTGATTATCTATGTGAGGGTAATTGCCTAATGTGAGTTTTTGTGCAATGTGATATGGTGCTAGGAAACGTAATGCATTTAATATGATTACGCACCTTGATCTTACACCTCTGAATGTTTTTAGGCATCATGTTTTTTTGCGCTATTGAGTTATGTTCTGGCACCTCTGAATGTTTTTATGCATCATGTGTCTTCCTTGATTTTACACCTCTGAATGTGTTGGTTTATGCATCATGTGTTTTTCCTTCCTTACACCTCTGAATGTTTTAGGCATCATGTGTTTTCTCCGGTACCTCTGAATGTGTTTTGATGCATCATGTGCCTTGTTCTTACACCGCTGAATGTATGTTTTATGCATCATGTGTTTTTCCTTCCCTACACCTCTGAATGTTGTGATGCATCATGTGTAATGTGTTCTTGCTTATACCCCTAACTGTATTGTGATACTTAGGTGGTTGTTCTTTTTAGTACAGGTGGTCCTAGTGAGGTCCTGGTTCCCTGCGTGACATTCTCCTAAGGTGTTTAGGGTTGCGTAGGTGGTACTTACCTGTTCTGTTCCCAGTAGTTACTGGATGTGATCTATAACTGTTATTTTGTGCTATACTTATTCTAAGTTCTAGAAGTGCTATTTCTAAAAGTGTTGATTCTGACAGTGGCCCATGTGGCCCTGTCCTGTAAATAATCCCTTGTGTATATTGCCCGTGCCAGTTGGCACAATGTACATGTGTGAATTCTATATGATGTGTTTTTACAATACAGAAGTTATTTTTATATAACCTTGTGTGGAGTTCCTTTTGTGGTGTGCCTAGGATGTTGTTGCTGGTGTGTGCTGGTGCAAATGCTTTACACATTGCCTCCTGGATAAGCCTGTCTGCTCGTGCCAAGTTACCAAGGGGGTGAGCAGGGGTTATCTTGGCGTGTGACTCCCTTGCCCTGACTAGAATGGTGGTTTCTGCCTGGCTTTGGCGTCATCCCTAGCCTACCAGAAATAGCATGTTCTAACAGATATCAATAGGACACTGAAGCCCAGGTTACTTTGTTTTGGACAGTCACTCTTGGCCATTGTCCAGTAGTTCATCCGCCGCCCTCGGCGTCACAGTCGGGAATAGGAACATGCTATTTTCGGAGTCTGAGTGCAGTGTGCTGCCCTCCGTGTCCGTATTGATTGTGACATGTTCATTCCTGAAGGAGCCCACCATGTCCACAGCTACCAACTGGTCCTCCTTTTGCTGCGCCGCAGAGGTCTTGCGCTGTCTCGACTGGGGAGGTTCTGCCCGTGTGCTCCGAGTCTTTCCTGGAATTGTTGGATGTCGCTCCTTGGGTCGCCTCGACGTCTATCACCTCGAGCCATTACACTACGTCCGTAGGACTCTCGAAAAAATGGGTCTTCTTGTCATATATTATCTTGAGGCGAGCCGGAAACAGCAGGGCGTACCGAAGGTTTGCCTTCTGGAGCCTCTTCTTGACCGCAAAGTAGGAGGATCTCTGCCTCTGCACTTGATTAGGGTAGTCTGGGTATAGCGAGATTAGCTGATTTTCATATTCTATAAGCAATTTCTCCCGGGCCTTTTGGAGTAACATGTCTCTATCCCGATAGTTAAGGATCTTGACGATCAGCGGTCGTGGTGGTTGTCCTGGTCTAGGCCTTCCCGTGGGGATTCGGTGTGCTCTTTCAACACAAAAGAGCAGCGACAGACCCTCCACGGTGACATGATCTCGGAACCACTGTTCGATAAACTCCGTTGCGCGGGACCCCTCGCTGCGTTCCGGAAGCCCAATGACGCGGATGTTATTGCGCCGATTGTGGCCTTCGGCATCCTCCACGCGCTCCATTAGGGTCGTCACCTGTTCTTGTAGTTGTTTGATAGAGGTAGTCTGGTCGGCCACTTTCGGGGTTATCTCCGCCAACACTACTCCCTGATCTTGCACCTTGTCAGCCAACTTGCAGTGGTCCGCTTTTAGTAGAGAGAGGTTAGTGGTATGGGTTCCCATTTTTGCCTCCATGGCGAGCCTGGAGTCTCTGATCTCTTGTAGGATCAAGTCTAGCTTGTCAACTGGTAGGTACCCAGCAGGAGTTTGGTCCGTTGGTTTTGGTATGGGCCCCTCCTCCAGGGCCCCTGGGGCTTGTCCCGCAGCCATCAGGCCGTCTTTCCCATCTGGGATCCTAGTCCCCTTCCGGACCATGGTAGTTTCAGCCAGGCGTGCCCAGTGTCTAGGTGCGGGTTCCCCCTAGGGCCCCATTCCGCGACTCTACCCAGCCCTGCCAGCCATTACTCTCTTGTCAGGTCCTCAAGCTCTCTCAATGGGTCTCACCACGTGGCACAGGGGGGCCTCTCGGACCCTCTCACGGTGGACTCTTCCGGCCGTGCAGGACTTCACGCAGGGGGTTGGCCGGGGAGGGGAGGGGGTGTTCCCCCTCACAAGAGAAACGAATTAGGTGGCGCCGTCTTATCTCTACCCCCGGAGTTCCTCCGCGGGAGGCCAGGCAGCTCCGATGTTTCCCGGGGCGTCTGTAGGCACCGTCTATTCCATCAGGCCCGGCCCCATGGTGTTGTAGTGCTGCCCGCAGCGGTCAGTGGCAGCTCCGTTTCTGGGTTTCAACAGGAACGGTAAGGCCGAGATATGCTGGGAGGGGGGAAGAAAGAGGGGGGGGGGAGGCCGGGCCCAGTAACAGGGGTCCCCAGCGGGTGTTGGCTGCTCCGCCCCCCCGTCCCCAGGCGTCGGGCCGCTCGGGTCCACAGGGCTCCCGGTGTCCTCGCACCCCTCAGGGTCTTCCGGTCTGGTTCTGGGCAGGGCAACAGTCCCCCGTCACGCAGCCTGCAAGGTATTGTGTCCCTGAGGCCGACCCCGTCTCCGTCCCCCCTCCTTACCGCCAGTAGCAGTGTAGGCAGGTCTCGAGCGGTCCGCTCCAGAACAGCTTCAGCGTCCCCCGTCTTAGGTGCCCTGTAGTCCGGGCGCGCCTTCTACTTTAGACCCCGGTCGCCTATGAGGGGATTAGGCCGCATTCCCGATAGGCTCCTCCTCGCGGTCCCACGGGCCGTCGGGATCGTTGAGGCTGTCCGGATTCGCCAAAGTGTGTGGTCGGGGCGTTCAGATTCGCCTTCCTCAGTATGTCGGACAGCCCCGCAGAGGCTTTCCAGGGGTGTTTTTGGTCCGGGTGCGTCTCACCCTCCAGGCCCCGGCCGCCGTCAGAGAAACAGGCTGCAGCACCGCCGGGCCTCGCTGTGCAGCCCCCTCGGCCGTCACGGATATCTGAGCCCAACCAGAGTGGTCAGGGAGTCCAGCGTCACAGGGTCCGTCCCTTCCACGGTGTCTAGCGGTCCCGTAGAGGCTTATCCAGGATATTTGCTTCCCAGCGGCACTGGAGCTCTAGCAGACTCTGTCCGCCATCATGGCCTGCTAGCCACGCCCCCCATATCCCTGCAGTCTAATATTGTCATTTGAGAGTCTGCCTTTCAAAAACACAGCTTGGTATGGGGCGATCAGGAGAGGCAATATCGCTTCTATGCTTTTGGCCAGAATTTTAGCGTAGATTATACAGTCTAGGTTGATGAGCGATATTGGTATCTAATTTTTGGGTTGTGTGTGGTCTTTCCCCTCTTTAGGCAATAGGACTATGGTGTCTTCCGCAGTAGAGCCATCTGTGCTGCCTGTATCTGTATTCTCATGGAAGAGAGTAAGGGTCCACGTAATTATTCAGTGAATATTTTATAGACTTGGGCTATGATGCCGTGAGGTCGGAGGCCTTGCCGACCTTGAGGGACTTGATTGCAAGTTTAATTTCTAGGTCAGTGATGGGATGCTTCTCTTCCAGTTTGGAAAGATAGAAGCTTGTTGAGGTAGGCTAGACTATCCTCCGAGGTAATGTTAATATTTTCGTCGTACAACGATTTGTAGAATTAAAATAGAAAACTAGAGATCTTGTGTGGATCTAAATGTAATTGCTCATTTTTGTCCTTGATAGGAGTCATCTGAAAGCTGTTTTGTTTGTTCGTAAGATACTGGGCTAAGATTTTCCCAGCAGTATTACCTGCACATTAATTTTAGTGAGTTGAATTTCTTCAGCCACTGGTCAGCTCTAGAACTCAGGAGTTTGTTATACTCATACTTTTTTTTAAATGAAATCTAATAGAGGTGTTTCCTTTTCTGAGTGATGTCTGGTTTCAAGTTGTTTATCTCAGTTTCTAGCTTTTCCAGCTGGGCATTTGCATATTTATTAATATACACTCTGATGCCAACGATTACTCCTCTAATGGTGGCATTTAAGGCATTCCAGAGCGTTTGGGGTGAGCAATCTTGTGGGGGATTTTCCAGAAAGAAATTCTTGATGGCATGGCAAATCGTTTCTAAATGGTGTTTGTCCTGTAGGATGTCGGGGTTGAGTTTCAAAGATTTGTCTTCCGGAGAGAATGTGACCCAACCTAGGGAGGCCCTTTTATTATATAGTTAATTGAAACCGTAACATACAAACATCATATTGATACTTAATCAAATTTAAGGATTAAAAAAATGTTTTATATACATTTATGAAATCTGGCAATACGAAATAAATGTCAATTCCATAAGCAGCATTTCAGGTTGATGGCAATATATCACAATTAGCCCTTTAGTCCCTTTAGTATAAAAGACAATAGCAAAAAGTGTCACAATGCTTATTACTGTTACTGATGGCTAACTTTCTTCACCGTTCATGTGTGCAATAAGAATAGAACTTGTCAGTTTCTTAGTGCTGGGCATTATGCAGTGCAGTAAAAACATGTTAACAAACTTCCCAGCCCTTGCTCTGGGGAGGCTAATATGACCGAATGATTGGAGATCCATCTAGGTTCTTTAGAAGAATCCGGGATAATTTTTGTCATATTTTTGAATACTAAAATATGATCAATTCTGGTGAATGATTGGGGAGGTGGAGAAAAAAAACAGTATAATTCCTTGCATCTGGGTGTTGTATGTACCAGGGAGAAGTTAGAGCCCATTTTATGGAATAGTCTATGAGATGGTGCCAGTCTAAATTTGGCTCTGGAGCTACGATCATTCGTGGGATCAAGTGGGAGATTTAAATCTCCTCTTACTATCAGCCAGGAGTCATTGTGAAGACCAGCAATCAAATGTTCAATGTGTTTCCAGAAGTCAGTGTCATTATTGTTTGAAGAATAGATATTCAGCAGGTAGAATTTTTTACCAGACTTAGATAACTTGTTAAGTATCCATCCCCCATTTTGATCTGAGAGTCTATCAAAAACAGTGATTTGTGCTGGTTTGGTGAAGATGGTGAGAACTCCATTATTCTGTTTGTGAGCGGGTTAACCCAATACTTGAGTGAACCAAGGAGCATTAAAGGAGGCTATGTCCGAAGTGGCGAGTTTAGATTCCTGTGGGAAAATGAGAACACATCTTAATGTATATGTGTATTCAATAATTTTCCTCCTGTTAACCGGATGGTTCAAGCCTTTACTATTGAGAGAGAGTATTTGTTAATTATCACACTTTGTCATGGGTAAAACATTGTGGAACCTGAGGCATCACAGTGTGTTGTGAATTGGGACTCCACAGAAGGAGTAGCTAATTCCACTAGTCTTGTGTTCAACTGTATTCTGTCTTATGCACTGCAGAGTCGCCCAGGTCCTGAGTAAAAGACGGAGTTAATCATCAAGAAAGGAGAGGGAGAGGAAGAGAGGAAAAGCATTAACAACTGAAAATGGAGCCCGCCCACTTCATAGCCCACCCTCACCCACCCTAACCTCTGTATCTGGCATAGGAGATGCAGGGGACCCAAAGGAGGAGGCTCGCCACCTCCAGGGTTTTGGGGTGTACATGTGCAAATGAGTGAATGAGATTAAACTAGGGAGGTACGAGGTTCTATTGGCAGCATTCTTGAGAATGGGGAAGGAAAAATATGATAGTAATACTAACATGTCCTTACTTAAAGGAGATAACAGTTTTGAGATATGGCATAAAAGACATATAACAAATGACATAAGGCAAGTCGTACAGAACAATAGACATCATGCAATATAAACCGGTTAGCAGTTCAGAATAGTGGTGCATCAACTAGGAAAATTTTTTGAGATTTTATGAACAACATGTTGTGAATGGTTATAAACAAGCAAAACAGATCAATAGAGATCAAGCAATGTAGAACGAATGGTAGTTCAGAGTATTGTAGCATCAACAAGAAACATGGTACCATGCCATAGTATTGAGACCACTTATAGACAGTTCTTAGTCGACATTTATCCTAGAGATAATATGATTTAGTATGCACCAATCAATCATAAGAGCTATTCAAAGCAAGAATTATGCAGGAAATATGTATGCATTCAGAAGGTGGATGAAAACGGTAAGAGGATAGTAGCTAAGACAGATCTAGGTCCATTAGGTTGCATTTATCGAGAAAGCATCTTAGAATCAAGAGTTAAGTAACAGCACCTCTTTACAGACATGAGAAACATTAAACGACGTCTAGTTATGTAGAAAGCATACAATATTTGACTTCCTGGAAAACTGTGAAAGACAATAAGGCTCCTCCATCATCTTCCTAGACGACTAGTTCCCGTGCCCTGCCAACATCTCTTTTGACAATTGGTTTGAATTGGAGACAGCTCACCGCATCCCAATACGACAAAACGACCATGCTGCCCCATCTGGGGTACCCAGACCTATAATTTTCAAACCCCTCAAATCAAGTCCCTGTTGACTGCAAAGTAACTGCAATTGTGACTGCCTGTTTAGTAGTCAGATATAGCAGTATTGTGTGTTTAGAGGAGTTCTGGCAACTTCTTGGCCTGGTGCACCATCAAATCTTGACCCTGCTGTCTGCAAGGTAACTGCACATGTGGTTGCCTGTTTAGGAATGCAATATAGCAATATTAGGTGTTTAATGTGGTGCCTGGAGCTTTTGGTCCTGGTTCCACTGCACCTGGTGCAATATTGAAATTATGACCCTAGTGCTTGCTAGATAGCTGCACTTGTAACTGCCTGTTTAGTTGTCAAATATAGCAATATTAGGGGTTCAGAGGAGTTCTGACAACTTTGGGCCCGGTGCAACTGCAACTGCGGCACCATTCAAATAATGACCATGATGCCTGCAAGATAACTGCACTTGTGACTGCCTGTTTAGTAGTAAAATATAGCAACATTAGGGGTTCAGAAGAGTTCTGACAACTTTTTGGTCCGATGCCACTGCACCTGCTGCGCCATTCTAATCATGACACCAGTGCCTGAACTGCATTTGTGACTGCTTGTTTGGTTATAAATTATACCAAAGATTGATGTTTAGTGTGGTGCCTCGAGCTTTTGGTCCCGGTGCCATTGCACCTGCTGCACTATTGAAATCAAGACCCTGGCACTTAATAGATTACTGCACTTGTGACTGCCTGTTTAGTTGGAAATTATAGCAATTTTAGGTATTTAATGGGGTGACCAGAGCTTTTGGTCCTGTTGTCACTGCACCTGCTGAACCAATGGAATCCTGGCCCTGTTATCTGCAAGGTAACTGCACTTCTGACTGCCTGTTTAGTTTTACATTTTAACAAGGTGTAGGACGCGCACAGCCTGGTTCTCCCAATGTAGTCAAAATAATCACTTTGTAGCGTGCTGCTGAGGTATCGCTGTCTGTTCCTAGCAGCGTTGGCGAAAGCATGAACTAATACAAAGCAGCCTTGGACTAGAGGCTGAACCTCTGCGCATAGCTTGTAGAGAAACGAGAAGGTTTCTTATCCGCTGAAATGTTTAAATCAAAAAGTTCAACAGTATTTCATCAGTTCAAGTTTTAATGTTCATTCACATCACGATCAAATCTCTCCAAATTTCCATATTAATCCAGTGTATTTTCCTCAATACATCGTTCAACCAACTTACATTTTCAAATGCATTTCGGGCATGGAATAAGCCCTTCATCAGGGGGAAAAAAAAGTATCTAGAAAAATGGATGTATTCTCAAGAAGAGTGCCATTATATATATGTACATATAATATATATATATATATATATATATATATATATATATATATATATATATATATATATATATATATATATATGTATATATGTATATCTATATATATATATATATATATATATATATATATATATATATATATATATATATATATATATATATATATATATTATATTTGAGAATAATTAACAATTTCTCCAAAGAACAGAGAGAAATACTAACCTACAGCAAGATCCAGATATCATCTGTAAACCTTCTGATAAATGAGGGAACATCATTCTACAAACAAGAGAATACTATACAAGAGAAGCCTGATGAAAATTGGGGGATGGTACCAGTTATACATTAACAACACAAAAGGAATACGACCCGAGCATCAATCAATATCATTCATTGATAAATAGATGGTACCATCGAGGAATGCTAACAGCAGAGGAGAAACTATACCTCACAAATACACACCCCACTATACCAACATTCTATCACCTACCTAAGGTGCACAAGAATAGAACTCATCCACAGGGCCTCCAATTGTTTTGTCAATTGGCGGACTAACTGAGAACATGTCATCATATATTGACCATTTTTTGTTCCCCTCTGTCTCTCATTTGGCGTCTTACACCCGTGATACAAAGGATTTCCTGAATCAGCTAGAAGGAATAATATGGGATGATTGTAATGGACGTTTCAAGCCTGTATACTAGCATTGCTAATGCTGTCGGACTAAAGGCTATTAAATATTCTTTTGATGACCGTCCACTAAAGTTACATGACCACGGCCATATGTTGTTGGAGTTTGTTGATTTCTGTCTTAATAATAACATATTTACATTTGAAGATAAACTGTACAGACAGATTCAGGGTATGGCTATGGGCACCTACTTCACCCCCAGCTATGCGAACCTTTTTGTGGGCTGGTGGGAGAAGTGGGTGGCCTGGTTGGACTCTTATGATACCTGGGTGGGAAACGTCATTAGTTGGCGTAGATATATAGATGTCAAGAATTCCCGCCGCACCCCTATCGCTCGTGGAAAGCAGCGCGAGAGAGTCACGAGAACGTCAGGAGCAACCGGCACACAAAGACTACAGGCACCAGCATGCCTAGCGCGTGTAGCGCGTAGTCAAGAAACGCCCATAAAAAAAGTTAACGACGAGGGAAGGCGTGGGATATTCTGATTCTTGCCGGCCTTCTTGTTCCCGATTCCTATGGACCCATGCCCGTTGTAAACTGACGCCGACCTGTTTCCAGCGTCATCATCATTACGAAGGTGAGAGAAGCGGCTGCTCTCTTCACCACCCCCTTGGGAGTCACTCGGCAGAGACGCACACCACGGAGGTGTTTGCCGCGTCTCTGCTTGTCTCGTTAAATGACTTTCAGTCTCAGCGGAGACGCACACCACGGAGGTGTTTGCCGCGTCTCCGCCTGAATTAACTGATACCCTTGGCCAGTGCAATAGCGGCGCGAGGGGCGCAGGTAGCCTTGCCATTCTGCAGTGGCGTGGGGTGGGGTACACAGAGGTCGAGCGGCTGCTCCCTTGGTCAACGGCCCAATCACACGGTCCAGTGCCCGGCTGGGCATTCCCGAACTTACTCCCACTGTAGAGCGCATCCTCGTACGAAGTACTCTGATCACACGGCCAAGGCCACATTAGCAACAGCCATCGAACGGCATTTTCGGCCGTTACTCAGCACAGTGCCCTCCGTTGGGGAATACCGGGACCGGTATTCATGCGGAGGACGGTTGGATCGTAACATTACGTGTGGAGCTGGCTGCTAATGGGTATCGTTAATTTAACTTTATTGTTTATACTTAATCGTACTGAAGGCTGTGGACCTACCGCGAAGTAGCAAACCTACATTGTTTTCCTTCCTCGTTTCTTCTATATAGTAAACCATTAAACCTATATTCGAAAGCACCGTAGTGAAGCCTTCCTTTTGTGTTCTGTTCTGTTCTTCCCCAATCCCGAGACTCTTGGTTGATTACATAATATCTGACCGCTCAAAATACGATCATTCTCCTGGTCGGGTGGAAGGCATTATGGCTACCTTGGATGATGTTCTGGCAGCCTTGGCATCTGTACAAAATGAACTCGCTGCTTCCAGGCAGGAAACGGCGGATTTAAGGGCCAGGCTCGACACCATGCAAAGGAACCCCTTTGATGCCGCACCCCCAACAGGAAATCCCTCTCCTGCGGTGGTGGTGGAGATGCCCGTCGCCATACCTTTGGCCACACCCGAGAGATACAGCGGAGACCCCAACACAGTACTGGTTTTCCTGACTCAAGTGGCTTTGCATCTTTCATGTAAACCCAAGGCTTTCCCCACCAGCCAGGCAAGGGTGGCTTTTCTTATATCGTACCTGGCAGGGAACGCCACCCAATGGGCTGTTCCATTGGTGAGTCGAGACGACCCGCTCCTATGCGACTGGGGAGCCTTCCGTGAAGAGTTCCTGAAGGTGTTTGACAGACGGGCTGATTCCTATACCGCTGACAGGGAAATGCTGGAACTCCGTCAGGGCAACAGTGATCTCCTACAGTACCTGAATGCATTCAGACTTCTGGTGGCTGAGACCAAGTGGCCCATCTAAAACAAACGGCGCTCTTCCATCAAGGCTTGAGCGACAAACTCAAAGACATGGTAGCACAGATCGACCCGCAGCCCAAGACCTGCGAATGGCTCATTAATCTGGTTCTATGCTTGGATCACCGGTTGAGTGAACGGAAGGGTGATCACAAAAGAAAAGGAAAGCCCATGCCTTCCTATGTGTCAATGGGAACCCCTGAAACCAGCACAGCCGCAAAAGCAGAACCGATGGATATAGGAGCCATCAGAGCCAGCCTGACCACATCGGAAAAAGAATCTCGCCGCAAACAAGGCCTTTGTTTGTACTGCGGGAAGAAGGGGCATTATGTCTGTGAATGCCCGGCCAAGCCGAAGACCAGTCGCTTTCGGGCCAACAGAACTGTGACGGCAGCAGTGGACGTGCAGGCGGAAAACTAATGGACTCCAAGAACAGCGAAGGGGCCTCTTGGAGTCAGGTATGTATCCCTTCCTTGTCACGCCTGGATCAGGTATGACTACAGCAATTGTTTATCACGGTATTATAGGGATCCACACGCAGTGGATTCCTGTGGTGGCCATGGTCAACTCAGGACCTACCGGTCTCTTCATGGATCAAAACGAGGCGCAGAGACTGGGCATCGCCCTCATTCCTAAGGAGTTCCCAGAGGATGTGTACGCTGTGGACGGTAGAAGGCTGGTTAGTGGCCCTATAGGACATCACACAGGGGAAGTCCCCGTGAAGTATGGGGAGCGTCACGAAGAGGTGATTGACTTCAGCGTTATTCGAGCACGTCAGTACGGGATCATTTTGGATATGTCCTGGCTCCAAAAGCACAACCATTCAGTTGACTGGGTGACTCATGAGATACGGATGACATCTCAGCACTGTCTCCAACAGTGTGGTGTGAAAAAGGGTTCTATCATCCGCCATCAAGAAGCGGTTCACATGGTAGCCACAGCGGCGTAGAAAGCGGTTACCCTTCCTGGAGAATACCAGAGATACAAGGACGTTTTCAACGATGTACGCGCTGAGGTACTTCCTCCGCACAGGATTTATGACTGTCAAATTGAACTGATTTCTGGTGCATGCGTACCCAGCGGTAGACTATATGCCTTAACGGAGCCTGAAAACATCCATCTGCGCTCCTACCTCGACAAAATTCTAGGTCTGGGCTTCATCAGACCATCCAAGTCCCTGGCAGCATTGCCCCTCTTCTTCATCCCTAAGGCCAATGGGGAGTTAAGGGCTTGTGTGGACTTCAGGGCTCTAAACTCAATCACTGTAAAAAACCGGTAACCCTTGCCACTCATTAGCGTCCTGCTGGAGCAGGTAAAGAAAGCCCTATCTATACGAAGCTCGACCTTAAGGGGGCATACCATCTTGTGCGCATGAGGAGCGGCGACGAGTGGAAGACGGCCTTCAAGACCAGGTTCGGTCTGTTCGAATACCTTGTCATGCCGTTCGGGCTCTGCAACCCCCCTGCGGCCTTCCAGTACTTCCTAAACGAGGTATTCCGTGATGTTCTGGACGTGTACGTGGTTGTATACATTGATGATATCCTCATCTACTCCGACACGGAGGAGGAACACGTACAACACGTATCAACGGTACTCCGGAAGCTCAGAGAACATATGCTGTTCTGCAAGCTCAGTAAGTGTGACTTCCATGTCACGTCCGTTGAGTTTCTCGGGGTGATGCTTAGCCCGGATGGTCAGGAAATGGCGGAGGGCAAGGTCAGGGCGGTAGAGGAGTGGCCGACTCCGCAAGGAGTGAAGGACGTGCAGTGCTTCATCGGGTTCGCCAATTTTTATCGGCGGTTCGTCGATGGTTTCTCCGGACTCGTGGCCCCGATCACTCAGCTGTTGGGGAAATCCCAGACGTTTGCGTGGAATCCAGAAGCACAGGCAGCGTTTGTGGCATTGAAGAAAGTGTTCATTACGGCCCCTGTACTGGCTCATCCCAACCCAGGACTACCATACGTGGTGGAGGCGGACGCCTGGGAAGTAGCTATAGGGGCCATTCTGTCGCAGCGACACCAACAAACAGGTGTATTGCATCCCGTGGCTTTCATGTCCAGGAAATTAAACGACACAGAACGGAACTACCACATCGCGGAGAAAGAGCTGTTAGCCATCAAGGACGCCTTCACGGAGTGGAGACACCTGTTAATGGGAGCCAGGCAGGTGGTTACCGTGTTTACGGACCACCGTAACCTACAATTTATGACGGCAGCTAGACACCTTTCGCCTCTGCAGCTGAAATGGATGCTCTTCTTCTCCGGTTTCCACTTTCACATCACCTATCGGCCTGGCACGGAAAACAGGAAGGCGGACGCGTTGTCCCGTCAATCCTCTGTTTCAACGCAGGTACCCACACCGGTGCACTCCATCATCCATCCGGATGCGGTGTTGGGGGTGATACAGCAAGATGCGTTCCTCAAAGGCGTCCAGAGCAGGATACGCTCATTTACATGGAGGAGTGGCAGGTCAAGGACGGAATCCCGGTTAATGGTCGTCGTTTGCTGTTACCTACTTCTCAACTCCGGAAACAAGCCTTTATGTGGTGCCGCGTTTCGCCCGGTGCGGGCCATTTTGGGGTCGAAAAGATGGTGGCCGGTTTGGGTAGGCAATTCAGGTGGCCATCCATGAGAGCGGATGTATGGAGATGGGTGGCGGCCTGTACGATCTGTGCCGCCATGAAGACGGATCATGGGCGTCCGCAGGGTCTGCTGCTTCCCCTTCCTACGCCCTGCCGGCCATGGGAGAATATATCCTTGGATTTCATCGTAGGGTTACCAGTGGATCAGGGATGTACGGCGATCCTGGTGGTGGCCGACTACCTCACAAAAGATGGGACACTTCATAGCATGCAAGCAGGTGCCCTCCGCTGGGTGAACTGGCGTTGATGTTGCTGAGGAATGTGGTGAGGCTTCACGGGTTGCCCAGCCTGATCTTGTCCGACAGGGGTTCGCAGTTCACTGCCCAGTTTTGGAGGACGTGGTGTTCAGCGTTGCACTTCATATCGGCCATGTCGACGATCTACCATCCCCAGACGAACGGTCAGACGGAACGCCTGAACCAATCCCTCAAGCAGTACTTGCGTTGTTTTGTTGATCAGGGAAAGGAGAAATGGGTGGATCTCCAATGGATCGCGGAGATAGCCTACAATGACGCCACGCATAGCTCCACAAAGGCATCCCCTTTCTACTGTAACTATGGACATCACCCCAGGTTCCTACCGTTTCTACACCCCATCAGGGAGCATAGAGTGCCTGAGACCTCCAGGAGAGTCGCGCATATCAAGGAAACACTCATGCTTTCTCGGAAGTGCTTGGAAGCTGCCAAGGCTACGTTCAAAGCCTCGGCTGACAGGAGACCTGGACCTTTGCATGGGGTGGGCAATTACGTTTGGGTGTCAACCAGGAACATGCGGTTTCGAAAGCACAGTGTGTTTCACCCAAAATACATGGGCCCTTATCGCATCTCCAAGTGCATCAGTCCTGTGAACATGAAATTAAGTCTGCCTAAACAGATGCAAATCCATCCAGTGTTCCATGTTTCCCTGCTTAAACCCTCGCCTGCGTGTGTGCGTGCGCCGCCAGTGCCGGTAGCATTGGACGCTGATGTGGAGTACGAAGTGGCTGGCATACGGGACTCCAAGTGGAGAGGGGGCAAGCTGTGGTCCCTGGTGGCCTGGAAAGGGTACGGCCCAGAGGAGTAGTCGTGGGAATCTGCGTCTGGAGTACATGCGCCTCGGCTGGTGTCATTGTTCCACAAGAAGCATCCAACCAGTGCGGGCCCCGTGGGACGCGGTTGATGGGAGGAGGATGTACTGTCAAGAATTCCCCCCGAACCCCTATCGCTCGCGGAAAGCAGCGCGAGAGAGTCACAAGAACGTCAGGAGCAACTGGCACACAAAGACTACAGGCACCAGCATGCCTAGCGCGTGTAGCGCGTAGTCAAGAAACGCCCGTAAAATGAGTTAACGACCAAGGGAAGGCGTCGGATATTCTGATCCTTGCCGGCCTTCTTGTTCCCGATTCCTATGGACCCATGCCCATTGTAAACTGACGCCGACCTGTTTCCAGTGTCATCATCATTACGGAGGTGAGAGAAGCGGCTGCTCTCTTCACCACCCCCGTGTGAGTCACTTGGCAGAGACGCACACCACGGAGGTGATTGCCGCGTCTCTGCTTGTCTTGTTAAATAACTTTCAGTCTCAGCGGAGACGCACACCACGGAGGTGTTTGCCGCGTCTCCGCCTGAATTCACTGATACCCTTGGCCAGTGCAATAGCGGCGCGAGGGGCGCAGGTAGCCTTGCCATTCTGCAGTGGCTTGGGTGACACAGAGGTCGAGCGGCTGCTCCCTTGGTCAACTGCCCAATCACACGGTCGAGTGCCCGGCTGGGCATTCCCGAACTTACTCCCACTGTAGAGCGCATCCTCGTACGAGGTACTCTGATCACACGGCCAAGGCCACATTAGCAACAGCCATCGAACGGCATTTTCGGCCGTTACTCAGCACAGTGCCCTCCGTTGGGGAATACCGGGACCGGTATTCATGCGGAGGACGGTTGGATCATAACATTACGTGTGGAGCTGGCTGCTAATGGGTATCCTTAATTTAACTTTATTGTTTATACTTAATCGTACTGAAGGCTGTGGACCTACCGCGAAGTACCGGACCTACATTGTTTTCCTTCCTCGTTTCTTCTATATAGTAAACCATTAAACCTATATTCGAAAGCACTGTAGTGAAGCCTTCTTTTTGTGTTCTGTTCTGTCCTTCCCCGATCCTGAGACTCTTGGTTGATTACAATAGACTATCTTTTTATCATCTGGAGAGGGATAGAGGAGTCAGTGAGTGAGTACATAGCAGTCCTCAATAATAATGAAGTCAATCTCAGATTCACATATGAGATTAGCACCACCAGGGTTAACTTTTTGGATTTACATGTTTTTGGCAGTGATAACAGAATATGCACCTAATTGTACAGAAAACCAACTGCAGGTAATGCAGTCCTCCGCGTAGATTGGTGGAAAGCATACCGTATAGTGAACTGTTACAGATTAAAAGAAATACAACAAGAGAGACAGAATATCATCTAGCAGCACAGGACTGCATAGAGAGATTCAAAGGGAGAGGTTATAGTAAGGGCACGTTACAAAGGGCTAACGAAAGAGTAGACAGCAAGAAACGAAGTGACCTACTGCATAGAAAGAAAGAAAGGAGACATGGTGACACCATTAATTCAGTCAGGATGATCACTGACTTTTCTAACAAGGCCAATGTGGTGAGAAAGATTTTTCAGACACATTGGGCAATCTTGACATCAGACCCGGTTATTGGCAGAGACATACTGAGATATCCAGCAATTACATTTAGGAAGTGAGATCTCTGAGAGACACTCTAGTGAAGTCACTTATCGTGTCCGATAATTGAAACCCCACTATCAACAGTGAAGGGATTTTATCCCTGTCTCAAATACAAGGCATCCACCAATGGTAGCAGAACGTTCACTTACGAAATCCCCGGTGTCAAAGAACCGAAGAAAATCAACAAACTGTTGAATTGCAACTCACCATACATGGTGTACTGTTTAGTCTGTCCCTGTAAACTCCGCTATGTGGGAAGCACCATTCACGCCACAAAGGTGCGGATACTGGAGCAATTGAGAGTGATTTTTAATCCGGATAGCTCTTACCCAGTAGCCCGACACTTCGGGCTGTACCATTAAAGTAACAGGAATCTACTAAAATAATTTGGCCAGACCATGTCCCTCATGAAGTAAGGGGTGTTGGAATCCAGATATATATTAGATATGCAAACCAAAGTACGGAATGTTCTGAACAAAAGATGACAAACTAGCAATCCACCCATGAATATTAGTAGGATGTGGTAGGACACATGGGCTATTCAAATATTTCGTCACAGGAGCTGTATGCAGAGGTGTTAATCCCATACAGGGCTAAATTAGCAACCAAGGGAGCCGATCGAGGGCGATATGATTCTTGAATAAGACTTTTATGACAAAAGTAGATGCAACTGGAGATAAAATGATTACATAACTGAATGTGTGAAGATATGATATGAAATTTGTAATATGTTGACATCCTTTTTTATGATATTGAATGATAAAATGCATTACCTTACTAAGGTAGTTACATGTTCCTAGATGGCACCCAAAAAAACATTAATTACAAGCAATGTAAACCCATAGTCCATCAACTATGTCAATGAATGCTGCTGCGATGATGTTGTGATCGTGACATAAAAGTAAAGCATAACTCAATGCAGTCCGACATTTACAAAGGCAGTGCTGATTCCTCCTCTTTTAAACCGACAACAGTGATATACATCATGAAAGGACAAATTTACACCCGCAGGTGATATTTTGTAATGGCTACATATCGATATATACAAGAAAGAAGACTGCTGTAGTCTGTCATGAGATCTCAAAATGTTGCACAATTGTTAAACATAAAAGGTATACCATAATGAAAGTATGAAAAACAATATAAAACTGAAAATGTATACAAAAGTAACGAAAAGGATTCATACATGACAGTGTAATAAAATGTGAAAAATATGGCTAACCTGCATACAAATATCAATGTATGCACATGGTTTCCTATCTCATTCTCCAATCTCATTCCTACTAACCAAAAATGTTAGTGACAGATTTGCATGTCCCTTTTACACTGTAGAAAGTGATTGTCATCCTCTTAGTCATCGAGATCAGCGTGACGTTAAAATAGGCCACCTCCTGATCTAACCAAACCCAGAATGCCGTCATAGCCTTGGGTTAGGGAAGGATCAAGTGAGGGCAGAGAAAAAAGGCGGGGGAAGGAAGGGAACAGCAGGGAGGGAGATCTAAAAGACAAATAACAATAGCGTTGGTACCAGTTACTATAATCCCTGTCTTAAATAAACACAACAACCAAAAGCGAACCCCTCTACCTGTGAAGAAAACTAAGGTAACTAATG
The DNA here is from genome assembly GCF_964263255.1 of Lissotriton vulgaris. Classification (NCBI taxonomy): domain Eukaryota; kingdom Metazoa; phylum Chordata; class Amphibia; order Caudata; family Salamandridae; genus Lissotriton; species Lissotriton vulgaris. The sequence continues at coordinate 1,498,419,499 of NC_141696.1, forward strand.
TATAAGATACACCTGCATCAGAGCCCTGGAAGGATACGAGTGGTGCCACTTCCCTCCTGTAACCTACAAAGAATAACAGCCCTTATCAATAATTCTACACTAGTCTAGCAGAAGGGTGAGATACCTATGAGATTGTACTTACCCCAGTATTGGAACTTTCATAGATTCCCATGCTTTGTATCATTCCCTGTCGTCGGAATGGGAGCCTCGGTAAATAGAAAATACCTTAGTAGTAAGCAGAAAGTGAGAAAATAGGCCTAGGCCTCATCTCATTATGTAGCTTATCCACCTCTTTTTGTAAGAGAGACCAAATTCTTGTAGTAGCCAATCAGAGCAGCCTCACCCCCTAGAACCTTCCTGAGAGAGCCTCAGATTTTCTACTGCACGTTGTGCAAGGGAGTCACCATTGAGCTCTGCTCACTTTTTTTCTTAGTATATTTTCTTCAACTTGTGTCTATTTTTTTGTCATGTCTGACAAGGAGAAGAAAGCACTTTTCAGAGCCTGTGCTACTTGCTCGAAAAAGAGGTTGTTTGTTGAGGACAAACATGAGGACTGCATATACTGCTTATATCCGGATCATAAGGCCACGGACTGCAAGATTTGCAGAACCTTCTCCACCAAGACCTTGAGGGACAGAGAGAGACATCTCCTCACTTGGCTACAGAAAATGAAAGACCGCAAAGAACTTATGTCTTATGACAGTGAGGGTTCCTCTTCGATGGTGTCATCAAGAAGGTCGAAAAAGAGGGGTAGGTCTCCCCCTACTACTTCTGACGAGCCCCTTGTCAAGGCCTTGCCAGGGACCTCTGATAGGTCTGATAGGCCTGCTTCCCAAAAATCTCCTCACCACGCTGAAAAGGAGAGGCAGGGAAAGCTTGAGGAGTCACAACCTTCAAAAAAGGCGAAGAAGATCGTCCCTGTGACTTCACCTCCCTCTGACAAGGATAGAGGGGTGAAAAAGCCTTCCACTAAGACTCAGGAGGTCGTTTCAGAAAAGAAACAGCGTTCGTCGCCGGTGAAAACCACAGGTACGCCGACGATTTCTATTAAGAAAGACTTGTCTGTGAAATTAGCCTCGTCGACGGCTGCGACGACGGCACCTGCGCCGTCGACGATGTTTAAGACGCCTGATGCCTGTTCGTCGTCGACGAAAATGACTTTCTCCACGTCCACGACGATGACGACGAGAGTTGCTTCGCGGTCGACGAGGACGACCATGTCGACGACACTGGTGACCTTGCTGCTGCTGACGAGTTCGTCGACGATCCCGTCGACGATCCAACCTTCGTCGACGATGACCATCTCCTCGTCGACGACTCAATCCTCGACGACGAGCGCAGTCTCTTCGTCGGCGCTTCCGTCGACGAAAGTCTATGAAGACACTACCGTCGACGACGACTCCGTCGACGACGACTGAAAAAATTGTTTTTTCACGCAGAAGGAGGCAAATAACACCGGAAATGACATCTCCACGGCAAGTCCAGAAGTTTCCTCCTAACCTATTGCTGGATGAGGATTCTGAAGAAGAGGCTTATGGCGATTTTGGCCAGGCTTATAGCCCTTCTGACTTACAAGTAAAAATTCAGGACATCAGTTCTGAGGAAGGGGAAATGGAACAACAACAATATGTTCCACAGGATTTTTATGAACAACAGGAAATGTCAAGCATGCAGGTTCCTTTGCAGAAACCTTCACGTCAATCTCGACAGGAGATGGTGGCGATGCCATCCACTCTCATCTCTGATCTGCAACTAATGTTGCAGGACTATCGGAGGCGATTTCCTACTCCTCAAGAGGTGCGCCCTCCTACACCTCTGCCTCAGTTATCACAGCCTGTGGCAGGACACTCATTGCCTTCAAGAGGGCGTGACACAGAGCCCGTAGAGCATCCACAAGAGGTGGTGCCGATTCAGGACGATACAGATGATGATAATGCCTCATCGGATGTAGATCAGCAAGTGGACCCTGACCAAGACCAGAATGTAGACTGGAATCAGGATGACCCTCGAGATCCAGACGTCACAGGGCCTGATAACGCAATCTCTCCTCCAGCAGATGTCGGAGGTTTTCACAACTTGATGGAACAAGCTTCCAAGAGATTTGGTCTTCCGGTTACCACGGTTCAGTCCGAATGTTTTTTGTACGATTTCAAAGAACCATTCCGGAAATCCGTACGTTCAATCCCCATCATTGAACATGTTTGGTCTGAAGGCCTAAAAACTATGCAGAATCCAGCCACGGTCCTCCCGGTGCTCCCCAGATTGGAGAAAAAATATAAGGCGCCAGATGGCAGTCCAGCATGTCTTCTAGGTCAACCAAAACCGGACTCTGTCATTTCCCAGGCCGCACAGAGTAAATCTAAAAACCCATCCATGCCGCTAACGACGCCACCGGATAAAGAGGGCAGGCGTTTGGACAATGTTGGAAAAAGATTCTCCGCAATGGCCAGCATCCTCGTTAGGGCAGCTAATGCTTTGGCGATTCTGGGGAGATACGATCGCCAAATGTGGTGCGACCTCTCCCCGTTCGTGGAAGAACTTCAGGATGCATCTAAGGACGAGGTCAAAAAGATCTTACTGGAAGGAGAGCGAGCCTCTTCTGAGGTAATCGACTGCGCTATGGATATAGCAACTACGGCATTCCGAGCGCTAGCCGGCTCGGCAGTTCTGAGACGCCAGGGTTGGTTGAGAGCCACGTGGTTCAGACAGGAGGTGCAAAATAAAATTCTAGATCTGCCATACGATGGAGAGATGTTATTTGGCAAACATGTGGATGAGGCCCTACAGGGCATAAAGAAAGATACGGATACGGCCAAGTCCTTAGGAACTTTACAATACCGCAAAGTGCCCTTCAAAGGAGCAAGAGGAAGAGGATTCTCCTCCTATAGAGACGGCAATCAGCACCGCTACTCTTCCAGCTCACAACCTGGTCAAACATACAAACCCCAGTATTCTCAGAGGGGTTCTTTCTCTCGCCAGCCGCCGAGAGGACGACAGGGGCAGCAGAGGAGGGACAATAGCGGCCAGGTGGCTCTTTCTACTGTTCCTGTGCCCTCATTAACACCAGTGGGGGGCAGGATTGCCCATTGCCTCAACAACTGGATGGTCATAACAACAGACCAGTGGGTCCTAAACATCATCAAGAAAGGAAACACGTTGGAGTTCCAAGATCTTCTTCCAACGAGAGATCCAGACGCCTTTACACCCAAACATCTGAAACTCCTTCATCTCGAGGCCCACCAACTCTTCACCAGGGGGGCAATAGAACCTGTACCTCTCTCCCAAAAGGGGAAAGGGTTCTATTCCAGGTTCTTCCTTGTTCGGAAGACGAAGGACAAGTGGCATCCGAACTTAGATCTACGGCAGCTCAACACTTATCTCATCAAGTTGTCCTTCAGGATGATCACTCTTCAGGACATCCTCCCACTTCTCAATCCAGGGGACTACTTGGCGACCCTAGATTTGGAAGACGCTTACTTCCATGTACCTATTCATCCAGCTCACAGGCAATATCTTCGATTTACAGTAGGCAAGAGCCATTTTCAATTCAAAGTACTGCCTTTTGGTCTCCGGTTCGCTCCGCGGATCTTTAGAAAGGTACTGGCTCCGGTGGCAGCCTTTCTCAGAAAACAGTCTTTCGAAGTCTTCCCATATCTGGACGATTGGCTGCTAAAGGCTCCTTCGCTCCAAGAGGCGTCCAGGGCAGTCACAAGCTGCAGACAGCTGTTCGAGCAACTGGGCCTTCGGCTCAACAAAGAAAAATCGATTTTGCGACCTTCCAAAACAGCGAAGTTTTTGGGTGCGATCCTAGACACGGAGTGCTGCCGGGCTTTTCCTTCTACAGACACGGAAGTTGCCAGTTCGCAAATACAAATCACTTCTCGGATCGATATCATCCTGCAATCCGTTGGTACCACACTGCAGGCTGCGAATGCGTCCACTGTAGGAACAGTTGGACACACAATGGCGTCAGGTGACAGGCTCCTTCGACAACAGGATTGTCATCACTCCGGAAATGCGGAAAGCAAGCAGCTGGTGGTTGCTAAAAGACAATCTTTCAATAGGTTTACCATTCCAACTGCCGCCATCTCCCATGATATTGACAACAGATGCTTCCATGGAGGGATGGGGGCGGTCCTCCAAGAACTAAAGGTCAGTGGTCATTGGAGCCCAGTCCAAGTCAAGTTCCACATCAATCTACTGGAACTTATGGCCATTCGTCTAGCCTTACAGGCTTTCCTTCCAAGGATCCGCAACCGTTCAGTGCTGGTTCGTACAGACAACACCACAGCCATGCACTACATAAACAAGCAAGGCGGAACGATATCTTGCACCCTTTCGAAGGAAGCACAGAGGCTTTGGAATTGGGTGATCTAACACAACATCACCCTTTCAGCGGAACATCTGGCGGGAACACTAAATGCCACAGCGGACGCTTTGAGTCGCCAAAAGACTATCAGCCATGAATGGGAACTGGATCAGACCATTCTAGAGGAACTGTTTGCACGTTGGGGTACCCCAACCATCGATCTGTTTGCAACTCCCCAAAACGCCAAATGCCAGTCCTACGCAAGCAGGGTTCACCATCGGGAATCCTTGGGGAATGTGCTTTTTATTGCCTGGTACGGTGCATTTGTTTACGCTTTTCCTCCTATTCCGCTGATCCCGAGACTGATCCGCAAGCTCGAGGCGGAACCGTGCAGAATGATTCTGATCGCACCAGCATGGCCCATAGAGTTTTGGTACACAGAACTTCTTCTCCTCTCCCAAGATCAACCAATTCTCCTGCGTCCTGTTCCGTCACTGTTGACAATGGCTCACGGACAGGTTCTGCATCCAGACCTGAAGTCACCACGATTGACAGCATGGCTCCTGAGTTCAGAGAGGTACAGGGTTTAAATCTTTCAGGAGAATGTAAAGACATTTTGGCCCATGCCCGAGCACCTGGTACGAACAAAACCTATCGGGCTAAGTGGAAGAGATTCTGCCTTTGGTGTCGGAGAGAAGGTCTACATCCATATACTTCTGCACCGCACCAACTCTTGCCTTACATCCTTTCTCTTGCGAAATCTGCATTGGCTCCTTCTTCTTTAAAGGTACATCTAGCGGCCATTTCTAGATTTAGACGATCATCATCAGGTCCTTCCCTTTGGTCTGCAAGGATCATTAAACAATTCCTGGAGGGTTTATTCAGGGTTTTTCCACCAGTCCGGCATCTTAATTTGGTCCTGTTACATCTAATGAGGGCCCCATTTGAACCTATTCATAGGGCCGACCTGAAGTTTCTCTCATGGAAACTGGCTCTTCTCTTGGCCCTGACATCGGCTAGAAGAGTTAGTGTGCTCCAGGCTTTCACAATTGAGGAACCGTTTCTACAATTCAAAAATGATGTTCTCATCCTAAGGACAAATCCTAAATTTATTCCGAAGGTACCCTCAGAATTTCATCTAAATGAGCCGGTGGTCTTAAAATCCTTCTTACCGCGGCCCTCCACGCCAGCTGAAAGGGCTTTGCACTCTTTGGACATTCACAGATGTCTCAAGTTCTACTTGGAGCGAACAAGACTATTCAGAAAATCTTCCCAGCTTTTTGTTTCATTCAGTGCTCCTCGGAAAAGGTGTCCAGTTTCTAAACCCTGCATTTCCCGCTGGATATCCAGTGCAATACACTCTTGCCATCAAGCAGCGGAGAAACCACTTCAACGAGCAGTTTGTGCTCATTCTACGAGATCAATGGCTTCATCGGTGGCTCTATTCTCAGGTGTCCCGATCAAGGACATATGTAGAGCGGCGACATGGAGCAGTGTCCACACCTTCACTCGCCACTACTGCTTGGATTCTTCTGTGAAAGAGGATGCGGCAGTGGGCCAGGCGGTTTTGAGGAACCTTTTCCAATAAGTCGGTGAGCTTTCCTTACTATCCCGCCTTCCTGTTTGCATATTTTGTATTTCTTATTAATATTTTATTACTGTAATCCCTGTCTTAAATAAACATAACAACCAAAAGCGGACCCCTCTACCTGTGAAGAAAACTAAGGTAACTGTAATGTATAAGATACAACTCTTCACCTGCATCAGAGCCCTGGAAGGATACGAGTGGTGCCGCTTCCCTCCTGTAACACACACAGAATAACAGCCCTTATCATTAGTTCTACACTAGTCTAGCAGAAGGGTGAGATACCTATGAGATTGTACATACCCCATGAGGATTAATCATGATGGGAAATACAAAAGAGTCTTGAGTAGTATCCTCTGGAACCCCGTGTTCATAGTATATGATACAAATAATATTTTCAAAAAATGGGTTACGTCACCCCATAGAAATATAAGAAGTACAGTACCTGTGTCACCAAACAGTAAGTTTTACTTGGTAACGTACTCTGAACTTAGCCCACCAAGTATTGATCGCCGTTGCATAAACGGGCCTGATGAGCAATGCTGTTATGTCGTATTACCTCCAAGTATCTTCTGCACGAGCCGCAAGACGCTCGCTCTGCCAACTGAAAACCAACTTACCACGCCTGGTAAGAGTTAGTGATTTGCGACGAGATTTCGTCCTCCGCACAAGCCGAAGCAAATAGGCTCACCAACGGAGGGCAAATGTAGCAATAGTAAACATATGAGGAGAACGACTATTCACAAGCCAAAATTTGTCCTCCGCACGAGCCGTGAAAAATAGGCTCAGCAACGGAGGGCAAGGTAATTCATAAGTCAAATATCGTCCTCCGCACGAGCCGTGGAAAATAGGCTCACCATCGGAGGGCAAAGTAATACTTCTTATGTCACTCCTCTCTTTACGAGTGAACCAGTATTCCTCCGCATGAGCCGTGACAAGATGCTCTCCAACAGAGGAACTAACGCGTCTCCACAATAATCGGCAGAAATGCCGATTCTTCAATCTTCACGTAATCCACGCTATCCAAACAAATGCTTTCCTTCGGTTTAGTAATGGACATGGAATGCTCTCTAAGGAAACTAAGAGCGCTGTCACCAGGTCGATAGATCCGAAAATACCTGATAAGAGGAACAGGAAGTTTCCTCCTGTATAGAACCGCCCATCATTGTGCTCTAAGCATTCTGGGACATGTAGTTCTTCCACATAGATGATGCCACACACAAATTGACGAATTCCAGAGGCGCTCATAGAATCATAACAGTGATACTAACTCTCACTGTGGTCCTCGGCATCATCAAGTCAAGCCCCCCCACCCAACTTGAATAAAATAAAAATTATAAACTTCACATAATGCCCAAGTGGGCTATTGGAGATGAGAAACAAAGAGATAAATGAACATCAAGTGTGGCGCCGTTCCCATAGTATCGAAATACCAGTAACAACAGAATATCAGGATACATCAAAGAAATCGAAGTAGCATATATTAAAAACCCTGCAGAAGAGATCAATTCTGTAACCACCTTCCTTCAATTACACAGTACTGACACAATCATATGGCATCACAGATTCGGCCAGCCAAGAACACGAAAACATGAAAAGATTTCAGAAAAAAACCAAAGGCTTTTATCTGCAGAAAGATGTTCTTAATGTGCTATTAACACAAAGAGGAAAAGGGTTGGGGGTCTTTCCCAGATGGACAACACCACATCTCAGTAGAGCTTCCCGTACTTTCCTCCTGTAAACATAAAAAAGAGAGGGCGGGAAAATCCTATTAAAAATCAACATAAACCGAGCGGAGCTCAGGGAGACGGTCAGTGGTGTTTCTCCCGGCACTGAACGCAGCGAGGCTCACTGTGTCCCATATTGTCCTGCTGAAAGCTGGGTAACATTTGTTTTTACTTGCGCCCGAATTTTAACTTTGCACATTGTCCCCTGCCCCCTACCTGCATTTTTGCACAGCGCTTAGCGCACTATGCTTGCCACCTCAGGACTTTGACCCCAGCCCCGGTCTTCCGCGGCAGGAGCCGTTTGAGTGGAGGGCGAGCCATATTTCCCTTTCTGTCAATCAGGCCACACGATGGGTGGAGAGAAAGGGGAGGATCTGATTTCGTATACTCCCTATATCAAGCACAGGGGTCAGAGGACGCGCAGCGGACGTGCGAAGTGGGCGCGTCGCTGGCGCGCCTTCCGTCTTTGCCTGGCCCGCGTCATGCGCCAGCCACGCTGCCCCACTACAAATAGCCCCAGAGTAGTATTCACTAGGGAGCAAAGTCTAGCACTGAGATTTAAAGGTTACTCTAATCCCACCCGGAGGAATCTGGTGGTATGGACATGCAATCATGATGTCCAGACACCCCATTGTAACAACTGCACCTTTAACCTCACGGAGAACGAAGGCACTAGATGTACAACACTGGATATAACTACCTCCCCTAAACAAGTCACAAATATCAGAGCATGTCTAATAAACTACAGGTCACTCCCTAAGCATGCCAATGATATATGGCTACTTTTAGAAACAAAACAGTGGGATATGATTTTCCGAACCGAAACATGGCTCAGGGACAGCGCAACACCAGCTGTCTTTTTGGCCATTCCTGATGACTATAAACTAGTAGTGGAAAATAGAGATGAGAATAAATTAGGAGGTGGCTTAGCCATCATTGTCAAAAAGGAGTGGAAACTATCACATATAAAAATAGTAACAAAAGATGTGCTGTAAGCTATCTCCTTTAAGATCACCATCACCCACACTCAGCATAGTAGGAATACTTTTTTATAGACCTCCTGGCTCCAAACCCTGCGAGTTATGGAACATCTGCGATCTAATAGCGGACCACTCGCTGAAGTATACAAACTACCTGGTCTTAGGGGATTTTAATATTCATATAGACAACACTCACTGTCCCCTAGCGTCCCAACTAATCGACTACTTTAAAGGTATATATCTCAATCAAATAATTACAGCACCAACACATATAGCTGGACATATGTTAGACCTAGTATTCACTAATATCCCTTCGCTGGTGGCCGAGAAACCTATCCCTGTGATATGGTCAGACCAATATTTGGTCCCATTCAATTTTAGCTTCACTATCAACATAGACAGTAGGGTAAACAAACACGAGATACAAAGAAATTGGCGAAAAATCAACCCAAAAACTTTTGGCTCTATATTTCAAAATACTTCTCATGTTTTCTCAGGTGAACTTGATAGTGATGTAAGAACCTTTAATCATTGGGTCACTACTGCCTTGGACTCCATTGCACCCCTGAAAGAAATGAAATCATCTAGACATAAACCCTCTGCACCCAGGTTTACACAAAATCTTCAACTAGAGAAAAGCCGGTGCAAAAGACTTGAGCGATTATTGCGAAAATTCTACAGGGCTTAAGCAAAAACCATCTATAGGAAGGCACTGAATCATTTTCATAAACAAAAACATATAGCCATAAAAGACTACTTTGCCAGTCAAATTAAAGCATCCAAAAACTCCACAAAAGATATTTTCAAAATTGTTCAAGACTTCATGAAGCCAGAGGCCTTGAAAAGCAATATAACCCCTTCGGAAATTCTTTGTGAGAACCTAGCAAGATTCTTTTATGAAAAAATTGAAGACATATATACTTCATTCACTGAAAGCGAGGGCCTGGTCACACCAAGGTCCCCAATCTTAGAAACATGGACAGACTTTGGCCCTTTTAGCATGGAAGACTCGCTCAAATTATTGCAAAAAACTAAGTCTGGCTCCCCTCTGGATCCCCTCCCGGCCAGATTCTTCAGCACCTTAGCACACTTCATTAATCCCTTATTAAATAAACTTTGGAATGCCTCACTAGAGACTGGCATTGTTCCAATCTTATGGAAAACAGCCTACACACAACCCATCCTAAAAAAAGATAATCTTGACCCAGCCATTTAAAAAAATGTCAGACCCATATCCCTTCTATCAGCCCCAGCTAAGGTTCTTGAGAAGGAGGTTCAAAAACGTCTGTCTAACTTTCTGAAATCCAACAAACTATTGCATGACACACAATCTGGATTTCGTGCTGGCTACAGCACCGAAACAGCTCTACTGGAAGCCACTGAATCTATCCGAGAATCTCTTGACAAAGGCTGCTGTACAATGCTGGTGCTGCTTGACCTGTCAGCAGCATTCGATACGGTGTCGCACAAAATTCTACTGGACAGGCTCATGCATTTAGGGATTTCCAGGACTGTGCTGGCCTGGTTCCAATTCTTCCTTGAAGGTCGGATCCAGAAGATACGATTACAGTCATTTGTCTCATCATCTCGCCCCCTAATTTGTGGAGTCCCTCAGGGATCGGCCGTTAGTCCTATTCTTTTTAATGTTTATCTTGCGCCACTAGCCCCACACATTGAACAGCACAATGTTAGTGTCATGTCATACGCAGATGACACTCAATTGATTTTTTCTTTTAAGGATCATTCGGAAGCAGCCCTTACTAAATTTCAGGAATGTCTGACTGATACATCCACCTGGATGACTAGAAACTGCCTGCGTCTGAACGCAGATAATACTGAAGTCCTTTTTTTAATCAACCATCACCCCCTAGTTCTAATCTTTGGTGGCCCTCGGCACTCAAACCAGCTCCCTGTCCTGTTCCATCAGCAAGAAATCTGGGTTTTACAATTGATGAGACTCTGCCATGCAAAGCCCAGAGATAGCCAAAGTTTCATCCACATGCTTTTGGAAATGAAAAGCTTTACGTAAATTCCTTCCTCTGCTTCCGGCTGAATGTAGGAAAACAACTGTACACGCATTAGTGACATCTCAACTGGATTACGCTAATAGTCTATATCTTGGCCTGCTAGCCTACTTGTACAGAAAGCTGCAGACAATACAAAATGCAGCCGCAAGGCTCATTAAAAACATTCCCTTAAGACATCACATCTCACCACACTTGCTTGCTCTTCACTGGCTCCCAGTAAGAAAACACACAGAATTTAAAGCACTCACTATCACGTTTAGAGCAATAAATGGCACTGGTCCATGCTATTTAAGAAAACGCATCAAAAAACGAAGACACACAGGAAACCTAAGGTCGAACTATCAAGAACTCCTCGTTATCCCCCGTTTTTCAAAGGCCAAATTGGGCGGACGGTCTTTCTCGGTAAAAACAGCCGCCTTGTGGAACTCCTTACCGTTACAAATCAAACTTGCCCCATCTTAACCCAACTTCGTAAACTAGAGAAGACATGGCTCTTTAGCCAACTGTAGATCAGTCGGGTTAAACTATGCTGACCTTCCCTCTTTTCCGCTCAGCGCCGGGACACTCCTGTCGGGGGTAGCCGTGCGCTCTATAAGATGCATTATAATAATAATAATAATAATAATAATAAATAATAATAAACCCGTATAACCAAATCCAGAAAAGAAGCATGATCGTACAAACCTTGTAAGGCCTAGGACAGCCCAGCAAGAACTTCCTCTCCCTTCAATTGCCTAACAAATGTACCTTAAGATCTTCTTTGGTATTTTATCCACTGGGCATTTTAGTCTCAAGATTGTTTATATATATCTTGACTCTTTCTGTTTAAACAGTAATTCTCTGTTTCCCCCTTGTACATTATATTGAATCTGTTTAATAGCAAAAAATGACACTTTGCTTCTGTCCTTGTAATGCCTGTCTTCAAAGTGCCTAGCCATAGGATAGTGGGGATCACGTTTATCGATAGCTCGCATATGTTATAAAATTCTCCTTTTAACAGGATGTATTGTGCTCCCTACATACTGTTTGTTACTTGGACACTCAAGAATGTAAACTACATAGGAGGAATTACATGTGAGGAACTGATTGATTGCTTTAGTGCCCTTGCCATAGGGTACAGTAAACGTTTATTTGGTGGTACTATATTTGCATGCTTTGCAGTTCAAGCATAGATGAAACCCCTAGTAGATACAGTTAGAGTTGCTACTCACGGTGATGTCACTTTTGACCAGGAGATCTCACAAGGTCTTATCCCTCCTGTAAGTGAAACTAGGCTTGTTGTTCAGGAGGTGACCAATTGTGGGATCGCTCCTAACTATAACCTAGTACTTGCTTACAATCTTGGCATCCTCTTTGGTTCAGTTGTTAAATGTGGTTATCAGTTTTGTAAATGTGCTTTTATCCATGTCAGTGGTTTGGAAGAGGATTGTATCTCTGGAGATATTTCTTATCTGTGTTTTAGCTCTCTTAAGGACACAATCTGGACATCCTCTCTCTCTCTGAATCTACTTTTCATGGTATCTTCTTCCGTCAGGTTTCCTCACTACTGCAGTTTTTTTTACGCCCTCAAAAGTTCCCCACAGTAATATTCCAGTTAATGGTCTCAGGGTGACTTCTGAGAGAGTGCAGAATACCTTTATCCGCTGTGGGTGTCCTGTAAAGAGAAGTTACACGCTTACTCCCTTTGATCTCAATCAGGGAATCCAGGAACTCCACCTTACTCATTCTAATAGTTTATAAAAAGTCTAAATTGAGCTCATTGTTTCTAACCTTGTCAACAAATTCCCTGGCAGATCTATATGTGCCTTTCCATATAATGAATAGGTCGATTCGATTTCAATTAGAATCAAAAACGTTATGTTGCAGCTCAAAACAGCCATAAAATGACATACAATATTATTAATAAATACATCGTAAAAAGCTCAGTAACCTAAAACAAGTATTAAAAACAACCCCACCTCATCACTTTAGCATCTAGCACACAATACTTTTCCTGAGGTGTGTTGACCCCCTTATATAAAGTGCAACGGTAAAACATACAAAGGGGTCTCCAAGTGCAAACAGGTAGCTCAGTGCAATTTTAGGGTTCTAATTTTCTGTGCAAGGAAAATCGGATTAAAGTAAAAACTCCTAAGATTAAAACATAAAGTTTGCGTGCTTTGTTTAGACTGAGCATTGCAAGGACAGGGCATCATATCTGGTGGACATACCTTCATTTTGGGGAAAGCAACTAAATGATGTACTAGGCACACACGTAATCTAGTCGGAACAAAAAGGTGCTGAATGAAATTCACATAAGACAAGTAATATTAACAACCCTCCTGAAGAATGATTGACTTATATAAGGCAACAGTTGGTTTTCTTAGATCCTGTCAGGTCTCGGCGTTGGTTCTCTTCGGGGCTGTGATGATTGTCCTATAACCTCCCCCACACAACTCTCCTAGAGTCTGAAACACACAAGACAGACTACCAAGATGTCCCGTGATCGCGGGAAAGGAAAAGGGACAGCTGGGAGGGAGATCTGAAATGACAAGAACAACAAATTAGCAAACCCCTCCCTAACACTCCACAAGAGAAAAACCTACAATTATTGCTCCTGTCAACACCCTTTATTCTACTTCCCCTACCTGTGCAGGAAAAATATAGATCTTTGTATTTGGGGAGGAATGATGAGGACCTTGACTGGGAAACGCTGCCAACTGAAACAACAAGCATATAGGAACACTATGAACACTTGAATGCATAAGCAACAATATTATGCTCTCACATCACTCCACCTACCACTTATTTATAGTGTTCTTCTTTAGGCTAGCAGTATTCCCATGCTCAAGAACTTGATAACATCTCCCCTGTATGGTTAAAATACAAAGTGCAGAATCATGAAGAAATGATATGACAAATCATAAACTGGACAAATGACGAAAAGAGGTTAAAGTCACCCTTGTCAATTTCCCTGGTTGTACAGGGTTTTTCTTCCATATGATGAAGGTGAACACATCGTGCAACACTAGTATGTATGCAAAAAGAATCTTTCCACACTCATAGGTCAAATAGTCAGTACTGTTCACAGTGTCATGACCTTAGCGAGTATTGAGATAAGCGCACGTATATCAATGCACTTAATCAAATGGCTATACTCCAAAACCTATCCCCGCAATGAGAACGCGGAAAAGCGTCTCGTCCAACGGGCATAGGGACGATAACTTTGTTTCTTCACAAAGCTTGACCCACACTCGCTTAGTAACACATATCTCCGTATTGCACTTCAGCTCCGCTGATTCAAGTTCTTCACCCGACCCAACGCGGGGTGAAAACAGACAGAAAAACAAACAACCAATGTTTTCTCCTTTACTGAGCTTACCGCTACCTCCTCTCGCTGTTTGAACACAGCAAAAATTATCGGCACCTTGCATACATGCCGGCTGTGTTTATTTCCGGATGGAAACGTAACCAACGTCTTGACGCACAACTTCTTTTCCCGGCTTTCTGGGAAATATAGTTTGTTGAATGTAGTTGCCATACCTCACGCATTAGGCGGACGGCGTCCATACTCGGCAGAATCCTGACAGATTCTGACACATCATGTGGTCATATCTATCTTTAAAAAAGGACTCCTTAATAAAACTCTGATCAAGACTTAAAATTCTAGGTGAATAAAACATGGTCCAGGGCATGACTGTCTAAAATATTTGATTTCCTAAAACTTGTTTCCTCTTTAGACCGAATGGAATGCCAGAGTAGTAGGGGTTTCAGTAAAAGTAGGTCTTCCAAATATCACAAACCAACCTCCTTGTGAACAATCAGGAATGAAGCTGAAATCGGCAGGCATAAGAAGCGTTTTAAGAAAGTGTTCTCCTCTACCTGAAGAGGGGTACTAGAGGTATAGCTCCACTGTTGTGTCCCAAATGAAGCAGTACACACCCATCTAGCCTTCTATATATATCCACCATCTCCTTATCAGGTCAGCAACCCAACTTATGGGAGGATCTAAAAATCCTGTAGCAATTTCTGCTCCTCTTAGATCTGGCATTTAAGACATGCTGGGACCAGGTACAATTGCTCGACAATAAAATCCCTAGGTAGCAGAAAGAGTTTACTCTTGATATTGGTAACTCCCCGATAAAAAAGGATTTATAGTTATGTGCCCTTTTCCCACAGGCTATTGTATACGTTTTGGCTTGGTTGATCGCCATTTTCCTAGATTCCATAAAGGCCCAAAAAGCATTCATCAGTCTCTGAAGGTCAATGGGTGACCTAGATAGTAGAACGCCGGGCACCATCAACCCCATTAATAAAGAGCAAGAACAGAAGGGGAGACAGTGCACAACCTTCAGCAGTTCCAAATTCACACATTGTTCTACTATCTCCAAGCCCCTTCTAAATCGAAACTGTATCTTCGATTGGATGGAGTTATCCTTTGCCTGTTCCTCTAGTCTCTTGAGTAGTATCTTGCTCATCAGTTTTTCTGATAAATCTAAGAGGGAAATGGGGCGATAACATTTGGGGTCTGATTTATCACCCTTTTTAAAATTGGGTACTATAATTGAACCAGCCCAGAGAGGAGGGAACGTACACTCGCAAGCTGTATTGAACACCCTTTTCAGGACGGGGACCCATAAGTGCCCGGCAGCCTTAAATGTATCAACTGGTACCCCATTGGGGCCTGGTGCACTAAGTGGTCTCCAATTGGGATTAGTCTTGTTTTTGTGGATCTTTGGCAGAAGGTAAAACACAGGTAGCCTGGGGTAATCTGTTTTAAGATAAAGATTGTCTTCTCTTTCTAGGATACCCAAATCCTTCCTTTTTTCTAACTGTGCCCAATATTCCATTACTATTTTAGTGTAGGTGTCTCTGTTGATTTTCTCATAGCATCTGGTGTCACCCAACTGTCTATTTGCTTTGTAAGTATACATATCTTTTGACAAAATGACAATGTTGCCCCAGGTGGATAATGCTGGAGTCACCTGCAAGGTCATACACAACTTTCATTTCCTCTCTAGACAAATTCCAAGACTCGTTGGTGTTGACCTTTCTAAGTTTTTTCAAATCACAAATATTCTCATGAAATATATCAATAGCATCAAAGGGAAACTGATTTGTGAAAACTGAGTTAGGTTGAAAAGTGCTAAGGGCAGTACAGTCATAGACAATACCCAAATTATCTAAAAATCCTTCAATATCTGTAACAATATTTCTTTTGAACTGTTACCTGTTCTAGTTCATTTAATGTGATCAGCATGTCAACATCACCAATAGTAAGATTATCTGCGGCACTTAAGCTGGAACTTTGTGCCCTAGTATCCCTCTTGTCAGGTTTCAAGGAATGGCATTTTTTTCAGTTTTCTGACCAACTTGAAAGAGTCTGTAAGTGTTTCAACAAATTCAATTCTAAATGTGGGGCAAAAGGAAAGACCATAATTGAGGAAACGCCAATTCATCCAAACTTAAAGTTCTGTTAGAAAGGTTAACCACTGTTTCATTCACCATTTTATTCTCCATTATTGCTCCTCCAGTTATCCCTTCTTGCCACGTCCCACCAGGGCCTGTGTTAATGGTGATTTTTCTTGCACCTTTTCTTCTTTGCTGTAATTTCTGTTTTCTCTGGCGGTGCCTCCTTGACCCTTGCACCTCTGCCTCTGCTGCTCTGTTGGTTCACCTTTTGCCCCCTTCTCAGGAGGCAGTACTCCTCTATAAAAGAAAAGTAGTTGGATCAGATCTATGGTGAATTCTATGATTTTGTGCACTCTACCTCCGCTTTGCAGAAGCAGCTTCATTTCTGTTTTTTGGACTGTTCATATATATCATATATTGAAAACAATGTGTGGTTCCCTTGGATGCCGTTACACCTCCCATGACAAAGGGTGCTTGTTTTTGGAACTTTCTGTGCGTTGTATATAGATATGTAGAAAGGCATCTAGTTAGCTCTTCAGCAACCATTATTGGGGCCAATTTATAAAAGAATTGAACCAATTCCGGGGTGAATTTGACAGATTCAGCACCAGTGCGACCAGGAACTCAACAAGAGCGAGATTCCTTTGCGACCCCAAAGGAGCCAAATTGTTCTCATTCATAAGATTTATAGACTAAATTAGCAACTATTACTCTGAAATGAAGACAAGCGAATGAGCTCGACGAAGATTGGTGAGTAACCTACTTATCTACCAGAGGCTATTTTTGATAAAAGCGAACTACGATCTGGTCCTGAAGAAGGCCCACAGAACCGTGAGGGCTACCAAGTGTTGAAACATGTCGATCTTCCACGAACTATCACCAGGTGCAGTGGAACAGAAGCACTTCCACCAGAGCACCACCCTACACTTTTTAATCTTGTCCCATCCCTAGTAGATTCAAAATGAGGACAGGAGGTATTTTTCAACTTACAGTACGCTAGAACACTTTCGCACTTTTTATCACAACTGTCTTGAAACCAGATCTTCCACCTCTGGGTGAAAAAGGAGATCACTTGGAGAACCCAGTGTTTGAGTGATAAAAGACCCAATGATGAGGCTACTCACATAATCGACAGGGCGGAGAACCAAGATATACTGCACCACTTGTCGCATGTGAATGAGGGTCTTTGACATACTACAACCCTGTTAATAACAGAATTTGTGATTCATTCTCCTCAGATTTCTTCTATACCTAACAGAAGCCAAATAGATCTCTGCTTCTCCTTCCCTCCTTTGATTAAACAAATGTATTTCAAGAACTCAAGCAATTTTGTAGTTATTTTCCTTATAATTTTACAAAAACATTCCTAGATGGGCTTCCTCTGTGCCCACAGACATGCATGGACAGCTAGCTCAAAATGCTTGGCAATAGAGTATCCTAAAACAACAAGCAGTGGTGAAACCAACAGGTAAGTGCCTGCATGGTAAAGTGGAGAGCAGGGTTGGACTGGGGCATAAAAGTGGCCCTCATTAGCGAAACGGGTAGCTAAAAAGTGCTAATATGTATAGTGCTAAGCAGACTAGATTATAGCAATTCTCTTTTGATAGGAGCTCCAGAATATCGGTTGAGAGGGCTCTATAGGATACAAGTGTTGGCTGCCAAATTCGCGTTTCACTAGACTAGATTTGACTCAGCGTCTTGCACTCTGAAAGAACTCCAGCACTCTGAAAGAACTCCACTGGTTACCGGTTAAGGAAAGATTTATCTTTAAGGTCATGTGCACAAAGCCCTGAATGGCACTGGACCTATGCCCCTACAAAAGAAATCATGTTATTATAAACCCTCACGGTCCATAAGATAGTCTTCAGCATTCCTGGTCTGTGTGCCTTGTTTTAAAAAGACAAGGCTTGATGGGAAATCCTTTCAAGTAAGGGCATCACAAATTTGCAATAAACTACCAATTTCCCTGAGAACAAACACAAATCTGCTGAGTTTTTTTCCTACTTAGCCAAAGTATAACACAGATTCCCCATCTGCAGTTCCCTAGAGAAACCTCAGTGTAGACTGGCAATCTGATAGCCCAGTATGCCAACTGGGCGAACACTGCGCTTTACAAATGTTTAACCAAATAAATCATAATATCAGGGGAATCCACAGTAAAAACAGGCCCAGCTGCCAATAAACCGGCGCACAAGCACAACTGCTAAAAAACTGGCCCACACAATGATATTTCAACTTTTCCATTTGTACCTGTGACGCATGTAAGTTTGTAAATCTCCTCATGTAACGTACCTGGATCAATTGTAAAGCGCTCTGACATCTTTGGGTAAAGTCCGCGCTATACAAAATTGCATAAATTAATGTTTCAGTCCAGCCCATCGGGTACTGCCTGAGTACCCCATAGGGCAGTCCAACTTTGTCCGAGACCTATTGGCTTTGCCAATGGTTGTTATAGTTGTGGCTACCCTAGATATGCGTGACACAGTTTGGGTTGTGGCTGGTGCAGCTTCAATCACTTAGTCAATCAATCAGGGCTTTGTGAAGCGCAGCTTCCCATCGGCAAGGGTCTCAAGGCGCTAGCGGTGAGGTGCGGCTCTGTGAGCTGCATAACCCCCGCACAGGGCCCACTCCTGGATGTCCTGCCAACTTCCTTATAGACGTATTACCAAAAACAAAGGCAACATGAGTTTTAGTTTGTTGTGATCGTTGTTGGCCGCAGTTTTATTACCATTATATACAAACTAATTTTTCTGTCCCCTGGGCATAACTTTTTGTGGCCAGGGTCATAAATCATTATCATGGCTTATCATAAATCATGTGTCCTACATCATCCGTGTGTCATAAATCATTTGTGTCATGACAGCCCTAAATTGTGGGTCTTAAATAATTAGCTTCACTTGTCATAACTCATTTTGTCAGTCATAAATCATTTGTCTGTCATCACTTATTTGCATATCAGAAGATGGTACATCATGTGTCATAAATCATTGGTGTACCATAAATCATTTGTATCATGAACAGCCATAAATCCTTTTGCGCCGCTTCCCAACTCCACGATGTAGTGACGAACTGCAGTAGGGGGGGGCGTCTTACAATCCCCCCACAATTTTCCCGCCATGAACGGGCGATTGCTGCTATTGGGGGAGGGTCGAACCTCACCTGGCCCCCTCCATTGGCCAGGCGACTAGACGCCTTGCTGGTGACAGTTTTGCCACGATGGAAGTGCCCCTTCTACTTTGGGGTGCTTACCGGCATCTAGAACCGGATCCTTCCGGGGCTCTGGCTTCCGTTATGGTGCCGGCCCTCGAGGCCCCCTTCGGGGGTGGCCTCTGCAAGAATGGGTCCAGTGTGCATTACACATCTGACAGTGTTTCCCTCTGGGCCCATTCCCAGCGCAGCGCATTTTCTCGAAGTCTGTGTACTTCTGCCAGCTAGGCCTACGCCAGCTTCCTAGGTCGCAGCACGGGTGCGAGCGAGGCTTCTCTGTGTGGGAGCTGCGGTCTTCGGGTGTGCTTTGTTAAACATTTGTTCAGTGTTTTCCCAGGGCTCGTCCGCACCGGTTGCGCGGTGCCTTGGAGGACGCGGAGCTCTGACACGAGAGTCCTGCACCACAATGATAAAATCCCACTGTGGGTTCGAGGTGTATGCTGTGCACCAGTGGTGTTAATCGCTTCCTGCTTGCCGTGTGCGTCCCCACTTGCATCAGACTTGCTCGCAGCCTCTAATTAGCCAGCCTGGGAATCCGTCCTCAAAGCCCGGCTGCTCCCAAATAGCTGCAACGCAGAGGCCGGCTCGTTTGGTGTCATTGCAGACGACGCCCACACGCGCAGAGGTCACGTTTGTTTGTGGAAAAACAAGCTTCCGATTTTTTGTTGTATGGTGTGGGAGTCTTAATTTGGTTCCAGATTGTCGAGTCACTTCTCGTGCTGGAAGGAAGAGGAGCGTCTCGGCTCCTCCTTCTCCTCCCCTCCTTACCCAAAACAAATGGAATGCTCCAGGTGAGCTGCTCCTCTCCCAATAGGAAGGCTTCTGATCCTCCCTCCTCCCTGCCAGGTAGGCAGTCGGATGCGCTTGGTGATGTGGATGAAGGCTGCGACTGCTGGCAGCCAAGACGCTGTTGTACCATCCTGGCCTCGTGAGCGCACAGACCCAGGTGAGAAGGCCGAACGAATGCGCCACTTGTCATATAAAACAACCTGTGCGAACTGTGCCTTTAGTTTTCTCGCGTACGTATGAGCGGGACTGGTCTCCAAAGCTTCGTTCTACACCGTCTTTGCACTTTTTGTTGACCCGATAGACGTTCTTAGCCGACAGCTCAAACCGTCTCTTTAATTTGTGTTTAGAAAGGACCTCTCACATTCGTGCTGTCGTGGGCCAGTCGAATGTTAACTTGCTGTACAAAACAAAATAGTCTGAATATCTCTTTAACTCGTGTGCTCCGGTCCTCGTTATTGAGTTAATGCTTGGCACACATTCCTGTGAACGTAGACGTCCTCTTTCTGCTATACTAACGTTTAGAAGTCCCTGCTGTACGGAACATCATTTCCTAATATGGATTGTTTTTGTTCACCGGTAGTGCTGACTCACAAGTCGTACTCCAACACAAAACATTTAATGTGTCTGTGGCAGATTGTAGGAGTAAGTGAATCACGAGGAGTTTAAGTTCATATGTAAAGTGCATTGGCCGTTTGACAAAGCAGGAACACTTGTACCAGCACACAGCAGGGCAGTAAGAGGTACCCGTCATACATGCAGCTAAGTATAACCTTAAGAAATCCTTACCCCGCGGCACCTCCCACCTTAGACGTGTTACAGATGATCTGCACTATTTGTTATTGTTTGTCTTTCTCCGAATAAACCACTTCAGTTCAGCGTGAGCAACAATGCCGTTGACACCATCTCCTGCATCATGCTCGTGGTCAGGAAGCCGTAGTTTTTTTTGGTTTGGATCTCGCAGAAGAAAACAATGAACTTGTGTTTTCTTTTGTCTATTGCAAGAGGCCATATGCAATTCGCAGTCAGCATGGCCGTCACCAAATGCATCTGACCAGTAGGACTGTACCTGTGCTCGGCAACAAAAATTTATTTCATTTTGATGTCTGTATCACCACTATTGTTCTGTGTTAGGGTATACAGTTTTTGTATAGCGCCTCACCCCAGCGTCTTGACACTTTAGGTTCTTTCAGACAGACTAATATAAGAGGTGTGGGTGGGTCTGGGTGGCACAGGGAGATGTAACGACCTTCTGGCCCTTGTAAACGTGGGTAGAGTGGGTTGTAGAGAGAGTTTTCCCTTCAATGTTGTTTCCTAAGTGCGAGAGAACAATTTTATGGATTTCCCTGCATGGTGCTGCACTAGTCAGTCATTCTGGATTACTGAGCTAATTATACTTGGCAGGGACATGAGCCGTCTTTTCCGGCCCTATTTCTGTTCTCAAGTCCATTGATCCCATGTCCTTGTCTCTGAATTCGAACCCATTGGCTCTTGGTGTGAGACTGTCATGCACCCGTATCTCCCTTTCCCTTATTTTCCCTGTCCCTTATTTTCCCTGTTCCGCTAGTCAGTTGTCTCTGGAGTTTTCTTTCCCTAAGGGTCTCTGTTACCCGCTTACTGTTCCTCAAGAGTGCTCATTCTTAAGTACGTTAAGATATGTAATCTAAGTTCAACATGGGATGGAATATGTGTGGCAGTGTACACCTCAAGACCTGGTCCTCTGTGCATGTTTTTAGATATGATCCTTTCTTCCAAGAAGCTAACTACACACACTGCTGTTTTCCATCAAGTAATCCTAGCATGATGGTTGGTACTGGGCTCTGCCACAGCTTTTAGCGATGAAGTGTACTTGCCTTTGTCTTCCACCAGAAACACTGTTTTGAAAAATCCCAGTGCACAAGCAAGGGATCACTTTTGGTGGTAAAGTAAGTGATGTAAGTTTTTTGTGAGTCATGTGCTAATAATGTTTATAGCTGTGTTTATAACTTTTAACTTTCCTCTTAAACATAACGTGTATTTTAATGCGCACGCTCAACCCTTGGGTCATGTTGGAGCTGAGTAGCAGGTATTTGTTACCCAACTCATGGTACTTATTTTGCCTCCTTTGGAAAGATGAAAGGCTGAGTGGACCTTCCGGGTTCTGAAACTATGCCCATGTTACGTAATGAATATTTGTTGATTGCACACCTCACCCAGGAGGCTATCCAGATGCTAGATAGAAGGGGTCTGCGATGCAGAGTCTGAAGTCTAGGAAAAGAGTCGTGTTCAATGACTGAGGAGGCTGCTCTGATGTGAAGGAGGTGGTAATTCCAGACCTTAGACACAAAGCCACAGAAGGCACGACCACCTGCACTGCAGAGGCACTGGATATGAGTGAGCAGGAATCTGGCCAAGGGTAGGTTTATCTTTGGTGTGTGGAAATGTAAGCAGGTGTTAAGGTAAGATAATACCTAGATTATTCAAGGCTTTGTACATGTGAGTGAGAAGCTTGAAGAGTGCATGTTTGTGAGCGGAGAGCCAGTGGGGCTCATTGATGTGTGAGAAGGGAGCCTGAATGTGAGTCTGGCTGCTGCATTTTGTATGACCTGAAGTTTGCTTGTCAGTTGAGTGGTTATGCCAACATAGAGTGCTGTAGTTCAATATGCTGGTGATAAGGTCCTGGGTGATGGTTCTACTTTTGTTGATTGGCGACCAGTTGAAGATTTGTTTGAAGATCTTTAGGGCATAGCAAAAGGAGGAGGTTACCACATTGTCTTGGCTGGTCATCAAGAATTGGTTGCCCACCATTATACCCAGGTACTTGGCTTGAAAGACAATCTGTTGATCCGAGATCGGCTAGCGGCCAGGTAGAGTTCCAAAGGTAAATGTCGTTACCAAATAGTACCATGTCTGTTTTGAGTTTTAGACAGTTGGTCTTCATCCAACTGGTGTGTTTGGTCATGCATGAGGTAAAGTTGATCTGGGTGTTTGTTGTTTTGTCGGAGAGGAAAAGGACGTCTGCATAAAGATGGTGTTGATTCCGTAGGATTTGATGATGTGGGCGTGCAAGGGCATCTAGGCATTGAATAGCATGGGTCTGAGTGATGATCCTCTAGGTTCTCTGCAGATGAGGTTGGCGACAGCTGAGGTGTAGGGGACCAGGCAGACCGGCTGGGTACCTCTGGTGAGGAAGGGCAAGATCCAGCAGAGTGTGTGTTCTCGCATGCTGGCTTTGTGGAACCTTTGAATGAGGATGGGGTTGGAGATGGTGTCAAAGGTGGCAGATGGATCGAGTAGGATGAGAGCTGGAGTATAGCCTCTGTCCATGATCAGTCAGATGTTTTCTATGGTGGCAATGAGGGTGGTTTTGGTGCTGTGGTTGGGCCTGAATCCGAATTGAGTGGAATTGAGGAGGAGGTTGTTATTTAGGGATCAGCCACTTATTTGTTGATTTTTTTTTCTTCTCCAGGCCCATCCTACTGTAGGGCAGGTTAGAGATTGGTCAGTAGTTAGCCAGTGTTTTAGGCTCTGTTGAGGTATTCTACAGAAGGGAGAGATTAGTTATCTGTTTCCAAGCATCCAGGAAGGTAGCTGTGCTGATGGAGTTGTTGTGTATTGGGATCATGGGTGTGCAGATGAAGTTCAGTCCATTGCGGTAGATGAAGTGTTGACAGGAATCCGAAGGAGCTCCTGGGGGAATGGATCGTATTGTCGCTGCAGTTTTTGCCATGTTATGATGGGCCAGGAGGTCATGACGGTGTCCGGGGGTGGGAGGGGGTTCGTCTTATTGGGCAGGAGGGCTGCAATGGTGGATGGATCTGGCGTGGGATCAACATTTTTGTAGATGTTGCTGAAATTGTGCCTGAAATAGTTGGGGAGCTGGGTGCAGAGGTTCCAGGATGGAGTGATGTTTGTGGAACTGGTGTCCAGTGAAATTAAATCCTTTACTATGGTGAACATTTCTCTAATGTTTCTGCTGTGTTGGATGCATTTGGCAGTGCTGAGCGCTTGAGAACCATGAGGTCAAACACAGGTTTCTAGAGAGGATGCAGTAGTTTACTGAGCCACCAGACCCTGGAGATTCTGCTAACAGCCTACATGCTTTGCAACTAAAGCAAAAAGAATATAAAGACAAGGACACTGCTGTCGCCAAAATGATTCATAGAGCAACGCAGCACTGCCCCAATGAGGTTGGTGACAAGGCAGGCAAACCTTTGGCCTAGTTGGACTAGAGGGAACAGGCAGGCCGCTGGATGTCAGAGGTATAGACAGGCCTTGGAATAATAGTTAATGCCCTTGCCACTTATCACACTCCGATATACTCCCCGGCGGCTACTGTCACGGTGAAAGAATTCAGGGAGCTCCTCGCTGACATCTTCCTTCCAAGCCTTGAGCAGTCTGACAGGGCTCTCTTAGGAGAAGAGTTACCTGAAGGCTAGATAATACAAGCAATTTGTGATCTCTATCTGGGCAAGGCCATTGGCCCAAAATGAGTGACAATCAAGCTCAATAAATGAATGGCCTCAAGACTAATCCCCTACTTGCTTCTGTGCCAAATTAAAACTCTTAACGTGCAACGTCTCCATGGTGTGCTGAGTCAGTCTAACGATATCCGGGAGCGAGCCCTAGTAGTCTTTCTTGATTCCTGAATGGCGTTTGACACAGTGGAGTGGCCCTATATGTTTGAGGTCTTGTCCAGACTGGATTTTGGCCTGCGTTTCATCAGCTGGGTGAGACTGCTTTACACGGGCCTACTGGCTCAGGTGAGGGTCAATGGAGGGCTGTCTCTGTTTTTTAGCCTTCATCGTGGCACCCGTCAGTGTTGCCCTCTCTCGCCACTGATTTTTGCCCTGATACTACCGCCTTTGGTGGCCAGGATCAGACAGGATCCAATGGTCCGCGGTCTATACTGGAATGAAAACTAGAAAGACCAAATATCATTGTTTGTGGGCGACATCCTGTTATATGTTACAGATTTTGTCAATACACTCAGTAGGCTCATTCAGATCATTACCAGATTTGGCGCTACTCGGGTTACACTATAAATTGGAAAAATCCCTAATGTATCTCCTGCGAGGCCAAGAGCCACGACTGTCCCCAGGACTGAGAAGCGACAATAGTTACGGAAGGTTTTCGATACCTGGGCACATATATACCAGCATGGATCCTGTGCTACTCTACACCAACAACCTCTCACTGCCACTGGATAGAATGAGGCAAGATGGTAAGCACTGCCCTATTTAAAATAATGTCCTTTTCATGTTTTCTATACGTTCTACTGAACACTCTGTCCATGGTGCATGATTCCTATTTTAAAGCCATTCAAAAGGATCTTATAACGCTGCTCTGGGTTGTAGGGCCAGTCAGGATTGCATTACACAAACTCAAAAGGGGGTGAAATTATGGGGGGATAGCCCTGCCTGACATCCAGAAGTATTATTGGGTGGCACGACTTACCACCACCATCAGCAGTTGTCTATCTCCTCGCAGACAAACCTACATTTTGTATGGATAGGTTCAATATGCAACAGTCGGGTTACCTTGGAGCTTTCTATAGCACTCCTAGTTATACTTCCCTCTTTGGCCCCACAGCAACTGTGGTTACTCTCTTGCATACAGTTCAGAAGGCCCTGGATACAATCACACAAGCTACTCCCCTATGGGGTACCTTGAAGTTGTATGAAGACAAATGAAGCAACCCAAGAATGATATTTACTTACTTTACGGTGTCCCTCTTGGCACTACTTAATAGAAGTGCTGGACATACAAAAAATGTAACGGGTTGTCCTCAGAAACCACCAGGTGTCCTGCTTCATCATAGGACAACCCTTGCTGTCCAAAAACCTGGTTTGATGTAGAGGGCCAACACCTGGAGACATGGAGGCACTACTAAGTTAGAATGGGCCTGCGTAAACAGTGAATTTTGAAAACCAATGTGGCTTCCTAAATTTCATTTATTCATAGGACAACCTACTTGGTAGTTCAGTTCAGTTCAAAGCTTTATTTCGATAAACACATGATATCATAAAAGCACATTCAAAAGATAAAAAGAAATACTACAATTCATAGATCTTTACATTTTGCAGAATTAGTTACAGTAAAAACATTCATATTACAATAAATAAGTTAAGAAGCATATTAAACAATAGCAGCTTTGTGAAAGTAAAAATTAGGAAAGTTTGATTAAAAACTGGGTCATCTCAAGGATTTTGCTCTGATTACCCAGGCCCAGCTCAAAAATTTAGCAACCCCACAAACTAGACATGTGCTGGTGTCGGTCTTTAAAATTCTCAAAGCTACGGAATGATTCCTGGTTCCGAGCAATAAACATGTAGGTTTTAGGCATCTCTGTCTCGGCTTTGCATAAGCAGGGCACACAAAAAAAACATGGGCAATAGTTTCAGTGACGCCATTACAGGTAGGGCAGTCGGATGGAGTTTGGTACGGGGGCTTCCACTTACAAGTGTAGTCGTGTAAAGGTAAATTTCCCAACCTGAAGTGGATGAACAGCGATCTATCCCTTGGTTTTACAATAAGGTCCAGGTAAGGCTCCAAGCGAGGCTTAAATTTGTGCTGTTTAAACTCCTCGGTCAGCCTACCCTGGTTTGGGTCCCTTAGATCTTGCTCGTCCACCCAGTTCCAGTAGACTCGCTTGAGTTCAAGCTTGGATACGGAAGCTCCACGCTCCCAACTAATTGGCAAACCAGTTTCGCTCAAAAGCTTCTTAATGTTACGGATCCAACTAACTTTATAAGAACCATTAAGGTTCATAACCTCTATCAAGCCATCAAGGTACTTAGAGAGCTCGGGGGTCCGCCATAGCCTGGCCCAATATAAAAGAGGTCGTAGCCTAGCTAAGTCCCGGATAGGGCGGCGACCCAGATCGCTCAATAGTGGTTTGATGGGGGTACCCATCGGAAGGGATGCTAGCTCTCTGAGGAACTTATTCTCAGAAGTGGTAAGTGCACTAATACATTCGAAGCCCCACAGCTCGGCACCATAAAGGGCGCTGCCCACAGCCTTTGCAGCATATATATCTAGGGCAGGGGCAATGGGCTTAGAGATGGACATGGTATTAAAAGGTGAAAATGTGGGGACGCTGCTGGATTTTTCCATATGGCTAGCTAGAATAAAGCAGGGCGTGCCCTTATGAAGTATTTAATGTGGCTTATTTCAATTAGTTGTGGCAAACACACTGAGAGGTGGAAATCGGTGAACCCAAAAGTTTCTGACAAAATCTATTTTCCTCTCATTGGATGCTAAGGCTTTTAACGATGCCCCAAACCTCTGCGCCACAAGTAGCTGTGGGTATGCACTGGGATTTAAAAATCTTTAAAATTGCTTAAATAGCCTCTGTTCTTTTTGGGTGAGAGAGGCTGAGGATAGTATTGGAGGTCTTTGAGAACTTGTTCTTACAAAACACCACATGTTCAGACCAGGTGCCGTTCGCAGCAAAGACCAACCCAAGCCATATGCTAACAGAATAAACCATAAACGAGACCTATTAACAAAATCGAAGGCAGAGGTCCGATCCATAAAAGCCAGATATATTGGCGATCACTGTGCAATCGTATATTTTCCGATGATTTCTTTGAGACTTGTGCATTGTTCATTTGTGCCTACATTGCTCCTAAAACCCAGTTGACACTGCTCTAAAATACGATTTTCCTTGGCCCAATTAAACATTTTATTATATAAAACTCTGCCTAAAATTTTCAGGGTATTGTCTATCAAGGAAATCGGTCTGTGGCAGCTGGGTTGTGAGTGATCATCCTTTAAAAAAATTGGAACAATAATGCTTGTTGACCACGAACTTGGTAATGAGGCATTAGTTAGGTTATTAAAAACATTTAACAGAAGTGGGGCCCAGAAATCAGGTTTTTCTTTTTTTTTTTTTTTGTAACATTTTTATTTTGCATAAAACAAAAGGAAACACAGAAAAGGAGCACCGAGGTGCCGCACATTTCCCCACGCAGGGGGAGCATTCCAAATCAAAACGATGGTGTTGGCACACTGCAAAGATAAATCTAGGCCAGTCAATCTAGGTACCTGCAGGAAATAAGAGCAATAGGTCAAACAGTCAATCATCGGTGCTGTGCATTGTAGAGAGAGGAAGTCCCAAACCAGGCAGGTCTCTAGGCCTGTGTAGTCCATTCAAATGCACCTACTGACGCGAACGTGCACCTTGGTAACAAAAAGAGAAAGGAAAAAAAGAGAAGAAAATGCAACTCCCAACCCCCCCCACCTCCCCCCCCCCCCCCCCCCCCCCCCCCCCCATGACGGTGACACACACTTACCACACTCATTCAGAAAGCCGCACTAAATTTGGAAGAGGTGTAGAGATCTCAAAGATGCTGGGCAAACAGCCGACGGCAGGCCTTTAGATAGGAAGGCAACCAAGGGTCCCCACACATGTGAAATTCTTGTAATTACCGAGGAAGATGTCCGCCATTCTTTCTAAGCTTAAAAGCTTCCAAAGCCGTGCGTGCCACAGAGATATCGCTGGTGCCACCTTTCGCTTCCATGCCGCTGCTAACGTGAGCTTGGCCGCCCCCAGGCACAGCCACATAATCTTTTTATCAGATCGTGTTTGGTGTTCAAGACCGGGATCTCGCAATCACAACAGTACAGAGGCCATAGAGTCCTCTATAGGGTATTGGAGGATATCTTTGATATGTGAGAGGATTTCCTCCCAATAGGGCCGAATCACCGGGCAGTCCCACCAAATATGGCGGAAGTCCCCTAGGAGTCCACATCCTCTCCAGCATTTATCCGAGGTAGCCGGGTAGATGCGGTGGAGCCTAGTCAGGCATAAATACCATTGCGTGAGAGTCTTTAAGTGAGCCTCCCTAAGATGTATCGAGTGGTTAAATTGGGTCATATCCCGCCAAAGTGCCGACCATTCATTATCGGTAACATCTCTTCCCACCATCTCTTCCCACTGTTCCATATAACGCGGCCTCGGTGACAGTTCGGATTTAAGCAATAATTGATAGAGGAAGGAGATAACTCCCTTCATGGTGGACGTTCGCAGCAAAAAAGCCTCGAACGTCGAGGGGGGTCTCGTAGCCGCCTCCAGCACTCCCGGCGACGTGGCCCAGTGTAGCAATTGGGCATGCCGATACCTATCGGTCTGTGGTACCTGATAGTCCCGTACACAGTTAGCGAAGGTCAAAGGGTCTGAGCCATGAAACAGGTGGGTTAGTGCCCTACAGCCACCCTCCCTCCAGGCGTCAAAGGCCCCCTCACTAAGCGCTGGCGGAAAGGCCGGATTAAAATGCAAGGGCGTGAACGGAGAAGGGAAAGTCGTCCAGCGCTCGTCAGTAGCCAGGGTATCCCAGACCTTCAATGTAGTACCCGTGGGGGTACTAATATAAGCGTTCAAGGGGCGGTCCCTCTTCGGCTTCCAGGCCAGATCCCATATAGACCGGCCAGCCACACTCCGGTCCATATGCAGTCAATGTTTTGCTGAAAGCTGCTGCGACCATTCCACCAATACCTTCAGTTGGGCTGCCTTGTAATAGAGATGCAGGTCCGGAAGACCCACTCCGCCCTCCGATCTAGGCCGGCGTAAGACTGCGAAGGACAGTCGGGCTCGGCCCCCCTGCCAAACAAATCGCAGTATCTGCGTTTTAAGCTGCAGAAAGTAAGCGCTATCTAGCGGAATAGGTAGGGCCTGGAATAAGTACAAATATTTGGGGAGAAGGACCATCTTAATTGCGTGTATCCTACCCAACCAGGACAGGAATTTGGGTTTCCATCTCTCCAATTCGGCTCGGGTCTTCGCCAGGAGGGGTGGGAAGTTGGCCGCAAACAGTTTGCCCACCGTCGGGGTCAGGTGGACTCCCAGGTAAACAATCGACCCGGTTGCCCAGGCCAGGGGTGTCAGCGTCCGTTTGTGAGAGAGTCAAATTCAGAATATATGACTTGCCATAATTCACCTTAAATCCCGCCACTTCCTCAAATTCTAGTAGAATCTCCCTAACGCAAGGCAAGGAACTTGCCGGGTCCGCCACCGAGAACAAGATGTTGTCCGCGAAAAGCGAGATCTTATGTTGCTCTCCCGTTAACGGTATGCCTCGCACCCCCTCATGTTCTCTCACCGCCACCGCCAGGGGCTCAATGCTAAGCGCGAACAGCAAGGGAGAGAGGGGGCAACCCTGTCTGGTGCCCCTCGAGTGTGGGAAGAAGGCCGACAACTGGCCATTCACTACCACTCTCGATCGCGGACTGCAGAAGTTCGCCCTCACCATAGTGATACATTTGTCTGAAAAACCAAAAGCCGTCAGCGTATTAAACAAGAAGCCCCAATCCACCCGGTCAAAAGCCTTTTCCGCGTCCTGGCCCACAAGCACTGCCGGAATACGGAACCTGTCCGCCTTTTCGATTAAGTGAACCACTCTATGAGTATTATCGTGGGTCTGGCGTCCTTTGATAAAACCGGACTTGTCCGGGTGAATGATTGCCGGCATCAAATCCTGTATGGTGCAAGCCAGGATCCCTGAATATAATTTAGCGTCGATGTTAAGTAAAGCTATGGGGCGAAAAGACGCACAGTGCGCTAGATCCTTCCCCGGCTTCAGCAGAACCGTGATCACCGCCTCGGCCAGAGTCCCTGTAGAGGCTCCGGATGTCGCCATATCGTTAAAAAGAGACACTAGGAAGTCACACAACTCGGTAGCATACGCCTTGTAAAAAACAGCGGTATAACCATCCGGACCGGGTCCTTGTGCAACTTCAAGTTTTTAATGGCCGAGAGAACCTCCTCTCTAGAGATCGGCGCCTCCAATAATTCGTTCCATTCTTTAGATATACGGGGTAGGGGCAGACATCGCAGAAACTCTTTTTGGGATTCTGCTCCCAGGTTATCTCCCGTGTACAGTTCAGCATAAAAGCGTCCAAAAATGTCCGCCTTCGTTTCGTCCCGATGTTGCAGCACACCCGCAGCATCTCTGATGCCTCCTATATACTCTCGCTCTCTCCTATCCCGCGATTGACGTGCCAAGTGCCTGCCCACCTTGTTCCCACAGGAATAGGATTGTCGCCCCAGTCTCAAGAGCGCGAGTTCGGCCCTATTGGCGTAGTGCGCCCTCAATTTCCCCCTCACCGCCGTCAGTGGACGGAGGGTCACCCTCGAGGGGTTGAGTTTGTGAGCTCGTTCGAGCTCGACCACCTCAGTCTCCAGGGCCTCACGGTCTTTCCTCCACAGAGTGTTGAGCTGCGAGTTAAGGCCCAGACACGTGCCCCTGATTGAGGCCTTAAAGGCGTCCCACGTGTTCGAGAGCGAGGTATCCGACGGGGGGTTAAGATCAAAAAATTCCTTAATGGCAAGCCGCAATGCTTTATTGGACGTATCGTCCCTGATCACCGAGGCCGGGAAGTACCACTTCCGCTGTCCTGCACCGGGCGACGACCAACGAAGGCTAAGCACCAGCAAACTATGGTCCGAGACGGATATCGGAAGAATGGCGGCATCCACAATGTCCCCGCGCAGTGATTGGCCAAGGAAAATGTAATCTAAGCGGGAGTAGGAGTGGTGTACGTGGGAGAAGAACGTGTAATCCTTTGTAGTTGGGTGGAAAAAATGCCAACCGTCAACCAGCCCCAGCTCCCCCACCTCCTGTTGCGTTGAAGCAGAAAACACTCCCGTACCTGCCCTATGACCCCCTGAGCTGTCCATCTCCTTGTCCCATACCAGGTTAAAATCCCCCAGCAGAAACAGATGTCCCTCCGCAAAATCCCCAACCTTCTGCAACAAGCCTTGTAAAAACTTATTCTGACCAGCGTTGGGAAGATACACCACCACAAAGGTGCATAGTCGTCCCTGAATGAGCCCTTTGACCATCAACCAACGGCCATCCTTATCGTTACGCACCTCTACAGGTTGGAAGTGAAGTGCAGCGCGGAAAAGGAGAGCCACCCCCCTATGTTTCGTGGCAGCGGAAGACCTATAGATAATGGGATATGCCCTATGCCGTAGACGCAACTCATCCTTTCGTGCCAAATGAGTTTCCTGCAACCCCACTATATCAAGCTGGTGATCCACTACATACTTCCACACCTTCTGCCTCTTCTGCGGCGAATTCATACCCTTGACGTTCCAAGTTCCTATGCTAATCAACATAATAGAAATGAATCCCAGAACTCTCCACTGCCACCCCAAGAGTCCCCACCCCCGTACTCAGGAGCCCTCCAGTCAGAGGCAACTTCAGAGGATCAGCTACGCTCCCCCCATTGTAGCCCAAAGCTTCTCACACACCCGTAGCAATCCTATCCGCAACTCCAACCTGCCCACACCAATCCAGAGCACTCACACACAACAGCAAGCATCCTCGCAGCAGCCCCCCCTCTTCACCGTCATGGGACCCCCCCACCCTTCACTCCAAACCCCCCAACTCCCAGCCCCCCCCCACAAAGAGAAAACAATAGGAAGAACAGACTCAAAACCGTAAATTCGAAGAAAATACTCATCATGTCCAGAAGACCAAGGTTCGTGAGGGGCCTTCCAAACCGGAAGTGGGGTAGGGGAACCAACGAGGTAACCCCCACGGCCATGGTCAGGGGTGTCTCCTCCAAAAGTACATCCATACCCCCAGAACAGAAGGCCGACGCCCCTCCAGCGCCGATCCATCTTCAAAGCAGAGGTCACGCTGCTTCCGGAACTTTGCTGTGAGTCAGCCAGGGTAGCCGAGGCCACCGATGCCACCGCGTTGCCCCGTTCCTGCAGGCTGGTAGTGCGATCCGGCCGCCGCCGGTCAGGGGAAGCGCCCACTCTGTGCCAGGAAGAAGAGCGGTGGCGCCTCCGAGATGGGGAAGCGGTCGCTCCCTGAGAAGGCGGCACATCCTCCAGGCCCAAGAGGTCCTTAGCTACTTGGAGGGAGCGAATCTGTGCGAGCCGGTTCTGCCATCGGAAGATAATACTGAAAGGATGACCCCAAGAGTAGGCGATGTTACGTTCCCGCAAAAAAGCAGTCACTGGACGAAACTCCCTCCGTTTCCTTAGCGTAGAGGCTGCTAAGTCCTGATAAAGCTGAGGGCGGTGGTCCCTGAATTGCAACGATGTGATGGCCCTGGCCTTGCGTAGGATGCGTTCTTTCACCTGGAAATCATGGACACATTCGAGAATGTCAGGAGGGGCCCCCCCCCTCGCCTAGGCAACCCCACTCTATGTACTCTGTCCATCTGAATTTCCCGCACATCCTCCTCGTCCAATATCTGTAGAAACAACTCCTGAACCTAGCCACGCAGGTCGCCCGCCTCACCATCCCATGGCATTGCTCGAATGCGGATGTTGTTCCTGCGGGAACGATTTTCCAGGTCCTCCGTGTGTGTCTGCAAATCCAAGTTCTGTTCGTTGAGGCGGATGATATCCTGCTGCAACAGATGTACGTCATTGGCCACACTTAAATCATGGTCCTCCAGGGCCGCTACCCTCTCACCTAGACCATCCACGTCCCTCCGTACGTCCCGCAAGTCGGACGCTAATTGTGCGCGGAGCTCGGAGATGTCTTTCTTGATGGAGGCAAAAAGTTCGGTCATAAAGGCCTTCGTCACAGGTGCCTCATCGTCCGACTGCTTCGATGAGCCACTAGCCCCTGGGGATGCCAGTTGCTGCGAGGACTTCAAAGCGCCATCCTTCCCCGGGCGCCCCTTGCGCAGTGTATTGGACATCTTGGCGGGCAGCACTCAGCCCGGACGCCAAGAGACCAAACAAAATGGCGTGCCTCGGTGTCGGGCCCGAACAGCTCGCTCCCCCTCCAGTCCAGAGCCGGGGCCCGCGGTTCCAACGTCCAGGCCTCAAACTGTAGTCCGTAGCGCTTCCGACTCACTCACACGGCAGCCCAGGCCTCCGTCCTGCACGTGCTTGTAAGCTTTACAGGTTCCAACGTTCGGCGTACTTGGCGTACCGCCGGCCTATAGTCTTATGGCGGCCAGTCAGGGATGCCGCTGCTATCACGTAGGCACGTCCTCAACACAGGCAAATCCGCTCTCGTCTGGGCCCGCCGGTCACCACCGCTGGTCCGGCACCACTCTCCACCTCCAGTCTAGCTCGGGACCCCACCTGTTGCCGATTCACCACAGCCGCCCTTGGCGTGCGCAGCCCCGTTGGCACCCGGGCGTCACCGGGCCTCCCCTCGATGGTCACTGCTGGGTGTCGTTGCACCTCCGCCTCAACTCCTCGTGGTCTCGCTCCACGCCACAGGCCAGTATCATCGAACACCCCCAAGTCGCACCGGAGGCTAGGTCGACCGCTTCGCCGGCAGGGAGCGCTCACCCTCTCTCGATCAGCGCCGGGTGGTCCTGGGCGGGATCGTGTGAGACCTGTCCTCTCCCAATAGCGGGTGCCGCGATCCACGCGAGGCCGGGGCCTCGTAGGCCTCAAAGCTCAGTCGGTCCCGTGGTCGCCCTAGACGCCGCTCCGCTCCACCGACGGCACCGGACCACTCCGCTATGCCAGGGGGACTTCCGCAACACTTTTGAAGCTAAACCGCTCCCTCAGGACCGTGCTGTAAGAAGCTATGTCGGATCGGCGCCGGAGCGGCTCGGAGAAGCGTCCTACTCCGACGCCATCTTGGCCACGCCCCACCAGGTTTTTCTTTTAATGAGGTAGATGGTTAGCCCATCCCGGCCTGGGACTTTGTTACCCACACTCTGGTGATGGTCTCCTCAACCTCAGATAACAATATTGGGATCCTGGTCGGTACCCTTTGCTTAAAGGGGATCCTATTCTTGTTGGGGTCTAGATAAATCGCGGAAAAATGATTTTCCCAGGTTGCACTTGTTATGTTGCAGCTTAATTGGGTTAATAACTACCATGTGCTCTCAAGTCTTTAATAGCAGCCCAAAATATATTCCCATTTTTTAGGCTAGCAGCATTGACAAGTGCATCCCAGCGATCATTTAATATTTCTTCCTTCCTTTTAGCAGTCACTATCTTATACTTCTGTCTTAATAATTTGAAAAGTGGGTTGCACCTCAGGCTGGTCAACCGGGCCTTACGCAACTGTTTGTTAGCCTCTGAGCATTCATGGTTAAACCTTCTAGGTCCACGTTGTGCAATAGTGATAGGCTTCGATAGTAAGGATTTAATGCTCTCACAAAGTTTGATAAAAGCACTAATTGCCTCAGGGTGGGGGTTCCTTGCTAACAGGCAAGAATTGATTAGGTTCAAGATGTCCCTAGCCATCATACAGAACAGTTCAGTGTTGTTAATGCCCGCCAGACCAGTCTTAAGTCGTCAGTAGAAGATTTTCAATTCCTGACGCCACATTCTATATTAGGCGTTGGCCTGGGGGATAGTCTCAGCACTGTTTTAAACGGATTGTGGTCCCCATGGGCTGTGGCAATGACTTTAGCTATCAATTAATAGTCCTCTAGGGCAGAGGACATAAAAACATAATCCTAGAAGCACAACCCCTCTCTCCGAATGTCTGCTCAGGGGGGGTGGTCATCCTTTGTTACAGCTGCAATTTTCATAATATTGGTTAAATTATGGTTATTCAGGTGTTCCGCTAATTCCTTGCCCCATGACAGTTTTGTTCTCTACTGCGTGGCCATATACTGGTCCTGGTGTAGGTTAATTTAGCATAAAAATCACCTC
Organism: Lissotriton vulgaris; assembly: GCF_964263255.1. Lineage (NCBI taxonomy): Eukaryota > Metazoa > Chordata > Amphibia > Caudata > Salamandridae > Lissotriton > Lissotriton vulgaris. The sequence goes on from NC_141696.1 coordinate 1,498,455,091, forward strand.
CCAAGCAGATTCCTGCTATTTTAGAAAAAGCCATTAGACTGCTTTACAGTGGCGATTAAATTGAAATACATTTATAAAATTCCCATTTGGTATCAACTGAAAGTCATTGGTATAAAAATTAAATAGAGAGTAACACCCCTTTTGCACAATAAAGCTTGAAAACTGTCACTTTTAGTGCTTAGGGCCTTGGTCTGTGTGTAGGTGGAGCGGCTAGATTTCCCATTTGGCGCTGCCTTGGGGGGTACCAGTTCTTGAAGAAGACTGCACCCAAGTAGACAAACAAGTTCGGGAGGGCCCAGTTTCTGGCGGTTGTTTCTTTTTAGTGCAAATGGGCTTCCCGCTCTTCCTCTTTTGTTTAACAGCTGGAATTCCTGTGGATGTTGGAGTGTCTGTATTTGGCTGTGCCTCAACTATGACACACCCATTATGCTTCCACTGGTAGGTAGGATTTTGTTGGTGCCAATCCTGTGGGGCTGTGGTGAGTGTGATTCAGTAACCGGACCCAGTTCATTTGCATAGGCAGTTGGTGCCCCTCTGAGATCGGAAGTATTCAATCGTCCCCTGCTGCCCAGGGACAAGCGGCGCTCCTTCAGTTTAATCTCACCTAATACAATATTAACCACCCTTTCACGCATGCTACTGATGATGGGGCGGGCTGATGGTACCCCTGTGCACTTTCCCATTGTGTAAGTTTCCATAATCTGCTCTTTAACAGTTATATTTACTTGGGGGTCCCAGGAGATTGTTAGCTGACAAACAGACACTCACCTTGTGTTTCTTGCTTGATGCCACTTGAAACTTGAAAGAGAGGTGGCCCTGTCCTGCCTTTTCCTGGCGCAGACGGGCCCTCCTTTTGGCCGGGTACGCCCGCACGCATCCCGCGCTGCGGGAGCCTAGCGGTGACTTTATGCGCCTCCAGGTGCATTGAGCTTCAGTTGGAGCCTCCTGGCGCAAGGGCACTTGGGGTCTGAAGTCCCAGGACCTGGAACCAAATGCAGCAGTGAAAGTTTCAGTATAGGCTGTGGGATCCTAGCGGTGACTTTATGCTCCTCTGGGCGCGTAGTGCCTGCGTTGGCGCCTCCTGGCGCAAGGGCACTTGAGGGCTGAAGTCCCCAGACCTGGCAAATGCGGCGGTGAAAGTTGCAGTATAGGCTCCCCTCTACCCATGGGCGTCCGCAGGGGGGGGGGCAAGGAGGGGCGCTTGCCCCCCCCCCCCCTGGAGCTACCCTCCTTGCCCCCTCTGCAGACGCCCATGAAAACCGTGACTTCAAGACGGATTCTCACTCTCTTTCCTCTCCTTTCTTTTATTTGCTTCCATGTGAAATGGATCCAAAAAAAGAAAGACGCTTTTGCTGGAAATGTAGTATTTTTCTGACATTTTAATCCCAAAGTGCAGCATTGAGAATAAAAGGCTAAAAATATGAAAACATTTTATAAATAACTAAATAAAGTAAGACAGAGTGGTAGCAAACTGGCCAAACTGATTTTATTCACACCTAAACACATTAGCGCCACTTTTACAGAGTTTGCCAGTAAAGCGCTATTTTTGGTTTCCTATCTTTGTTTTCCCTGGACTTAGAACTAGTGCACCAATCCTGGAGGTACCAAAACCTGTGGATTGGAAAACAAAAAAGTGTGCTGCGGCACTTTGTCCAGGCATGCCAGGTAATGCTCTCGAACATTGTTCGACCACTCAATCTCGTCATGCACCAGGCAACAAAAAATCTGAGAGATGGTACGGACCTGAACTTAAGCTTCTAAAAAGAAACTGTACTTCCTCTGAGCATAAATGGAGATTATCCAAAACTGATGAGACCAAAGATAACTTCAGGAAAGCTCAAACACTCTATCACAGGGCAATCAGAAAGGCGAAAAAGGAATACTTCACACGTAGAATATCTGAGAATAAAAATTCCTCAAAAGAACTTTTTAAAATCGTCAAAGAACTGTGCAACCCAACTAATCTTTCCCTACATCTTACCCCCTCACAGGAAAACTGTAATAAGCTCAATGACTTTTTCTGCGAAAAAATTGATACCATCTACGCCTCCTTTCCAAATCACCTGACCGAAATCCATGAACAGGATGTACCAACTGTTGCACACACCAGCTGCCATGGTTTCGGCCCGTTCTCAGAAGAGGAGGTAGAAAAGGTTATGCTTGAGGTCAAGTCGGGTTCTCCACTTGACCCTTGTCCACATCACATTTTTTCCCAGTTAACTCCTGTAATATGTCCAGTAGTTACCAGAGTACTCAATCTCTCCCTTAGTTCTGCTGAATTTCCAGATTCATGGAAACAAGCCCTAGTCACTCCTTTAGTAAAGAAGGCTGGAGCAGACGTAAACAATCCGGCCAATTACAGACCAATATCCCAGCTACCTTACTTATCAAAGGTTCTGGAGAAGTTAGTCAACAGAAGTCTGTCCACATTTCTTGAAGCAAATGGCCTGCTGGATGATTCACAGACAGGGTTCCGGACAAACAACAGCACCGAAACTACACTCTTAGCGGTGACAGACAGTATCAGAACCAGGGTAGATCAGGGTAGAACAGTCGCACTGATACTTCTTGATCTATCAGCGGCTTTTGATACTGTACCCCACAACCAACTGTTGAACATCCTGGCAGAGAAAGGAATACTGGGCAAAGCATTGGGATGGCTACAATCGTTCCTAGCGGATCGAACCCAATCAGTACGTTTGGGTGATTACACATCCCCTCCACGACTCATAAAATATGGAGTTCCCCAGGGGGCGTCATTGAGCCCAACTTTGTTTAACGTATTCGTCTCCTCGCTGGCAACCATTGGTAAAAAGTGGGGCGTAGAAATGTGCTCCTATGCTGATGACACTCAGCTGATGGTCACCATTGATGGAAAGGATGACTCCAAAACTAGACTGACGAACTGTTTGACCGAATTAGCAACTTGGATGCAGGACCATTGTCTTAGACTAAACGCCGACAAATCCGAAATCTTACTGTTCGGCAGAGGCACACAGGCCTGGGACAACAGCTGGTGGCCAAGTGACTTGGGCTTACCTCCCAACCCCACTGCTAAAGCAAAAAACTTAGGTATAATACTGGATAGGGATTTATCCATGAAATCCCATGTTTCTACAACTTGTGGAAGGAGCTTTGGACTTTTGAAGTTGCTTAGACGTGTCTTCCCCTGGGTGCCAACGGATTGCAGGAAAACCTTAGTCCAGTCACTACTGATGAGTAGGCTGGACTACGGTAATTCTCTGTTTGTAGGTATGGCGGATTATCTCTTTTCTAAATTACAGCTAGTTCAGAATGCCGCTGCCAAAGCCATCTGCAACAAAAGAAAATTTGATTCAGCTAAAAGTTGCATGCGTGAGCTTCATTGGCTCCCAATGCGGCAACGAGCCATCTTTAAGCTGTTGTGCATTTCTTATAAGGTACTCCACGGCACAGGCCCTACCATCCTACATGACAGGGTCAGATTTCATAAACCTTCTAGACACCTACGATCTATGACGTTAGGAAGAGCAGTCACCACCCGAGCTCGTACTGTCAGGATGGGAGAGCGGGCCTTCTCTCACATTGCGGCAACAAAGTGGAACGAGCTACCCCCTAAAATTAGAACAAATGACTGCTTTGTCTCATTTAAGAAACAACTGAAAACATTCCTCTTCCCCAGGTCAGATCAATAATTTTCAAACAGAGCCGATGCCAAATCACTTGCAATGTTCTTCAGCGCCGTGATGTCCTCTTAGGATGAATGTTAGCGCTTTACAAATAAATAAATACAAATACAATACAATGTGGTCTTTTTACCCTACTGCTTACGTTTTGTAAGGATATAAGCAATGGCCATTGAAATGGTTCCATTCAGGGCCCTGTAGTTGTGTCCTTAAGTTGCGCATCCAGGTGTTTATAGCTGACAACAATTGGGTTGTAGTTGAAAACAGTGGGAGTTTTTCTCAGTGGGGCACTACGGTGTTCAGTGGGGGAGAGGATGTGGCACTATGGTCAGAGCTGCTGAATTTGGAACTGGGAACCAGGTTCAGCCTTAATAACCAGCCCACCAGACCACTCTCCTGCAAGAGCATAATCACATACTAGACCTTAGAAGGCTTCGCAACACCTTGGAAGTCCTGGTGTCTACGTACCAGCAGGTGGACCCTAGCATGACAAGTGTAGGTTAACCTTCAAGGCTTGTCCACCACTATCCATACTGAAGTTCACCTCCAGTCTTGCGGGCAGGCCTATGAAGCAGTACACCCTAGAACAACAGTCACTGAGGTCACAGGACCCTTGAGAAGGGCCAGCTCTAGGGCGGTGCAACCAGTGTGAATGCACGGGGTCCTGACTTTAGGTGAAGGCATCATGTTAGCAAGTATATTATGGTTTTAAAAAACGCTTGCTGCCTCCTTCCTGGCTTTCAGCAATTTTCTGCAACAATAAAAGTGTCATGAAGACTCTGGTGATTAATGTTCTGCCTAGAAAGAGATTAGAATTTTGTCTAGTGGAAGTTTTGACTCATGGAAAGATAGCTCAGATGGTTAATGTACCGGCTGCAAAGAACATGCGCCATGCAGATCACGAAGTGCACATAATGTAAATAGGTCAGTGGGCTACTGCTTTTGTCAGAGATCCTTTTGTAACTTGCAGTTTATAAGTTAAAATCCTAACTTAGAACAGTGAGCTATTAACTGTCATCTAAGAGCTGCATACAAACTGCAAGGTATAAATTTGAGCGTTATGTTCCCCCCGTCCCCCAGTCTTTGATTATCCTAATGTCCCAAAAAGTGTTCTTTTGGACAGAAATCAATTCTGATCATTAAGGAGAACCCCCAACCATGGTATTATGTTTTAAATTCCGGGTATTGGATTTCTCCAGACCAATCACTATAAAACTATACGGGCTACTAGTATGGCTGTCATGTGACTCCTACACCTTGTAGTCCTTAGTCTTATGTAACATTTTCTATACAGTGATTTACACACATATTGATTGTCTTTGTGTAATGTGTGTGATGTAAAGTGCTCTAACACCCTACAATGGTATGAGTGGCGCTGTAAATCAAATTAAATGCATCTGAGAGAGAGTGGTTATGGAGACTTGGGGGGCACAGTTAAGGGTGGTACTGAGGGACTCCTTGGGCAGAGGTGGTCTTTGGGGGGCACTAACAAACATTAATGCACCTAACACCACCAGTGCTATGGCTGGCCCTGCCCTTGAGGCCAGTCTGCCTCACCCAAAGGTACCTCCATTGGCCTTGTTTCAGCAGCAGTAGCTGCAATTCACCAGGGATTGGCAATGCAGGATTTTCACACACCAAACTAAGTTTGCAAACTTCACAGTCTCCCTGATTCATTCACAAGCACTTTTAACCACATGGCTGCTAGGCGTTTTCCCGTCCTGTGCTGAGATATGCAGGATGCCAGTGTTTCATGACGAGCTGGCCTTGTCATCCGCGCACGGCAGGTAAGCGCCATGACGAGCCCAGCTCGTCATTAGCTTCAAAGGGGTTAACATGTGCTGCCTGCTGTGGGGCCACTGGAATTAATTATGCAGCAAAGGATGAAAACATTATGCTGTAGTGTTGACTAAATTATGCATTAAAAAAAGGCTGCAGCGTAATGCAGTATATTTTCAGCTATTTTATTATTTTGACGTGAGTACACATGCTAACAGTCTTTGGAAAGATTTTGCCTTATTAGTACCAGTGTATCATGCAAATGCAGCAGTGAGAAGGGTAACCAGTCAACCTATACAATAGGTCATCCACTCCGCAGCAACACAAGTCACATTTTATATTAACTTTTGATATGTTTGAGCTACAAACAATTTATTAGTTTAAATGATCAGATCATGCAGCAGATCTTGAATTATGAGGCAACTATGGCAGAGCCATAATTTTAGAGAAAACACTTGCAAACTAGGATATTTTGCCATTCATGTTTATACTGCTGTTGTTGAAAAAGGGTGAAGTGCTGATCACAGAAACTTCATGGCTCGCAGACAAAGTGCTTGTGTTTCCACATTTTATCATATTTGGTACATTCTGTGATTAGAAGCATATCCCACTTTGTGAATATATTTTAATGTCAATAACTCATTATAACCTTAAATAATCATGTGTATCCATTGGTTGATTACAATGGGCAGTGAAATGCTAAACAAATACTAACAATTGGGATGTTATGTGCATTCTAGCCACACCTCTGGCTCCACCCACAGATCCAATCCTTGGGTTTTTTCCACCCTCTGATTCTCCGCCCACTGTTCTCCTACTTTTTTTCCCCCACTTCGACCACTGTGTAAGACTCGGCATCCCTGAACCTGTGATGAGGCGCAGCTGCGGGCGCCGCATGTGCCACACATTTACGGTGCCGGGCTTCCGCATAAGGGAGCAGACCATTGTTGTATCCCTAAACGTGCGCAAGATGTCAGTTTGACATTGACTACACGTAGAAGGACTCTAAGTTTCCTTTCAAAAATATATCTAACATTTGGACCTATACATTTTTATTTTGTATAAATTAATTGAATGTGTGTAAAATTTAGCAATGCCCCGGGAATTCTAGTAAAGGGAGCACCCACTGTCAAATCACTAGCGTTTGTGATTGCTGCATTATTTATCACTAACTTTGACGTTGTGCTTTAACTTTGGATAAAAGTTATCATGAATTCTAGCACCAAGAAGCCAATATTGGTAAATATGTGTGCTACAAATAATCCCTAACGTACACTGTGCATGCAGTATATTTAATCTGGTGCTTTAATCATAGGCTGTTTTAAAGTATTCTGATAAAAATCGAATCGTGCTGAAGACAGCCTTGATTGGTGTTGGATAGAGGACCCAGAAGTCTGCACACCTAGCAGACAGAGATAAAGCACCTTGTCAGAAAGTTTAGCATTTTCCCTACAGGTGGTGTTTGTTGGCCCGAGGCAGGGTCTGTCACATGTCCTGGATTCCTGGCATTTAATTGAGTCTATCCTAGTTCTGCACCCCAGTGTTTCGTGTGCCCCACCTGACACACATCATGTCGGAGGATGGTGATGACGTTAACATTTTGCCCCCCCCCTGGAAAAATTTCTGCGGACGCCCATGCCTCTACCTGCATTTAATTTTGCGGGAGAGCAAGATGCACAGCACCTGTGGCTGATTTATGAGCGCTGGTACACCTGTTTGTTTTCCGGTGTCTGATGCAACGCCTGACTGGGGTGCATGTAGTGATGTTGTGCCCCTAGCTGTCGCTGTTGCCACATTGGTGCATTGGAACAGGAAGCATTTTTATGTATATAAAAATTCCAAGTAGCACTAGCAAAATATTTTTTACTTTTGTCGGTATGTTTGAAAGACTGCTAGGATTCAGGCAGGTGTTTTCATGTTAGACACACTTGTATCTTTTCTGATGTCCTAGGCAATGACTGCCTGGGGTGCACTTAATAACGTAGCTTCTCCAGCCGTCGCTTTTTTCTTTAGGATCATGGGATTTGTAGTTCCCATCCATCGACCCATATCAAATTGTAATGAACTGCTCGCAACTTGTTTTAACCCTTTCGATGCTAATGACGGAACGGTTCCGTCATGAGCATCGGTTGAGCTGTGCTCATGACGGAACCGTTCCGTCATGACCACGCCCGTTTCCATTAGGGCTCAGCACCCGGCGGTAAATCGTACCGCACGGATGTGGTTAAGATGTGCATGATTTGCCAAAATGCAAACAATTATATATTCTGTTTAATTACACAATAGATTTACTTGGCCAGTATGTTTCAGTTGTGACATGGTGGTCTTTGTCAAGTCACAATCAGATTCTCACAGGCTGTTTAGAAAGGTGCTGTGATGTACTGATGACCGTGGAGTGGTGTGGCTCACTGGTTAGAGGCGGCAGACCTGGGAGCAGAAGTCGGCCGGGACCAGGGTTCAATTCCTGACGCGGCAGGGTCGTGGACTTTGGTCAGCGGACTCGATAATTCTCGCTTCAGTGCCTACTCTAATTCAGGGGTCCCACTCGGCAACTCTGAGCATCAGCTTGCCTAATCTCCACAACGGCCCCTCCAACGCCGGGGATGCTTGGCTCCACCTTGGGGACTCCCAGCAGGGACCATCCCACAGGGAAAGCCAGGATGGGCTCCCCAGCGTTACATAGCGCCAGGAAACCTCCGGGTAACAGTGCGCTTTACAAGCTCAAACATAATAATAATAATTATTATAATATTTTATATTATTGCACATGATAAATGTACCTGGCCATTATGTTCCAGTGTGACATGGTGGTCTTTGTCAAGTCAAGTGTATTTTGTTTGCCTTAACTGGAGTCACAGTCTAGCTGTTTGCCACAACTTGTGGGTTAATATACTTGGAGTTATATGCTTCGTCAAAGGATCTCCTCATTCAGTCCTTTCTTCCATGACTTTAGACAGTGTCCTCATTGCTGTTCTTGGGTCAAGAGTTTTTTCTGAATGTCTGAGTAGTTTGTATTTACTTTTTTCCAGGATCATCCATGTCAAATCCACATCCAGATGACCTTGTTCTAGGTAGTGGCATATCAAATTTGTGTTATTCTGTTTGGATCGGATTGTACTTCTGTGTTCATTGATACGTGTCTTTATTTTGCGTGTGGTCATTCCTGCATGAAAAAGACCACATGGGCATGTGATTAGGTAAACACCATTTTCACTCTTGCAGTTCGTCAAATTTGTGATAATCCTAGGTCTCCCTGTTTTTATATGAACCTCTTTTGTTACTCTTGGTAATTGGCATGATACACAGTTGCCAAACTGGTAGTGGCTCACTGCCCGGTGGTTGTCCCAAAGCACCGTTTGTGGGTTGGTATGTGGTGACGATGTCTTAGTGTGAACCAATTTGTTTCATAGGCTGGTGTTTCTTTTGAAGGCAAAGAGTGGTTGGGACCATTGCTTGTTTCCACCGTTCAAGATCTTTCAGTTCCTTTTTATGATATTCTGGACTTTGTTCGAGATTGGTGTGTATGTGGTTACGCATACAACCCCATCGTTTTCAGGTTCACTGTCTCTCTCCAACAGGGCTTCTCTAATATTGTTCTTTGCTTTTTTTTTTTTTAAACTTTTTTTACCGATTTTTAAGGGTAATGGCGTGCCACTAGTTTTTCTTTCCGCGCAGCCTTCATACAGGAGTAGGCTGTTCTTGCCCATTACTTTGTTGTATACTTTACTTCTGATTCTTCCCTGATCCATAGTAATCACGAGGTCGAGGAATACTGCTTCATCCTTGCTTATTGTGTGTAAATTTCAGATGTCTGTCCCTAGTGTTGACCCACTCCGCGAATTCAATTGCCAGTTGTTCTTCCATGCCATATTACTATCACATCATTGTTGTACCTGTATATCAGTTTGATGTGTTCTTTGTAGAGATTTTTTTGGGTTGAATATATGGTCTGCCTCAAATTGGTGTACATACAGGCAGGCCAGACTAGGCGCAAAGGTGCTGCCCATCGAGGTTCCTTGTACTTGGTGGTATATCCCTCTAATTCAAAAATGTTTTCAGTTATTGCTATTTCCACGCATTCCATGACGAAGTGTCTTGGGGTCATGAAATCTCATTCTGTCTCCTGCAGGATGTATTCCACCACTTCAAGGGTGCTTCTCTCAGGAATGCTTGTGTATAGTGCTTCGATGTCCATTGTGGTGATCATGTCATCAACAATGTTGATTTCTACATGAACATACTACCTAGATTTTATTCTCTTTGCTTCGCAACAGCAGCATATTCTTTTTCATTAGTTTGTTCTTTTCAGTTTCCTTCTTTTCAATGGTTCACTTACTGGATATATGAGAATGTGTTTCTTGTATGTGTGCCATAATGTATCCTGGGCATATGTTTACAATGGCTCCGTGGGCCTAATTTTGGCTGTTGTGAACCGAAATAAGAAAAAAAAGTTTGTTTATGGAAAAAAAACAATGTTTTCTGTTTCACGAAGTAAACAGAGGCTATCCTTGGTGTCTCGTAAGTAAGAGGCAGATGGTTTTACTATAGGTCTAAGGAACCAGTCACAAAATTGTGACAAGGGTTCTAAGAGCGGCCCGATACCTAAGACTATTGGTCTACCAGGAGTGGGCATTTTGTTTTGGTGAATCTTTGGGAGAATATAGAATCTCGGCGTTCCATGGTGTATCTGCAATAAGGAATTCTGCCTCATGTTTAGTGATCCAATCATATGTAAGGGCCTCTTCTACCATAAATGTTATTTTGTTGGTAAGTCTGTCTAAGTGTGGTGTCCATATGGAGGATTTCATAACTCTCTCCATCTGACAACAGTCGAAGGCACTCTGTGTCATACATGATTCTATCCATAATCGCTATTGCTCCCCCTTTATCCACTTGTTTATTAACAAGGTCGGTGTTCTTTTTAAGAGTTTCAAGTGTGTGTTTCTCTTCTTTGTTGAGGTTTTGAAATACCTTCTGCTTGTGGGGGGCGGAGCTAGCCGGCGTCCATGTAAGACGCGCGAGCGCGGAGCTCCCTGCCGATACCTCGCCAAACTCCTGCAAACACATCCTAAAACTGCCCTGCCGGCGTTCAAAACTGTGGCGGACCTTAGCACGGGGCCCCGGTAGGTCGGCGGCCCCTTTACCCAGCGGAGAACGGGCGCGGTGCGACTTGGCGCCGAAGCGGACGGAGCATCGGCAACCCAGGCCGCGATCCCCGACCTGCATTGGAGAGCTGCCCGGGTTACGTCGCAGTACGTGCGGCGTGGGTGATCGAGGCGGTCCCGGCCGCCTGCAACAGTCCCTGGTCGGCCGGCAAAATCCCGAACGGCGCTGGAGGCAGCAGCGGGGTCCGGCCCCTGACAGGTGTCCGCAGATTGGAGGGGCTCACAAAGTGAGTGCGGAGCACACGCCGACTGTGGGTAAGGCCCTAAAGAGACTTGCAACCCTGAAGGCGAGAGGCACTGTCCGCCAACACCACGCAGTGCAGGGACATCGGAGGGGTGGTGAGTGGCTTACTCCCCAGCACTGGAGCACATCGGCCGCCCGCTAGACGAACAATCCGCAGGGGGCGCTCCCCTGGGGTGCGACCTCCGAAACGGCCAGAATCTGCATCCTGGTGCGAGCGGCCGCCATCTTGGGCAACGGTCCTGCTGAATGCCACCCTGAACGGAGGGGTCCCCCGACGCTTCGCCCACTGCTAAGCCTGACCACTAATCCTGAGTAGTGGACTCCACACCTCTGAGCCAGCCGGCTGTATGTCCACCAGAACTACCATGGGGAAAGGGGACAGAACGCAGCCCAAGCTCTCTTTCGACCAGAGGAAGGCGAAGGGGGCCGAGGGGGCAGCACAAACCACCCCACCACGCTCGACTACGTCCGAGAACTCTCTGTGCTCGGAGATCAGGGACATGCTGGGGAACATGGAAAAAGGCCTACAAGACAGCATGACTGAGATCAGCACCAAAATTGACGCACTGACATACCGGATGGACCGCATGTCCGAGAGGGTGGACAAGCATGCGGAGAGGCTGGACATGGCGGAGAGACGGCTTACGGAGGCGGAAGAGGCTCAAACTGAGTGGGATAAGGACCGCAAACAGTTTGGCCGACTGCTCCAGGTGATACAAGATAAGACGGAGGATTTGGAGGCGCGCTCAAGGCGCTCCAATCTACGCATTACGGGAGTAGCGGAATCCACAAGCACCGGTAAAATGGAGCTGTTTGTAGAGAAACTCCTTCAGACCCTGCTGGGGGAAGATGTCTTCTCCCCTATGTTCATCGTTGAGAGAGCCCACCGCACTCTGGGGCCGAAACCACAACCGGGCCTCCCGCCACGTCCAATTATAGCGAAGCTATTGAATTACCGGGACAGGGACTTGGCACCGCGACTGGCCAGAGAGAAGGGGAAACTACAGTTCGAGGGCATGAACATCTCCCTATTCCCGGACTTCACGGCGAGGGTACAGGAGGAAAGGAAGCGATTTGCCCCCTACAAGAAGCAGCTGAAAGACCTGGGGCTCGACTACGCCATGCTGTATCCTGCGAGGCTTCGCATCAACAGGCAGGGTCACTCCCACTTCTTCACCGACCCCGCAGAACTTAAGAAATCCTTGAAGGAATGGGAGAAGGACAACCGCGATAGTCAGAGGAGTCGGCGAGAGGACCTGGATGCCTCATCTCATTTGGATGATCAGGAGTAGCCGGACTCAAGAGCGGCGTTGCTGAACTGATGGCGCTGTGCGGCGCTAGGACTGACTCACAGGTGGTGTGGACACGTCGAGATATGACTTTGGGGTGAGATCTAACTGGTTACTACCGGTATGGTTTGTCTGCGCTGTGGTTTGAGTGGGGGGCTGCCTGACTGGCTGGGGACAGTTGCGGGGTAGACCCCTCCACATAAGGGTCTGTCCTTAACAAACTGCGAAGACTGGTGCTGGCAGGGCTTGATGCCACTGGGCGGGGGGCGGGATGGGAGCACACGAGTGGTTACTAGCTTTGGACTCCCTGCTGAGCCGTTGGCTGGCTAGACTCCTCTGCCCCTGCGCTTTTGGCTTTTTGCTCCTTCGGGGGCTACTTGGGGTTCTGTAGAGTTCATTGTTGAGTTGGAGGGGATGGTGGGTGGTGATGAGTCCTGTCTGACCGGGTTGGGGATGGTCGGCTGTGGGTGGGGGGGAGGTTGCTCTTTGGTTCATCTGCTGGGTTTGTTGTGCGGGATGCATATGGGTGGTGCTAGGGGAGGGTATTTGTGTATTCTGGGTTGTGGAGATGCTCATGATAGGAGGTGTATATGGTTTGGGGGATGCAATGTGTAATGCTGTGTTTCGCTGCTTATCGGGTGCCCTTGATGGTTGCCCCTGTGATGGGAAAGACTTTTCATGCTACCTGTGGTCTAATGATGGAACAGTCGAGATTGCAATGTCGAATGCCGCCCTGACTGATCACACACACGCCTCTCACTCTCTCAAACTGATGACATGGAATGTGCGGGGCCTAAACGATCACCGCAAACTGAGGAAAGTCATTAGTTATCTACATCGTCATAAGGTGGACGTAGCCCTGCTACAGGAAACACATTTACCCACTCATAGCAGGATGCTACAGACGCGAGGGTTGGCGGGACACGTAGTGGCGTCTGGCTTTACGACACACTCTAGAGGGGTACTGACCTGGGTTAGCCCGTCCTCGCAACTGAAATTGATCCCGGTGGAGATAGACACTGAGGGGCGGTATGTCCTGGCCGGAAGTGTAGGCAAGGGGCTTGATCTCTTGCTTGTTATTGTTTACGGCCCTAACTATGACAATTCTGACTTCTATGCAGCCCTGTCCGCACTATGTAGGAAACACACACAACCAGGGATGTTATGGGGGGGTGATTTTAACTTTGTCTTTGACCACGAGAAAGACCGTTCCTCAGGACCAGCCCGGAGGCCGGTGGCTTCTGCTGCCTATATGAGAGCCGAATTACTCAAACTTGACTTGGTCGATGTCTGGAGGGAGAAGCACCCCTCACTCGGTGGCTTCACCCACTACTCGGCCTTCCATAATGTCCACACTCGTATAGACTATTGGTTAGCGTCGTCTTCGGTCCTGCGACGTATTGACAGGTGCGAGGTGCTGCCACGCACCCTCTCTGACCACTCTCCCGTGATGTTACATATCACCACTGTCAGGAGAGGTGTCCCGGCGTTTACCTGGAGGTTCCCCCCCTTTGCCCTGCTAGACGAGGTGTTTAGGGGCGAACTAGCGGAGGATATTGAGGGATTCTTTGCTACAAATTTGGGCTCAGTAGATCACTTCTCTACGGTCTGGGGGTCGTTTAAGGTCTTCACCAGAGGCATGGCTATGTCCAAACACTCCAGTACACTGCGCACTATTAGAAGGGAGTTGACCGCGATGGAGGCCACACTAGCGGACCTGGAGAATAAACAGCTCAGAGACCCTGGTCCGGACGTTGACTCGAGGTTCGCCCCTCTGTTATCAGAATACCAGGAGTTGGCAGACAGGGAGGTCCTCTTTATGGGGAAATACGCTACGGCTCAGGCCTATGGAGAAGGGGACAGGCCAGGTGCACTTCTGGCCCGCATGGTACGAGGTTCACGCAAACCTTTAGTTGTAGAAGAATTGACCACCCCGGAGGGTGAAGTGGTCACGGATGAGGAGCATATCCTAACAACTTTTCGGCGATATTATGCGGACCTCTATCAATCCAGATCCCTAGGAGTGGAGGATGCCATCGACGACTATCTAGGACATATAGATATGCCTTTTTTGCGGAACTCCGACAGGGAATTCCTTATGGCCCCCTTTCATGAGGACGAGATACTGGAAGCCTTGGCGGGCATGAGAGCGGGTAGTGCTCCGGGTTCTGATGGGCTCACGGTGGGCTTCTATAAAGCCTATGCTGGGATCCTACTTCCTCATTTGGTCACTCTCTTTGATGAGATTTGTGAGGATGGGGAAATGCCCCCCACCATGCGGGAAGCACTGCTTGTCACAATCCCAAAACCGGGGAAGCCGCTGAACATGTGCAGTTCCTACAGGCCCCTCAGTCTGCTAAATGTGGATGCTAAAATATACGCGAAGGTACTGGCCAATCGGCTAGCCCTCCTAGTCCAGGAACTGGTTGCACCTGAACAGTCTGGGTTCATACCATGTAGGAATCTGACGTACAATATACGCACGGTCCTGGGTACCATGCAGCATGTGCGGCAGGAGAATAGCGCTCTGGCGATTTTCCTAGATATGGAAAAGGCATTCGACTCAGTCGAATGGCCGTTTATGGTCCGGGTGCTTAGGAAGCTGGGCCTGGGTGAACCATTTCTGCAAAGAGTTGGCGCATTGTATCACCGACCGTCGGCTAGACTGAAATTGGGGGATAAAGTGTCAGCACCGATACATATCGGCAGAGGGACTCGGCAAGGCTGCCCCCTATCGCCGCTTCTTTATGCGCTGGTGGCGGAACCGCTTGCTTGTGCCATCAGGGAATACCACAGTTTGGAGGAAATCAGCTTCCCCTGCTATAAGATAGGCATATCTACGTACGCAGATGACACCTTACTGTATGTCCGTGACCCGGAGGCTAACCTGTCATCAGTCGTCAGAGAGGTGGTCCGCTTCGGCTCGCTCTCAGGACTACGAGTGAACTGGGACAAGTCTATCGCATTCCCCCTCACTCCTGTGACGCAGCCCTTCACTATGGAGTACCCACTAAAGTGAACAACGGACTCGGTGCGATACCTGGGCATCCACTTGCACACTGACCCGGAAATTCTTGTCCGGGATAACTACGGCGTGGCCTTCGCCAAACTGGTGGAGGATGTGGACGCTTGGTGCAGGCTCCCACTGTCCCTATTGGGCAGAATAGCCATTATGAAGATGATTGTCCTACCCCGGTTTCTGTTCTTATTCACAAATCTACCAGTGGTGCTCTCGAGGGCCTTCTTTAATCAACTCACGCAGGTTCTCGTTCGGCTGGCATGGGCTGGCAAACAGCCCAGGATACGGTGGGCGACACTGACTCTCCCCTGCGAAGTGGGGGGCCTGGGGGCCCCTGACATGGAACGATACTATCGTGTGGCGCAGGCTACCCACTTGCACTCCTGGGTTCACGGCGATGCGCGTACACCACACTTGCTCCTAGAGCGACTGTTCGATGACCCACTCCCTCTGCCAGCAACGATTAGCCTGCCACTGGATCGATCGGTCGGGCGCCTTGACTCCCTTAAGGCGACTAACCACGCATGGCATGCACTGGTGCCCGCCCGTGATTGCGATCGATTATATTCACCTCTGATGCCGATTGAATGGGCGCTATGGTTGGGTCCCCTGAGAGAGAAAAGCGTTGTAGAGTCCCTTCGCTCTTTGGGACTGGAGAGGATGGAGGATCTATTCGAGGAGGGCAAACTTAAAACTTGGGGTCAACTAGCACTGAAAACTGCGAGCCCCACACTGCTTCAACAGTTTCAGTTCCACAGACTGCGATCGGCCTACCGAGACGAGATGGGCTCGTCTATGGAAGAACCTGAGGAGATCCCACAGCTGTCCTATATTATTAAAACTAAGTCCCCCGCTAAGCTGCTCTTGTTGGTCAACAAGCTAGGCGTAACACACCAGAAACTACCGCAATCTAAAGTCAGAGAGGCATGGCAGGAGGATCTGCAATCACCCATAGATGATGCCATGTGGAGATACTGCTGCTCCAGTACCCGTAAGATCTCACTCAATGGCAGGCACAGGCTGGTGCACTTTAAGTTTCTCCAAAGGGTGTACTATACTCCAGAGTGACTGCACCGCTATGGCCTACGATCCTCGGCGGAATGTGAGCGCTGTCGCACCCAGGTTGCCGACTTTTTCCACATGGCGTGGCTCTGCCCCGGTGTGCAAGCGTTCTGGAATGAGGTGTTTGCGGAACTTGATCAGATGCTAGAAGAAACGCTCCCCAGGACACCGGCGCTAGCATTGCTGGGTTTTTCCAAGCCACTCCCGCCATCACATCGCCGATTAGCTGATATGGCGTTGTTGATTGCTAGGAGAGTAGTTGCGTCCTGCTGGATGCGCGGACCGCTGCCCACTGTGACTAGGTGGAAGAGGGATCTGCGGTACTGCTGTACCCAAACTGAGCTGTACAGTGAACTGTTGCCACCTAGGAGTAGGCCAAAAAACTTCTGGGACCTCTATAAGGAATATTTGCGGAAGGGGGAGGAAGGTGATTCTGACACGTCTGAGGTGGTGGATCTCCAGGACCAAGTTTCAGAATAATGGGCTGGCCAGACGGGGGGTTTCCTCTGCGGGCAGGAGAGAGGGGGGGTTGCCGGGGGGGGCGCTGGGACACACAAGCGGCTGCCTACATGGGAGGGCTTAGCAGGGAGGGTCTCTAGAGGGTTAGACAATTGGACATGGGATGGGGAGTGGCACGGGACATGGTAGTTGCACAACACGTTTACTCTAAATCGGACTGACTGGGCATTCCACGGAACACACAGGGGTGGGTGGGTAGAGTTGGGGGTTGGGGTTAAGGTAAGGTTTATGGGCGTTCTAGTTCTACTATTGACTTCGCATACACGAGACCTTCCCTTCGAGTTGTTATTGATGAGTGATCGGTTGTCGCACTGCGATGAGTGCTGCCTTTGTGGGAAAGCTAACATCACTACAGCTGAGTTGGGTCCTCTATATATCGCCGCCGGGCCCCCGGGATGCCGGCAATCATGGCTGTGTAACATCTTTGACTGAGGACTTGTTGAGATCCGGTAGCCACGAAATTTACGCTTGCAACTGCATTTGTATTGACGCTGATTTTGATGCTCATAAAGGTCTTTAAAAAAAAAAAAAAAAAATACCTTCTGCTTGTGGCATTCAATCACATCTACCTCCTTAAGTACTGCCTGTTCAAATGCTAATACCTCGCATGATATAGCATGTGTTGGAGGCATAAAGGCAGACTTCTTCCTTAAACCAGTGTTTCTTCCCCATCTGGTAGATTATCCTGATCTTCGAAGAAACTCTGTAGTTTAATACGTCTAATGATTGTCGGGGCCCGAAGGAAGATCCCCAATGTTTAAACATTCAGATGCCTGGGTGTGGAGGTCTCTAGGGTTCCGGTGTTCACCTATTTGGGAGTACTCTTCGATGAGAAGGGTAACTGGGGACCTCAGCAAAAACATAAAAGCAATGCTGTAGCAAGATCAACAGCAGCCCTCCTTAGCTTCGCTAAAAGGTTGGGATCGAGGCCCATGGAGGCTATGCTGAAAATATACAAATCTAAGTGCTGTGCAATAGCCTCCTATGGGGCATCGATCCGGGGGAACGCGCCTGTGGATAAAATACAAATAGTTGAAAGATTGCCTGGCCCTTGATAGAGCAGATAGTATCCCATGGCTGGCATACGTTAGAGCGGCGTGTGTTAGACTGGGACGCCCTGAACTATATCCAACCCCAGAGGATATAAGCAAAGAGGACCTGGCGTGGATTAAACACAACTTCCGAACCATGCTAGAGGCAGATAGGGAAGAAACTGAGCTGAAAAAATTAGGAGTTAGAAGCATTCATGTTTTACAGTCCTCCCCAGACATTGAACACTACCTTAAGATTGTCACCAAGCCTTTCCACCGCTTTTTGCTAACAAGATTTAGGTTTAATTTAATTCATCTCACTTTAGGAAGTTTCCACATTGGGGAAAACCAGAGGACTCTCCACCATGCTCCTGCGATAATTTTTCTACACAGGACACTCTCCATCCGATTATGTTCTGCGAAAAATTTTCCACAGCACGTAAATGATTTTTATGTGCAATGCTACGTGAAGCGGGGTTTCTGCAGGTCAGACCCGCACTTCTATATCTGCAACTGCGGAGTAGCGTGTGTATCATTTTCAGCGTAGCCAGTTTTTTAGTGGCCACAGCCAGAGTAAATAATAAAAAAGATATCGACATGCACTAGGCAAAGCAGTCTGAGAGGAGGGGGGGGGGGCACCGAGTCTTTTTACTCTGTAAAGTGAATTGATGTTTTTTATACTCTTTTTTTTTTTATTTTTTATTTATTTTTTTATTATAGTGCACATTGTGGTGCTATAGACAATGTATTGTTTTGCACAATTTATGATTTGTAAATAGTGTACATATATGATTGCCCACAAGTGTATATATATATATTTATTTATTGCAATAATTGCATCAATTTTATCGATTTTATGCACAAATGAATGTATGTATTGTTGTTTCTTTTATGATTTTAATTAATCGAAATAAAGAGTTTTGACTGACTGACAATACGTCTAAAGAATTGGGCTAATTCCACGCGTAAGGAGAAGAGATCAATTCTCGGCGTTGGTATAAATCCTAACCCCTTCAACTGTACATTTTCCTCTAACTGTGTCAGGTTGTTGGTGCTAAGAGTCACTATGTTGGTAGGTCTCTGCTCGTTGTTAGTGCCTGATCCTTCCCATTGCTTATTGTTACCACCTGATTGGCTACATCTTCCCATTGTACCTTGGAGGTTTGTCTGCATGGCTTTTGTTTCCCTCTTCCCGGACCTCTGTCTGTATAAAAAGGGGAGCCTTGGTGGAAGGGGAATCCATGTGCATGTGACTGGAATGGTTGCTGCCAGTATCTGTATGGTACCATGGGTAGATTTGTTGGTGGATCAGGATAGGATGATATCTGGGGTCCCCTTGTCCCCCCCTCCCCCCCCATCACTGCTGCTGCTCCTGTCATGCCCTCTGCTAAAGGTCCAGTCTAGTGGAGTTGGTCTATACCTCAACTGTCGTTTTTGGGCTGTTGGGCACTGGGGTTTCTCATAATGTTCATCTGTTACATACAGGACCACTTTCTCATGACTGAATGTTTGCACATCTATTTTGAGTTTGGTCAACTTAGATTTTGTCAGATAATTTTTGTTTTATTAATGGTCTGTGTTTATTTCCTCTAGTTTCTTCTTAAAAACAGAGATGTGTACTGAAGTTTTAAGTTTGCTTTCGCATGTCTGTATGTCTATTAGTATTAGATCTGTGATTTTTTTATTGGGGGCTGTGCTGATGATTAACACCATTTCCATGCAGTGTATGACCAATTCTTTCTCAATTCTTTGTTGTTTAGAAAGATAAGTGGTTCGTTTATGACTATCCGGGACTAGGGGTCCGTGTGTTTTTTCAGGTATTATGTCATGAATGCGCTATGAAGCGCAGTTCTAATTGGTTCTTTTTTTAGTTGTAGTTAATGTTTCCCATTAGGGTTTGTGTGACCACTGTTTCTGCTAACAGAGAGGGTGCTTTTAGAATCTCTGCTTTTGTGGCTTCGTCGAATGATAATTCACTTATTTCTTCATTAGGATGATGTAGCCCAAATGATGGGGTTACTAGTGAATGATGGGGTGGTTCAATTATTTGAAAACTTACCCAAAGAGTTGTTCCCACAGCTGTTGGCTGTTCAAACCTGTCAATACACACCCCCCAGATCTATCCAGGGGAGGGAATTGGAGGCTACGGGGTCTTGAGTGGGAGCTGGCCTCCAACCTGTATGCACACAAATTATTACCCGAGAATTATATTCAGGTACGTTACAGTGTCAAAACCTATCGCTACTTAATAAAAGTGCTGGACGTACAAAAAAATGTAACAGGTTGCCCTCGCATACAACCAGGTGTCATGCTTCATCTTAGGATAACACTCGCTCTCGTAAAACCGGGTTTGATGGAGAGCGGGCCTACACCTGGAGACTGGGAGGCACTTCCAATTTAGTATGATCCCGCATAAACCGTGAATTTTAAAAACCAGTGTGGCATCCATAGTTTTATTTATTCACTGAATATGAGTTTAGGCATCAGAGAATAATCTTTCAGATCTAAATTCTTGTCACTTTTAAAAAGTGGTTACAGTGTAGTTTCTGAGTTTTTTAATGTTATCCTATGGAAGGAAGAACAAGTTCTCCACACAGGTCTAGTGCAGCGACTTACAAGATCAATCTCCCGGAGTTAAGATGAGTGGTGGGCAAGGTCCAAGGCCGCACCACCTGTACAGCACCAGCGGCACGAGGCTGGCTGGGTGCAGGGTGCAAAACAGTATCAGGAACCCAAAGTATTTCAATGGACATAGGTCACTGCGGAAAGAGGCTACAGATTCTGGACAGGAGGCCAGTCTGTGTGAACCAACAGTGTGGTTCAAGTATTGTGATGCTTGGGGACGTAGGGACACCTTGGGTCCTCTTCTCCACAGCCCAGGGGCGACGATTACTGATGTATTTAGGCATCTGTTTTTCTTACCTGGAGCAGTCAAGGTCAAGGGGGCCTGCGTGCAGAGGCTGCAGGCGATGTCGGGGAGTTTTCAAGGAGTGAAACCACAATGAACTAGAGCAGGCAGTCTGCCCAGGTTTCTGGAGTTAGCAACTGCAGGGTGAGTCGACTTTGGTGCCGTTTTCGACGAGGGATGCAGACAGGCGAGCAGGGTTAGTACCAGGTCAGCTGCTTCTTCTCTCCTCTCTGCTTTTATAGCTATTCTTTTCCTCTCTCTCCTTACTCTGTCAGCAACTACTTCTCTGGTGCCAGGGGCTCCCCCTAAATACCGAATCTGGGGGTGTTAGAGGTGTTTAGGGTAATAACCAATGGACTACTGACCCTTGGGGTCCCTACGCCCCCTGTATGCCCACTTTCCGTGGGAAGGGGGGCATAACCCTGTCCCAGAGATCCAGAGTATGCCTTCACAAAGATGGCTACTTATGAAAAAAGTGTCTACCTCACAGTAGCCAACCTTAGGGGAGGTAGTAGCCTGGAGGTGGCACGTCTGCCTGACTAGCTAATTTTCCTGCCTGTCCAGGTGCCATGGGGCCTCTCTACGGGGGGGGGGGGGGGGGGGTGGGGGGGGGGGTGACATCCTCTCCTGTGAGAGAATCCAGAATCGCATTCCAAAGGCAGAATCTTCCTAAAAGATTGCTATCCCAAGAAGGCTAATCAGCAGTTCATGCTGCGGGAGGAGGTATTACACCCTCTTCCCGGACAAGCTTTTGTTCTGGGTTCCCTGAGAGCAAAACAGCGTATTCGGTTGAAGGCTGGCAGAAGCCACTCAGCAAGTACACCAAAGGCTGGTAGGTTTTCAAGGGGCACCTTTAAAGTGACCTCTGGGTTCCTGTATTAGTAAACCCACCTCTGGCATCCGTGTGGGTTTACCAATATGAGATGGTCTCTATTTTCATTGAAGCCATCATGTAGTGGGGAACTCTTTTTCTTCAGTGTCATGCACATGTCTTAAGATGCCTTCCCTGGTTTCGTGTACTGGCAGTAATAAGGTTGACCAAACAGGGGCATATCTGCTCTTGCAGGCCTACCCTCCCCCTATGACTAAGTGAATGGCGAGCACTGGGGTGGGACATGGGGAGGGGCTAGTGGGGGTGAGGGAGATAAGTGTACATATACCTGTCAACGCTGCTGCTGTTATGGTTTTCGTTGTTCTTACATATGTCATCTGTTTACAAGCACAAGATGTATAAACGGGAAAGGACTTTGCATGATGTCATGATAATAACACACTGCTATTGCGATGTAATTTCCGTGATCTGTAATATGAATTGCACACCAAAATCAACCTTGCTCCTGTGCGAGCAACTCTCTCAGCATTTATGATATGACTAGTATACATGCAAAACTCCCAAATAAGACCGTATACACCCCACTGTTTGTGGGTGATCTTATGCGTTACTGTATAACTACATATAAGTTGCCTGTTATAACTATGAACATTGAAACCAATAAAAACAGATTTAAACAAAAAAAGGCATGTATGCCCTCACATGTAATATTCAACATCCTGCCTTCGGGCTGTTAGGCCTGCTGTGGGGTGACTTACAAATATTACATGCAGTGGTAGGGGACTAGGCACACAGGGATGTGTGAAATGTTGTGTTTTCACTTTTGGCTGCACCAAGACAGGCAGCCTGCAATTGCAGCTTGCATGTGCTTGATGAGGGCCCCCTAGGGTGGTACAATTTATGCTGCAGGCCTTAGGGACCCTCTTTAGTACCTTAGGTCCCAGGATACCGTTTACTTGGGACTTACAGAGGGTACTAAAGGTTTTTCCAATTGGGGAAACGATTGTACAGTTTTAGGAAAGAGCTCTGGCACTAGGGATCTGGTTAGAAAAAACCCAGTTCACTTTAAGTCAAAATCACATCAACAGTAGGGGTGACTATATCAACAAGCATTGGCTTAGCCAATAGGTCTCACCTTAGGAACCTTATAAGTGTTTGACCATGCAACAGTTAATGAGAGAGTAAGAGTAACCCAACATGAAAAAAGTTTGAGGCAGAGACTTCACGGGAGGAGGTATGCAGACATGCATCAACTGTAGGAAAGATTGTGTAATGCTAGAAAAATACACAAATCACGTATGTATTTTCCAGACAACAATGTCCACTTATGGCAAATGTATTTGTGCTTGTATGCATGCGTATTTTGTGTATTTGAATATGTGTATGTTTGAGGGCATGTTCAAATGTTTTGCGTGCCTCTTTGCATTCATATGCGTGTGCACAGTACACATGTGTTGGGCGCTCGCTTATGTTTCTGTGTGTACATTTCTATCCATGGTAACTTCTGTGAGAATGTGCGTCGTCTGTGAGGTTGAGCGTCTGCACAAGTGTTAGTGGGTGTCTCTGAGCAAGTTTCTATGTGTGTGTGTGGACTAGTGAGTCCCTCAGTGTGCCTGTTTATGCATGCGTGTTAAGATATATATCAATTGTGGATGGTGCTTTGTGACTGTACATGCCTGCGTGACTGTGCGAGGCTCTCTGCGCGTTGTGTAGCTAGCTACACCGAGTGGTAAGTGAAGTCTTGGCTTGTGTAGTCCTTGGGCGACACACAGGCGGCAAGTGACGCGTTTTTTGGGGGGTGGGGGGGTCGGTGGTTGCAGTCTAGGCTGAGCGGCAATTAAAACGATCTTCTCCAAAAAGTGATCTTTATTCAAATGTTCTTTGCATATATCAGTGTGACGGCGAGCAATGCAGTCACGGGGGGGAGTGAGGGGGGGGTTGCGTTAGAGAACCTGGGAGGGCAGTGCACAGTAAGACACACTCCTGACAGAGAGAAGAGCTCATGGAAGAGGACACGATGCAGGAACAAAAGAGAATGTGGGCATCAGGAGGTAATGAAGGAGTTGAGACAAGCAAATTAGTAGCGGTACCGTGGATGCAAATACTTTAGGGGGCGACCAACAGGCGAGAGATGAAGAGAATGAGGAGGGCCAGTGTGAGGGAGGAGGCCAGGAAGTGATGAAAAGAATGAAGATGGCCGTTGTGAGGGAGAGAGGCCAGGGAGTGGTGAAAAGAATGAGGAGGGCCGGTGTGAGGGAGAGAGAGGCTAGGGGGTGGTGAAAAGAATGAGGAGGGCCGTGTGAAGGAGAGATTCCAGGGAGTGGTGAAAAGAATGAGGAGGGTCGGTATGAGGGAGTGGAAGCCAGTGAGTGATGAAGAGAATGAGGGGTGCCGGTGTGAGGGAGAGAGGCCTTGGAGTGATGAAAAGAATGAGGAGGGTCGGTATGAGGGAGTGGGAGCCAGGGAGTGGTGAAAAGAATGAGGAGGGCTGCTGTGAGAGAGAGAGAGGCAAGGGAGTGGTGAAAAGAATGAGGAGGGCTGTGTGAAGGAGAGAGTTTAGGGTGTGGTGAAAAGAATGAGGAGGGCCGTGTGAAGGAGAGAGTCCAGGGAGTGGTGAAAAGAATGAGGAGGGTTGGTATGAGGGAGTGGAAGCCAGTGAGTGATGAAGAGAATGAGGTGGGCCGGTGTGAGAGAGAAAGGCCATGGAGTGATGAAAAGAATGAGGGTCAGTATGAGAGAGTGGGAGCCAGGGAGTGGTGAAAAGAATGAGGAGGGTCGGTAAGAGGGAGTGGGAGCCAGGCAGTGAGGTAGTGGATGAAGACTGGCGGCGATGAGCATGACATGTTTACATTTAGTGCCATGAGGCGACTTAGTTCTTGGTTTTGAGCACTAAAGCTTTTCTAACAAAACATAAGGTTGCATAGGACACTGTAGGCATAGCACAGGTTGGGGAAGAAAGGCATCCCAAGAGCGGGGGGATGAGCACAGTAGAAAGAAATATCTGCACCCAGTGCTTCTGCGTGCCCCCGTGACCCACCGCAGGATGCCTCTGGTTTCCAGAAAATGGCAAGAGCCGCTCGGTAAACCGGAGAGAGGGCTTCATTTTCCTAATGGGCTGGAAATGCAGCCTGTGCTGGGGAGCTGAGAGCCGCCTGTGGGCTGAGCCTGTAGCCTATGCCCCCAAGTCTACCCAGGGCACGGGAAGGGAGCCAGGAGTCACTACCGAGAGAGACATGGGCTGGGAGGCAGCGTCAGGGCAGGGCTCCCGAGCCTCTGAGTGACAGCCCTACTCGGCAAGGTCCGCTTTTGCGACAGAGCGTCAAAGCTGGGTTGCCGCACTTACTGACTGAGGCTATACCTCCTACACTGCACCTGTTCCGGGTGTGTGGCCATGAAGGGTCTTGTCATAGAAAAACTTAAGTTTCCACGCTCGAGGCATTTGAGGGCCTCCTTAATAATGACGAGTGTGGCTGCGAAAGTTAAAGTGACGCACACTCTTGTAGAGGTGGGGTGGAGGGGACGTGCATGAAACCTGACCCAAAACAAATGACCCCTGTGCGCCGCTGCTGACTCCCGAGAGCATTTACCAAGAAGCTGGGCCATCCACACGCCTTTGGCCAATTACATATTAAAGTCAGACGCAAAGGCCAATAGCGTGTGAGCACCACACGCACGAGCTTCTATAGAAGCTGAAGTGATTCCAAGAGGGCGATTCTAAGGCAACGCATGCACGCTGCGCTAGGCTTGACCTACAAAGGTGCACTTTTCCTACAGGTCTCCAATGTAATTATCGGGTAGACCCCTCCAAGATTTACTGCACTCAAGGCAGTATTGCCCCCCGACAAACGAAAGAGGATGAAGCTAACCTTACCAAAGTGTCTTAATTTTCTAAATGGACTACCTCAGCAGTTTGGGGTTGTCACCTTTTATTTGCATCAGCCACCTAAGAGGCCTCTGGTCAGTTTGAACAAGGAAGTAGCCTCAGCTTCTTCGGGGTCCAAACCACAGCAATGGCTTTACTCTCAATGGCACTCCAAGGATGCTCCATGGGGAGTAGCCTCCTGCTAATGAAAGTAACAGGTTGGTCTTGTTCATCAACATTTAGCCTCTATAGTACATATAAAACCTCAGCTCTTTTTTTCCACTTTGGGTGTGAGGTTTGCAGACTAAGACAACTGGGCTGGCCCAGTGGCTCTCAGAGGGTTCAATGACTCCCAATTCCAGCATCTTGCTTACTTCTGCCAGGATCTCATACAACTTGAGATGATAACTTCTCAGAATCTAGGCAATGCAATAAATGGTCCATCTCTCGACATCCCCAACTCAGATTTCAGTATTACAGAGTATTGGGGTGATCAAGCGAGGGAAGGGTAGGTAAGGAACAGCTGAGAAAGGGAACCTGAAAGACAAAGAACAATACCATGAGATTATGGAAACACAGTAACTACTCTCATATCATCTCGCTAAATAACTCAACTCTACCTTTGTCAATGACGAAAGACACAACCAATCTTCCATTCACCAGGAAAGGTAATCTTCCATCAGATGAATAGTTCTACAAGGCACAAAACAAATGATTAAACAGAAACCTCCTTCCATATCATTTGAAACACACTGTGACACAGATACATGCCAGTTCCTACATAGAAATAATGCAAAAAATGGAGACATCCAAATCAGAAAAATGGATAAAAAAATAACCAAAGTCTCAATACAAGATTTGCATAAAAAGTCTCAAACGCAGTGTTTTCAGGAATAGGAGAAAAAAAGAGCAACAACTTGAATCTTATCTTCTAAAACAAAAGACACTCCGCAAATGCTATTTCTCATAGCAACAAAATGCTGATCCAAAAATATATGTTCCTTCCAGCCTCCGCGCAACTAAATGTTTAGCTCCACATGGGGAATTAATTGAAAACAAAAAATGTTGCCTGGAGAAATGTTTGGGAAAAGAAACGAAAGTCGAGGTAAATCACTCCTACATCTAGGAAAGCAGAGAATATGAGGTTTTGCTTCACCTCCGGACCCCACAATAGTCCTCAGAGAGCTCCCTTCACAAAGGACTGGCTTTTTGGCAATACACGATTCCACACAGCGTCTTAGCGGTAAAAACGTTCCACCCCTAGACGCTTGAAGACTGCAGCAATGTTCACATGACCAGGATCCAATCCGCTGAGAACGGCCGAGCGGTGTACTCCTAAACCGCAGACCATCAAGAAATGACACGAAAACAAGGAAATACTCCGTAGCTCAGACACAGCAATGCAAGGGCTGTATTCCACAGGATCAGATCTCTCTCAGCCAAGAGGAGTTTTCTGATACGAGAATTGCGCGCGCTCGCCAGCGTGCGTCTGGGCGTTAAATAGCTGCTCCTCCCCTTCACAACTGCATTCCGGAAGTTGTAGTATCGCCCAACTAATTACCAGGAAGACGCTTAACAGGCCTGATTCCTGACAACTTCAGCTTTGATGCTGTCTTTACCAAAGGGGACGATGGAAGGAGCGTTTGAGCAAATCAAACACTCATCCCTAGTCAACTGATCTGGGTTTAATCCATCATCATTCTTTAGCTCACTCCACCACCCCAGTTCAGACATGGCCATATGCAAATCAGTCTGACCCTGTGCCTCATGAGAACAGTCCAGCCCGAACTGCCAAGCCAGGTCTTCCCTGGACCGGAAACAAGCATCCTGGGACCGGTTTCGGGTTCATAACCCTCATCAGCCATGCTATCTTGAATCCAGTGAGCAAGGGATCCACTTCTGGGCATACCCTGCCAACTTAGGGCGAACAAAGCGACACCAAAGGGGTGGTGGAGTGAGCTAAAGAATGGTGATGGATTAAACCCAGATCATTTGACTGGGGGTGAGTCTTAGATTTGCTCAAACGCTTCGTCCATCATCCCCTTTGGTATCGCTTTGTTTGCCCTAAGTTGGCAGGGTATGCCCAGACGTGAGTCCCTTGCTCACTTTGCAACTGGATTCAAGATAACCCTCTTCAGCCAGGCTATCAGCCAGGTTCACCAACCTACTCCATGGTTTGGCCTGGCCAAGATGCCCAGCTCGGGGGATGTCATGGGCCAATGTGAGGAGAAACTCTAAACTACTGAGGCACTATCACTCTCCTAGTGGCACCAGGTTTGGGATCCCTGGCAGCATCAACAGTACACTATCAGCTGCACGACGGCATCCGGGGCAGGGTGCAAAACGATATTGGGAGCCCACTGTATTTCAATGGAGTTTGGTTACTGCAGAGAGAGGCTGTAGGCTCTTGCCAGGAGGCCAGTCGGGGTGAACCAACGAGGGTGAGGTGGGAGTTTAAAGGCTTGCAATGCTTGAGGACATAGGGTCACCTGGGGGCATATACAAACCGGTAGTAAATGTAAAATGTAAATGTAAATGTGTTTCGATTTATATAGCGCACTTTAACCCAGGGGCCTCAAGACGCTTGCTTAGGGAACCCGTCCTGGTATTCCCCTGTGAGATACCCCGGCCGGGTATCCACAAGGTGAAAGCCAGGCATCCCGCCGCGAGGGGCCGTAGTGGAGATTAAGCAAGCTATTGCCCAGAGTCGCAGAGTGTGAACCCATGAATTGAGTAGGCACCAGAGCGAGAATTGTCGACTCCGTGGAATTTTTGAGCCCGAGACCCGCCGAGGCGGGGAATCGAACCCTGGTCCACGGCCGATCTCAGCTTCTGGGTCTGCCGACTCTAACCACTGAGCCACGCTTCTCCAGGTAGTAGTGCCCCCCCAACAGGGAAATGTCCGCACATTCATTAGATAGTCAAACATTTATCAATGTAAAGAGGCGTGGGAATATACATATCCAGCTTAACACCTTGGCTGCTAAGGCAATTTTCCTCCTGCGCTGATCCTTTAAAATTCCCATTGTTCATGACGAGCTGGGCTCGTCATCAGCACACGACCACTGTGCACCATGACGAGCCCAGCTCGTCATCAGCAGCGAAAGGGTTAAAGTATTCACCCCGGTGCTTAATTCGCAATAAACACATACTACCTAAAGGTGTTAATAGCACACCTAGATGTGCAACAAATACAAAAAGAAAACTAGGGTTTTTACAGCACACCACTTTCATTGTTCAGTCATTTGCATGTATGTCTCATCTTATGGGTATGACAATATCAACAATACCAATCCAAAATTGGGACTCCAGAACGATCAGTCTTCTTGCTGTTCAATAGCCTTTATTTCAAAATTAATCGTTTCATAAAAAAACTCCCAGCACACGACTTGCCGACACGTGTTTCGTCTTTTTCAAAGACTTTTTCAAGGCATGAATGTAGGTATCATAGAAAACAGAACCATGTATAGGCCAAGCCTGGTCACGCATGTAATAAAAACTTTCGACATTCAATCAATCAATCAATCAATCAATCAATCACAGACATTTATAGAGCGCACTACTTACCCGTAGGATCTCAAGGCGCTTGGGGGCGGGGGGGGGGGGTTTGGGGTGCCGTTACTGCTCGAACAACCAGGTCTTCAGCTTCTTCCTGAAGGAGAGGTGGTCTTGCGAACAACCAGGTCTTCAGCTTCTTCCTGAAGGAGAGGTGGTCTTGGGTCAGGCGCAGGTCGGTCGGGAGGGAGTTCCAGGTCTTGGCGGCCAGGTAGGAGAAGGACCTTCCTTCTGTTGTCGCTCTTCGGATGCGGGGGGCGGCGGCGAGGGCGAGGCTGGCTGATCGGAGGTGGCGTTTGGGAGCGTAGAAGTTGATTCGGTTGTTGAGGTAGCTCGGACCTTGGTCGTGAAGGGCTTTGTGTGCGTGGGTGAGGAGACGGAAGGTGATTCTTTTGTTGACGGGGAGCCAATGCAGGTCTCTCAGGTGTCCGGAGATGTGGCTGTTTCGTGGGATGTCGAGGATGAGTCTGGCTGAGGCGTTCTGGATCCGCTGGAGTCTCTTCTGGAGCTTGGCGGTGGTACCGGCGTAGAGGGCGTTGCCGTAGTCCAGTCGGCTGGTGACGAGGGCCTGGGTGACGGTCTTCCTGGTCTCGGTGGGGATCCACCAGAAGATCTTCCGTAGCATGCGTAGGATGTTAAAGCACGCCGAGGAGACGGCGTTGACTTGCCTGGTCATGGAGAGGGAGGAGTCCAGGATGAAGCCCAGGTTGCGTGCGTGGTCTGTCGGTTTGGGTGCGGTGCCCAAGGCGGGGGGCCACCAGGAGTCGTCCCAGGCGGAGGGCGATTGGCCCAGGATGAGGACCTCCGTCTTGTCTGAGTTCAGTTTCAGGCGGCTGGTCGTCATCCACTCGGCTACATCTTTCATCCCTTCGTGCAGATTGGCTCTGGCGGCAGCGGGGTCGTTGGTCAGGGAGAGGATGACATTACCAACTTGTCACTACGGTCTCACAGGTGGGTTCCAAATTATATAGTCCTGATGTTGTTTAAATGACACCCCGGTAGTCTGTTGGCAATCTGGTCCTCAATTGCGTAGTTCAGTTGACATTGGAGAATAATATAATTAGGGCAGGCTCTTAAAAGTATCCACTGCACAGCCTTCTACACGCCCTGACCTATTATCTGTAGTCCAACCTTAGTAAGTTAAGACCTCCATTTGAGCGTCGCCCACAGTGAAAAACGCACGTCCCTTTCGTACCAAGTACCGGGTCCTCTCTGCTTTTGCACGGCTTGGTATCCCCTCCTGTGAGAAGTTGGCCTGATATATAATGTTCACTATTCTAGTGAGCACTTTGTATCAGTCCAAACAACCCTTATTGATGATTGGTTGTAAGTCAACTTTATAGACCAGCTATCCTAGTAGCATGGATTCGAGCAGTCTAAGGCTAAAGACTCGAGAGGGCGTGTTAAGCCAGCTGTTATACCACACAAGTACCCCTTGAATACCCAGTGAAAGGACACCACACAAGTGTTATGAAAATAAACAGTGTATTTATTAAAATCACAACAGCCCTGTACTCTTTATGAGGACAGGGTACTAAGCACAAAACCAAACTCTTACGAAAATACTTAAGTTAGCACAGTATATACAAATGCCCGAGGGGCACGGAAAACCATATACTCTGAAAGTGGAATGCGAAATTACTAGCAGGTAAGTACAGTACTAATAGGCTTTGGAATCGCTAGGTCTTGACTATAGAATCTTCAGATTACTTCTAGGAGGCCTAGGGGACTCGGGTGCAGAGTGTGCACTCTCACGCGGGATGCGGGAGAAAGTCTATGGTAGCTAGATTTCAGAAAGTTAGTGTTCTCGGCGAACCCGACCTGGTAGGAGGAAAACGAAAGTGGATCCTGACCCTTGGATAGTGAGGCTATGCTGGGGCACCGAAATGCCGAAGTTACCTAGCCCAGGGGCTGCAGCTGCATAGGTCTCAAAAGACGTCGGGAATCCTCGTAGACGGACCAGGAGCCTGGAAGAAAGAAGTTGCTGGCAGGCGACCAGTGAAGAAAGTTCGATGGATCCAAGCCTGGATCGATGATAGAAGACACCTGAAAGCAGAGGGGACCAAGTTCGTGACTACTAGCCAGTAGTCAGGTGGCACCAGGAGGGCACCGGATGGTAGTCACCTCGACTAGGTGAGTGGGTGACGCTGTGCTCACAGATCTCACGGACCAGGAGGCGTTGTCGGCGACCAGGATGGAGGAGCGAGCTGTCCCACGATGGATGAAGCTGTCGGCGTTGCTGGACCCAGGATTGGGCAACAAAGCCTTGGCAAATTCAAGCCTATGCGGTGGACTCAAAATGGCGTCTGGAGTGGACCAGGAGGGTCCGGGGTGCCTCTCTTGAAGAAGGAAGCAAGGGCCAGTCTGGAGCAACCAGACCAGCAGCAGTGATGTCGTCGGGCGTCGTTAAGAAGGCCACAAGCCAGCCGGCTAGTAGCCAAACAACGCGGTGAGCAGGCAAAAGCAGAAGGGCCCCACGCAGATCGTGGAGGGCTGATCTTCGGTGCTGGAGCTGCTCAGGGTTGGGGCTTCTCGGACCCCAAAGCACTCACCAGTGGAAGACTCGGTGGGCTTGTTGCAAAGAAGTCGTGCAGTCTTGGCGATCGTCGGTCCCTCGAGGTCTCGTCGCACTCACAGTTCTCAGCTTTGCTGTAGAGGTGAGTAGAGGTCAGAGGTGCCAGGGAAGCCGGGTCTCGTCGAGCTGGGTCGTCGGATTCCGGAGGAAGGACTTGCAGCAGACCGCAGTGTTCTTAGGATGGTGCCCGCTTGATGCAGGGTGACTACTCCTTAGCCACAAGGGAGAATCTTGAAGAAGAAATCTTGATGTCCTTTCGCAGAAAGTCGTGTCTTGATTCCAAAGATGATCTAATTTGAACAGGGGGCCCGCTCCTATCTTTATACTAAAATGGGGGCTGACCCGGTGACTAGGTCCTGCCTATGGGTGGGACTAGGAGGGGGGTGGTTACACCCCTCTCCCATGCCGGACTTTCCCCAGGCCAGGGGCTGGTGTGCCCCTGGAACTGGTTCTGACCGGCCTATGCATAGTGAGCACCGGGGTGCCACTCAGCAGTCACCTTCCTGTAAAGCCCTGCCTACCCAGGATACACAAAACTCTGAATGGGACGGTGCTAGCACCGCCCTCGACAGGAAACCCTTTGTCCAGGCTCCCCTCGCTGGAAGGACTCCCAGCTGCAGGGGGTCAGACTCGTGTCTGTGGTGGCAGCATCCATTTTGTGGAGCTGAGGCTTCAGTTAACTTTAACCGGGGTTCACAGTTACATACATGTCGTGTCCCTCTAGAAGGGTGGAATGCTAACCCCGTCGCCAGAATTGGCGAGGGGTTAGTATTCCAATTCGTATGACACCTTACTCGACATGTTTTGATAAAGCAATACCAAAGATAGCATTTAACCGCGAGGATTATAATGCACTTAAGAGTATATGGTATGCGATATCATGGAACAGCTATTAGGACTTGGTTCCGCAAGCTGCAGACAGGCTCAGCTCATTCCAGAGCACCATCTCACACGATTCCAAGCACTCTGCCTTCAGGATTGTTAAGGCCTGCCATAGGAGTGACTGATAGGAATCTGTGTGTCCATTTTAGGGTTAGATATAGGTATACTACGCGCCTGAGCGCAACGCTGTCCCGCCGGGGCCTGCACGGGGCTGTGGGGTGGTAGTCCCCCCCCCCCCCCCTCCCCCCCCCCCCCCCACCGCCTCTACACACGGAGCCCTAGTGGGAATCCCGGACCCCGGTGCCACACGGGCGCAATCCGTCATCTTGCCTCCCTATTCCCCCTGAGACACGAGGGGACCCGGTGACGGCCTGGCTCGGGGGGAGGTGCCTGGCCCGCGACGCCTGGAAGTAGCGGAGGTGGGGACATCGTAGCGGAGTTTGGCGAGACCCGGGGGTCAGCCTCGGGGGCAACACTGAGCCGGTCTCCCGGCGGCCGGACTGCGGGCATTGGGCCCCCCCCCCCCCCCCCCCCGGGGTTCAGAATGGGTAAAGGGAACCCGCCACAGCGCTCCACCAGGCAGGGGTCCATTGAGTCCTTCACCACCACCCGGACCCCCAAGGATATGGCCGCAGGGGCGCGGGACACGCATGCGGACACCGCCATGCTCCTGGAGGCGATCCAGGCCTCCAGGACTGATATTCAGGACTCCAGAGCTGCCCTTGAAACGAAGATTGGAGAGGTGGGATCAGAAGTCCTACTGCTGCGTCAAGACCTTCGGAACTTATCGGACCGCGTGGGCGCAACAGAGACCAGGATTACGGAGACGGAGGAGTCTGTTTCCTCACTGAAGAAAGATATGGCGGAACTACAGGCCTCCCACAGACAACTACTGTGGCGGGTGGACGATGCGGAGAACAGAGCCCGCCGAAACAACCTGCGCTTCGTGGGCCTGAGGGAGGGAATCGAGAAGAACGATACGGCGGCCTTCCTCCACTCCTGGCTCAGGACCATGTTTCCACAGGCACCCTTCTCTTCGTGCTTCCTGATCGAGAGAGCGCACAGGGCGCTCCTGGCTAGGCCTCCGGAGGGAGCGAGACCCCGCCCGATAATTGCTCGATTTCTGAATTATGCGGACAGAGACCTTATCCTGAGGGAGGCCCGGAAAATGGGGGAACTTAAGTTTGAGAACACGGTTGTGATGATATTCCCCGATTATAGCCAGGATGTGCAGAAGCAGAGGCGCTCCTATGATACTGTAAAGGCTAAGTTGCGGTCCCTGAACATATCGTACATGCTTCTCTTTCCCGCCAAACTCAAGGTTCTTTATAAGGGAAAATCGCTTTTCTTTGCTCGACCGGAGGAGGCCTGGCACTGGCTAGAGGAACGGCCCTTGCTGAGAGAGGCGGAAGAGGAAGGTCGTAGGATCCGGGAGGAGCTCGCGGCAGCTAACTTCGAACGTGCTCGCAGTGGATCGCAGCGCTCTCGCCAACAGCGAGTGGACAGGAAATCTCAACGGAACCCGTATCCATCGCGCCAGGGTACCGCTGGTGGGAGAACGGGAGACGCAGGCGACGCAGCGGCACGGGACCCAGAAAGGGGATCAAGATTCCGGTGTCTGCTGAACGGGTCTGGCAATGGCGCGGACCACGAGGGAGAAGTGTCTGCATCGGACGCGGAAGACCGCACGGAACCGTCCCTCCACCCACTGGCCGTGGCCATCCACGACTTGGAACAGGGTGGGCCACACGCCGTGGAAGGTACTGATCCTGAGACACAAGATTCGCATTCCTGAGGGGCTAAGGACCTGAGAATCTGTTTTGGCAGTCCCCCTGCCGGGGACGCACAGGTACTTTTTTGCTTTGCTCTGAGGGGTGGAAACACTCCGTACTGCAACGTGACTTTGGACAACTAGGTACCCACTAGGTGGGTTTTGTTTGGAGGGTGGGCGACAGACCTTGCTCCCTGGTATCCTGAACCGTCGATGGTTGCACGGGCGGGATGGCCGGGTGGCGTAGGTGGGGTGGGGGTGGGGGGGATGGGGGTTTGTTTATGTTGTTTGGTTGTTCTTGGGGGGGTTGCGGGGGGAGTCATGCTTAGAAGTCCGGAGAAAGGTGTGGTTCCATCATTGCAAATGTGTGCCCGACTACTCGGCCCCATGCCCTGGGGTGCGCTTATCCTATCGCTATACACATGGCCCAAGCAGCGGAGTCTGGGGGGGCCGCACTTCTCACATCAGGCAACACAATGGCAGGTACACTAACTGAACCATCTCGAGATGGGCCCGGGGTGAAGGTGCTCACTTGGAACGTGAACGGCCTGGGCTCCAAAATCAAGAGAGGCCTGGTCACGGCCTACATTAAACGAACAGCGCCAGACATTATCTTCCTACAGGAAACGCATTTGAGAGGGAACAAGTGCGCCTTTCTGGCACGGGGCCAATACGTAGTACTAGCACACGCGGGGTACACCACGGACTCACGGGGCACGGCCATACTCATCAGGAAAACGACCCCTTTCACCTCCACGCGCACATGGTTAGATCCCCAGGGGACGTACGCGGGGGTGCAGGGGACCTGGAGGAGGCGCAGGTATACGCTACTGTCGGTCTATGCCCCACCCAAACTTCAGGCGCGCACACTGCAGGAGATCACTAACATACTACTGCACACGGCTGATACGGTCCAAATTATAGGTGGGGATTTCAACGATGTGATGTGCACGGCACGAGATAGGTCCGGCAACACCCATGCAGTAACAACAGACACGGCACTGGCAAGTCAGATGGACACGCTTGGCCTCACTGATGTTTGGAGATGGCTCCACCCCACACAGACCGAATACTCTTTCTTCTCCGGGGCACACAAAGTCTTCTCAAGATTAGATTACATCTTCACCTCGAGACAGGAGCTATCGTTGGGGGACCAGGCTGAGTATAGGGCGAGGGGCATTTCAGATCACTCACCTCTGCTTGCACACATAGGGCGGGACGGGGGTGGCAGACGGGCCCGCTGGCACATGTCGGCATGGGACATACAGACGCCTGAAATTCTGGGAGGCATTAGGGCGGATATCCGAGTGTATGTGGCGGAAAATGAGGGCTCCGTACAGTCCAGGGTTACGTTGTGGGAGGCCATGAAAACGGTCCTGAGGGATCGCTTCCAATCTAGGGTGGGTGAGGCTCGGAGGAAGCGTGATGAGGCAATTGCAACTGGGGAGGCGACCATACTGTCTCTAGAGACCGAATACCATAGCACGGGGAGTGAGTTGGACCTTAGGAAACTGCTCGACGCCCAGAAGGTTCACAGGGAATTGGCAACGAACGAGGCACGCACGCAGGCTTTGGCCACCCTACACCGTCTCTACGATGTGGGTGATAAATCAGGGAAACTTATGGCCTGGCTGAGTAGGCGGGAGAGAGCTGCTAGGTGGGTGGACGAGATCAGGCTCCAAGGGGGCGCGCGGGCGTCCACAGATGACTCCGTGGCGGAGGCCTTCGCGGCCTACTTTGAGAATTTTTATCGGGCTAGAGACCTAGGGGGAGCGGAGGTAGTGCGGGCCTATCTGGGAGATATGGAAATCCCGCAGTTGACCCCCGAGGATTGTGAGACCCTGGAGGCAGACTTATCACTTAACGAAATTACGGAGGCGCTGGCGCTTTTGAAACCTGGGAAGGTGCCGGGCCCCAACGGTTTTCCGGCGGAATTTTTCAAACGGACGGGAGACCTCCTCTCGCGCCACCTGCAGGGATTGCTCGTCGAGGCGTTTGATGCCGGGCGGCTCCCGCCAGATTTGACCCTAGCCACCATAGTCCCAATTTATAAGGAGGATAAACCCAGGGAGGAGTGCTCCTCCTACCGCCCAATCTCCCTCCTTAATATCGAGACCAAACTGTTGGCCACTATTTTGGCGCGACGCCTACGACAGGTCATTCCAGATCTAGTGCACCCGGACCAATCTGGGTTTCTCCCGGATAGGGCCACCAAACTCAACTTACGGCGAACCCACAATTGGCTCCAGGAGGTATGTGACAGGGATGAACCCCATTGGTTCCTCTCCCTGGACGCGGAGAAGGCGTTCGACGCGGTACATTGGCCCTTCTTGATGGGCACGCTCGAACGCTTTGGGTTAGGGCCTAAGTTCTTAGGATGGGTGAAGCTGCTCTATTCGAACCCCAGAGCGAAGGTGAGGGTCAATGGAAGGCTATCCAGAGAGTTTGCGATAGAGCGGGGGACGAGACAGGGGTGCCCGCTATCCCCACTGCTTTTCACCCTCACGATTGAAATCCTGGCGATTCGCATTCGATGCAACCGGGACGTGAGGGGGTTTCACTGGGGGGAGTCGGACGCGGACCAGGAGAAAATCTCCCTCTACGCTGATGACGTTTTATTGTACATCACGGAGCCGACTAGGACTATCCCTGCCCTATTTAAGGA
The DNA here is from genome assembly GCF_964263255.1 of Lissotriton vulgaris. Classification (NCBI taxonomy): domain Eukaryota; kingdom Metazoa; phylum Chordata; class Amphibia; order Caudata; family Salamandridae; genus Lissotriton; species Lissotriton vulgaris. The sequence continues at coordinate 1,498,491,914 of NC_141696.1, forward strand.
GCTGGGAGACTTCGGGGCAGTGGCCGGCCATACCATTAACTGGCACAAATCGGTCATTTACGATCCTCAGGGGGCCCCTAGGGGGGAGTGCTTGCCCGAACAGCTCCTGCACACCACAGAGGGCTTCCGATATCTGGGGGTTTTCATCACCCGAGACGCCCGTCGTTCCTATACTGCTAACATTGACAGGATCCTGGTGGCCGCGAAGGCGGAAATGGAGCGATGGCGACAACTCCCACTCACCATCCTGGGCAGGGCCGCCCTGTATAAAATGATCCTTTTACCAAAATTCTTATACGCCCTCCAAAACGAATATTACCCGCTGCCAGCTGCAACTACATCGAAAATACACGCTGACCTCCGCTCCTTCCTGTGGCTGGGGAAACAACCGAGAGTGGCACTAACGACTTTGCAGCGGCACCAATACAGCGGGGGCATCTCGCTACCCAACTTAGAGGCATACTACTGGGCTGAACACCTGGCCCCGGTCAACGAGTGGATACATGCCCCCGCAGATCACCCGACCTATGCGCTAGAAAAATCCAAATGGGGAGCAAAGACGGTGCTACACTTCCTATACGGGGGTAAGGGGGGTCGCAGGCTTCTCCCGGCAACTAGAATCACCCTAACGGCGTGGCGTAGAGCTACGGTGAAAATGGGATGGCAAAACAGACCCACCCGGCAAACCCCCCTGTGGTCCTGCAGCTGGCTGACCGAACTCCACAAACTGAGGGGTTTCAAACAGTGGGATGACATTGGCATCTCTACGATCGGGGATGTCGTGGCGAGGGGGGAGCTGAAAACCTTCCAGGCACTGCAACAGGACTTTGGTCTTCATAACACACAATACTTCCGATACCTGCAATTGCGACATGCGTGGGGCGCACAGAGCATCTCCCTTACTGACATTCCCCAGTATGCACCACTTGAGGGGCGCCTGCTCCAGGAGCGGATACACAGAGGGGCGGTATCCATGATCTACAAAACACTGACAAACAATATGCTAGGTGACCTACAGGCCTTGAGGGAGAGATGGGAGGGTGATGTGGGCACGTTTGAAACCCTGGATTGGGAACTCATCCTCATGCACCCTAGGGAGGTGGCCATCAAATCACGGCTTCGCCTCATCCAATTCAAGGTTCTCCACAGGGCCTACTTTGATAGGACATGACTCTTCCGGATGGGGAGGGCCGCTGATGCCTCCTGCCTGAGGTGCCAACATCCTCAGGGTGATTTTTACCATATTATTTGGATTTGTTCCGTGATTCAGGGGTACTGGAATGAGGTCTTCACAGAATTATCAGCAGTTCTGGAGGTTGGCGTCCCCAGGGACCCTAGGCTGGCACTCCTGGGCTTGTCGACTGAGGTGGATGTCACACGATACTCACTTATCTTCCTGTTGTTGGCGCTGGTAGTCGCCAAGAGAGATATAGCTAGAATGTGGGGGGCACCAGGACGGCCGACTCTGGATGACTGGAGGCGAGGCTTAGACATGTACATGGCAGCTGAGAGGGTTACGTATAAAGCGAGGGGGTGCCCGAGGAAATTTCGTAAAATATGGGCCAAGTGGAGGCACTATCACGGACTCGAATAGGGGGGTGCACTGTGGAGGGGGGGGGGGGAAATTGAGGGTTACGGTATGACCCACTGAGGCGGTCCCATGTACGAATGTTTTGCACCTGTTGAACCTGGAGGACCCGGAGGATGAGTCGAACTAATGCTTACGGCTTCTGCCATGTGGGGTGTGGAAGACATGAGATCCGGGGGGTGGGGGGAGGTTTGGGGGACGAGCTGTTTGGGGGGGGGGGGAGGTGAAGGGCGGGAAGGGGGACCTCGGATAGAGGCCTCTCAGTTGCCCGGGGATGTTCAGTGTGAAAGTTGGGAGGGGGGGGTTTGGGGTGAAAAGTTGGAACACGAAATGATCTTATCATGATAAATAACGTATGCTACTGTGTTCAAAAGTTGCGTATAACCGGGGGTTGCGGAATGTTGACGCCCCCCCCGGATTGCCACACTGCTTTTCTTGATGATCCGTATGATGCAACAATAAAAAGAAATTTACAAAAAAAAAAAGATATAGGTATACTATATCTACAGCAAAGGGTGATTACACGACTTTGCCCCAGCTGTCATGCAGCCAGTTGTGTCAAATTTAGGAGGCCAGCCAGGGGTGGCATAATACATGCTTCAGCCCCTGGTAGGCCCTGGGTACACCTATGCCCTGAGTTACAGGGTCTGATAAGGTGGCCCAGTACCAATTGGTAAATGCACCTAGGGTACAACTTGTGATTTAGGCATGGCATCAGTGTGGGTTTATGAATACAAGGGTGTTTGATACCAAACATCCCTACTTTTAGTGAAGCCGTCATGTAGCTGGGGAACTCGTTTTTACCAGTGTCCAACACATGTCTTAAGATGGCTTCCCTGGACACTTTTACTGGCAGTAATAGGACAGCACAGGGCATATCTGCTCATGCAGGTATTACCTCACATGTAATATTCAGCACCATGCACTAGGGCTGTTAGGCCGGCTGTAGTTGTGGCATACAAATATTACATGCAGTGGTAGGGGACCTGGCACACCGGAATGTGTGCTATGTTGTTGTCTGCACCAAGACAAGCAGCCTGCAATGGCAGTCTTGAAAGTGCCTAGTGAGGGGCACCCTAGGGTGGCACAATTTGTGCTGCAGCCCTTTGGGACCCTCTTTAGTACCTCCGGCCTTAGATACCAGAGTACCATTTACTACGGACTTACAGAGGGGTGCTAAATGTTTTGCCAATTGGGGGAACAATTGTACAGTTGTAGGAAAGAGCTCTGGCAATGGGGACCTAGTTAGCAGAAACCCAGTGCACTTTCAGTCGAAATCACATTATTTACCTGGCAAAAATGGGCACTTTCCTACAGACTTCCAACGTGACGATCAGCTAGCCCACACCAAGGTTTACTGCTATATCCAGGTATGCCATGCACTCAGGACTGTATTTACGAGGAGAGCAGTGCTCCCAGAGTCTTCGCCCCTAGAAGATCTCCTATTAGATGAATACATGTCCCGGAAAGCAACCTCCCCGACATAAAAAGCTACTAAGCTACACACCCAATGCACTGTAGCACCGAGGGAACAATGATCGCAAAGACCTTAAGGAGCCGGAAGATAATAACTGGGCGGAGGCTTTGGCGTCTCCATGGGAGGTGGCCATACTAGCGGGTATCTGATTGGTGCAATTAAAAATACTACATCGGTCCTACTACGGTCCTACTACATTGTTTAAGATGGGTAGAGGGAGGACGGATGTGGGTAAATGGGCACGATCTACTGTATTGTTTGAGAATGCCCTGTGCTGCAAAGCTTTTGGGACTGGGTAGTGGCATGTATGTGTGCAGTGACTGGGGGACTCGAGGACCGCCTCTGCAAAAAGATGTCTCCTCAACTTCTGGAGTGCAACGGACCCGAATTGCATGGCACAAATATGTTGGACTTTTGGAGACATGGTTGCTAAACGTAATATTGCAAGATTCTGAGGGGCAGAGCAGCCGCCCGACTTGGGGACGGGAAGCTCGATATGGATTGGTGTGTATTTTGTCTGAGATGGTGGTATATCATGGACTGTATTGCCCCCGAAAATGAACAAAAATCCGGGGGGTATGGAATACTTACAGGGACAATAATTCTAACTATTTTGTTTCATCTGGGCTGTCGATCCGCAGTCACGCCCATCTATGTCCTTCATAAACGTCAACTGAGCTGTTGGTTGGAAGAATGTCTTTGTAGGATATATTGGGAGGTGCGATGCATATCCTCTCTATTGAAATGTCAGTGCACCAATATGCTAGATACCTTTCTTTTACTAAACTGTCAATGAACAAAGTTTAGAAAAAATACAGCAAAATAAATTTGCAATCCAGATAAAAGAACCATAAAATAAACGTTTTTGTTCAACGGAGGCTACTGTGAGGCACATGCAGTTCCCAGAATCTTCAACTACAGTTTTTGTGCATATATAATATTTTACCATATCTTAACAGGAGTGATACCGTATTGTTGTCTCCTTCACCTGTAAATATATGTTTGCTTTTTTGAAAAATTAACATACATATGGCATGATGATTGATGCTGCCTTCCGAAACAAAGTGGCAGTGAAGTTATTACTCGCACAACTGCTCCGATAACATTTATGGATCTTTCCTGTAAATTAGATAGAGACAGTGACAGGCTCGATGGTAAACTGTTTCTGCATATCACATGAGTGGACGGGTGTTTGGCTTAGCTGAAGCTTTTTTCTGTCCTGAATCAGCCCTCTGTATTGGGTCTAAAAATGCCCTTTCGTTTGAGGAAAAAAATAGAAGCCTGGTAAGAGGAGTGGGTAGTCATTTCCTCTCCCCCTCAAAAGTCGGGAGGTAAACTTTATCCAGTCTACTCTATTATGAGCATGCTCAGTGCTACCTGGTTGGTGAGTTGTCTGCAAGGTAGGGAAGGGGCCCGACTGTGTGGCTCTTTTCAGGAGAGCAAAGATGCCTGCGCTTCAGCACACCCCTAGACTTGACTCTTGAATTTCCCAGGTGCCTTGGTCGGGGCATTAAATTTGATTGGCTGTGTACACCTTTGCATGCTTACTTGAGCTAGTATTCACGATCTTTTTGAGTAACACAAGTGTTCATTTTAAGAAATGTAAAGTGTCTTTTTCTTGAATTCTGGTGTCTGCATCCTGCCACTGAAAAATGTTGCTGTATATCAAGGGGACTTCTGCTTTGTTTTTTAAAATAGACCCGAGGTTCTGTGATAAAATGTAGGGCACGTAATTTGTTTTCTGTTTCTGCATGATATTTTGTGTTGGGTCTGCAGTTGCAAGTGTAATCCTAGTCTCAACCTTCTGGTAGTATAGTTCCTTGAGAAGACTTTTAACATTGGTGAATATAAGGTTGTAATTTACTGTTACATTGCCTTTTTACAGACAGAGGTATAGAGTGTTGATTTATTCCATTTGAACATCGGCGGGCCTATGCTTATGCCTTCTGCTCCTGCTGTGGTGCGTAATACATTTCTCAACCATTGATTTTGGGGGCACAATACTGTTGATTTGGGAGGTGTATGGTATTTTGGAGTATGGGAGGGTTCTCAGTGTCTGTAAAATATCTGAATGGTTGAACTGCATGTGGTTGAACAGGTTTAAAAACGAGATGTTAATGAAGGGATACATGATTTAGATTACATGTCCTTCTATGACCCTCAAGTCTAGTTAGTTGCCTTTGCAACTGCTCAGAAAGTAAAAAATGTTGCTGTATTATCATTTCAAGTTTTTTTTCACTCTGCAAATGCATTTTGTCTTCAAGAACACGAACTTCCCATTGATGGTATGCATGGGTATTGTTCCAGGCTTCCAAATAAAACTATCATGAAAGCCAGGAGCACTGGTGCAGTTGACTGCAAGATCTGTCTACACAGGCTCCCACAACAAGGACGATTGACAACTCAAAACAAATTGAAAACCAAGAGGCTAAACTATGGATAAACCTGAGCAAAAGTGACCATGTTGCACACACACAGATATCACTCTATGGCCCACCAGTGAAGGTGGGAAGCAAAGTAAAACTCTCTGCACCATGCGCAAAGCCAAAGGAACAGAGCCTTTTAAGCCGCTTTGACAGTGGAATGCACAGATGAAACCTCCTAGATGGGCATTTGTGGACGGCGTGTACTCCGTGTAACAGTATTTGATGAATTTAGCACTGTGAATTGGCTTCAGGATTACTAAACATAATCATTACATGAATATATGAATCCCTAGACCCTTAAGCACAGAATCAAGAAAACTGTGTATTTGAATCCTGTGAGATTTCCATGCAGTCCTACAATGTTTTACGTAAACTAACTTATTTAACCTGACTACAGAGAGTTTAAGCTATATATTAGAGCCCTTGTCACTAACCCACACAAATACAGACAGAGGGCTTTGGGTAATCCCCCTTTAGCCATTGCTTGTGTGGCCTATTTAACAGTTTGTATTAGCCTACAAAAGTGTTGAAAGTTGCACATTTTGCAATGATGATTTTACGGTGGTGAAATGGGAGCTTATCTCCTCTGTCACTTACCCTCCTCTAAGATGTTCACCATGTCAACATGATGACAAAGTGACCATCTTAAATTAGAATATTAAAGTAGCTGAGCCTTCAGGAAGAGTTGCCTGCGATTTAAAGTTCACAATTACAAAGCTATTACCAAAGTAACGTGTCTGTTTTTTAATTTGCTACGGTGTTATCAATGCCGTTCTCACTATACATTGATTAGAAGCACTACCCAATCAAATGTAAAGTTGATCTAAACAACAGTAGTGTCACTCCTGAGCAAAATAGTACTTCTCTTTGATACTTTTAACTACAGATTCCTCACTTTGTGAATATTCCAAGGCGCAAGACTTGTTCTTAACTTTTTCAAAGCAACTGCTCCTGTGTGCAGGGAGGAGGCAGCTCTGACTTTGCAGTGACCATACAGCCTTAGGTAGTGACGACATGTAGGTATATACTGGCACCGTAGGCTTCATTTCCAGATTTGTCAGTTTTCACCAATGACAAAATTACATTTTCAAAGAATGTGTGATAGGTAAATATGTCTTCCAAAAATCACAGGCCTCAAACCATACTGCAACTGGAGGAAAGATGTCCGCACAATGTCTATCTATGGCAGCTATGAGTGGACACAGTTTGAATTTATCTGAAAAACAGTCCCTGATGCACTCAAAGGCTATTACAGAGTGGAGAAGAAGGTACCAGTCATCCCAAACAGCCTATCTGCTCCAAGTTACGGTTTGCTCCCACTCCAGGTCCTGCTCCAAGTCGCTGTTGAGTAAACCAAAGACAAAGCTGCAGATAGGTTCTGCCGCAAGTGCAGAAAGTCCAAGCAGAACTCTTCACTGTCCAGTTGGACCAGGAGTCTGAACTGCAAAGGAAGAACTCTACCAACATCATCGAACTCTGATTCCGTTGTGAAGCTGGACCCAGTGTACCCTAAGGTTCTTGGGGCGTTGTCAACCCTGCCACAAATACAGGCTTTTAAAGAGGCCATGCTTCAAGTTTTAAGGATGATGCCAGCTCCCTTTGGAGCGTATCTGGGCCACATGAAGCCACAGGGATCCCATTCAAGCGTCCAGCTGGTGGCACACAACTTCTCTCCAGTGTGATCTGAAGTCTCAATGGGCTTAGCACCAAGGAGAACTGGCAGAGTCTGTCCAGGGGTCGAAGGAGACTGTAAGAAACGTGCAGTGGTTGCTACTTGGCTGCAATTGGACCTCTCTCTCTGTGCTGCTTAGTGGACCATGAAAGGCAGTTACACTCGGAAGTGGCCCAGGGCATCTTCCAGCAATGGGGTGAACCCTGCTTTGGATCTATTCACCACTGTAAAGAATGTGTAGTGTCTACGCTATTGTGTACTGGAGTTCCTAAGGTGATACTCCCTCCAAAACACCTTCTCTTTAAACTGGGGTTTGGGAGTCCTGTATGCCTTCTGACCACCACCCCTCCTGCCCTTGTTGCTGAAAAAGATCAAGAAAGACCAGGCCTAAGTCATCCAAGTGACACTCGACTGGGCTAGGAGAGTGTGGTACTTGGAACTTCTGGCCATAAGCATTCGTCTTCCGCTTAGGCTGCCCCTTTGAATTGAACTCCTGTTGCAGCAGCAGGCACAGATCCTGCATCTGAGCCTGCAAAGCCTACACCTCCAAGCATAGAGAGTGCAGAGATTTGATGGTGACATTTGATGGCTTTTGCTCTTCATCTCGAATTGATTGGTGTCAACTTGCCAGTCAGCCATCCATCTCAGTCCTTAGCCCACCAAGGCCCTGCTGTGGCATCAGTTAAGGGTTGGTTATCTTTCAGCAATTTTGGCCTTTCTATGTTTGCCAAATCAGCTGTCACTTTTCAAATCACTCGTTGTAATGTGTTTCTTCAAAGGGGTAATCCACATGTTCCAACCAGCACCTTTTGTAATGTCGCATTCGGACCTTAATTTGTTGCTCATTTACCTGATGTGCACTCACTTTGACCCAATGTGCACCTGCCCTCTACTCATGTTGTTCCCCATTGCCAATCCTTCCACAAGGTGATTGAGTGAGCTCTAGGCCTTGCCCGTCCAGCAGCAATACACATCATTCTTCCTGGACAAATTTGTCCTTCGCCCAAAAGCGGCATACCTGCAAATGGTTTTTACGCTCTTCCACATCATGCAATCCATCCCCTTGCCTGTTTTATATGTTCTATCACACCCCTCTAAGGAGGTAGAACGCCTATACAATCTCGACCCTAAGAGGGCCCTCAGTTTTTTCATTGACCAGTCCAAGTCCTATTGTTTAAGCGATTAACTGTTTGTGGGCTTCTCCGATGCAAACAAGGGGAAAGGAGTGCAAATGAGAACCATATTCATATGGATTGTCTTATGTATTAAGATCTGTTGTGGGCTAGCCTAGCCAAAAAGCAGCCCGCCAAAAGGCTTACATGCTTATTTTACCAGAGCGAAGATTGCTACCACTGCGATGGTGCATGGTATGACAGTCTTGGACATCTGCCAGTCTGTTAAGTGGGTGTCCCTCCACATGTTCTTGTAGCACTATTGACTGCGCAGCCAGGTCCTTCAGGATGGGCTTTTCGCCTAATCTGTCTGGCACGATTTCCTGGTCTGCGCCATTTCACGCACCAACCACCTGCTTTGGTATCTGTTCATAAGGCGAGGAGCCTGAAGTTAGAAATCTCTCTTTAGGAACAAATTACTTACCTTTTGACAAGTCCTTTTCTGGTAGAGTTTGGTAGAGACTCTATATAACCACAGATTCCTCACCAATCCACCTCCTCCTCGTTCTGTGGAATTGAAGGAATTTATAAAATCCCAATTTAGAGATCTGTACACTGGCATATACTGATTTCTGTGGGCATAATTTCCGACTGGTAAGACTGAGATCAGAAAGAAACTGACGTTCATGCCCAGATGTGGAGGGAAGTGCCTGGGGGAATCCACACAGTGAGGAATCTGCAGCAAGTCTCTACCAGAAATGGTGCTACCGAACGTAAGTTACTTGTTGTTCCAGCAGCAATAAATAAGCAGAGAGATAAATATTTGTGGAAAAACTGAAATTTATATAAATGTAATTTTTGCTCACATTTTCCTCCTATTTTCCACACTATGGCCGCATTTCTAGCACCGATCCCACTCTTGTTTGCTTGCAGTTGTGGGCATGGAAAGAATGTGAGATAACAATGCGGTTCTCTTCAGTATTTTTATCACGTTCTTCTGAAGATCACCACAATTTGGGAGACTTTAAATTAGGGTGTTTGTGTCAGTTCATCCCTTGTTTCCATTATACCAGACCTGGGTGGCAAGAGTGAAGTCGTTTTTAGCTGGGACAGGTTTGCTTTGCCTATATTTCCCAGGCATCCTATGGAACTGTAATGGGACATGCAGAAGTCACTGGGGCCTGGGCCCTAGTGTGGCATGAGCACCCTATTTAATAGGAGGCTATAGTAAACTTTACAAGTGTTTGCCTGTGCTCTAAGGTGTAGTGTGCTTAAATCGCAATAGACCTTCCACACAGTGTCTGCAAGAGGACGGATCTGAAGAGAGTGTCTCTCTCTAAGCTGTTCTGGGCAGGCATTATACCTATGTACCTCTGCAATTATTGGTGGAAACTCTACACACAGAGCAGAATCCACCAGTACAATTTCCTCCGACATAGGAACGTTATTCTAGACCAATTTCATCCACGACAAATATCAAAACCTTCAAAGCTAATGTCTTTTTTCTGTGCCTCCGCACACTTGAAACGAGATAACTCTCAATCTCTCAGTTAATCAACTCCCCATTTCTCCGAATCAGTTAGTCCACATATTTGCATATGGTTTTATCTGTTGTTGAAATAATAAAAAGTAGGGGGTGTTTTGTTCTTTGTAACCGCTCCTCCAGTCAAGCCATTGATCCAACCTGTCGTGCTGGTGTGCCTAAACTCATGCTGCTCATTCTGCTCATGTGCTGGGTGGCTCGTGCAACACTTCTACCTCCTGTACAAACTTCATGCACAGTAACCAGTTTTCCTATTTAGGTGTTACTGCAACCCTCAAACACGCACCCAAATAGTGCTTGGAAACACCACGAAAGTTGGTGACCTCCTGTGGCCATGTAGTACTATATAAATTGCACAATGGGTGCAGTTACTTACCCCAGTATTGGAACTTTCATAGATTCCCATGCTTTGTATCATTCCCCGTCGTCGGAATGGGAGTCTCGGTAACAAAAATACCATAGCTGTAGGTACAAAAGACAAAGGAAAAAGGCCTAGGCCTCATTCCCTTTTGTTGCATATCACTCTCTGTGTAAAAGAGACCAAACTTTGGCATCAGCCAATCAAAAGTGCCTCACCCCTTAGAACCTTCCTGAAGGAACCTCAGAGCCTCAGATTTTCTACCGCACGTTGTGCTTAGGGAGTCTTCTGTGAGCTCTGCTCAACTTCTACCTTTCTAAGGAATTACTTTGGATATTTTTTTCAGAATCTTTTAGATTCTCTTAAGGATTACTGACTACCTTCCAGAATGAGTGAAATGGAGAAGAAAAAAACCCTTTTCAAGCCTTGTTCCACCTGTGGCAAGAAAAGGCTTTTTGTGGAGGATAGGCACAAAGACTGCATCTATTGCCTCTATTCTGACCACCAGGCTGCTGACTGCAAGATCTGTTGCACCTTCTCAACCAAGACCCTCTGGGACCGTGAGGGTAGACTCTTGACATGGCTCCAGAAGCTGAAGTCCAGGAAAGAAACTGTCTCTAGTGACAGTGAGGATGCTGCGTCGATGTCTTCATCAAGAACGTCAGTGAAGAGGGGTAGGGGTTCTCCTTCCCCTTCTGTGGAAAGACCTTCTAAGGCCTCTAAAAAGACCCCCAGTGAGTCTGAGAGCCAGGTTCCCAGCAAATCTCCTCACAGAAGTGAAAAGGAGAAAGTAGGACCTGTTACGCCTTCAAAAGGTGAGAAGACTGCCTCAGCCTTAAAAAAACCTTCTTCTCAATTTTCTGAGAGGTGCTCTAAGTCCCCAACGACGAAGACGTCGACGGCGGAGGTTCCGTCGACAAAAAAAATCAGATTCGAAGTTGATATCGTCGACTGTGGCGTCGACGGGAGTTTCGTCGGCGAAGGTACCATTGACGGCAGGTATGTCCGCGTCGACAGAGAAGGCGCCGACGACGAAGATGACGCCTACGACGAAGATTTCGCCGACGACGAAGGCTCTGCCGACGAAGGCGTCGAAGACGAGGGCGCCGTCGACGAAGGCGCCGACGACGAAGGTTACAGTGTCACCGACGATGGTGACGACGTCGACGGTGGTGTCAACGATGACGTCGACGACAGTCTCGTCGACGAGGGCATCGACGACGACTCTGACGATGACGACGGCTGGTGTGCCCACAGTTTCCTCGTTGACTACTTCGACGACCCCGATCTCGTTGACGCATGTACAGCCGTCGACGACGGAACCGTCGACGATATTATCCTCTGAGAAAAGGATTACCATTTCTGTGATGAGAATCACGTGGGAGATGACTTCTCCGAGGAGTGTATCCCCCCTTCCACCAACTATGCTTTTTCAAGAAGGGGAGTCGGAGGATGAGGACCAGGACGCTTACAGTTATGCCAATAGTCTCTCCCAACATCTGGTCAAGTGCCAGGAGACGGACTCTGAGGGTGAATACGTCCAGGAGGAGAGTGGTCATCATCAAACGGCCCAGTCGCAACATCATTCGGGCCAAGATATGGTGACGGTGCCATCTTCTTTTCTCCAAGATTTGCATAACATGCTGCAAGACTATAAATCTAGGGCGAATAGGCCACTTCATGTCCCGGCAGCATCAGCTACACCGGCAGTATTTTCGCCCTCACCAGTGACGCCATCTTTACAGGCTCAAATTTCACCTCAGCCTCGGACATCCTTCCAACAAGATTCCTCTGGGCTGCAAGAGTTCCATGATGAATCTTCGGATGGGGACCAGCAGTCGGATCATGACTCTATTCCGAATACTGAATATGACGAATATATCATTGCGGAACCTGCTTCACCAGTCCCAGATCCGGCGGATTCCCTGCCAGCGGACATCGGGGGTTTTCATCAGTTGATGGAGAGAGCGGCGGGCAGATTCAAATTGGCCATACCTAAGGTTTCTACTGATTGTTTTCTATACGATTTCAAGGAGCCTTTTAGGAAATCGACAATGTCCATCCCTATTGTGGATCATTTCTGGAAGGAGGGCCTTAAGGCCATGAAGAACCCGGCGACGGTGGTCCCTGTGCCACTGCGCCTGGCCAAGAAATACAAGGCACCCGATGGGGGTCCCGCAGCTTTGACAGGTCATCCAAGTCCAGATTCCATTATCTCACAGGCAGCGCAGAGAAAATCCTGTAACCCCTCTGCTCCCTTAACAGCTCCACTGGACAAAGAAGGGCAGAGATTGGACAATGCGGGGAAGAGGTTCTCTTCCATGGCGAGTTTACTAGTATGGGCCGCTAATGCCCTGGCGATCTTGGGGAGATATGACCGCCAGCTTTGGTGTGATATCGCCCCGTACATTGACCAGCTACATCTGAAGCAAATAAGATCCTGCAGGAGGGAGAAGCGACTTCAATGGAAATCATTGCTTGTGCAATGGATATTGCAACCACATCGTTTCGATCCCTGGCTGGGGCGGCAGTCCTCCGCCGCCAAGGATGGCTCAAAGCGACATGGTTCCGGCTGAGATCCAGAACAAGGTCCTTGATCTTCCTTTTGATGGGAAGGCATTGTTTGGGAAAGTCATCGATTGATACCCTTCAAGAAATAAAGAAGGATACAGAGACTGCCAGGTCCTTAGGGACCCTTCAATACCGCAAGTCTCCCTTTAAAGGAGGCAGAGGTGGTACCTATAGAGGGTCTTTCACACAACAGCGCTACTCCTCCACGGGCTCAGGTTCCCAACAATACCGGCAGCCCTATCAACCGCGCCAGGGCCAGTCGACAAACTACTCCCGGCCTTACAACAAGAGAAAACAGGCTGGACGAGGACGGGACTCGTCCAAGCGCCAATAGCGGCCTCCTGGCTCTTCCTACTGGGCCCTACTTCAAGAAATCATCAGTTGGAGGCAGGGTCACCAAATACCTTCAAAACCGGTCCAAAATAACATCGGACCGTTGGGTGCTCAACATCAGTCGGAAAGGGCATACTTTGGAATTCACGCAAGTCCCTCCACCCAAGCCCCCGGCAGCCATTCCGTCGAAACACCAGCGTCTCCTGCGGCTCGAAGTCCAACAGATACTCCGGAAGGGAGCGATAGAGCCGGTTCCCTCAAACCAAAGGGGACAGGGATTTTATTCCAGGTTCTTCCTGGTGAGGAAAACGCAGGAAAAATGGCGCCCCATTTTAAACCTCAGGGAGCTAAACACCTATCTCATCTCCATATCTTTCCGGATGGTCTCTCTCCAGGACATCTTGAAGCTCATCAATCCGGGAGATTTCATGGCCACGCTCGATCTCGAGGATGCGTATTTCCATGTTCCGATCCACCCAGCACACAGAAGGTTTCTGCGATTCACAGTAGCCAAGAGCCATTTTCAATTCAGGGTTTTACCCTTTGGACTCCGCTCAGCCCCGAGAATTTTAACAAGGGTGCTGGCGCCAGTAGCAGCTTTCCTGCGAAGGAACCATTTCCAAGTCTTCCCCTACCTGGACGACTGGTTGCTGAAAGCTCCGTCCAGGGAGGAAGCGCTAGAGGCTGTTCAAGCTTGTACGAATCTGTTCCAGAATCTAGGCCTCACTCTAAACAACGAGAAGTCCTCTCTGATCCCGTCAAAAAAGGCTCGCTTCCAGGGGGCCCTCTTGGATTCACACCTCTCAAGAGCCTTCCCTACTCTGGAAAGGAGAGAAAAATTACAGACCTTGGCTCGGGACTTATGGGCAAGAAGGTGTCTTTCTGTACGCCGATACAAATCCCTACTGGGGGTGATTTCATCGTGCATTCCACTGATTCCCCATTGCAGACTCAGAATGCGTCCTCTGCAGGAAGAACTGGACAACCAGTGGCAACAGGTCCACGGTTCATTCGAGGACATAGTGACGGTCACTCCGAAGATGAAAGACGCGACCTTATGGTGGACAGATCAAAACAACTTGTCCCAAGGTCTATCCTTCGTAAGTGACCCGTCCCCACATGTAGTGACAACGGACGCGTCGTTGGAGGGTTGGGGAGCAGTGATGCAAGACCTACATGTCAGCGGGCATTGGTCGCCCCAGGAGAAAAATCTCCACATCAACCTGTTAGAACTAAGGGCGATAAGACTGGCTCTGCAAGCTTTTCTTCCTCGCCTAGAAGGTTCGCAAGTGCTTATCAGGACGGACAACACCACGGCTATGCACTATGTGAACAAGGAAGGAGGAACCAAATCTCGTCCTTTGTCGCAAGAAGCTCAACAGATCTGGGAATGGGCGATCCTTCAGAGGATATCACTGAAGGCAGAACACTTACCAGGGATCCTAAACGAAAACGCCGACAGGCTGAGCAGGTCATCCCCAGTCAGCCACGAGTGGGAATTGAATCAGACAGTTTTGGAGGAGATCTTCAGCCAGTGGGGCAGACCGGAGATCGATCTCTTTGCCACTCCGACCAACAAAAAATGCCGGTCTTACGCAAGCAGGCTTCACCATCAAGGTTCACTGGGAAGTGCGCTTTCGATGGCATGGTCGAGGACATTTGTCTACGCTTTTCCTCCCATTCCTCGGATGCCACGACTTATCAGGAAAATCAAGGTGGAGCCGTGCAGGATGATCCTGATAGCCCCGACTTGGCCGAGGCAGTTGTGGTACACGGAGCTCCATCTGTTGTCGATAGCTCCTCCCTTTCCTTTGAGGAATCTGCCGGATCTTCTCACGATGCCAGACGGACAAATTTGATACCCAGATCCACAGTCGTTACACCTGACTGCATGGCTCCTGAGCAGCTAGAGTTTATGAACCTGCCCTTATCAACGGAGATTAAGGAGGTTCTGTCCCAGGCAAGGGCTCCTTCAACGAACAGGACTTACCGCCTTAAGTGGAAAAGATTTTGTTGCTGGTGTAAGAAAGAAAGCATTGATCCTTTCATTTCCAAGCCTCATCAGATCCTACCTTATCTGCTGTCCTTGGCGAAGTCGGGACTAGCCCATTCATCAATTAAGGTCCATTTGGCTGCTTTGTCAAGGTTCAGAAGGACAGGATCTGGTCCTTCCTTGTGGTCTTCCAGGATTATCAAGCAATTTCTTAAGGGCTATCCACCGGTGAGACCGCCCCCTCCTACATGGCATTTAAATCTAGTCCTTTCTCAACTCATGAAGGGTCCATTTGAATCAATCCATCGTTCTGACATGAAATATCTTTCGTGGAAATTGGCTCTCCTCCTTGCTCTCACGTCGGCTAGGCGTGTTGGTGAATTACAGGGTTTAACCATCCAAGAACCTTTCCTTCAAATCAAAAGAAACACTGTGATCATGAGAACTAATCCTAGGTTCATGCCTAATGTTCCCTCTGATTTCCACTTGAATGAACCAGTCATTCTGAAGGCGTTCTTCCCTCAACCTTCTACGCCAGCAGAAAGATCATTGCATTCTTTGGATGTGCAGCGATGCTTGAAATTCTATTTAGAACGTACTAAAGGTTTTTGAAAATCTTCACAACTATTTGTCGCCTTCGGAGGTCCTGGTAAGGGCCTTCCGCTATCCAAACAGGGTGTTTCGAGATGGATCACAAGTCCCATTCTACATTGTCACAAGGCTGCAGGAAAACCTCTAACTGGAAAGATCCGAGCACATTCCACAAGATCCGTGGCTTCTTCAACAGCCCTCTTCGCGGGGGTGCAGATTAAAGACATTTGCAGAGCTGCTACCTGGAGCAGCGTTCACACCTTTACCAAGCATTACTGCTTGGAATCTTTGCAACAAGATGATACGGCAGTAGGACAGGCTGTCCTGAGGAACCTCTTACACTGATGGTGAGCTTTCCTTTCTTTCCCACCTTCCGTCTTTCACATTTTGTATCTTATGTCATGTTGCCTATTGCTATCATTTATAATGCAAAATGTGATTATCTTGCCAACTGCTTGCTACTCTGATACAAAGCATGGGAATCTATGAAAGTTCCAATACTGGGGTAAGAAAACAAGTTACTTACCTGTAACTTTAGTTCCCCAGTATTGGTAACTTTCATAGATTCCCATGCGCCCACCCGCCTCCCCGAGGAAAGCTCAGCCTACATCAGATATGGTGTCTAAGTACACAACGGCTACGAAAATCTGAGGCTCTGAGGTTCATTCAGGAAGGTTCTAAGGGGTGAGGCACTTCTGATTGGCTGATGCCAAAGTTTTTACACAAAGAGAGTGATATGCTACAAAAGGGAATGAGGCCTAGGCCGTTTTCCTTTGTCTTTTGTACCTACAGCTATGGTATTTTTGTTACTGAGACTCCCATTCCGACAACAGGGAATGATACAAAGCATGGGAATCTATGAAAGTTACAAATACTGGGGAACTAAAGTTACAGGTAAGTAACTTGTTTTCTTGCTCAACAATCTAGAAAGTGCTTTGGGACTCACAAGGAGCCTGGAAAGGTCTATATATAGCACACAATATAATACAACAAAACAAGGAGGACTGCTTAATGTTTTACTATAAGTCCGCATTGGCTCCAGGAACGAGTTAGTATGTCACAATTATGTTTTTAGAATAAGGATTTGGCTGGACCTACTTACTAAACACAGGCCCCCCTGCTATGTGTCATTCTCCTTTATTGTTCCAGGCACCTCCCGGAACTCCGCTAGCAAGGTAACTGTGCCCATTGAAATACTTGGGCTACTTCTTCTTTAGACAGTCCTACCTTTTCACGTACAGATTGCAGCTCATATGGCCCCATAATGGGATAAATGATGCTATGGTCGGTGTGTAATCTGTACATTGGAATTCCATTCTTACTAGGAATCTGGGGGGGATATTCTCAAGAATGTGTGATAATTATGTCAAAATTAGCTTAACACAACTTTTTACCTCGCATTCTATCGCGGGAAAATAACGCAGTGTTAATGTTGTATTCTCAACACGGCGGTACCATGCGATTAGTCTCACAATAACTTGTCAAATGACTGTTAAAATTAACGCAATGCCTAAAAAAATGCGAAACACGAACGCGAAAAAAGCGGCGATTTCCCAAACCACGATACCAAAATCAGCGATAACTAGCAACAGGCCTGCAATTCCCACGCGTCATGCGGGAAAATGCACCATAAAAGCAGAGAAAAAAACTGTGATGACAATGTACGAGTACAACCTCACATCTGTGATGCAGTACAAATGTCCATTGTCCCACATCAAATAGGCATCTCATGCAGAGCAGATCCTACATCAGGTCAGTGATTATGGAGACAACCCCCAGGACAACGACTACGATTAACTCCAACGGTTCATGGACAACCTCCGCACCCCACCTCCAGTAGCAGGGCAGCCCAGCACCATCGAGGTGAGCCCACCCCTTGCACAGACCACACCGCAGGAAGCACCCACCACCACGTCTGGCTCCCAGCACCTCACCGAAGAACACACTGCGTTCCAACCAGCCAGCAGCTTTGTCTGCAGGGGATGTTGGTTGTCTGCTGTGTTAGTACCGTCAGCCTGTGGGCAAGGCAATGATGGTCAGGATGCAGAAGATGGTTGTCCTTTTGAGCCTGTAGTGGGCAACGACATCCTCTGGTGTTAAGTCTGTGAGGCTGGTACGTTTTCTGAAGGTCCGTTGTCTTTGTCTGCACTGCCTCTATGGTAGTCTGGGTGGGGGGGGTGTTTTGACCCTCTTGGGGCTCCGAGCTGCATGATCAGTAGCTCCATGGCATCTGTTCAGGTGTGGCTCTGGGCTGTGCTTCCTTTTATGGTGCAGGTTGTCATCCGACTTAACACCAGGTAAGAGCAGATGTTAAATCCCTGCTGATAACGTGCCTTATCGCCTGTTTTGGGATCTTATCGCCGATCTGGCTAGTCGTTGAGAATGTTGCAAAGTGGTGTTGTCCTGGCTTTTTGCACGGGAGCGCCTACTCTGCACATCATTAGCGTTAGTTGCCGGTGTCATCTGTGGCGATGTTTTCTGCGGCTGCTATCGCAGGAAAACTGGTGATATCGGCTGTTAGCACCAGATTGTGAATAAGTTATCGCCACTTTGGTTGAGATAAAGTGCCGCTAACTCACTGATTAGTCCTTGAATATTCCCCTGCGTGTATTAATACAGGTGGTGTGGGTACCTATATGGAATAACATAGATGTTGGTGAGGGGTTGGTGTGTGGTGTGGGGGAACATTATGTAATAACATAAATGTTGCAAAGCAGGATTATTGTGCACAGACCAAGCTCTCTCAGTCCTAGTGCTGGCATATCAGGGTCTGGATTGAAATGCAATGGGACTGATTTGTGGAGCGTCCAGTACTTGGAATATCGGGTGGTTCAACTGAGATTCCATGGCTGAACTGTGTGTGAGAAACACAAATGTAAGGTGTACTGCAGACAAGGCCTGTTTCCCCAGGATTGGAACGGTCATAGATTCCCCTAGCTTGTATAATTCCCCTGTCGTCGGAATGGGAGCCTCAGTAAATAATAAATACCTTAGCAGTAGGTACAAAAGAGAAAGAAAGACCTAGGCCTCATCTCATTTTGTAGCATATCCACCTCTTTTTGTAAAAGAGACCAAAAACTTGCAACAACCAATCATATTAGCCTCCCCTAACAGAACCCTCCTGGGAGAACCTCAGAGCCTCAGATTTTCTACCGCACGTTGTGCTAAGGTAGTCTCCACTGAGCTCTGCTCAGTTTTCTCTACAACTTTGGATTTTTCATCTATATTCTCTTCTGAATGTCAGAAAAGAAAGTTTTATTTAAGGCCTGTGCTACCTGTTCTAAAAAAAGGCTCTATATTGAAGACCAGCATAAGGACTGCATTTATTGCTTGTACCCGGATCACAAGGCCACTGATTGTAAAATCTGCAGGACCTTCTCTACCAAGACTCTAAGAGACCGGGAAGGATGATTTTTGACGTGGTAGCAGCATGTATGATGGGACCCCCTCAAGAAGTTTAAATGTGGCCAAGGAACAGAGGGGAAGAGGAAAACATCACTGTGAGAAAGTTGTTCCAACAATGGCCATAATCTTTAAATATTGGTATACATCCTATTAATTTAAACGTGGAGACTGGTATATTCTAAAAAAGGTTTTATTTTTATCACTTATTTTATTTTCATTTTATATAATTCCTTATTGTTAAATTTATAAAAGACATTTCATCGCAAATACACTTTTTATGAATATTTTTTCAAAATACATGATTCTTAACAAATACAGAAGAATATCACAAAATAGTAATAAATATATACAAGATAATATAACACAAAATACTTAAGAAAACACCACCTGATATCATACACACAAACTCAAGAAACTAACACTCATACCCATACTATATTCAAACCACACCATCAAAGGAAGAACTGAGTCTAAGTTGGCAAGATCTAAACGCCAATTCTTGGGTCTCAAGATCCAATTTGAGACCCCTGCACCAGGTCTAGTGCACCAGCTCAAGGCTCGGAGTCCATTCAACCATCTTCACTACCGCCACCTCCATCTACGTCTACGGCTCAGCCGCCAGAACCGGAGCATTTGGAAGAACGACTGGATCTCATAACAGAGCAGGATGATGATGACTCCTCAGGTGATGAACGGAATGTGGAAAATGTCCCGAATCCCGCTAGAGAATGGGACGATTATGTCATTCCAGATCCTGCTTCACCTTTACCTTATCCTGTGGTTTCCTCTCCAGCAGACATCTGAGGTTTCCATAATCTTATGGAGAGAGCTTCAAAGAGATTTGGCCTTCCCATTCTGGTGGTACAATCTGGCTGTTTTCTATATGATTTCAACCAGCCTTATAGAAAATACATCTGTTGTATCCCCATTATAGAGCACGTATGGAGTGAAGGAATTAAGGTCATGCAATCTCCAGCTACCTTTATCCCTGTTCTACCGTGACTGGAGAAAAAATATAAGGCTCCTGATGACAGTCCTGCTTGCCTGGTTGGCCAACCGAAGCCAGACTCCGTTATTTCTCAGGCGGCTCAGAGGAAATCGAAGAATCCATTGGCACCCCTTACCACACAGCCAGATAAGGAGGGCAGACAACTGGACAACGTGGGCAAGAGGTTTTCTTCCATGCCTAGCCTCTAGGTCCGGGCCTCCAATGCACTAGCGATTTTGGGACGATATGATCGCTAAATGTGGTGCGATTTGTCTCCTTTTATTGACCAGCTGCCGGACAGTTCCAAGGCCGATGCAAAGAAGATTCTTGAGGAGGGGGGACGATCTTCCTCAGAAATGATCAATTGTGCTATGGACATTACCACAACTGCTTTTCGGGCTTTGGCGGGCTCGGCTGTCTTAAGACACAAGGTTGGCTTCGGGCTACCTGGTTTCTCCCTGAGGTGCAAAATAAAATTCTGTATTTACCATTTGATAGAGATATGCTTTTCGGTAAGCATATAGATGATGCCCTACAAGAGATCAAGAAGGACACAGAAACAGCAAGGTCCATGGGCACTGTACAATATCGCAAAGTACCTTTCCGAGGGGGTAGAGGGAAAGGTTTTTCTTCTTACAGAGGAGGTTACCAACAACGCTACTCCTTTTATTCTCAATCTTCGCAATCATACAAGCCTCAGTACTAGCAACGCCTAGGCCACTCAGCGTCTATCTCTCACCAACCTTCAAGAGGTCGACGGGGACGTCAAGGGAGAGATTCTTCCAAACATCAATAACTGCTTCTCGGCTCTAGCTTCTGTTCCTCTACCCCGGGTATTATCAGTGGGGTGCAGAATATCACACTGTCTCCGCAGCTGGAAGATCATAACACCAGATCTGTGGGTCCTCAACATCATCTGGTTTGGCCACACATTAGAGTTTCAACACCTCCCACCTTCCAGCGCCACACTCCCCACCGAATCAAAACATCTGCATCTTTTATGTCTCGAAGTTCATCAATTGCTCATCAAAGGAGCGATAGAGGCAGTACCTCTATCACAGCGAGGAGAAGGGTTCTATTCCAGGTTTTTCCTGGTTCGCAAGACGGAGGAAAAATGGTGCCCAATTTTGGACCTGAGGGAGCTCAACACCTATCTCATAAAATTTTCGTTTCGGATGGTATCCCTTCACAATATTTTACGCCTTCTCAATCCAGGGGACTATATGGCGACTCTGGATCTCGAGAACACATACTTCCAAATTCCGATCCACCCAGCTCACGGACGGTTTTTAGCTTCAGAGTAGCCAAGAGCCACTTTCAATTCAAACTCCTGCCTTTCGGGCTCAGATCCGCCCGCAGATATTCACAAAGGTGTTGGCCCCAGTGGCAGCTTTTCTCAGAAGACAATCTCTACAGGTTTTTCCCTACCTAGTCAATTGGTTGATAAAAGCTCCATCTTCTCATGCAACTATGAAAGCAGTCAAAAGTTGCATTCAGCTTTTCAATCACCTGGGTCTTCAACTCAACGAGGACAAGTCGGTCTTCCTCCCATCCAGGTAGGCTAAATTGCTAGGGTCCATTCTGGATACAAGATGCTGCAAGGCTTTCCCTTCGGAAGAGAGACCGACAAGGCTGATTTTTTTCTTCTGCTCGTCAATTGCAAAAAAGACGATCTTTGATGGTCCGTCTATACAAGTCTCTCCTAGGATCGATTTCATCCTGCATACCCTTAATTCCACATTGCAGACTCCATATGCGTCCTTTACAGGAATAGCTGGACAAGCAATGGCGCCAGGCAGAAGGTTCATTCGAGGACAAAATAAGGGTCACTCCCCTCATGAGAGAAGCAGCCAATTGGTGGACGATCAAAGACAATATCTCAAAAGGTCTCACTTTCAAGTTTGCTCCATCTCCCATGGTTTTGACCACGGACGCCTCTCTGGAAGGCTGGGAAGCTGTTCTACAGGATCTACAGGTGAGCGATCATTGGACGCCCAAACAGCGTACTCTCCACATCAACTTTCTGGAGCTCAGGGCAATTCGTTTGGCTTTGCAAGGATTCCTTCAGAGGATTCGGAATGCCAAGGTGCTGGTCCGTACGGACAACATGACCGCCATCAACAAACAAGGCGGAACACATCTCAAATTCTTTCAAAAGACGCCCAGAAGATATGGTAATGGGCAATTCTACAAGGAATTTATCTATCAGCAGAACACCTCCCAGGTACCCTCAACACGACAGCGGATACATTGAGTCGTCTAAAATCAGTCTGTCACGAATGGGAACTGGATCAAGACACTCTCGACGGGGTCTTCACACTTTGGGGCACTCCTTTTGTAGACCTATTCGCAACTCCAGACAACAGGAAATGCTGGTTCTATGCAAGCAGGGATCACCATTGCGGCTCGTTGGGGAATGCTCTTTCGATAGCCTGGTCAGGAGCATTTGTTTACGCCTTTCCTCCAATTCCCCTGATTCCAAGTCTCCTCAGGAAGCTCAAGCCAGAACCTTGCACAATGATCTTAATTGCACCAGCGTGGCCCCGCCAATTCTGGTTCACAGAGTTTCTCCTGCTCTCTCAAGATCAGCCAATTCACCTTCGTCCCATTCCATCTCTATTGAGAATGTCTCAGGGCCAAGTTTTGCATCCAGATCTGAGCTCTCTGCTGTTGACAGCGTGGCTCCTGAGCACCGAGAATTCCAGGATTTAAATATCCTTCAGGAATGTAAAGAAATTTTATCTGAAGCCCGTGCACCAAGTACGAATAAGACCTATCGCACGAAATGGAAACGTTTCTGCTTATGGTGTCACTGAGAGAACCTCCATCCGTTCTCCTCTTCATCAAATATTATCTTACATTCTCTCTCTAGCTAGGTCGCTCCTGGCACATTCCTCCATCAAAGTACACCTAGCGGCTATCTCTAGATTCAGACAGACAGCCTCCGGTCCTTCTCTCTGGTTCCCTAGGATTGTCAAGCAATTCCTGAAGGGTCTTTTCAGAGTTTTTCCTCCAGTTCGGCCTCCGCCTCCAATGTGGCATCTCAATCTGTTTCTGGCTCGTCTCATGAGACCTCAGTTCGAGCCGATTCACAGAGCGGATTTAAATTTTTTATCATGAAAGTTGGCTCTCCTTTTATCCTTGAAGTCAGCTAGGAGAGTTAGGGAACTGCAAGCGCTCTCCATTATGGAACCCTTTTCACTGTTCAAAAAAGACACTCAAATTCTAAGTCAAATCTGAAATTTATTCCATAGGTCCCTTCGGATTTCCATTTGAACAAGCCTGTAGTTCTTAGATCCTTTTTTCCTCGACCCACGTCTCCAGCAGAAAGGTCTCTACATTCCTTGGATGTCCAAAGATGTTTCAAATTTTATCTTGAACGCATAAAGGATTTCAGAAAATCTTCACAACTCTTTGTGACTTATATTGCTCCTCAAAAAGGGTTTACACTTTAAAAACAAGGAATTTCACGTTGGATTTCAAGGGCAATTCATTGTCACCAAGCGGCGGGTAAGCCACTAGAAAGATATGTACGAGCTCACTCCACGAGATCAGTTTCATCTTCTGCTGCTCTCTTCGCTGGAGTTCCTATCAAGGACATTTGTAGGGCAGCTACATGGAGCAATGCCCACACGTTCATAAAGCATTACTGCCGGGACTCTTCCACAAGAAGCGAGGCGGCAGTCGGACAAGCAGTCCTGAGAAACCTCTTCCAATGAGCGGTGAGCTTTCCCCTTATATCCCTCCTTACTATTATTGCACATTTTGTATCTGATAATGTATACTAACTATTGTTTCAAAGCCTATTTACTTCCTATGAAAATATGGATGCGGAGTTATTTTGATATTCATGTCACAAAATGTGCTTGTATTGCTTACTGCTAGCTACTCTGATACAAGCTATGGGAATCTATAGAAGTTCAAATACTGGGGCAAGAAAACAAGTTACTTACCTGTAACTTTGGTTCCCGAGTTTTGGTAACTTTCATAGATTCCCATGCGCCCACCCTCCTCCCTTGGGAAAACTCAGCCTTCAGCAGTTGTGGTTACGTTAAACAACGGCTGCGAAAATCTGAGGCTCTGAGGTTCTCTTAGGAGGGGTCTTTAGGATGAGGCTAATCTGATTGGTTGTTGCAAGTTTTTGGTCTCTTTTACAAAACGGGGTGGATATGCTACAAAATGAGATGAGGCCTAGGCCTTTTTTTCTCTTTTGTACCTACTGCTATGGTATTTTGTATTTACAGAGGCTCCCATTCCGACGACAGGGAATGATACAAGCTATGGGATTCTATGAAAGTTACCAATACTGGGGAACCAAAGTTACAGGTAAGTAACTTGTTTTCATTTCTAATAGTACAGCTGTGAGTTCAAGCTGTGTACAAGTCCCATTTGTGTTACCTCCAGTCCATCATTTGTGCTTCACTGCCAGAGTTATAGCAATGGTTCTACAGAGCATGATTAAGGTGCATAGGCAGAGCAGTATGTAAGCTTGGCATTGCTGAATATCAGTAGTGTGAGATGCCTATTGTCCGGGTAGAGGGTGGGGACAAATTTGGGATAGGGTCTTGCAATTTCTCCTGTGTGCTACACTGTTGCACCCTTCAAGGCTATCCAGTCTTCCAGACTGTCCTTTTTTCTCATGTATCCTGGTTCCTTCACAGTGTGGCTCTTGGCAAATGGTCCTTTACCTTGCTTTCTACAGTTTCGCTGTTCATTTGTGTGCAGGTCTTTCATCCCCTTAATTTTTGATACGAGGTCAGTCCCCATGCCATAATACAGACCCCATCAGAGCCTGAATGGGGGCAGCAATCTTTCTTATTGCACTACTATAACTCATGGACTCCTTACACCCATCATCCCAGGACCAGTGCTTGATTTCAAGTTTATGCCACTTCCCTACAATGACTTCTGCAGAGACCCAAAACTGTGTATTCACCTATCTGGCACTTAGATATGTATATACCTGTGGCATTATAATACAGGAGTAGAAATGTGTGCTTAACTGAAGCATTGCGGAAACTGGTAAGCTGGCATATTAAGCCAACATGTAAGTCAAACTCTGGTATGGCAGAGCAACACTGTTGGCTGATAAGCTTATTAACCCCTTCACTGCGGCGGCTATTCCGCCGCAGTGCTAAGGGGGCGGGGTGGAAGAGCGGCGGGCGCATGCTGGTGACGGAACCGCTCCGTCACCAGCCGCGGTTGCGCTGTGCTCATGACGGAGCGGTTCCGTCACGGCCCCACCCGCTCAATAGAACGTTCGGCGCAGGCGCGGAATCCGCGCCGCGCAGGCGTTCAGAGCGGGCCGTGACGGAACCACTCCGTCATCAGCACAGCGCGACTGCGGCTGATGATGGAGTGGTTCCGTCACCAGCAGGGGAGGGGTTAAACCTCATACTAGAAGCAGCAACAAGTAATGTTTTAGCAACACCATGATATTGTTAGAATATTCATTCATCACTCCTGTGTCTTAGCGATAGAGAGAGATCGGCTGTGTGAGGTTTGAGGTTGCTATTATTTCTGGGACCATCAAGGAAGATTACTCTCATAAAGCCTGTTACTGGTATGTTCCTGAGGGAAGCTGCCAGCTATAATTGTGTGTAGACACTTGGGACTATATCTGAAATTGGGTATAACATGACTGTCTGGCATAGGATGGCTGCCCATGGGTATGTGATTTCTGCATCTCGAAGATGTCTTAGTAGCAGACTTAATTAGTATAGGGCTGGTGACTACTGAAATAGACATACTTCTTATAGCAACTTCATTGTTATGTGATTTATTTCAGTTTGTTGTTGAATTTTTCACTTATTTTGGTTTTTGTTCAGTGATATCATTCATTACCTGTGAAGCTTTCAGAGTCCAGATGCAGCATCACTTTCTGTAACTCACTAGGCATGATGTTGCATGAGGTCACTTCCTTTGATGTTATATCGTGCCAAAGGGGATATGATATCACTGCCGCTACCCCTTCATTTTGGTGAGTCGATGTTCATGTGAGACATGCACCTGCACAGTTAAGCAAGCACACAGGAGCACAGAGTGGAGGGAGCAAGCAAGGTGACTAGAGCAGGAGGAGTCTTTGATCTTGTGATGTTTTTTAATTGCGATGAATGCAAGCACTGCAGGTGTTGGTGTGTTTATTATCCGGCTCCTCTTCAGGATATGGATGCATCACATTTCAGCATGCCTTGTCGGTGTTTGCACGAAAATGTAAATTGCTGTGTGATATTTCTAACTCATTTTATTTAGGTCTCTGTTGGCGGGTAGCACCTCCTGTCACTCTGCAGAGCTCCATTTAGCCAAGGGTTTTCTATATCTTGCACTTGGCAGAGCGTGATTATGAGTGTTTGCATTGTCTGTGTTTTATATATGTCTCCATCTGGAAGGAATCTGCAGGGGATCTCCCCCACCCATCTTAAGAATGGCAGCCAGATCATTCATCACAGAACTTGTAAGGACAGTTTTAGTGTGGGTACCACGCTGGTAAAGTAGGGGAAGTAGAAGAACATAGTTGTCAATGTCCACTATTTAGTCCTTGCAGTGGAGGTAAAACACTGTATGATGGGATTCCATCAATGTGGTGAAGTAAAAGGTTGGTGTGTTCATTTACTTTCTTCAAGGAAAAGTGGATGGGTAGCCTGTTCTTTGTCGATGGCAAAGGCAAGCACTATGTGTTTTTAAAATACCCCTCACACACTAAGAATCCCTTAGTGTCATGCTTCATCATAGGGGTCTTCCCGTCCCTCTACGGGGCAGGGCGTGCTGCGACCTACGAACTACACGGGAGCACTTGGTTTTTATGAGAATAGGCTATGTGAGGTGTGAAGGAATTGTGAGTGATAAGGGAAGTGTAGGGACTTATGTGTAGGAATGAAAAATTTCAAAATGTCCTGGCTAGTAGAAAAAAGAATCTATTCGCTTCTCTTGCTGAAAATATTAAAAAGGAGGGGGTTGGTAGTAGGGCTATGATGCGCCCTACTTGGTCGACATGTTTCGTAAACAGTCCCCTACCGTTTACTCATCTGGGGCCATGAGCCAGCATCAAGGGTTGTCCTTGCGGTTAATCACCGCCGAAGAAGAATGTCTTCATTCCTGCCCCTGTGCTGCTCCGATGGGCAGGAATGAAGAGATTCTTCTTCAAGCTTGATTTCACAACTATAGACCGAACCAGGTCCGTTTTTTCTGAATAAAAGTGTCTTTTCAAACCCTCAAAACAAATAAAGTGGCCTATTTTTGCTACTTTATTTGAGGACAATAGGCATACTACCTAGTGAGTTACTTCAATACTTTTAGTAGGTACTACCTTAGGTCCTGATGAGTAAACAGTAGGGGACTGTTTACGAAGCATGTCGACCAAGTGTGTGAGGGGTATTTTAAAAACACATAGTGCTTGCCTTTGCCATCGACAAAGAACAGACTCCCCATCCACTTTTCCTTGAAGAAAGTAAATGAACACACAAACCTTTTACTTCACCACATTTTTAGAATCCCATTGTTTATATACGTATCTAGGGAGGGTGATTATATCACCAGTACCTCTACACTTCCTTTTTGTTTATTTAAATAAAAAGAAACACTATATGAGCCTGGGTCTAGCACTGCTACTTTGATGTAAAATTCCACTTGTGCATGTTCAGTCACTCTTTCAACTTACTTTGTATCAAAAAATTACCTTGGCTCTGGTGAATAACAGTGCTAGAGGCAAATAGCTTAGGAGTGAGCAGACTGGCATGGAGGTGGGGTATTTTAGGCTGGAGTGGTTGGTAGGTATGTTGGGACGTAGGTGGATATTGTTCTGTATTCCTGTCGTCCTAGCCAAAGTCCCATCTCCCGAAGTTCAAGTACACTTGCTCCAGACACCCAGGGGACACTGAGGATCCTTGTTAAACATGTTCTATAACATAACTATATCCTTAGCAAGAGAGAATGGACTGTTGATGTGCTAGAAAGTCCAGTGGGGCACAGATAAGGCTCCTCTCAAGAAAGATAGCACAAAGATGAACCCTTCTTTTTCCTGCTTGTGTTATGGGTATTCTGATGGAGACTTCTAACTGCAGATTCCTCAGCTTTAGCATGGTCCCCAGTTGTCATGTGCGCTCAGATAAACGGCACTGTCCGGCTCCGCACTGACGCTGTTCAGCTCACATAGGTGCCACTCCCACTTGCTGATGTCATTTCATTTCTTTCCTGTGCCACAACAGTTTTCTCTAAAAATATTTACAGTGTGCAAGGGAAATTGTCACCTTCCAAGATTTCTAAACCTGTAAGGACTGTCACAAATGTCTGTGACAGATCCTCATATGGTTTGCCTTTGGTGCCTTGGGTAAAGCCACGACTCTAAGGCCTGCAGGGATTGTGCCTCAATGAACCTGAAGGCCGTAAGAGACCCCGAGGTAAACCTATGCATCACCAAGCAACGGAAGATTCCATAACCAGACTCGTCGAAGTTTCGGCCCAGATCTTGTTCCAGAGGTCACAAGAGTCATTCCCAAGTTGTCGTCATCGCGCTCCAATTCTTTAGGTAAGTCCAAAAAGAAATATAAACAATCCGAGCTGGACTCTGGCCCATTTCCACCACTCTAATTCTCCTGAGAAGGTGCGAGGGCGTTATCATACCTCTCGACCTTTCTGCTCAAGTCAGTATACCTTGTAGCCCATCCCGCACAAGTTTCCTGGGTCTTCTGCACCACTGGGCATGCTTTGACTCTAAGGATCCCTACCAACTCCCCGTGGCGCGCACAAGGAACCGAGAGGCCCCTTCTGGGATTCCGCTGACTGGTTCACCTTTGGTGCCAGTTCAACACTCTAAATCCATCAAGGGGCATTCTCAGGCTCCTACTGTGACTCTTACCTCCGTCTTCATGCTCTGTGATGGTTCCCGGAGCCTATTTGCTGATGCCAAAGGACGAGGTACCATTGTGCTGTCTGACTCCCAGGTGCCACTGAGGAGAGTGCCCATTGGTCATATGTGTGGCTGCCGAAGTTCTAGCTCTTCAGCTTCCGACATTAGAGGTCAAAACCAATATATTGAGGAAGCTCTCCAGCTAGGGCAAACATCTGAGGAGCCCCTCCTGCCTTTCAATGAGGCGCTTAGACATCCTCTTAGGGGATTGGGCAAAACTTCCTATGGCACCCCGGCAGTGGCGGCTGGGGACATTTGAAAGTGGCGGGGCGTAGTGCGCGTGTCCCTCCCCCCCCCGCCCCTCCCCCCCCTGGAAAATCGAGTGGACATATGGTCAGTGACTGCATATGGTGCATTTTCAAGCAATAATAAACAACTTGTTAGGTTGCTGGTGCTAAGAACTGTGAGATGCATGAGCGAGCTACAAGCCTACAGAGTTACTTAAACAAAATGAGAAGTGCTCAAACCAACCAGGTGTATGGATACATTTTCCTCCACGACACCCCTGCTGATTTACTGATTGAGGTGGTATATCCCCATGGCATGTCAGATTTCAGACACCCTTGCGTGTTTAAACAAGTAGACCCAGGCATAAAATCGAATTATCCCAGGGGTTTATTACTCCAAGGTGCCTGTACTGTGTTCGACAAATGTAAAAGCCTGCTGACCCAAAGATTCTTTCTTTCATACATCCACTGCCTCACCCGCAGCAGCAGGGCAAACTCTCGTCTCACACATCAACAGCGAGCAGTGCAAATGCCTTGGCACTGGCAGTATAGACAAGCTGGCGTGCACTGCCGCTGCCTGCACAGTTTGACAGCACATGAGTGGCAAGAGACACCCTCCTTGTCAAACAAACCAGGCAGCACCTCCAGAAATACAAGTGTCCCTCTTCTCCTGAACATGTGCAGAGGCATTCAGGCTTCCAACCAAAATAACGAAAGTAAACTCGGCGTGTGTATGGTGAAGCCGCAGAGAGCTGTGGAGTTGTATTGATGAGAACCAGGAGTCCATGGGATGACGTCTCCCCCCAGACGGGCTTTTTACGCCAAAATATTAATTTGTGACTGTGAGTCAAAATTGCACCATGTGAATTTCAAAGTGCAAAACACACTTACAATCAGTCACGGCCGGCATTACGGGTGGGGGGGAAGCGGGATAAATAAAATAAATAAAAGTGAAACTTACCTTCTTCCCACCTT
Organism: Lissotriton vulgaris; assembly: GCF_964263255.1. Classification (NCBI taxonomy): domain Eukaryota; kingdom Metazoa; phylum Chordata; class Amphibia; order Caudata; family Salamandridae; genus Lissotriton; species Lissotriton vulgaris. The sequence continues at coordinate 1,498,522,078 of NC_141696.1, forward strand.
CAAGTTCCAACTCCGAGACTCCAGACTCCTGCCGTCCTGTTCTTTTGAATTCCGAGTCGTGCTCGTCGTCAGGAAGGCTGCAGGCAGCCTCCCTCCCCTCCACCACAGCACAGCGCACAGCACAGCGCTGTGATTGGTCTCGCTGTATGCTGCAGCATACAGAGAGCAGGGAGAGTGGGAGGTGTTACTCGAGGGCAGCAGGGAGCGGCTTGCCCACTGTTCTTAATACAGTTAATACTGTCTGTTTGGACAGCCTCTCAGGCTGCCCAAACAGACAGTATTAACAACAGTGGGAAAGCCACTCCCCCCTGCCCTCGAGTAACGCCGCCCACTCTCTCAACCAGGAACTTCTGCTTTCTCGCCGTGCGAGAAGGCAGAAACAAATGGTAGTTCTTCTCTACTATTTGTTTCTGCCTTCTCGCATGGCAAGAAAGCAGTGGGCGGCGCCCAAACGCCCCCATGGAGGATCCGCCACTGCACCCCAGTCAATCACTAAATTGTGAGGCGCCACCGCTCTGCCAGGATGACTGTGTGTTGCACCCCTCTCCTCAAAGCTTGGTGGTGTAGGCCTCACAATTCGAATGCACCTAAGTACCGTTCCAACTACTACCTCTGATAGGGAGCCCAAACATGTGGAAAACCTTGGAAAGAGGGTATTTTCTTTCACCAGCTTGGCTCTCAGATCTGTGAATACCAGCTGCTTCCTGGGCAGCTTCCCTCCACACTCATTCAGTGGTTCAAGTCCTTCCAGGGATCCCATGAGACTTCTGGCCTGTCCTAACTGAAGCCATACAGGATGGTTGTGATGCAGCCAAGTTCACAATTCTTTGTCACTTGGACAGCATCGATTTCATTGGGCTGGCCATTAGCACCAACGTTGCAATTCTCTGCCATGCTTGGCTGCGGTCTACCATTTATTTTAGGCGTTGCCCCTCCGGGATATTCCCTTTGGTAGGCGTTGCCTGATGGTTAAACATCGGATTCTGCTCTAGAGTAGTACAAGGAACACCATAGTTGATCCCTGGGCTTATCTACCCCTCCTTGCCAACCGCATCAGCCCTATTGTTGCTTTTGCAGTTTCAACAGGGGTACCCCATACAGTCAGCCAGTACAGCCCCAGCAAGTTTCCTACCAACCTCTCCATGGTCAGAGTCAGCAAGCCACTCAGTTCCCTACCGGCCTCCCTACCTCCAAAAGCCCCACCTGCCAAACACCTAAAGCGTGCTCTTGGAGATAGGATTCAACAGTTCTTGACGGTTGTCAGACTATTACATCAGAGAGATGGGTCATACAAATTGTCCGAAAGAGGTACGCCTTGTCTTTACTTACCATTCTGCTGCACCTTCCACCATCCCCAGAATGACTGAGAACTATCTGTCTGTCTTACGACATGAATTACAAACCCTTTTGGCCAAATGGGCTATTAATAGGGTGCCTGCACCAGAAGTAGTTTTTGGTTGTAATTCCCACTACATGTTGGTGCCGAAGAAGGACCAAAACCTTCTTCCTATTTTAGACCTGCGAGACGGGTGTTCTTTCAATACCCTCCTCTAGAAGGGAAAGCACAAAATGGCCACACTGGGCCAGGTCTTGTCTGCTTCCGAAACTGGAGACTAGATTGTGGCAATGGATCTGCAGGAAGCCTATTTTTATATACCCATCCTGAAGCTCATCTGTACTACCTGTGGTTTGTGGTGCGAGCAAAGCATTTTCGATTCGTTGTGCTTCCCTTTGGTCTCACCTGTACCCCTCGATATCCACAAAAGTGATGTTGGTGGTAGCTGCACACCTTCGGATTTTGAGCATTCCTGTCTTCCTCTACTTCGACGACTGGTTGTTGAAGGTGGACTTGCTGCAGGCAGTCTTCAACCACCTCCAGACTACGGTGAACCTCCTGTCATATTTGGGGTTCACCATCAGAACAGAAGTCAGGTATGACTTCTGCAAGCTGACACTCCTCTTCATCAGAGCCATTCTGGACTCGTTTCAGTTTTGCACCTTTCCCCCAGAAAGTGGAGTCCAAGACATTCAGGCCATGATCTGATCTTTCAGCCTCTATCATGGGTTTCAGTGAAGTTGACTCTGAAGCATTTGGGACTGATGGCCTCCTGCACTCTGCTGGTCAAGCAAATCATGTGGCATTTTCAGGCTCTGCAGTAGGGTCTGAAGTCTCAGTTCACCCAACATCAAGGGACCTTGAACACGTCCAGATTTTGGAGCAGACTGCAAATGATCAGCTGTGGTGGATAATGGACCATGATTGGGTCAGCAGCAGACCCCTCTCCTTACCCCTCCCAGATTTGACAGTGGTGACAGATGCATCCCTTCTGGGTTGGGGCGGTCATCTGAAAGAGGTGTAATCAGAGGCCTCTTGTCTCTGGCGGAGGCCTGGCTCCAAATCAACCTTTTGGCATTGGGGGTCATCCACTTAGCATTGAACATCTTCTTTGAATTTATCAAAGTGAGGCTGGTACAGGTGCTAACAGGCACCACCACTGCCATGTGGTACTGCAACAAGCAGGGCGGAGTGGGATCCAGGGTCCTGTGCAAGGTGGCTCTACGTCTCTAAAAATGGCTGGACTGCCACAGAATCTTCCTGAACCACCTGCCATGGTCATTGAATGCCAGGATGGACTGACCCGGCTGTCAATGCCTAGCAGACCACGAATGGCAGTTACACCGGAAGGCGGTTCATGGTCTCTTCCACGAATGGGGTGAGCCTTGGCTCGATCTATTCATCACTGCCGAAAACGTGCAATGTCAGCACTTGTGCGCATTGAAGTTTCCAAGATGCCTCTCGCTAGGAGAAGCGTACTGCCTATAGTGGACCATGGGACTCTTGTATACCTTACCTCTGATACCTCTTCTACCCTGAGTTCTGAAGATCAGGACTGACCAGGCCAAAGTCATCCTTGTGACCCGAGGGGCAGATTGGACACCAAGAGTTTGGCATTGGGAGGTCCTGGGATTGAGCATCTATCTTCCAATGAGGCTACGCCTCTGGGAGAACCTGTTGTCACAGCAAAAGGGCAGAGTTCTGCAAACGGGACTTCAATTTTCGCCTTCATGCATGAAGATTGAGCGACAACAGCTGAATAGCTTTTACCTATCACTAGACCTGGTTGATATAATCTTGGTATCCACACATACCTTGACAAAACCTGTATGCGCCTGTTGTTGTGGCAGATTTGTGGTTTGGTGCGGCACATGCCAGATTGACCCCTTCTCTAGGCCAAGTTATCTGACTTTCTGTTTGTTTTTTCTCGTTCGGCAAGGCTTTGATTTCAGCAGTTAAGGCATAGCTTTAAAACGTTCTACCCTTTTTGAGGTTTCCTGACCGGCCCTCATTGTTTAAATCACCCGTTTTAATACCTTTTTTTTTTAAAGGTCTCCAACTCTGGTTTCCTCCCTCTCCTTTTGTCATGTCACAGTGGGGCCTTAACTTGGTTCTCCATATCCAAGATGGTGATGCTGCCAAGGACACTGTATGTCTTTCAGAACACGTTGTGCCCGCTTCCGCCTAGGATCTTTCAGACCCTCAACACGCTGCTTACATCCCTGCTCTGGGCGGGTCGGCGAAGCAGAGTAGCCCTCCGTACTCTTGTGCGCTCCTTTGAGGAGGGGGGACTGGAGGCCCCACGCTTTGATTTTTATTATTACGCAGCACAGATACTTCCCGCGGCCAGATGGTTCGCAGACGCGGATGTATGGGAGACGCGGTTACTTGCAGGAAGGGCGACAGTGCAGGAGCTTCAGCTGGCACTGATGTGAGGGGCCGGAGCTGAAACCGAGCTACCCTATGTGGTCAGACACACAGCAGGCATATGGCAACGTTTTATAGAAAGGGTCCTACAGTCGGCCCCCTTCCACCGGGATCTACCGATCTGGATACTGGCCCCTATAGTAGTGATAGAACACCACATGTCCCTCCGAAAGTGGAGAGATGGGGGCTGTGAGGTCCTGGCAGATCTATACCCCTCGGAGAGCTTCATGACCTATGAGCAGACAGAGGAGTCGTTTGGCCTTAGTGGCGGACAATACTTACATTACCAAGGGCTGCGTTCTATAGTGCGCTCGGTCTGGCCGCAGTACCCGGAGATTCCCCCGATGACCCATACCTTGCATATCATATTGTCCTGCGGCAGAGGATGTAGATTGATAACCTTGCTGTATGCGGCTATGAAGCAGGATTCTGCCCCTCCGGTAACACCGGCATGGGCGACCTGGGAGGCAGATCTGGGAGCGCCTCTGGATCAGAGTCACCGGACGCGTATAGGGGCCCTGACGCGGCGGATGTCCTGTAATGCGCACTTTAAACTTATTCACTTCAACTTCTTGCACCGCGCCTACCTTACCCCGAAGTCGATGAGCCGTTTCTCGTAGAGCAGCAGGGATAATTGCCCCAGGTGCAGCGCAGTGGAGGTGGGGTTTTTGCATCTGGCCTTGGAATGTCCATTGGTGGGGAGTTTTTGGTCAGTGGTTGTGGCTCGTATACAGGCTACCACAGGCCTCCGAATCGAGCTAACACCCTTGCATTGTCTGTTGGCATTGGTCCAGAAGCCAAGGAAACAGAAGCTTTCATACAAGTTACTGCAATTGATGCTAGTGCTGGCTAGGCACAGGGTCGCCATCACATGGATGGGACAGCGGGCCCCAGATGTAGACACATGGCTCAGGGATGTGAGGGAATGGACACTCGCAGAAGAAACACACATGCAACACACTAGGAGGGATGAGAAATTGCAGGAGGATCTGCTGGCGTGGCAAGCCATGTGCACAACAGGACTGGCGGCAGAAGGGCTCATCGTCACCCAGTGACTCTGAAGGGACTAGTGGAGATTTATTCTCTGAGCACGACTCGGAGGGAGAAAGGGGAGGGGCCAACTGAGGGGTTACTTGAACAGTACATGGAGCTGGACCTGGCCTGCTTTCCTCACAACGTCACATGTAATCTGCTTGTTCCACGGCTTCACTGCATGACCTTGTGTGCTTTCAGATGTTGTCATACTCTGAAATGTCCCATAATGAGTCCGTCAATCTGTGTGCAAATTTTTTTAACGATGCCTTGAGGGGGGGGGTTTTGCTTTGTATTTAGCAAAAAAAATTGAAAAATAAAGTTTGAAAAAACAAAACTTGGTTCTCACATATTGGATGTGTACTCCCTTTGAGCCATTTCACAGTTGTGCTTTGTGTCTTCTTAACCTCTAGACCATGTTCTTGTCTCAGTGAGTACGCGAGCTGCTAGTACTTTGTGTCCTACCACCTTCTTTCTAGACAAATTTGGTTCTGCGGACGTGAGCATCCTTCTTGCCTAAAGTTGCGCCACCGTTCCACATTGACCAAAATATCATCATTCCCCTTTCCGTGTTTTATGCTCCACCTTACCCCTCTAAGGAGGAGGAGAGACTCCATTGCTTGGACACCAAAAGAGCACTAAGCTTTTACATAGATCATACCAGAAAGCACTGGTGATGATAGTCTTTTTGTGGTATTCACAAGAGTGAAAAAGGGCAAGGCCATGCAGAAATAGACCATCTCTCGCTGGATCTTGCTCTGTAGTAAGATATGCTACGCATTGGCCAAAAAGCAACCTACTGAAGATCTGCAAGCTCATTCCTTATGCCTGGCAATTGTAAAACTGGTAATTGCAGTCCAAGAGGTAACTTTCTAGGGTGTATCACACAGAGAGCACTAGAGGTACAATAGCCTTCTTTGTGCACCTCTTGGCACTACGATATTACAGAAGCGGGCCGTTTGTGCAGCCCCTTCTGTAACACTGATAGCGCTGGCTCTGCGTGTGCGCCAGCGCTACCATGAGTGCATTCCCTCATTTTCAAGGGAGCATGGCCCCATGCAAATGAAGGAATGAATTTGCATCTGTGTTGTCTGGCGCTGAGGCAAAAATTCCCTCTGAATGCACAATGACAATATGCCACAAAAAGGTAGTCCCAGCTGGTTTGCCTATTGAGCCAGCCTTCCGGAGGATACCAAGGGGCTACCATGAACCCCCAGACATCGCCCTCTAGGTAGGTACAGTCACTAACTGCACCAGCTCCCAGAAGACCAAGTGAGTGAGTGCAGGATCATTGACTATCTCTCTAGCAGTAGAGTCAGAGAAGATACCAGTGTTTTTAGTTTTTCCAGTTAGGTTTACTTTTATTTTTAAATTAAAGGTTCTCTGAAAATGCAGACCAACCCATCCCCTTTAATCTATCCAATCAGGTTCCTGTCAGGTTTAATTTTAATCTTAAATTAAATGTTCTCTGAAAATGCATTCTTTTCACCTTCAGCCTCTCTCTTCAATCGGGTTCAAGTCAGACAGTACAGATGGCCCTCAAAAGAGAAAGAAAAACGAAATAAAAGTTCCCGAAGGTCTCACGTTTGCAAAATTATTTTCTTTTACCCATCATCGTCACCCATGAGAAACAAAACAAATTGACAAAGGGGCAACGGTATAGTGACAACATTTTCTATAACCTCTCAACTAGTATTTTATCTTATTTTCCCTCTCATAACCTGGTTTGGTTGCCCACACCTGGGAAAATCCCTTTCACCCATAAAACAGATGGGTACTTGGGAGCCCCTTCACTTTCTTCTGGCAGCGCTCCAACACTGGAACCGCAGCAGTGAGGACGAAAGCGCCTCTTTCCTGCTCAGGCGCAGATGGTTTTGTGGCCTCTCCACCATCCTCTTTCTCGCTCTGCTCCCTTTTACTGGCATCTTTTACTGTTTCTTTTCGTTTCTCCCGCTGGGGTCCTCGGTCGATTACAACTTGGCTCTTTTCCTCAGCCTCCACGTCTTCCTCCTCGCGTCTCTACATGTCCGCTTTGTTTCTTCTGCCTTTCAGCCACACCTTTGACCATGATTTGCTCTTCACAATGCGACATGTTGTGTGAGCTGGAAAGCTACCTTGAGGTGATGAATGGGCTGACTCGTCGGCCATTATTAAGGTCCTGCCACTTACATCGGGGTCTTTGTTACAATCCTGATACACAAGGACCCGGGAACTCTCTGTGCCTGAGAGCACAGTGAGTCTCTCAGCAGCTGGTTTATAGGCAGCTCATGCCGCCTCATCGAGAAGACCGCAAGAGCTGGCGTGTCTCCATGGGAGTGAGAAGACTCAAAGTATGGAAATACTGCACCATAGACCTTACATCAACAGCATGGCTGAGGATAAGGTAGTCCAGTCAAGCATACCGGGAACTATGGATACTTTTGCACAGCTGTGGGTCTCCCCACAATCCCAGAGGACGACTGCCCAGAACTGGAGGCTGAGATAGGGCGGTGGGCAATTCCCTCCGACACAGTAGTTATCCCCGGTGCCATCAACCAATCCAAAGATATGGTGGAGGCCAAAATCAGTCCAGTGGTTAGCAGTGTCATGTTGTTGCGACAAGACTTCTGTAAGGCAGTGGATTAAATCGCAAGAAGAACTTGGTTCCCACACTACAGCAGACAGTGGCGCGACTCATGACAGCAACCAAAGAACTAGCCTTCAGAGTGGAAGATGCAGAAGGACGGGCAAGCAGAAGAAAAAACCTATGATTTGTGGCGTTCGCTGAAGCTGAGGACTCCCTCCATTAAAAGTTCCTAGACCACTGGCTCAAATCCTTCATCAAAACCTTCATGCCGCAGGACACTTTATCTCCTGGTTTCTCAATTGAGTGAGCACACTTAGCCTTCACCCCATGGCTCCCTCCTGGGGCCCAGCCCAGCCCCATGATCACCAGAATTCTTAACTACATAGACAGAGACACCATCCTCAAGCATGCTCTTATTCGGGTACTGTAAAAATTCCAATCCTATACTATAAAGATCTTCCCAGACTACACTAAATTGGTCCAACAACTAAGGAAAATTTTAAGCACAGCCAAAAAGCGGCTATAAGACAACAAAAAAATGCATGTGCACTTCTGTCGGGCCAATCTTCATGTCATTTATTAGTCCAAGATGCTCTTCTTTGAATCCCCAGAGGACTTCTTTAACTGGAGAGATGAAAGAGTCAACATTAAACCCTAGTCTCCATCTCAACTCTTGAATGACCCCTCTGCAAAACAGACCCACAGGCTTCCCCTGTTCAGTCTGAAAACTACACTCAAAACAGAAACCGATCTCGCTTGACCTTGAGAAACGTGCTAAGGCAACTCACTGGGCAGAATGACTGGTGGGGCACCAAAACTTATCGGCACCAAGGAGGGGGGAGGAGAGCAAGCCCTCACTCGTGCCGCCACCGCCAGGAGTCCACTTGACCATCCTACAGCGCCGCCGCTCCGGGACTACACATCCCGGCGGCCCTAGCGGCGGCGCTGCTCCACGCAACAGGGAAGCGCCAGGAGGCGCCTTAAGGGAGAGCTCCGCTCGGCGGAGCGAGGGGGCACCAAAACTTACCGGCACCAAGGAGGGGGGAGGAGAGCAAGCCCTCACTCGTGCCGCCACCGCCAGGAGTCCACTTGACCAGCCTACAGCACCCCCGCTCCGGGACTACACATCCCGGCGGCCCTAGCGGTGGCGCTGCTCCACGCAACAGGGAAGCGCCAGGAGGCGCCTTAAGGGAGAGCTCCGCTCTGCTCCGCAGGACGCGAGCGGGACGCCGGGCTAAGCCCGGGCAAAGGCCGGGCCCTCTGTGGCCCTCAGAGGACCTGAGGAGGACGGGACGGGCCACTCCACTTGGTCCCATCAAAGGAAGAGGTACAGAGACACTTTACCTTTCTCTATTGTGTTTTTGCCTAGTGAAGTTCTGGGGCCTTTGTAGCTCAATTACTATGTCTATCTGGGAAGAATTGAATGCCCTATGTGGCACAAACTATGCCCCTGATATTTCTACTCCCCCTACAGTGGACAGAGATACGGACCTCATAAACTGCACTCCCCAGGCCCCTGAAATAATCCTGCCTCAAGCTGATACACCGTCCCGGGAAACAATCAGCAAAAGGAACAACGAGGTAATTCCATCAAATGCCCTCCGAATGGGCTGTAGCTCCTCTCTTTCCCCGCCAACTCAAGTGTATTAACGCCGCTTAAGGCGGGGACTACATCAAATGACTCGGTTTCCCCCATTGAATCGACCCTACTGGCCCATATTGAACGATTGCTGAATGCGGCCTTATCACCCCTGCTCTCAAAAATTAAGGATCTGGGAGATAGGTTGTCCGATGTTGAAAAAATAGTACAAAGGATTCTACCATCAACTGTAAATACTGCTATTCCCTCTTGCCCTACGCTCTCTACCAACTTTGTGAACCCCAAGTCCATCGAACATAGGAAAGAACGAACAATTGATTTCTCTCTCAGCACACCCATCCCAAGTGGCCGTAATGTTACTTCTAAGCCCACCCGTCCCCCTTTCAAAGCCCCTAGGCTCCCTCAAGAAAGAAGACATCGAATTAACTTACCCCCTGAAGCTGCCCCCTATGTGACTGTTCTCTACGGGGTCCCTGAACTTAGTCAGGGCAAACATGAAACAAGCCAGGATCTGCTGAACAAAGCCATCTTTTGGCTCAATAACAATAGACCGCTGCCACCTGACCTAGATGGCGGAATCCTGAGCGTCAGGAGGGTGGGATGGCTAGGGATGTTGCCCAAAGACATTCCGGGAGACCTGATATTAATCAAATTCAAACACAGGAACATTGTCCCTTTTTTAAGATTTTCCCAGCCCAAAATTGGAGAGGGCCCTATTTCTACTTGGGACTTGTTTGATTTTTACCCCGGCCCCAGTGTATCGAACTATAACACTTGGTGAAAGGGGACTCTGTCTACCATGCGTTTTTATTTTGCATTAGATTGATTTTAGTTTGCTTTAAATATCCGTTTTTTTCCTTAACATTGTAATGAACTGTTGAATTCTATATACATGTATGTATCTTTTTTTGCTGCTTTTATGGTTTTAAACTTAAAGACCGAATAAAGCTTATTTGATTTGATTTGACTGGTGGGATGGGCCGGCAAACGCAGAAGTCATTGACACTGACAACTTCCTGATCACAGACCAGGTGCAAACCTGATAAAGAATATTTATAATTCAATTATATGTATATATCTAGATGTGTATTTCTTTGTACAAATATGTATTATAACAAGGATTTTAAAATACATAGAGATTCTTTAGGTCTAATTAAAAAAATGTATATATTACTTCTAGTTAAATATATATAAATATATTTCTATGCTTAACATGTTTAATGGTCACTGCATAGTTTTCATATAAGCTATTTGATTAGATGCTTACGGGTCCCTGTTTTATTCATTTATCACAGTATGTAAATGTTATCATAACTTTATCTAAAAGTACTATTTAAATATTTAGGAAAAGATCACATTAAAAAATATATATATATAATCACCTGGGCGACCCATTATCTCTGCCTGCAATAGCATCCTTGAGAATGTTAGCAAATATTTAGATTTTTTCTACAGGATTTGGTCAGGTCTTTACCTTCCTTTGTGCTGGACACTGGGGATTTATTAAGGAAATTATCTGATGTCAAGTGGGAACAAAGTTATTTGCTAATTTCATTGGATGTCACCTCCTTGTATACAGGTATATACCATAAGGATGGGTTAAAAGAAGTGCAGCACTTTCTTAGCACTAGCTGGCCTGAATGAACACACCAAAATGATTGTTGATATGATTACCCTATGTCTTGAGAACAATTTCTTCTTGTTCCAACCAACTATTCCAGCAGACTAGGGGAGTGGCGATGGGGGCCTGCTTTTCTCCCAGTTATGCCTGTTTGCATACCTGGGAGGAGCAGGTCCTCATACCTAACTTTCTGACCATCATGAATACCAAAGTTATAAAGTGGTTGCGTTACATCGACGACCTCTTTGTGATTTGGGATGGGTTGGAAAGTAAGACTGTGCAGTTCATTGAAGAATTGAATAATTACAATCTTCATCTACAGTTCACCAGCCATATCAGTGATACATCTGTTTGTTTCTTAGACGTGGAAATCTATATTCGAGAGGGGAGGCTTGAGACCAAACTTTACCGTAAATTAACAGCTGGTAATACAGTCCTTCATGCAGAGAGTCATCATCCTGCCCACCTCCTAAGAAGTATCCCATATAGAGAAATTCTCTGTATGAGACGGATTAGTAGTAATGACTCTGACTGTAGAGCGGCTCAATTGTCTTGTAAAAATAGGTTCTTGTGGAAAGGCTACTCTAATGAAATTGTAGATAAAGCCATGAATAGAGCCAACTCTCAGGATAGATCACTACTTCTGACCAGGGCAACTTTGAGCAAGACTGCCACAGTACAAGTCGAGCAGAGCGAAACTAGGCTCATCTTTACATACGGCAATCAACATCAAACTATCAGGAACATAATCAAACACAACTGTGCACTTATCACCAGTGACCCAGTTTTGGGGAATCGGGTTACCTGTACACCTGGCATAGCATACAAACGGGCTAGGACTATGAGTAACTGCTTGGTCTCTAGTAGCCCTGAGATCACGACCACGGGCTCGTGGTTAAACACTAGTAAAGGCTTCCTTAAACGCTCATCGTGTAAAGCATGTAGGAATTGAGTCAATAAAACTGAGTATTTGACCCCATTTAATAGCAGACCTACTAGCATCAAACACAAACTGACGTGTTGCACGGAGTACGCAGTGTATGTGCTGGAATGCCCCTGTGGTCTGCGCTACGTGGGTAGCACAAGACCACAGGTGTACAAACGCATTCTCCATCACCTCAGGGCCATTACCAACGGCGACACTGCGTACCCGGTTGCCAGGCACTTTGAGGAAGCCCATAACACGAAGCCAGCAGAACCCAGGTACTTTGTAATTGACACGGTAACACCACAGAGGAGGGGAGGGGACCGTGAGCAGTTACTTCGGAGATTGGAGACAAGACACTATTAGACACTAAGACTCTGAACGGTCTCAATGCGGGGGAGGACTGTTTCACATATCTATGAATGTTTATGAATTTACTTATTTTTAGAAATGTTACAACTAGCTGCCTCCTCTATTTTATAGTATATAATCTTTAGTCACTTTTTACCTATTTATTATCACTTGGTTGCACTAATTTTTCTATGCCAGTATTTATTTGTGTAATTTGCACATTTGCCTTGCTGCATATTCCTTTGCTGATAGGCACATTGCCCACTTGGGCAGACGTACTGTATTTTTCTTATTATATTGGTTGAACACAATGGCGGATAAGTGCCAGTCCCCATACATTTTCTTTTGTTTGTTATGTTCTAATTTCATATTAATTAGGAACATAATTACTTTGATGTTTATCTTATCCATTGTGATATATTTTGGATGTGCTTCTCTGGGTAACAGCAACAATGAAGTGGAAGAATATTTATTTTAACATATTTATTTATATGTTTTATACTTGTTCTAAATTGCTGTTATTTATAATACCTATATTCATAGGGTTACACATGTTAAGTTATTCATTGAACTGTGTTTTACAAACCAGTACACAATTGTAATTTTGCATTTACGCAAGAACACAATCAGACAGTTTGTCTTTTATGTTTACTGACCTTCATGGCATGTTGCACTTTAAATGGAGCACGTCCGCCCCTAACACATTGTCATGTGATAAAGGCCTCTTCAGGCTGAAACTCGTAAAGGCGGTGTGGTGGAGAGCAAAATAAATCTTTAAGCACCAGTTCCTGGGTTCGCATCGTCTTTTGTGCCCCTCGATTTGCTGCAAGACGTCATTCTGCCTAATATATATTATATATATATATATATATATATATATATATATATATATATATATATATATATATATATATATATATATATATATATACAGAATTCTCCCACTCAGAAGAACGGCACAGGCTGCCTTTGGATGCTTAAAGATGTATTTATTTAAGGCACAAAATCGGCAGCTCCCTACCGACGCGTTTCGCCACTAAGGCTTGGTCACGGTTACTGTGTTAATTTCATAGTGCTATTTACATAGTGAAAACAAAGTGCATAGAAGAAGGACTACAATAGATCCACTCAGCCGATTTTGGCCGCCATACTTGAGTGGTACTTTTCATTAAACATATATTGTCATGATACTGTACTTGTACAAATAAATAAAGTAAATACAAAATTAATAAATCTAGCCCCAGTGGGCCAATCATAAGTCACTTTCTCGTGAAATCAAACTCAAAGGTCGGCTCATGTTTGCGAGCTTTTGGACCCGTTTTGGCCGCCATCTTGGAATGATGGTGACGTACCACATTAATTACTGAATACATAACCCAAAAACAATGTGAACAATATTGATTGTCTCGCCCCAGTGGGCTGATGTAATGTCCCAGATTTCACTTTCTAGTGGTTGTGCAGGTGATGCCCCAGTGGGCTAAACAGTTGTGACAATTCCGTCATAATTATATCATTAGGCCGGTTGTTGTTTGTAGTCTTGTTCCCCTATGTAAAAAGACAATTCGTGATTTTAAAAACAATTAAGTCAAATTATTTACACATAAAAGCAAACGAAGGAAATATCAGATCATAGTTCAATGTCTTTAGAGGTGAACTGCCAATTCCTCACTACAATTCATCCCCACTGGGTGTAGTGTCTCGAAATCAATAATGTAAAAACTGTATACAACAAAAATTTCACTGGCTTTGAATGCTGTATGAAGTGCAAAGCATGTAAGGGAAGCAACAATTGTAACAAAATCAAAGTGCCTAACAGTTCCAGATTTTTTAACATCAAGGGTCCATTTGACTGCAACACTGAATACTGTGTGTATTGCCTAATCTGTCCCTGTGGAAAATTCTACATTGGAAGTACCAAACACAGGGCCAAGATTAGGATACTAGAACACAAGAGAGCAATTAGAAACATCAATGAGCAGTATCCAGTCGCTTGCCACTTTAAAACACACCACAATCAAAACGACAATCTTTTGAAATATGTGGTGTTAGATGCAGTCAAAGAGAATGTGAGAGGGGGTGATAGGCTGCAACAATTGAGAATCTTGGAATCAAAATACATTATTGATTTCGAGACACCACACCCAGTGGGGATGAATTGTAGTGAGGAATTGGCAGTTCACCTCTAAAGACATTGAACTATGATCTGATATTTCCTTCGTTTGCTTTTATGTGTAAATAATTTGACTTAATTGTTTTTAAAATCACGAATTTTCTTTTTACATAGGGGAACAAGACTACAAACAACAACCGGCCTAATGATATAATTATGGCGGAATTGTCACAACTGTTTAGCCCACTGGGGCATCACCTGCACAACCACTAGAAAGTGAAATCTGGGACATTACATCAGCCCACTGGGGCGAGACTTAATCAATATTGTTCACATTGTTTTTGGGTTATGTATTCAGTAATTAATGTGGTACGTCACCATCATTCCAAGATGGCGGCCAAAACGGGTCCAAAAGCTCGCAAACATGAGCCGACCTTTGAGTTTGATTTCACGAGAAAGTGACTTATGATTGGCCCACTGGGGCTAGATTTATTAATTTTGTATTTACTTTATTTATTTGTACAAGTACAGTATCATGACAATATAGGTTTAATGAAAAGTACCACTCAAGTATGGCGGCCAAAATCGGCCGAGTGGATCTATTGTAGTCCTTCTTCTATGCACTTTGTTTTCACTATGTAAATAGCACTATGAAATGAACACAGTAACCGTGACCAAGCCTTAGTGGCGAAACGCGTCGGTAGGGAGCTGCCAATTTTGTGCCTTAAATAAATACATCTTTAAGCATCCAAAGGCAGCCTGTGCCGTTCTTCTGAGTGGAAGAATTCTGTTTATGAAATTAAGGGTGTCCGGCACCCACACAGGCTCGCCGGGCCAAGAGATGAGGAATAGCCGGGAGTGGTTGTTGGAATATATATATATATATATATATATTTTCAAGTTTAGCAACACTTGAAATACTTATAGCAAATGTGTATTTTTATTAGTCTATACTGAACTTGTTTGTCACTCCATAGTTTTCATATAAGTTATTTGTTATGATGCGTATGGGTCCCTGTTTTATTCATCCATCACAATAAGTAAATGTTATCTACAGGTGCTTTACTAATGAAATATTGAGGACAAAGATAAAATCAAATAAATAAGCTTCAAGTACAGTAACACTTGAAAGTTTGAGTTTGTACAATACAACTTAAATCTCAATATATTATCTTTGTTATACATGTACACCCTTTCTATGTAGCTATGTATCTATATATTAATCACTTTACTCCTACTGTAGAAATAAACAAATATACACATATATACCCTTTCTATGTAGTTATGTATCTAAAAATGTATTACTTTACCATTACTTTTGATGGACAAATAATACGTAAATAAATAAAACACCTTGGACTCTCTTCAATGCACTACTCTGTATCACCCTGTACATTTCTCAGTATGTCCTCCACTTCCACTCTGACTCATCTCAAACCTCATTCTACTACTATGATCTCCAAAATAAACATTTTTAGACTCTTTCCCCCCCCCCCCCTCTATCCCTCCTTGGCTCACCAGAAACCTCATTTTACTTCTAAGATCTCCCAAGCACCCCTTTCTACATTCTTCCCTCATGTATCCCAAACCTCATTTTTTTTTACTATGATTTCCCTAATCCTTTTCTAGAGAGTCTTCCCTCCGGCATAGCTCCTTTGTCTCCTCCAAGCCTCATGTTACTACTATGGTCTCCGAAATGACACTTTCTAGACTATTCCCTCTGCTATCCCTCCATTATCTTATTATATCCAACTAATAGACTTGCATGTCCACTGCTCAATTTAACACATATTGCCCTATACTAACACACCCTAATCCTCTTTGGGTTCCGCATTAGCGTACTACCCGCCGAAAAGCGCTTCAACGCCTCATCAGTGGTAGTAAGCACTATATAAATACACTTACAATGGTTTCTGTTCTTCCTCTCCCCACCCCTCCCTAATGAGCGAGAGGTGGGAGTGGACTGTAGCAAGAAATTAGCTGCAATTGCAGTCTACGCCCACCCCTGAAATACCCTGTGTAATCAGGACTATAAACTACTCTCCTTTTGTTGTGGGAAACCACACACTGCTACATCCACAGTCCGTGTGAAGTGTTGAGTTATTGAATATGTTTGGAGCATGGCTACCTCAGAGTCCCATTAGAGCCAGGTCTTAGCCTGTACAATGACATATGCTTCCTGTTTAAGAAGTTTGGGGTGGGAGAGTGGGTAGTTCTGGTTATTTTGTTCTGGTGTCAGCATTGTATTCTTTATACACCCTCATCTGGTGACTCCTTTCTCTCTAAACGCATCACTCCCCAGTCATGTGGGTGACCCCGGACCAACGGTCCAGGAAGACCAATTGCACATTATCACCTGGAATGTCAGTGGCATTCTTGATATTAAGATAATGATAAAAGATTGAGAAAGGCAGTCCTTACAAATGGCAAGTTGCTGGGGCTTGATATTCTTTTCTTACAAGAAACCCACCTAGTGAGTAATAAAACCCCCCTTCTTCGATCAGTATGGCATTGCCACGGTGTTCCACTGAGGGTTTGTGTGAGGATCCGGGGGACAGCCATGTTGGAGAAAAAACATGTACCATTCATACTGAAGGCCTGTTCAGGACAGTGAAGACAATACATGGCGATTACAGGCCTCCTACTCAGAGAGCCCCTAAAACTGATCTGTGTTTACTTTCCGCATTTGCGTGGTGCAACATTCTTGGAGGTCCTCACTAGACTGCTGGTATAGTTGCTAAAGGAGCTTCTGGAAGTAGGGGGAGTTTGGAACCGAAGGATGGATGAGACCGAGAGAGTGGCTGGTGCAGTGCGAGGGGCAAGGGTGGGGAGCGCGCTTCCTGATAGTCCCCTTTAAAGAGAGAGGTCTTAAGATTATCGGATGTGTGGAGGCTACACCACCCTTGCAAAGCAGCCTACACCTTCTGTTCCTGTGCACATCATTCATTTTCCTATTTAGGCTTCTTCCTGACGCCTAAGGCACAGACCCACAAAATCTCTTGGACACTCATCCTGGCTAGAGGTCTATCGTACCATCACGGGTCAGCCTGTGCTTTTGGGTGCTGAAGATTATAGGGATTATCTGTGCTCTCCATTTTAGTTTTCCTTTTAACTTGCCATTTTTTTAGATGATGGTTTGTACGTGTTATTCAGTAACATGCGAATGCCATGCACACATTTAATTTTGATTAGACGTTGTTCTGTAGTGAGCACTGTTCTCACCAGGAGCACACATCCATAGGTGCAGAAGTGCATTGTTTTGACTGGGGATGGCCTGCTGATGTACTGCCTTTTCCTTCAATGAGCTGCCGTTCTCTTTCAAACCTCTTGGCTGACAAGGCTAGCCAACGTTTGTACTTTGTAACATCTTCATCAGCAAAAGGAAAGAATGCTCGGGCTGCCAGCGCCTTTTTGTAGTGTGGATCCAGAATAGTAGCACAAATGTAATGCTGTTCTGAGTGGATCATTTTAAGACGTTCATCACCTTGTAGGCGCTCTAAAATTTCTCCGCCAAAACAAAAGGGTCTTGTTTTTTTTCATCTTTTTGAAACACAGAAGACACCGCCTTCAGTTGGTGCTCCAGCATGTACAACAATGGGATAGCTTTTCCCAAATTACAGTCCTCATTGCTGACTGCACGCGTGAAGACCTCAAAAGGACGAAGCATGTCTGTCAGGCTTTTAACTAGGTTCCATTGCGCCGCATCTAGCCTCAGGTCCTTCTGAGTTGTACCCAGTGTTAAGAAATAGTGATCGAGTACCGTATACTGCTCATACAGACGCTCAAGCATGTAGAAGGTTGAGTTCCAACGTGTTGCCACCTCCTGGATGAGTGCTTTCACTGGCATTCGACGTTCATGTAGCAGGCTCCTCAGATGCTTCCGGGCCTTAAAAGAATGGCTGAAATGGTTGCACATTTTTCGGCAGGTGGCCACTACCTTGCACGCTGGACTCTCTTCATCACTCAAGAATTTTTTAACAACCAGGTTTATACAGTGCGCCAAACACGGCACTCTGAAATAGTGACCCAGCTCCATGGCCCGAACTACATTGGCGCCATTATCCGTGGAAACATAACCAATCTGGCGTTTTTTGGGGGGACAGCCAGTGAAAGACCTTTGTGTTAAACTCATCCAAAATGTTTTGTGCTGTGTGACGTTTCTCCAAGCCAAACATGGCTAGTGTTGCATTTTTCCGAGCAGCTTTAAAAACTTGGTCTGGGTCAACACCTGCGTTTAGCTTTGCTTTAACCCCTGAAAAAGAGACCCAGTGTGCAATGATGCACATGTAATCAGCGCCTGCGCCACTGGTCCACATGTCTTTTGTCAGATGTATAGTGTGAACAGCACTCTTCTGCAAAGCTGCCCCAATCACCTCCAGCACATCTTCATGTAGTGCTGGAACCGCAACTCTGGCAAAATAGAACCGGCTAGGAACCTTCCATTTAGGGCAGAGCGCTGCCACTAATTCTAGAAAACCAATCCCTTCTACAAAAGAAAAAGGGAGAAGGTCCAGAGCTAGCATTTTAGCCAGCTTAGTGTTATACAGACGTGTCAGTGGGTGGTTGCGGTCATATGGCGCTTCTGTAAACAACATGGCTCTAATGTTGCCCTGGACCAAGCATTTACGGGATGATGATGACTTCTTCGACCCAGTTACGCTCGCTGATGAACTTTTTCGCATTGGTGTCTCACTGTCTCCCACACTCTTAGTGTGGCTCACATGGGATGTGCTGCTGACAGGGGTACTGGGTGTAAGTGAAGTGTTTGACACGTCTTCTTCCTCCTCGTCATCATCAGATGAAACATCAACGTTTTCTTGACTTGCACTTCGGGCTACCTTGATCTCCTTTAGGTGCGCAAACCATTGGACAGCGTGCTGTCTCTCAAGATGACCTCTCTGGCCTCCGGTACCATAGTTGGTACCAAACTTACCACGACTAACTGCATGCTTACAAATGCTACAAATGGCGAGGTTTTCCTTTTTTGGGCAAACACTAAAGAAGTCCCAAACTGCTGACTTGAAATGTCTTTGGGGGCCGGAGGACGCGGCGATACTGGCGGTGGTTGTCCTGCTGCCAATGCCAGATGAAGTGGAGGATGTGGATTGCCGAACTTTAGTACGTTTTGCACTTTCACCACCACTAATTAAGGTCGTGGTGGATGGAGGTCCCTTCTGGCGAGGAAGAAATATGGAAGCGGTACGTGTTGGTGTACTAGTTAATTTCAATGATTGTGGTGTTTCTTCCATTGCCTCCTCGTCGGCCACATCATCACGCTCAGCAGCTTCTCGGGCTAGGGTCAAAATGTCTGTTTGCTGCATGCCCGCTGGGGCTGCAGTGACCTTTATGATGACTGGGTCGTCGTCGTGAGAGCCTTCATCAGCAGCAGTATCCGCCACTTCTTGTTGAGCCTCATCACACTCCATAACTATGAGACTTTGGACGACCTTCCTTTTACGCTTAAGTACCTTTGTCAGATCATGGTGTGCCTCACTCTCAGACGGCAGTGATGGTTCCCAATTTAGATCCGTATCATCAGAAGGAGGTGGGCTTGAAGAAGATATAGACACCAGCCTTGATCTCTTCCTTGCTAGGGGTGTGGAAGACAATGAATGATCATCAGGAGGAGTGGCTTCCTCAAATGATACCTCGCCTTGATTGTCGATTTCCTGATGTGCCCCTACTTCGGGAGGAACAACTATTGTGGGCACTTGTGACTCTCCATGCACCTCTGCTTGCGCATCTCCTTGCGCTGCCTCTCCTTCCACTTGTACTTGGGCTTCTACTTGCACATGTGGTTGTTGTTGCGGATGTGGTTGTTCAACACTCGTCAGATGAGTTACAACAACCTGTGTTGATTGAGGGACATTGCTGCTACTTTCTTGCGATGAGCCAACATTACTGGTCGATGGTGATTGAACAAGTACACTGGCTGCCTCTGCAGCACTCAAGGGCTTGGACTTAAGTTGGCGAACTTGGCGTGGTGGTGGCACTGAGCCCAATGGAGCGGGGGTGCTGCTCCCAGCTTGGTCCCCAGCAGATCCCGCTGCTGCTGCAGGCGTACTTTTTCTTTTTTACTCCCCAAAAATGTGGCGGGCGGCACACCAGTCTCCTTGGTAACTTGCTTCTTCTGCTCCTTACTGGCAACTTTCTTGCTAGAGGAGCTACGGGGAACTTTTTTTGGGGCCATCTTCTTCAGAGCAGGTCAGAACAGCAGGCCGCAGTTGCACGAGTTGCAGAGTTGTCTGTGGCCAGACGTGATGTCGCGTGACGTTATGCTGCACACTCACACCGCTGCAGGACTTCTTCCTGGCACTGGTGGTTCTCTTCAGTCTTGTGCACCTAAAAGCAATGGAAGACAGAGGAACATCAGTTCAGTTATACCCCCAAAAAAACGTAAATCACAGAAAAATCAGCACAATCCCATGCCATCCATGCCCTCCATGATGTTTAAATTCAAGACACCCCACAGAAAGACTAGACTCATGCACCACTCACTAACCCTGGTGAAAAGGCCACAACAACAGCCCAAAAAAACGAAAATCACAGAAAAAGCAGCACAATCCCAAGCCATCCAGGCCCTCCATGATGTTTGAATTCAAGACACCCCACAGAAAAACAGGCCCATGCATCACTCACTACCGCTGGGCATAAAGGTTGAAAGCTAGGCAAAATGGTTGCAGACCGAAGAACACTGCCTGCATTCAAAATGGCCCCCTGCCACCCAGCACATGGCCAGGGCCTGCCTGTAGCAGCACTCAAAATAGCCCCCACCCACATGGCCTGTCCCCATGAACACCCAAAAAAATCGAAAAACACAGAAAAATTAGCACAATCCCATGCCATCCATGCCCTCCATGATGTTTAAATTCAAGACACCCCACAGAAAGCCTAGGCCCATGCACAACTCGCTACCCCTGGTGAAAAGGCCACAACAGCCCAAAAAAACGAAAATCACAGAAAAAGCAGCACAATCCCAAGCCATCCAGGCCCTCCATAATGTTTAAATTCAAGACACCCCACCGAAAGACTAGGCCCATGCTAGACTCAAATACCCCTGGTGAAAAGGCCACAAGTACAGCCCAAAAAAACGAAAATCACAGAAAAATCAGCACAATCCCAATCCATCCATGCCCTCCATGATGTTTAAGTTCAAGACAACCCACAGAAAGACTCAGTCCACCCACCACTGAGTACCCCTGGGCAAAAGGCCCCAAAACAGCCCAAAAATCGAAAATTCCAAAATTGTAGTTGCAGCAACTGTAATGCCCCAAAGAAACTTACTTGTGAAATTTCTAATCCAAAAGTGATCCAAAGAAAATCAAAAAGGCCTCAAATCCAAATATCCAGCAGCATCCACAAAAAGTAATCCTTCCAGGTGAAGAATCCGAATGAAAGTGACCAGCACATGAAGAAAGCACTGGGAGGAGCCTGCTGGACAGGAACAGGAAGTTGGAGACTGTGGGGCACTTCCTTCCTCCTCCCCCTCCCCAAAATGGACTCCTTGCAAAAAAAAGTGCGGGCAAATGTCAACCTGAGAAGTTATTTTGATAAAAATCAACATTTCCAGAAGGTTTATGCTGCTTGCTGGTGGATTTCTTGTGCAGAATTGCAAATTTTTTATTTTCACGAGTGCGAGATTGTTGCTGCCCGCCGCATCTACAAATTCGCAATTGCGAACTCCCGCGATACGTGATCACGGGGTACTCGCGTTGACAAACTCTTGCAGTGCAAGGTGGCAAGCCGCGATGACGTAATCGCGCTAGCCAAACTCCCGCGGGATCCCGTAGCAAGATCCAAAATGGTGCAGCACTCGCAAAATATCGAGAAAAACAACTCGGCAAACGCTGAATGACGGTAAGTGAACGCCGCGCACCACAAAATTGTATCACCAAGAAAAAAAAATCCGCTGCTTGCGAATTTGCGGATTTTTGGTAAATTTGCGAGCGTTCGCGGATTGCGAATTTACCAAAAATCCGCAAAATCCGCGAGCGGAACGGATTTTCTGCCCATGCTTAATATACAGCCCTTTTTTTAAATCTGGAAATACACCAAGAGCGGGCAGGCATGGGCACAATTCAGAGGAATGTGTCTGGAACCAATATATTCGGTAACTGGATGTTTGATGACGAATTAGGAATTTTCAGGGGCTCGAACCTCTGGCAGGGTACTGTCCCACCACTCCGGCTTGGAGAGATAAATCAGTATGAGATACGATTGAATTGGGGCCAAGGGGAGCAGTGGAATTGGGGGATCAATATTTCACTATTTTGTTGTTCTATTTGTTATTCAACAAAAAAAACAAATTGTACTGTTTGCGAAGATGGATGTCAATGCTTCTCATGAGCTTCATAAAATGTGTTAAAAAAGAAAAAGATGGTAAGTTTAAACGAGTGACGACATTTCTATAATGTTTGATTGTATGTTTTAGATGTACAACCAAGATAGGGAAGTGGCTCCACAATGAATCACACTCCATGCTGCTCGAGGCAAAGGAATTCACTTCCATGTGCAATGCTCAATGTCAACCTTTTTAGTTATATCAGTAGGAGGTGTACAGGTAACATCAGTAGGTGAATTATTATTATTTTTATTTTTTCGTCAATACGAAGTGTTACTACCAGCCAAAATAAAACATTTGCTGTAGGTGTCCATAGTATGATGGAGCAAGCACTAGAACAGTAAATTACCTCATTGGACTCATGGAGTCAATTTCCAGAAATGCAAAGTCCGTTACCCAGTGAATAGGCAGTATCATATTAAATTCCTCAGATGGGTAAGAAAACTCTGGCAGAAGAGTCTGTGGAATATAGGTAATTGGAATGTTTACTTTCTCTGGAACTGGAATTTTTATCATGAGAAAAGTGAATCTGCATTTTATCATTTGTATGCAGAAATCCCAATTTTATACTTTAGAAACTGATTTATGTTTAGCAGCTGAAGAAAATAAACCGTTTTTCTCTATTGTGTATATTTTTAGCCGAGGCTGTAAAACTCTCAATAAGTTTTCTTTATGTCTTGAAGATCATTTTGCCAACAGTCCCTTTCCCAAGTTCTGTTACATGTTCCTCAATTTCACACACCATTCCAGTGACAAAAGCATGAATTGCTTGGATTGCTCTTATTTTTACTTCTGTCAGAAGGGATGAATCTTGCCAAGAAGGTCAACAATGACACAGTGCTTAAGTTAAATGTGTAGAATGCGTTTATCGTCATTTTATTAGCATTTTGAAGGCTTTTAATTTAAGAATGTATCCATAAAATGAGCAAGAAAATATATATGTATTAAATTAAATGTCAGTGATTTCCAAAATATACTGGATTTCATAGTGGTGGAGGAAAGGCCTGGGTGTGGAGGGCTCTCAGCATACTTCTCTCAGGTTTAGTTATGCCACTGCAAGGGGGGAGGTTCTGAAGGCTAGGAGCCTTGAAGGCCCGTTAACCCATTGGTACTATTCAGGGCACAAGCAGTGCTGGTCCTTGTCCCCGGAAGCCACCCAAAGGTAGGCACTTCATAGGGTTAGACACTGTTCCCTTAAGAGGAGGTTGTCTCCAGGAGGCGAGGGTAGAGCATTCTCTATTGTCTCATAGTTGGGAGGTGATCCCGAAGAGGGATAATTGTCACTTCCGGTGTTAGCTCGGGACCACTCACCTGAATACCAGGCCGTCTGCAGGAACGATGACTAGTTTCTCTTCCAGGGGATACTCATTAATAGTCATAAGCACTGAATTATCTCCGCCCATGAGCGGGGACCCGGAACACATAAACAATATACATATATATGTGTAAATATAACCAAAAGTACAAAGTACCAAGTAATTATACACATATACATGTATAAAAACCAACATATGCAGCCTAACCTTAACACATAGGCTAATCAAACCAAACCTTACACGTTCTGAAGCATGAAAATATGCTGTATATAAATGCAATAAACAGGCATGAGCCTAAAATGCATTTCATAGTCATGAAAAAACCTTTTATTTTCATCAAAGAACCTGTAGTAAACAGATATTAGCCTAAAAGGGCTGCATATGAAAAAATGTCTGTGTACAGAAAATCAGACTGGCACCCTGCCTTTAAGGCCCCAGAGAATCTGCACACTTTGCCTTTAAGGCTTCCAGGAGAACTCTGTTCCCATCATGCCCCACAGGTGACAGTTAGGTCAGTTCTTTTTTCCGGCTTGTTCTGTGAGGAACCTGGAACTTGAGCTCTGCTCTTTTGAAGTATTTTCTGTCAGAAATTGGTTTTTCTTGCCTTTTCTTGACAAAATATATCTTTGGTGGTGGGTTGTTACCCTTTTCTGACTAAACTGTTGGTGTTTTTTAGTCAGAATGCCACCTTTATTTTACAAATGTCCTTCCTGTGGGAAGAAGATGTCGAAAACTGACCCACACTCTGTTTGTGTGGTGTGTCTTCCAGCTTCTCATAAGGTGGAAGAGTGTTATCACTGCCTTAATCTTTCAAATAGAACTTTAAAGGAAAGAGAGAAAATGAGATTGCTGGGCCTTCTGGAGAGAGAAAACCGTGGTGAGAAGAGTTTTAAAGGCCTATTATCATCTGCCAGGCCTTCTTCTCAGCCCAAACGTCGAAGATCAGCGTCTCCTGAAGGTAGAACTAAGAAGCATCGACTCCAGGGAGCGTCACCGTCAAAAAAGGTGGGATCGACGTCGAGAAGATCACCGTCGACGTCGAAGAGAGCTCCGTCGACGTCGAGGACATCGCCGGTGAGGCAGTCGCCGTCGAAATCCTTGTCGACGTCGAGGCAATTGGTGTCGATTGCAGTGAGGACGACGTCGGGAGTGCAACGCTCGACGTCGAAAGATCGTATGAGGTCGACGTCGAGGGACGAGAGATGCCCGACGTCGAAGGAAAAAGGTTCGCCGTCGAAGGAAAAAGGTTCGACGTCGAAGGATAAAGGGTCGACGTCGAAGGATAAAGGGTCGACGTCGAGGAAGAGTCATCGGTCGACGTCGAGAGGGAGACATACGTCGTCGAGGAAAAGATCGACGTCGAGAGAGATGACGTCGAAGGATTCGACGTCGAGACCTAAAAAGAGAAGGTCAAGGTCTCCATCGCGACGTAAGTCGACGTCGAAGCATGCTTCGGGCTCGAAGCATGGAGTGTCTAGGTCTCCCCCACCTGTGCATAGGTCGGAGTCGAGACTATCAAGACCAGCCTCTCGGACCTCAATTAGGTCTTTGTCGAGGTCAGAAATAAGTCCCGAACCTGGAGTGGAAGGTTCCCCGCATGATCGACAAGACAACGGATCTGCAGCGGGGCAAGGGATAGTGCACCAGGACTCTTCTGTGGTGGCTCATTCGGGCTCGTCCTCAGGGCAGGTGCCAGATGACAGACAGTTGGTGCCCAGACAGCGGACCCCGTCTGGTTCATTGGTCTCTGAACACAGTGCAGCGTCGAGAGCTTCGAAGTCCTCCGCAGAGCTGAATATTGTGCAGGTGTCACCTGAAGCTTCACCTGAGCATACAGAGCGGCCTATTAACTTGTCACCAAGGTGGTTGGAAAGTTTAAGGCACTGGAAGATGCGTCCGATAATGGGGGAGAGAAATCCAGTCCCTCGGACGGAACTGCATAGAAGATCACGCTCAAGATCCTTAGTGAGAGAGAAATCTCGTTCAAGGGAGCGTAGGAGGCAACGATCAGCAACTCCTCAAAGAAGGCGTAGAACTCCTACTCCATCTTCTACATCATCTTCGTCCTCGTCAAGATCTTCGTATAGGGACTATTCTCCGACTATATCTTCTACTCCTCCTTCCAGGGTGTCTCCAGTAGACGATCTAGGCACATTTAATGATGTGTTATGTCGTGGAGCGAGTAAATTCAGCATCAAAATGGCAGTTCCCCAGATAGCAACCTCAGTCATCTTTGAAACCTTACATCACAAGACGACTGGCAGGCCTCTCCTACCGTTAGTGCCCGGATTGATTGAACCAGCAATGAGGACATTTCTAACTCCGGCCACGGTGGGCTCAGGTCCTTCTAGGATTGCGAAAAAATACAAGGCTCCAGAGGAAGACCCAATGTTTTTGCGGTCGGACCCACCACCAGACTCCCTGATTGTAGCGGCAGTCAGAAAGGCGCATTCGGCAGCATCTACCTCTTCTGCTCCACCTGAAAAGGACAGTAAGAGCATGGATTCCCTGGGGCGAAGAATGTGCAATACCTCAGGATCGGTCATGCGAGTGGCCAGTGCGTCTGCTCTATTGGGCCGCTATGACCGTCTGCTCTGGGACTCAGTGGCTCGTTTTGCAGATAAACTCCCTAAAGAGGATCAGAAGGACTTCCTAGAAATAGTGGAGGAAGGTGGTTTGGTGGCTAACCAGAGCATTAGCGCGGCGGCTGATGCTGCGGACTTGTCGGCTCATGGCTATGCACACGGTGTTTGCGCAAGACGTACAGCCTGGCTTCGCCTTACGGGACTGAAACCGGAGGCACAGAGAAAAATGGTCAATTTACCTTTTAATGGATCAACTCTGTTTGGATCCCATGCAGATGACGAGATGTCTAAGATGAAGGTGGAATTGGACACCCTTAAGGCCGTAGGCCTTGAGAAGAAAAAAGAATTTAAACGTCGGGGTACTTTTCGTCCCTATGACAAGAGATCTTTTCAGCAAAGGAGTCAACAAACGAATTGGTCTTCGCAAAATCAAGGCCAGAATCAACAAAGATCGCAATTCCAGCAGAGGCGGCCTGGACGAGGCAGAGGCAATGGAAATAGGCAGCAGTCATCAGCTGCCAAGCAGCCTCAGACAATGAACGGATGCTTCCTCTACAACCGTGTCCCACTCCGGTTGGAGGAAGTATTGTGCGTTATCTGGACGAGTGGAAACAGATCACGAAGGACAGATGGGTGTTGGATGTCGTTCAGAACGGGTACCTTTTGAGGTTCAAGAAGGCACCCACTGGCATGCGCCCTCTAAAGATGGTGCAGTGGAATATAAAGCGCTTGCAACAGGAGGCGAACGTTCTCCTGAAGAAGAAGGCCATAGAACCAGTCCCTTTCCAGCAGAGAGGTCAAGGCCTGTACTCTCGATTTTTTCTTGTGCAGAAAAAAGGTCCAGTCACAGAGTTCAGACCCATTCTGGATTTAAGGCGACTGAACAAGTTCATTCGGAAGGAGAGATTCCGAATGCTGGCTCTTCACCAGATCTTCCCTCAATTACACCAAGGGGATTGGATGTGCTCCATCGATCTAAAGGACGCGTATTTTCATATTCAGGTATCCAGAAAACATCGCAAATTTCTCAGGTTTCAAGTGGCGGCTCGTCATTATCAGTACGCAGTGCTCCCTTTTGGCCTGAGATCAGCCCCCAGAACATTTTCAAAATGTATGGCTGTAGTGGCGGCTTGTCTTCGGAAGAGGCGGATATTCATATATCCGTACTTAGACGACTGGCTTCTGAAGAGTTCATCCCCATCGCTTCTAGAAGAACATCTTTCGATTTGTCTTCAGCTCATGTACAAATTGGGTCTGCAAGTCAACTACAAGAAGTCGATAATGAATCCCACCCAGAAAATCCACTACCTGGGTGCTCAGCTGGATACAGAAGTAGAAAACGTGTGTCCTTCGGAGGAGAGGTGGTCATCCATCAGAGCGAAGTGTCTGCTTCTACTTCAAACTGCACGTCCGACAGTTCGGCAAGTGTCCTCTCTCCTGGGCTCAATGGCATCGTGCATTTTCATCGTGCCAAACGCACGTTTGCAGATGCGTCCTCTACAACAGTGTCTGGAAGATCAATGGCAACAGAGGACGGGATGCTGGGAGGACCGGATTTGTCTCCAACAGTCTGCAAAAGATTCCATCCGGTGGTGGATGAAGAAGGTACACGTGATGAAGGGAGTCCCTTTTCATCAGGACCCACCAAAGCAGACTCTGATAACAGATGCTTCTCTCCAAGGCTGGGGAGCGCATATGGGCCCTCTGCAGGTACAAGGGCAATGGTCAGACTTCGAGAAAGGATATCACATCAATCTTCTCGAGCTCAGAGCGGTCCATCTTGCTCTCAAGTCCCTGGCGCCATCGCTACAGACTCGGTCCCTCCTGGTACAAACGGACAATACAACTACAATGTATTACTTAAACAAACAGGGGGGTACCAGATCCAGGACTCTTTCCATAGAAGCCCAGACCATCTGGCATTGGTTACTGGCGCGAGACCTGTCCATAACAGCAATTCACCTGCCGGGGAGTCTCAACACACAGGCGGACGACCTCAGCAGAGACTTCGTCGAAGCGCACGACTGGGTTCTCAACGAAGACGTCGCGCACAGCATTTTCCAGGATTGGGGAACACCAGACATAGATCTGTTCGCAGACGCGGCAAACGCAAAATGCCCCGTCTTCGCGTCCAGGTTCTACCAGAAAGGGTCCCAAGGGAATGCCCTTTTGATAGATTGGTATCAAAATTTGCTGTACGCCTTCCCACCGACACCGTTGATACCAGCAGTGATCAATCGGCTGTACAAGACTCACTCCAGAATGATACTGATTTGCCCAGAGTGGCCACGCCAGTGGTGGTTCCCAGATCTCCTCCAGTTGTCAATCACACCGCACAGGAGATTGCCGTGTCGCCCGGATCTTCTGTCCAAGCAGAAGGGGCAAGTGTTTCATCCCAATCTGCCCTCCCTGCGCTTGGCAGCATGGCTCCTGAAGTCATCCAGTACGGGCACTTACAGCTGAATCCGGAGTGTATGAACATCCTTAAGGAAGCGAAGCGACCTTCTACGAGACAATCCTACGGATTTAAGTGGAAACGCTTTTACCTTTGGTGTCAGAGTAAGGGTCTGGACCCTATTCATGGTCAAGAAAAGGTGGTCTTGCCTTATCTTCTTTACCTTGCTGAATCTGGTTTGCAGTTTAATTCCATCAAAGTCCATCTTGCTGCAATAACTGCTTATAGAAAATCGCCAACACAGATATCTTTCTTTCGAATGCCTGTGGTGAAGGATTTTCTAGAGGGATTAAGAAAGGTTTATCCTCCAGTCAGGTCTCCGTCTCCACCTTGGGAGCTTAATGTGGTATTGACTAAATTAATGGGTCCCCCATTTGAGCCGATACATAAAGCTTCTTTGCAACACCTGACGTGGAAAGTAGCGTTCCTGGTGGCCATCACTTCTGCTCGTAGAGTGAGCGAAATCCAGGCTTTGTGTTGCAATGAACCATACACAGTTTTTCATGGAAACAGAGTGGTGCTCAGGACTCATCCTGCTTTCCTACCTAAGGTGGTGTCGGATTTTCATATTAACCAATCCATAACGTTGCCTACTTTCTTTCCGAACCCTTCAAGTCAGGCAGAACGGACCTTACATTCATTAGATCTAAAAAGGGTTTTGAAATTTTACTTAGATAAGACTAAGTCTTCGAGACAGACGGACCGTCTGTTTGTGAACTATGGTCCTACAAATACTGGGTTGGCAGCATCCAAGAGATCCATTTCTAGGTGGATAGTGTCATGCATCTTACTGGCTTATCAGCTAGCCCACAAGTCTTTACCAGGTAGACCTAGAGCTCATTCTACGAGGGGAAAAGCTTCTACCACAGCTCTCCTTAGAAATGTGGCTATGTCAGAGATATGTAAAGCAGCTACTTGGCGTTCAGTGCATACGTTTACACGCCATTACTGTTTAGATTCTGATGCTCAGACTGATGCACAAGTGGGACAAGCATCACTCAGAAATTTGTTTGCTAATACTAGTTAAACAATGTGATTTTAAAGTATGACTATGCTTTTCTCTGTTCGCCCGCTTCTGTGGGTATGAGCTTGCTACTCTATTCAGTGCTTATGACTATTAATGAGTATCCCCTGGAAGAGAAGGATTAGTTACTTACCTGTAATCCTAGTTCTCTTCCAGGGGTATACTCATTAAAGTCATAAGCACCCTCCCGCCTCCCCGGGCGAGCAGTAGCATTAAGGTTTAAAGTTTTCAATATGTTTAAGTGCAGATTCCTGCTAAAGTTTACTGTACCGTACAAAAGAACTGACCTAACTGTCACCTGTGGGGCATGATGGGAACAGAGTTCTCCTGGAAGCCTTAAAGGCAAAGTGTGCAGATTCTCTGGGGCCTTAAAGGCAGGGTGCCAGTCTGATTTTCTGTACACAGACATTTTTTCATATGCAGCCCTTTTAGGCTAATATCTGTTTACTACAGGTTCTTTGATGAAAATAAAAGGTTTTTTCATGACTATGAAATGCATTTTAGGCTCATGCCTGTTTATTGCATTTATATACAGCATATTTTCATGCTTCAGAACGTGTAAGGTTTGGTTTGATTAGCCTATGTGTTAAGGTTAGGCTGCATATGTTGGTTTTTATACATGTATATGTGTATAATTACTTGGTACTTTGTACTTTTGGTTATATTTACACATATATATGTATATTGTTTATGTGTTCCGGGTCCCCGCTCATGGGCGGAGATAATTCAGTGCTTATGACTTTAATGAGTATACCCCTGGAAGAGAACTAGGATTACAGGTAAGTAACTAATCCTTCCTGACCTTCCAGATTACCTCTCAAAGCTGCTGAGGAGAACAGGAGTCCTTGGCAGGTGTTCCGAGAGGGAAGGGGAAGTGGATGAGAAGAGACAAAAAAAGACACAGCTGCTTTTTATCACCTGGACCAGCCGGGTTTCTATTTTGGATAGCAGTTGTCTGTATCTAAATGGCAAAATAGAAGATGTATTAATACACTGGACATGGAGTATGTACATGCACAACTGTTTGCTGGGTTCTTAAACTAATCACAACTTTGTTTAGTCACCTTGAGCTAAATTCTGTTCTTCCGACTAGGAGGTGAGTATTTCAGGAACACATAGGCGTGTCTCACTATTGACAGTTATAAATAGTGGGGAGATAACGTCTCTCACCACTTCATGCGTAACACAATCATGGATTAAGCTTACTTAGGGATCACAAGAGACAAGAAAACATATATTAAGATAAGACCCTGCATTATGCACTCGTCTATTGTATATCCGGTTCTCTTCTTACCTAATATAAATACTGTGTACCAATAGGGTTAACTTCTGGAGTACAAATGCAACAATTGTTCTTGCATACCAATGTCACTAACAAATGTGTCCAGCTTAATCATCTATTGGTAATTACATCGCTCTGTACATGCGTGTATTGTTTTTAAATAGTAGGCCATACGGATATTTCAGAAAGACTGTCACTTAGCTGATCCGCTTCTTCATGAATGAGTTAAGTCACTGGTTAGATAGAGGTCGCGTTGCGCGTGTCGTAAAGAGAAGACCATTGGAGCCGACTCGCAGGAATCCTCTCTTCACCTCGATGAAAACAGCCCTCGTCCGTCGCAAATGAAAGAGGCTCAGCACGCTCTTCGCGGGAAACAAAGCCAAGCGCTGAATAACAGAGGCGCAGGCTTTTATATGCTCCAGGATCGGCCGTTAAGGAAAAGTCTACCGGGAATGCCAAAACATGTGCTATAGCCATGTGAGGAGCAATTACATAATTATTCCCACAACTATACTGCTGCACTTGTTGTAAGTCAAGAAAGGGTGTGTTCGAGGCTTATGAGCTGCAGATTACACACTATGCATAGATGGCCCCCTAGTGTTGGGCCCAGATGTTTGCAGTTTGTTTTGTTGTAGAAAAGTCTTTGGAAGTCACAGGATAGGTGACTCCTCCTTTGGATGATACTGCGCATGGGCATCGGCTCCATCCCCAGATTGTTTTTTTCCGCCACCGGGCTTGGATGTGTTTCCTGCGCTCCGTGTTGGAACCAAGTTCTGTTGGCACGCAATCCTCACCAGCTTCAAGAATTCAGTTTAGAACGCGATTCCAGTCGACGATACTCTATCAACATCCAGGACTTCGATTCCGGTCGCTGTCGAACTAGGCCTCGACTCCAGCTCATGGAAAGGACGCCATTTAAAAGGTGTCCTCAATGTGGGTCAAAGTTTCCTCACACCGACCTTCATTAGGTGTGTAACCTTTGCCTCTCCCCGGAGCACGAGGCCAGAGACTGTTCTGCTTGTGCCTCCTTCCGCTCCAAGAAGATGATCCGGGACCAAAGAGCTCGGAGAACAATGGCTCACAGATCTTCAGCTCCGATTCCAGACGACATCTTCGAGGAAGGCATCGACGTCTCAGAACAACATGGCGTCGTCAGCAACTCCGAGGCAGAAGATTCCGATGTCGAGGACATCACTCCAGCGCAGCGGGTCGTAAGTAAGACAGTCGACCCGACCCTTCCTCGACACACCCCAAAAAGGCTTTGGTTACACCCTCGTCCCCAGGCTTGGGTGCACACAGAGACACTGCTTCTACTGCACCCCCTTCGGGCCCGGCTAAGATAATAACAAAGCCTTAAGGCGACTCTGGCTCGAGTGGACCTCCAAACGGTGCCGACGCACAACTACCGGCACCGAAAAAGACACCATCGGTTGCCATGCCCACATCGAAACCATCGGTACCGTAACAAGCAGTTCCTACCTCTGCACCGAAACCAAGGCCGGAGCCAGGCAAAGCTTTGGATCCGAAGAAACAACCCGATCCGAAACCTTCATCGGCACCAAAAAAATCATCGGAGCCGAAAAAGATCCCAGCTTCTCCTGTAAAGGACATTCCCCAAAAACCAAAAGAAGCAACTTCGGTGCCAAAACCTTCCTCCACACCAAAAGATCCCAGTTCTGCAGAGGACTTATTTCACCCGGACCCTGCACAAAAGACTTTGGTGAAAGATCCAACTACTAGTCGACTAACTTTAAGTTCAAAGAAACGACCACTAGAAACACCAGCACTGCTCTGAGAGAAGAACAGCCCAAGACTGACTCTGGTGAGGGCTCTTCTGACCTGGAGGTGCTGTCTGCACTGTCATGGAGACAGAGGACAGAAGATCTGCACCAGGAACTCTACATGGCACAGAGTGTGTCACCTTTGAGTGGGGCTGTGATTCCCCACCTAAAAATCCTAGACTGCCACGTATTAGTTCAGTCTTTGGTTACAGACCCTGTACTGAAAGGCCAGTATGCAGGTGTGAGCTCTGGGATGGTAGTGGGGAGAATGGAGAGAAGGAATTTGTCTTCTGGCTGTATTCCTACCCCTTCTGAGGAACCTAAGAGGCCAGAACTATTCTTGTGTATTCTCTATCTGGTTGCTGAAATCCCTACTCTTCTTTTGATCAGATATTTGTCTTTGAGTTTATTGGGGGTCCCTGGCTTCTTCAAACAGGACTTTAGTCTTAGATGCGAGATAACACTCAGATTGCCATAGTAGTCCCCCACACACACCCATCCTTCAGAGTCTACGTTTAGTGTGGTCGAAGGCTCGTGCCAGGCATAAACGTGGCATCTCCAGGCACCCACTTCAGAACACTCCAGGACCTGTGGAAGATTTGCAGAAGACCGACGTTGCTATCGGAGACATGAGAATAGACCAGAAGACTAGACCTGCTCTTCCTCTTGTACCCAGGACAAAGAAGAGGACTCCAAGCATCATAAGGCTGCCTTCCTTTTAAAGCTACAAGGACACAACAAGCTACAAAAGGCTATTTCTAGGAACTTCCCAGATGAGCAGTGGCAACTAGAACTGGACTGAACCCTGCTGTTTGGACTCTGCATGACACTTCGTGAGTCTCGAAGTGCCTCTGTTGTAGACGAATCTAGGGCTCTAGTGTAATTTTCCCGATTCATGCCCTTATATAGGTACTCATCATATCCTTACATAGGAATCAGAATCATAACCATGTTTAGACACAGCCAATGTAGTCCAAATATGGCATGGCTACTTCCACAGATTCCTAGAAATCACGACGATTCTTGGAGAGACCAAACCTCAAGCAGTCCGGGACTTTCCCTGCTTCTGTATTGATTTGTCCTAGAACTCCTGGAGTCCTAAAAGAACTGCGAGTTCTTAGTGGCGTATTATGTCCAACCTTACGTCAAACTCTGCACCTTCCAGGTATAAATATACCAGCATCTGCCCTAGCAAAACACACAGTGGTTTGGAGCAGATCGACTGACTACTTGCCTGACGCCCTGCTGTAACGAGTGCCGAAGGAAGCCAACCCTCCAGCTGACGCACTGAGAGAGACACTGTCTTTTCTCTTGCCGAGGAATCCAGCTCCGGTGTTTCCCTGCTACCCTTGCGGGTTACTGGGAGATCGAGTCCTGAGAGAGAGAGATACAAGATCTCCTACATTCTATAAACAAGGTACAGAGCTGATTAGATCCTTAGAGAATTCTTGGATAGATTATTGGCAGAAACTATTTAACTCAAACTACATCTCACTTACTCCTTTCCATGTACTAGGCTTAGGTTAGGTACACAGGGTTAGGCGTATCTTAGAAGCACCAGTTGAGTACGTTTAGTCATCTTTTATCATTGTATGTATTTTATCCATTTTAAGTATCTTATGGCTTAGAAACCATATAAATGCTTTTACAGTATTATTTCATAATACTCTTTTTACTGTACGCACTTTACTTTATGACAAGTATTGCAATTGTAGCAATTCACTTCTCTTGCATGAGAAAGAAGACGGCTCAATAAATAACCTTTTTATTGAAAACGCCCGTCTCTCTATTTCTCTGCACTTCTGGTGAAACTAAGCATGCACGATTGACTGAGTGAAATAGCCATCTATTGTTTCCGCGACTCTGGAGATACATTCCTTATTCTTGGGGAACAAAGTTGTCATGTTATATGGTTGTCAGAAACAAATCCCTTCTTGTGTATTCAAGAGTTTCTAGTGACCTCTGAGCTAGCTGGCATTCACAAATTAAGTCTAACATATTCACAGCATATGAGGATGTTGATATCATCATCTGGGGTTTTCGAAGGGTATACCAAGATGAGTAAAAGCAAAAACCTTGTCGGCAGCCACAAGGGCTATACTAACTAACATGAACTGAGATAAAGAAGCAACTGACCTCTTTAAGAACCCAAGTTCAGGTAACTCAGTGAGTACAGCCTTGGGGAATACCAAGAGTAACAAAAAAGAAGGTTTAAAAGACACATTTGTTCGATTAGAAAATCTGAAGAGAGCAGAACTATCTAAATGGCGTGACGCAGCTACATTAAAGCAATACCTTACCCTTAATAAAATACCAAGTGGTTTGAGATCACAAATAATACCGACGTATGATTACTTAGAACCTGATTTGCTTGTACAATGGGAAAAGGAACTGACTAATAGCTCTAGAAGTTTAATAAACATTTTGATTGAGAATGCAGACAGAAAGATCATGAGAAAACTGCAGGAGTTACAGATTTTGGAAGATGAAATGAAATCTCTAAATCTTCCGGAACCTACTGAGAAAAACTATGCCATCCTAGAGGAGGTGCTGATTAAGCCACAAGATGAGATCAAGCATAGAAAGGCTAGGAAACTGAAACTCGATTAAATAGATTATAAAAATGGCCGCATCTTCACATTTGCGAAGCGTTTTGATCACTCCGGGGAAAAAGGAAGACTCTACTGTAGCGAGTGAGGTTAGTACCTCATCCAGCAATATTTTGAGTAGTGAAAGTGAGGATCCAGGGGAGGGCCCCGCTAATCGAGCAACTGAGAACAGATTTTTAAAGGAAGTACATCAGATAAGGATTGGCAATCGAGAGACGGGTACAAGACACCGAGATATAGAGGCACAAATACAAGGAGAGGAGCATGGGGAAAGGGAGCACTCAAACGAAAGAAGGGGAATGAGGACATGCTCATGGAAGAAACAGTAGACCGTGGACCCACGCAGATCTCTATACAAATTGATGTAATTTATTTGTCTGATTTTGTATTAACAACGGAAATGATTTTAGTGTTGAAAAGAGGCTTAGGATTTTGTCCAGTGACTGACAGTGATTAGTATTCAACTAAAGTTGATCTGTATAAATGTGTGAGGCTTTTGAAATTAAAAAAAGTACTTTTCTGCAAATCCCCCTAAATAATCTCACTGTATTATTACACCTGTGATGAGTAACTTAACAATACAAGATGTTTATGATACAAAACACTATTATCATTGACTGAGAATGAAAATGACCCGATGACTATGCTCAAGCTCTTAGAGGATCTAGAATGGAGTACAGATTTGAGTAAGGAGGGTGGTCTGAAAAGTAAATCTAAATGGACTCCCCAGTTGACATCAGCGAACAACATTGACGTTTTCTATAAAGGCATGAACCCTGATATAGATAAGATCACTACAAGTAAAAAGAACAGATGGGTATATCCGGGTGTGACAATGTAACCATTACAGAGAGACAGGCACTGAAGAAGTTAAGGGACAATGCTAACCTGATAATACGGGTAACAGATAAGGTGAGGGAACATCGTGTTGATGAATAAAACTGACTATAATGACATGGTTCTATCTCAATTGAATGATCCATTGTATTATGAAAGACTAGACAGATATCCAATTCAAGGATTGCCGGTAAAGATCAACAAGGATTTAAAAAAGTGGTATAACAGCGGACTGATTAACTATGACGAATACCTAGGGAATCCAGGAAGCTAGGGGAAAAACAACATGAAAACATGCACATTATGATTTTCCCGGACTATAGTAGGGATGTACAGAAACAGAGACGTACTTTTGACTCCGTAAAAGCCAAATTACGGGAGCGCAAGATGCAATATATGTTGCTCTTACCCGCAAAATTGAAAGTTATGTTCTTGGGTAAATCCCACTTCTTTCAGACGCCGGAGGAGGCCTGGCAATGGTTGGACGAGCGCCCCACCCTGGGAAGACTGGAAACACAGACAAGCAGCACGGCCCCTCAGTGGGAGCTGGCAATCAGCCTTTGGACTCACTAAGATCACTACAACCCTGGCAGGTTCGAAAGGGTCGCACCCTAGAGGCCACCCCGTATGCCCCGAAGGACACGGTTAGGCGTAGATGACGTAGCGGCGGATCACTTGACTCTCAGGGGCGCCCAAGCGCTCCGTCCCCTCGGACGACCTCAGCCAGACACCGAACATGAAAATGAAGACGGAAACTCTTCCTCCAGGGATGAGGCGCTGGCGGATCACTCCATGCACCCATTAGCGGTGCATCCATTGGCGATGGAACAAGAAACATTGACAGAGGCAGGGGCATCCCAGAGTGACCCCCCGGATTCCATCTCGTGAACATGGGATTCTGATGCTTGGCTGTGGACTGGACTAATATACCGGAGCATGCACGCTGGACACGCATTCCCTCTTCTTTTCTTTCTTTTCTTCTTTTCTCTCTTTTCTTCTTTCTTCTCTTTTTCTCTATTCTTCTCTCTTTTTTTCTGTGTCGACATCTGTGGAGGACCAGCGATAACCTAGTGACTGCGTTTTTCGTGTACCTTCTGGATTCTCTTTCCTCATTTCTAGCTTTACCGTTTTTTGTCTTTGTTCTGAGGTTTTTGGGACTGCTGCAGGAGTTGGAACTTGTGGCGTGAGTTGGGTAAGGGAGGGCGACAGACCTCCACCTGCCCTAAAGTCTACTCCCCAGCACCTTGCCGGGGATGAGTCATGGGGGAGGTGGAGGTGGGGTTGGAGGGTTAAGTGAGGGGGTTGCACTACTTCTATGGTTGGGGAGGTTTTCATGTTTAGCTGGCATATTGGTCACAAGGACACTCAAGTATACAAGCTCACCGTCTACCCCCCTCCAGGGATACACTCTAACTACACCACTCAATGGCTTCCCTGACTGACCATAGACCCCCTCAAGGGCGGACAGGTAAATGGCCCCTACAAGATTCTCACATGGAATGTGAATGGCTTAGGGGATAAAGTTAAAAGAGGGTTGGTGATGGCACACATTAAACGGATGCGCCCCGATATCGTCCTGCTGCAGTAGACCCACCTCAAGGGAACGTAATGTGGGTTTTTTGCAAGAGGAGCGTACAAAGTACTGGCACATGCAGGATACACAACGGGCTCGCAGGGGGTTGCTATCTT
Source organism: Lissotriton vulgaris (assembly GCF_964263255.1). NCBI lineage: Eukaryota > Metazoa > Chordata > Amphibia > Caudata > Salamandridae > Lissotriton > Lissotriton vulgaris. The sequence goes on from NC_141696.1 coordinate 1,498,559,965, forward strand.
GATTAAAAAATCCCCCCCCCCTCCCTTTACGGCAACTCTGACTCCGACGGACCCCCAGGGAACTTATGTGGGAATATCGGGGACGACGGAGGGTCACAATAGCCTCAATCTATGCCCCTCCGCAACTCCAGGCCAGGACCTTCTCCAGATTGGCTGATATCCTGTTAGACACACCAAACACATTACACATCATAGGAGCGGACTTCAATGACTTCATGTCCGTCCCCATGGACCGATCAAGGAACCGACTTGACAGCCCCCGACTACGCATTTGGCCAGGGTTATGACTACATTGGGACTGACAGATGTGTGGCGGCGGCTTCACCTGGTTACCAGAAGCTACTCCTACTACTCGGGAGCACATAAGGTACACTTGAGACTGGACTATGTCTTTCTGCCCCGACACGCACTAGGGCTGGCGACGAGGCAGAGTACCTGGTACTTTGCAGAAAATGTGGGATCGGTGCAGTCGGGCGTTGTAGTATGGGAGGCCTCCAAGACAGTGCTCCGAGACAAGGCCCAAAATCGAATATCGTGGGGATAGTGGAAAGCACAGGAGGAACTTAATTTCCTGGAAACCCAAATACTAGACCTGGAGCGGCAACATCTGTCGGAAGGGGACCCACAGGTGCTCCGGCGCCTGACCGATACACAACAGAGCTATAGAGCCCTAGCAATGGACGAAGCCAAAGCGCAGGCCCAAGCGACCCTACATAGACTATACGACTTTGGGGACAAGTCTGGGAAGCTATTAGCGTGGCTAAGCCGTAGGGAAAGGAATGCCCGGTGGAAAGGAAACGTAGTACATAGTCTGTGTCTGCTACAGAGGGGGGATGCCCAGATTGTCCAGACGTTTGCCTCCTCCTTTAAGGAATTCTACAAAGCCAGAGATTTAAGTGAATTGGAAGAGATAATGGCTTACTTAGTTACTATTCGATCCTCGATCCTGACGGACGAGGACAAGGAGACCCTTGAAGCCGACATATCGGCCACTGAAATTAGAGAGGCAGACTCCGCCCTGGGAAGTCCCCGGGCCCAAACGGACTCCCACTTGAATTTTTTGAAAAGAGGGGCAGACTTATTGACCGTCCACCTGCTAGTGCGGTTTAAGGACGCGGCCCAAGAGGGCATCCTACCACTAGCTACGATCATACCTATATATAAACAGGGCAGGCCCCCCCCCCCCCCGAGGACTACGTGTCCTATCGACCAATCTCCCTCCTGAACGTGGAGGCTAAGTTATTAGCGACAATCTTAGCCCTGCACCAAGTAATCTCAGGCCTGGTATACCAGGACTTTACAGGATTCCTGCCAGACAGGGCTACTAGACAAAATTTAAGACAGACCCACAACTGGCTCATGGAGGTGCAGGGACGGGAAGATCCACACATGTTTCTCTCCCTCAACGCTGAAAAAGCGTTCGCCGTGCATTGGCCCTTCCTGGAGGCAGCCTTGGTCAAATTTGGCATCAGCCCTAACTTTAAGAAATTGATGAGACTCCTGACTCCTCTATGCAGACCCCAGAGCTGGGGTTAAGGTGAATGGGATCCTATCTGACGACTTTCCTATTAGGAGGGGACCCGGCAGGGCTGCCCTCTATCCCCATTATTATTCGCCCTCACTATCCAATAAGTGGCCTGTGAGGTCCGGCAGGTAGAGGAGATACGGGGATTTCAAATATCGCGGACCGACACGCAGAAAGAAAAAATCTTGCGGATGATATTCTCCTGTATGTTGCTCAACCAGCCACTACAGTCCCCACACTGTTCAGGCTCCTGGGCAGGTATGACTCCTTTTCGGGGTACATGATAAACCAGCATAAATCGATCCTGTATAGCCCACGGCAGGAAGAAATGTGGTCCTCTCTCCCTGGGGCCCTCCAGGTCACACACACGGGGTTTACGTACTTGAGGATCTACCGGACTACAGACAGAAACCTCTCCTATCAGAGAAACATCCAGCGTGTGGTTACGAATTTCACAGACGATGCCCTTCGATGGAAGGCACTTCCCCTCACGATGTTAGGCCGAGCCCCAATGTACTAAATGATTACACTGCCTCGTTTTCTGTTTTCCCTACAAAATGAATACTTCCCCCTCCCAGGCAGACGTTTAAGGTGATAAATGCTGAATTGCGCTCTCTGCTATGGCTTGAAAAGCAACCGAGAAGCCATTATAATGCTTCAGAGAAACCATTATAATGGAGGGATCTCTTTACCAGACATTGAGGCATATTACTGGGCTGAGCACCTGTCGTCGATAAATGAATGGCTCCATGCATCGGCTGATCACCCCACATACAGATTGGAAAGGGACACCATGGCGCGCCGCACCAGTTTGCACTATTTGTTTGGGGGCACTGGGCGGAGACGATTACTCCCGGCCACACAGATAACTATAGATGTCTGGGATAGGGTGACAAAGACGATGGGGTGGACACATAAACCTACAAAGCAGACGCTGATAGGGACGGCTGACAGAGCTCCACAATTTCAGGGGCTTTGGAGGTTGGGATGATATCAGAATCTCAACATTGGGGGACCTGGTGGCGAAGGGGATTTTAAACCTTCTGTGACCCTGGCGGCAGAGTATGGGCTACGCCCCACTCAGTTTCTTAAATATGCGCAACTGCGTCATGCATGGAGGGCTGAGGTGGCACTTTCCTTCCCCTTGCCAGAATATGCCACGTTGGAGGGTCGTCTACTGCAAGAACAGGTATCCAATAAGATAGTATCTTTGACGTACAAGACCCTGAATAACAACATGCCAGATAGACTGGGGAAACTGAGAGAAACTTGGGAACAGAACGTGGGTGAGATAGACACAATAGATTGGGAAGCTGCCCTGATGCATCATAGAGAAGTCACGATTAAATCCCGCCTCCGAGTCATTCAATATAAGATACTACATAGGGTATACTATGATATAGTTAGGCTACACCGCATGGGTCGAGCCAGTGACTCCTGTTGTCTCCGATGTGGACACCCGCAGGGGGACTTCTATCATAATATTTGGGACTACCCCATTAGCCATACCTATTAGACACAAATACTTGGAGATATGAGCAAGGTGCTAGAGGCAACACTTCCTGTGGAACCGAAATTTGTATTACTGGGGCTAACTTATGATGCAGACCTGAGTCACCCACACCTGAACTTTGCAATGTTAGCCCTGGTGGTGGCGAAACGGGACATGGCATGGGGAGCGTCATTACCACCCCCCCTTAGGTGAATGGAGAAGGGGAATAGATATGTATATGGCAGCGGAAATGGTCACCTACAAAGTGAGAGGCTGTCCCTGGAAATTTCGCAGAGTATGGGGAAAATGGAGAAGGCACCATGGTCTTGATGGGGGGTCTGGGACCAGATTGATATACTGGGAGCTCTGCTGGGCAAGGCTGAACTCCAAGCTGATGGGTGGCAAGCCATTGGTCCTAGACCCAAGGGGAGCCAGTGGGAAAATGAGAGTATCGCAGAATAATGTCTTTTAGGATGAAACTGGATCTTCTTGAACTGATGGCCATGATGCTGTCACCATTGGTGGTGGTTGGGGGGGCTAGTGGGTGCGTTGATGATTACTTGTGACATGCCAGCTGTGTTAGTATTGGTTAAAAATGCTAATAAAAATACATTTATTTTTAAATGAAAAAAAAAAACTATGACGAATACCTCTATCTGTTGGTTGATCACCCTTGGTTCCCCTGCTTGTATACCTTACCTAAGATCCACAAGAACCCTATAAGACCACCAGGTAGACCGATTGTATCGGGTATAGGGGGTTCCACAGAGAAGTTGTCACAATTCATAAATACATTATTGAGACCATATGTAGCAAATTTACCATCTCATATGCAGGATACCAAACACATTTTGAATTTGATGAATGACGTTATCTGAGAACCTGGGATGATACTTGTGACCTTGGATGTGATATCCCTGTACACAAACATACATCATCTCCTGGGAATCATGGCTCTTTGGTCATTTCGAAACAAGCGACCAGTAGAATATTTTAAACATACTGAGATGATACTTGACATGACGAAATTGGTATTGGAAAACAACGTTTTCCTCTTTCATAATAAATGGTACAGGCAGATACTTGGGTCTGCTATGGGTTCCAGGTTCGCTCTGTCTTTTGCCAATCTATTCATGGCTTGTATCGAGGCGGAGCGAATTTGGGGCCCAAGAGGTAGACGTTGGATTGATCACATTTATTTTTGGGGAAGATACATCAATGATTGCCTACTACTATGGACAGGTACTATTGATGACCTGGAGAAGTTCTTTATGTATCTAAATGACAATGACTACAACCTGAAATTTACTACCCACTATGATATGCAATGCATTGTCTTTGTAGATGATGAATTATACTTCTCCAGTATTAGGGGTGTCTTTCATAGATTCACATGCTTGAATATTCCCCGTCGTCGAAGTGGGAGTCCCACGGTAAATAAAATAGCAATAATGCTAATAATATATATATATAAATAAATATATAAAATATATAAAGTATTATATAGGTAGCAAAACTGAAAATGTGCACTGAAAACCTTTACAAAGGTTACTACATAGGAATGCATTAGAGAGAGAAATTTCTTTTGTAATATATCAGTGTCATTATGTTAGTCCAAACTGCAGCCAATCAGGCTCAAGCACCCTCTAGAACCTTCTCCTCAGAAGCTCAAGCCCTCAGATTTTCTACCGCACGTCGTGTGAAGGGAGTCTCCCTGAGCTCTGCTCAGTTCTTTCAACTTATCTACTCTTCTCAGTTTTTTCAAAGATGTCAAGTAAGAAGTCTTTATTTAGACCTTGTTCCTCCTGTGGGAAATTACGTTTATTTGAGAAAGACCCACATGACAAGTGCATTTATTGCCTGTATCCTGATCACAAAGTGGTTGATTGTAGGTTATGTAGAACTTTCAATCCTAAAACCCTTAAGGACAGGGAGGGTCGCCTCCTATTATGGCTTAAGCGCCTTCAAGATAAGGACGCTGTTATTTCTGACGCAGAGAGCCTTCAGTCAGCAACTTCTTCTGTGGCTTCTAAGCGTGGCAGTGTTCAGGAGTTACCATCTCCTTTCCTGAAGAAAAGAAAGCTGGCTTTGGCTGTGGCTTCAGTTCCACCTACTGCTTCTGTGCCTGTTGTTACTACGCCCACGAGATCTGACTCTCAGGCGTCGTTTCCAGCTTCTATTAAAGTGGTTACACTTCTCACAGCGCGGTCGTCGACGGGCTCGTCGACGACCATTCCGACGACGAGATTGGCTGCTGTAGCCTCGTCTACGACTACAGTCACGACGACATCAGCGTCGTCATCGTCGACGAGAATTTCGACGACGGCTCTCTCGTCGACGAGAGCCTCTGTCTCTTCCATCTCGTCGACGATCCCTATCATATCGTCGACGAAGAAGCCATCGTCGATGAAGAACCCATCGTCGTCAATCCCAGCGTCGACGAAGGCCTCGTCGACGAGGTTCCCGTCGACGGCAACGACGAAGCTCCCGTCGACGAAGGTACCGTCGACGAAGGTACCGTCGACGAAGGCACCGTCGACGAAGGCACCGTCGACGAAGACACCGTCGACGAAGGCACCGTCGACGAAGACACCGTCGACGAAGACACCGTCGACGAAGACACCGTCGACGAAGGCGTCGTCGACGAAGGCGTCGTCGACGAAGGCGTCGTCGACGACGGCACTTTCGATGTCAAGGATGCCGCCTGCAATACAGTCACCGACGGCGGACCAATTTACCGCATCGTCGACGATAGCGTCATCGACGGCCCCGTCAATGAGCAAATCAGCGACAGTAGGACCTAAGCCTTCTACGTCCATGGAGGCGCCTAAAGATTTACCGTCTACAGAGACGGCAACTTCCAGTTCTTCTTCCTATGCCAACATGCCTTTGGTGGCCATGGACACTTCAGTTTCTACTGTACAGTCCTCATTCAGTAAGGAGGAAGATTCCGCATTCCACCTTCAAACCCCTGCTCTACAGCCACCACTTCAGTTGTTCGTTTCTGACCATGAAACTGAGTCAGTTCCAGATGACACTGTATATGGGGATGCACGGAGTCCATCAGAGTTAATCATTAAATGCCAAGACACTTCTTCTGAAGAAGAAGAGGAAGAAGAAGTTGAGCAGGTAGATGAGCACGAAGATCAATGCGTGCAAATCCCTATGACGTCTATTCCAATGACACTTTTCTCTAACCTCCAACATATGTTGGACGATTATAATAGACGTTTTCCACCTACTCCTCAAGGTACTCCGGTTCATGAGTCTATTGATGTAACACTCTCACATCAACCACGACAGACTCCTCCAAGGCAGTCGGCTCCGTCAGTACATTTGAGTGCTCCCCTGGCTACTAATCCACTTACTGACACTGACTCAGAGCCAGAGAGAGAGGAGGGAGAGGTGTGTCAGGACTCAGAAGGTGAACAGGATCCTCAGTTGGCGGAGTTTGATGATTACCGAGTGCAAACACCTTCTCCGCAACAGGTCCCTTCTAGTGACTCACCTCCTGTGGACATTGCTAGTTTTCATAAACTTATGGACAAGGCGGCGGACCGTTTCAAGTTGACAAGGGTTCAACGTGATGAAGACTGTTTTCTGTATGATTTCAAAAATCAACCGTATAAACAGGTGCATACAATTCCAATTATTGAATTTATTTGGAAGGAAGGGCAGAAGATTATGAAGGCTCCTAACTCCTTGCCGGCCCAGATACCTAGATTGGAGAAGAAGTACAAGGCTCCAACTGGCTCACCTGCTTGTCTGCTTTCTCACCCAAAGCCAGATTCAGTTGTGACTCAAGCAGCACAACGTCGTGCACGTAATCCTACAGCGCCTGTCACTTCCCCTCCCGATAGAGAGGGACGCCGATTGGATGCAATCGGAAAGAAATTTTCATCCATGGCTTCAACTTCGGCCCGTGCTGCGAATGCTCTTGCGATTTTGGGTCGTTTCGACCGACAAATGTGGTCAGACATGTCCAGCTTTCTTGTACAACTTCCTGAGTCATCGAAAGTGGAAGCGCTCCAGGTCCTTCAAGATGGTCAAAGGGCTTCGGAGGAGATTATAGACTGTGCAGTGGATGTGGCGAATACTGCATTCCGTATCCTGGCCAGTGCGGCGGCGCTCCGACGCCAGGGATGGTTAAAGTCTACTTCTTTCAGGCAAGAGGTCCAGTCACTGATTATAGACATGCCGTATGATGGCGAATCTTTGTTCGGTTCCCAAATTGATGCTTCTTTGGAAGCCATTAAAAAGGATACCGACACAGCGAAGTCGCTTGGGTCATTACAATTTAAGAAACAGCCCTTTCGTGCTGCACGGGGGCGGGGCACCTCGTCCAATTTTAACAGAGGAGGACAGTCTCAGTACCGCCAGTACAGTCAAGGAAACCAACGGTACTCGAACCCTCAATCTGCTCGCCAACAACAATCCAGACCCTATAGAGGGAAGTCCAATTATAGAGGGTCCAACAACACCAGCAAACGACAATGACTTGCCAGTTCAACAGGATGTTGGAGGTCGAATCTCGCAGTTCTACTCCCAGTGGTCTCAAATAACATCGGACCAATGGGTGTTGGACATTGTGCGCAAGGGTCACGCCTTGGAATTCACAGAGTTTCCTCCTCCATCTCCGCCTTCGGGTCCGCCACCTCCCCATCTCGAAGAACTACAACATCAAGTTCAAATATTACTAACAAAGGGAGCAGTCGAAGTGGTTCCTCTATCACAGCGGGAGAAAGGCTTCTATTCGAGGTTCTTCCTCATTCTAAAGAAGACGGGGGAGTGGCGTCCCATTATGGATTTGAGGTATCTCAACCTCTTCCTGAAACAGCAGTCCTTCCGCATGCTAACATTGTCAGAAGTCTTGCGGTTTCTCTGCAGCGGCGATTTTTTGACTACAATAGACCTGCAAGACGCCTATTTTCATGTACCAATCATTCCTCAGCATCGAAAGTACTTGCGATTCAAAGTGGGACACAACCACTATCAATTCAAGGTCCTGCCGTTTGGCCTCAGATCAGCTCCCCGTGTGTTCACGAAGGTTCTGGCTCCGGTTATGGCTTACTTGCGTCTTCAAGGGGTCCAGATCTTTCCTTACTTGGACGATTGCCTGTTGAAATCCCAATCCGCAAGTCAGTTGCATCACGACACACGCTTGTCTCACCCTCTTCAATTCCCTAGGGTTAACCATCAATGTAAAGAAGTCACATTTCACTCCTCAACGAAACAGGACATTCCTCGGAGCTGTTATAGACACGGACGTGTCGAAAGCGTTCATCTCTCCCGAACGGAGACTGAAGATAATTCAGCTGGTCTCCCCCATCAGATCAAGAAAGTCAGTTTCAGTGCGAATGTTGAAATCGTTTCTGGGGATGGCGTCATCTTGTATCGCACTGATCCCGAATTGCAGGTTGCGTACCCGTCCAATTCAGGAGGAATTGGGCCTACAATGGCGACAGGTGTCGGGGTCGTTCAACGACCAGGTGACAGTCACAGCTGGCATGAGGGACAGTCTACTCTGGTGGGAGCGACGGACCAATCTGGACCAAAGGGTCTCTTTCCTTATCCAGCCTCCAGATCTGACATTGACAACGGATGCGTCCATGGACGGATGGGGAGCCCATCTCCTGGATCTCTCCATCAAAGGAAAGTGGACGGCGACTCAGAAAACCTGGCATATCAACAGGCTGGAATTGCTGGCGATCTTCCTAGCACTGAAGGCCTTCTTACCGGTGGTGCACGGAGAATCGGTGCTGGTTCAAACGGACAACACCACCAGCATGCACTACATGAACAAGCAGGGAGGCACGAGATCTCAGCCCCTGTCTTGTCTTGCCCAGAAGATTTGGGAATGGGCAATTCGTCACCACATTTCCTTGACAGCGGTCCATTTGCCGGGAGCGTCAAACATACTAGCAGACTCCCTAAGCAGGTCTGCGTCATCCACTCACGAATGGGAGTTACACCAGCCGACTCTGGACCTCGTGTTCCACCAATGGGGTCGTCCCAAGATCGACCTATTTGCAACGCCAGTGAATCGAAAATGCCAGGCTTTTGCCAGTTGGCATCCACATCCGGAGTCCAGCGGCAATGCCCTACTCATGGATTGGACCGGCCTATTTGCATATGCGTTTCCACCACTCCCACTGGTACCAAGGACGTTATGGAAGATGCGCAGGCAACCCTGCCGCTTGATCTTAATCGCCCCACGTTGGCCCAGACAGGCGTGGTTTTCAGAACTCCTTCTGATGTCCCAATGCAGACCAATTCGCCTCCATCCACGTCCGGATCTTCTAACCATGGACGACGGACAAGTGTGTCATCCAGATCCGTCGACGCTTCAATTATGGGCTTGGAACCTGAATTCATGGAGTTTGCCTCTTTAAGTATACCTCAGGACTGTAGAGACATTCTAGCGTCGGCTAGAGCCCCATCGACAATCAAAACCTATAAGCTAAAGTGGAAGCGCTTCTGTCATTGGTGCGCAGCATCCAACGTACATCCTATCAGTTCTACTCCTGAACAACTGTTACCGTTCTTCTTAAGTCTTGCTCAGTCTGGTCTTTCTCATGCCACATTGAGAGTCTTTTTGGCGGCAATCTCACGCTACCGTCATGACGGCTCTACGTCTCTCTGTTCATCCAGAATCATCAGACAATTCTTTAAAGGACTTTTCAGGAAGTTCCCTCCGTTGAGGCGCCCTCCTCCAGCTTGGCACCTCAACGTGGTGTTATCACATCTTATGAAACCTCCATTTGAGCCAATTCATCGTTCAAACCTCAAATTTCTGACCTGGAAAGTGGCTTTGCTTTTAGCCTTAACTTCGTCTCGTCGAGTCAGTGACTTACACGCTTTCACCATCAAACCTCCATATTTGCAGTTCAAACCTGATGGAGTGTCTCTTCGTACCAATCCATCTTTTCTTCCAAAAGTGCCTTCTGACTTCCATTTGAACGAGCCAGTTTTCTTAAAGACTTTTTTCCCGGATCCTAAATCCCCTGCGGAGCAACGACTACATTCCTTAGACATCAAACGGTGTCTGAAATTCTACATTTCTAGGACAGCCCCTTTTCGTAAATCCAATCAGCTGTTCTTAGCTTATGGACTACTACGCAAAGGACACTCAGTGACTAAACAGACTATAACACGATGGCTCTCATCAGCCATATCGTTTTGCCATCAGCAGGCTGGCAGACCTTTACCTACTCCAGTGAGAGCACATTCTACGAGAGCGATGGCGTCGTCCATCGCATTATTTGCCGGAGTGCCTCTACGCCAGATTTGTCGTGCAGCGACATGGTCCAGCAGGCACACCTTTACCAGACATTATTGTTTGGATGCTGTCAACGAGGCGGACACCGCAGTGGGGCAAGCAGTGCTTCGTCATCTTTTCAAATAAGGTGAGCCTCTTTCCCTCCTCCATTCTTGAGATTGCTTTGCTTTTATGCTATGTATATTGTTCTTCTATTGTTTGGAAATGTTGCAATCTCATCTCCAGGAGGTTACTGCTATCTATTCTATTCAAGCATGTGAATCTATGAAAGACACCCCTAATACTGGAGAAGAACAATTGTTACTTACCTGTAAACTGGTGGTTCTCCAGTATTGGTGTCTTTCATAGATTCACATGCGACCCACCCATACTCCCCTCAGATGCTCTTTTCTCCTCATGCGCTATTATTACTAGTGCTACGAAAATCTGAGGGCTTGAGCTTCTGAGGAGAAGGTTCTAGAGGGTGCTTGAGCCTGATTGGCTGCAGTTTGGACTAACATAATGACACTGATATATTACAAAAGAAATTTTTCTCTCTAATGCATTCCTATGTAGTAACCTTTGTAAAGGTTTTCAGTGCACATTTTCAGTTTTACTACCTATATAATACTTTATATATTTTATATATTTATTTATATATATATATTATTAGCATTATTGCTATTTTATTTACCGTGGGACTCCCACTTCGACGACGGGGAATATTCAAGCATGTGAATCTATGAAAGACACCAATACTGGAGAACCACCTGTTTACAGGTAAGTAACAATTGTTCATAGTTGGTGACAATTTGTAGTAAAATGCACAGGCAAAGTACATCTTGTAACACTTTACTCCATTTTTTTTTAAATCTCTTTATTGTTTTAACAAACAAACAAGACATCAAGGTGGGCCAGCACAAGCATTCAATATCCAATAACACATCTGGAGAGAAAACAGTACAGTGCATGAATAATAGATCAACATTCTTGGGTTTAGTTCTCAAGCGTTCTTCACCATGGTCAGTTCTCTCCATCAATGTTTCTCAGTCCCAAACCCTAGTTCAATGCATGTAACAGTGCTTCAAGCGTGGCCCCCCAACGTCCATAACAGCCCCCATCCCCCCACCCCTGCTGCCAAAACCATGAGTTAGTTAAAGTGCGTGAGTGGTGTACTGTTCTGGTATCCAGTCTGTGTACTAGTGTCTCTCCCTTCACATCAAAACCCCCCAGTGCTTGCCCTGTCGTCGAGGATTCAACCTCCCGCGAAGTCCCTGAAGTCATAGAAAGCAGCCTACTCCTGCTCCTACACCTGTTCCTCTAGTGACACATCCGATTCCGATTCCATATCTGTGTCGAGCAACCCAAACTTTAGCACCAGTGCCTCCCACGCCCGCGCCGCCTCCAGTGCCCTATCGTTGTGGGACCTATGTGCTTGCTGTAGACGAAGGGAGCTCTCGCTGCTCGCCCACTTAAGGAATTCTGTCTTCCATCTAGCATAACTAGGGCCCTTTGCCGCCTTCCAGTGTGATGTAATTTCCCTTTTGGCTAGGATGAGGCCCAAATCCATGAATTTGCTAGTTATTTTATTTTTGCTGGTGTGTGGGAACCAATGCAACAGGCACGTGCCCTTGTCCATGTCCATCAGTCGCCCTGTTATTCTACTAAGAGATGAGGTAACCTCCTCTCAATATGGCCCCACAGGAGCGGCAGTCCCACAGCATGTGGCAGAGGTCCGCTCCTTGCAGATGGCAACGGGGGCAGTGCGCTGTGTCCACCCGAAAGTATTGATTAATTTTAGCTGGTGTGAGGTAAGCCCCATGCAGTATAAAATATTGGATAAGTTGGAATCTAGCGTTTCTAGTGCCCTTCCATGCTCTCTTGAGCATCCGGGATATCCTTGCCGATGTCCGCCATCCAGTGCTCACCCAGTTTTTGCAGTGGGTTAGCTTCTACTCCCAGCATCCGTCTATAAAGGCAGGTAACCGCCTTAAATGTGCCCGCCGCCATCACAACATATTGACAAGCCTCATTCAGAGGCGGTTCCGCTAAGCCAGCGCCCCAGTGCTTTTGTATGGCCGTTATCAATGCTGCATGTTTGTAACACTTTACTCCATGCTGAGAGTTGTCACCCTAAATGCCAAATGAAATCTATCCCATATGGGGAAATGGTCAGGGCAGGTACAAACTGCTCGGAGAAGGTGGAGTTTGATGATACTATAAATGAAAGGAAGACCAGATTTGGCTTGAGGGGCTATGATAAAAGGTATGTCCAGAAAGCGGCCATCAAGGAACATAAATTGGAAAGGAGGAATACGCTGAAGCCGACAGCCAAAAAGACCAATACGGAAGTGACTTACAAAATCAGACTGGTGATTAATTTGAAGATTGAGACCAATAAGTTATTCAGGGCACTACACAAACAGTGGTATATACTTGGGTCTGATAAGTGTCTTTTACCTTACCTTACTGTATCGCCCAGTTTGACCTTCAGGAGAAGACTAACTCTTGCTAATATAGTGAGTCCGAGTTATCCACAAGCTCCACAACAGAGTAACTGGCTAAGTGATCATATGAGAGGTTTCCGTACTTGTGGGCGGTGCAGTACATGTAGCTGTGCAGTTGACAGAGTGACCCATTCTACATTCAATAATACAGGAGACCATATAATACGGATGTTTATTAACTGCTATACAAAGAGAGAATTGCTGAACATTTTAGGGCATTGAAAAATGGATATACCAGATACCCTATTGTCTCCCATACCGTGCAGAGTGACCCAGGTCAACAGACTCATAAATTTAGCTTTCATGGAATTGACCATGTTAAGGGTGACTCACAAGGTGGTAACAGGGAATTGCAGTTGCGGTACAGAGAAGCACTGCGGATAATGAAACTGAAGGCAGTGGAACTCGGTATGATATAGATAGTGACCTACTGTATTCTCTTGGGCAATGAATGTATTACTATGTATAGCCTATACCACCTGAAGTATCAAGAAGATATTGTTATGATGTCCATATACGTGACTGTAATACTGAATATCCCAGCTATTGGCTACTATTTAGTACTTGATGCCTGTAATAATTGTATAATGGTTGCTTATATAGTAAGAGTAATTGTAGAGTTATTGATGTACTCACTCTGAGGATGATTGGTCTCTGTCTTTAAACTGTGACTATGTTGATGTTACAGTAGGACAACTTGGAACTATACATCTGTTTCCACATCTCGCTCCTACTGTACACAAATTCCCTCTCCCCCATCTCTGTTTACCTTTTCTTATAACTGGATTTGGCTTGTACATTAAATGGGACATATGATCCTTAGGCGGACTGATCATACGTACGACCGCTACATGACTTAGAATAATAGATAGAACTATACTTGCTTACTCTGAATAGAGATAACTTGAGGACGTATGCATTAAAGTTATTTTATGTAGATTATGCAATTGAAGATGGTAGACCTGTCTTTTGTATTGGCATATGATTTGCTACTTAATGTGCTCGCTACGGGAGTAGTGGATATTAAGCCTGATTACTCTATGTTAACAAGGTGTGATAGCGTACACAGTACTGATGGTCCTAAACGCAATGATAGCCCATCCATGACTCGACTTTTTACCACACACTGATGTTACTCCCATATCATTCATATCATCTATTCCAAGATGGTGGACCCGTTTTGTGTATAAACATGTGACCTGCATTAAAGCGTGCTTGTTTTGGGAACAGTGAACATATATACTTACTGTGTGATGGCATACACACTGTATATGATATATTTGGGATAGTTGTCCATCCATGATCCGAGCTATAACTATTTATAACCATGCACCGATATTCTGAGTGAGCTCTGCACTTTGCTAATGTAGCTGGCATTATTAAAAGATGCGTATATGACTTTCAAAGATGGCGGACCCATATCTGATTAGAACATGCGACGTTGCTTCACGTGCATGGGGAGTTGTTAGCATAAGACTGCAATCCAATATGGTGCCTACGGTGTACGCCATACGGAGAACTTTCCAGCCCGGCGGGAACCTTTCTAAGGTAAGAACTCTTAGACGCTAGTGACCGTTCTGACTAATACTATATTTAAGACATAGATGAAGTGTACGCCTCACTGTGAGGCTTAGTTACTGCGGTATAATGATTAAATTGGCCGCTGTACCAATCCTTTGGACTTTATTACTTGATGTGAGAAAGTCATGGAAGCAAAGGAGAGATGTACCGGACTATCGACGGGTGGGGAGCATCAACCATGGGTTCAGTCATGGCGCTGTAACCCAGGAATACCAATACCATGCCCCCTCCTGTTTTTCCACAGGGAAACGCCGGCGAGAACAACGACCCGGAAGTGACCCCTACGAATACCAGAAACAATAGGAACGAACCACTAGAAAGCAACCAAGTTCAAAGGGCGGGGGGCAGAGAGCGTTGGCGCGAAAGGACGCGGGACCCGAGGAGGAAGACGGGGGACCCGAGGAGGAAGACGGGGGACCCGAGGAGGAAGACGGGGGACCCGAGGAGGAAGACGGGGGACCCGAGGAGGAAGACGGGGGACCCGAGGAGGAAGACGGGGGACCCGAGGAGGAAGACGCCGGACCCGAGGAGGGAGACGCCGGACCCGAGGAGGGAGACGCCGGACCCGAGGAGGGAGACGCCGGACCCGAGGAGGGAGACGCCGGACCCGAGGAGGGAGACGCCGGACCCGAGGAGGAAGACGCCGGACCCGAGACGCAGAACGCAAGACCCCCAGTGAACCAGGAAGAGGGAGAAGAAAGCTGGTGCAAGGACTGGTGGTGTCCGGAGGATGCTGGGGAGCGGCCGCAACTCTGGAGGGGCCGGTGAGTACTAGAGGCTCAAGGGTACTGGGAAGTGGGTTGGGGAAACCAGGAGAGAGTATCGGGTGGGGCCCGGGATAAAAGGGTGGCACCTAGATATCTTTTTGGCCAGAATACGTGGTGTTACTGCAGTCTATTTGATTTTCTTTGTAATTAGTCACAGCATCGTGTCGTCTTGCACCCATTAAGCTCTCCATAAAACCCCACCCCTAGGTACTTAAAACAAACCTGACCTCACCCTTCCTAAACCCCCCTAGGCACTTTAAACAAACCTGACCTCACCCCTAAGCATCCTGACTACCACCCTTCCCGATTTTCGTGTGCACAACCAGAGTCTTTAAACACAAAAGGTGTGGTGACGGTGGAAGTTAAACTACAGTACTTAGCACACACTTCTCATGGTTCCCTCATTTGTTTCTCCTCCTATGAGCCTCCGGGGAGACCACCTCAGTTCCGAAGAGATCTCTGCAAGTTTCGACCCCCTCCAGCTCATCACAGGACTCAGAAGAGGAAGAACCCAAGGGACAGTCAACCCGTCATTTCACAAACCCTTCTGTTATTAATAAAACTTCTTCTCCTCGCCTGTTTATCAAACCCGCACTCCCACAAGTGGTGTCAGAAGTGGGATGGAAAGGCAAAATGGAGGCCGCACTAGCGAAGATGGCCGAGAGCCAGGAACGCTTGGGCAAAGTAATGGAACGTTTTTTTACTGTTGTAGAAGAAGATCGCAACAAGTTACAGAAAGTACTAGCAGGACAAGGCCAAACTCACGGGGCTGCCATGGACAAACTTACGGAAGCCCTAGGACAACAAAGAGGCCCTACCACCTTGCCATCTGTAGTGTTGCAACGTTACATGGTTGGAGAGGACCCCGACTTTTTCTTCAACAATTTCGAGAGAATGGCAACCGCTGCATCCTGACCCGCAGAAAAGTGGGGGCAATAATTTGGCCCTCTTTTATCCGGAGACCTACGAGCAGCTTATCAGGCAGCTACCCTTCAAGGGGTGGTCCCCTATGCTGATGTAAAAAAATGCATCTTGGAAAGATTGTGAGTGGACGATGAAACGTATAGATTAAAGTTAAGACAAATGAAGGAAGGACCTCAAGAAACCCCTCGTGCCTTGTACTTTAGGGTTAAGGACATGGCAGATTTTTGGCTAAAGCCCACCACCACCGACAAAGACTGAATCATGGCCAAGATCTACCTAGAACAGTATCTTACATCCCTCCATCCTCCTATTCAACGCTGGGTCCGACAGCAAGCTAATCTCACCCTAGAAACAGCTGTGGAGATAGCTAGCGCCTACAATAGAGCACAGGACATCCAAAAGGGGCGGGAAAAGAGCACGGGGAAAACTGGGGGACACACAACACATCGACCACCCCGACCCCTATTAGCCAAGAAGTCTGATCCTCTTGCTCTTATACCCAGTACCCCTCTGCCTAGTGTCCCGATTACACGGCCACCCTCTGTGGGTCCCCAGTGCTTCCAATGTGGAGGGATGGGACATATAACTAGGTTATGTCCACAGAAAGAGGAACCCATGGAGATAGTGATGGCCCGCAATTATGATTGCTCACCCGCAGAAAAGAAGCCACCCCCATATAGGTGTCCAGTCTCGGTAAATGGGCAACCTGTAACCGCTTTAGCTGACACAGGATGTTTGCATAGCGTAGTCAGGCCCCAAGACCTTGGTAATATTATTGGACCCATAGATGGAGTCGTGGCTAATAAGTGTATACACGGGACACAAAACCATACCCCACTGCTCGTGTTCAAATCCAACATCCCCGGGATTCAAGAACATCGTTAAGTAGGGCTCATACCCTGACTACCTGAACAAGCCATCCCAGGGAATGATTATCCAAAACTGCCCCAGTTATTACAGGGTTTATCTCCAGCTGAAGACTGGTTATCGACAGCCCCTTTTTCCAAAGACACAGGAAGGGAATGGCCGTCTTCCAAACCCCGGAAGACTCGAAGACAAAGCAGGGCCGAAAAAGGAAAAGAACCCATGGTGATGCCCATCATACCAGATGAAAACCCATGGGAAACCGATAAAAATTTCCACGCTGCACAACGAGAGGACCCTGTCCTGCAGGAAGCATGGAAAAAGGCCCTTGAGGATGAAGATCCACAAAACGTAGGTCCTTATTTCTTTAAAAGAAATGGTCTATTGTACAGGAAAGGTAGTCCTGCCCAGAAAGCACAGTTGCTAATCCCCGAGCCATTCCGAGAGAAGGTATTGTATTTAGCTCACAGCCATCTTCTAGGGGGCCATTTCAGTGTGGAAAAAACAGAATAATCAATCTTAGATTCTATTGGCCAGGAATATACCAACAAGTGAAGTGATATTGTAGAGAATGCCCGGTATGCCAAAGGCATGGCCGTTATCAACCTCCCAGGGTACCATTACTTCCCCTTCCTATCATTGATGAACCCTTCCGTCGTGTTGGTATGGATATTATTGGGTCTTGTTACCATCCCGAAGCGGGTGTAGATATGTCCTTGTTTTAGTAGAGTACGCTACACGGTTCCCCGAGGCAATACCCCTTCGCCGTCCAGACACTACCAACATCGCCAAGGCTATGATTGGTATCTTCTCTAGAGTTGGATTCCCAAAGGAGATCTTAACTGATCAAGGGACCACCTTTGTCTCCAAAATGATGAAAGACATATGTACTATGTACACAGTTAAGGGTTAAACAAATTAGAACAGCAGCCTATCACCCACAAACGGATGGGCTGGTAGAAAGATATAACGCCACCATTAAGACAACTCTAAAAAAACTATTGACGCTAGAAACGAGGAAATGGGAGGATATCTTACCTTTGGCTCTATTTGCCATTAGATGTAAGGAACAGAAAAGTACCGGGTACTCACCTTTTGAATTATTGTATGGCCATAAACCCCGTACATTGCTTGACATGGCCCAAGAACAGTGGGAAACCAAACAATACAAAACCTCTTCCTGAATATGTATCTAACTTAATGACACATTTGAGTCAAATCCGGAACATTGTCAGAGACAACCTAGAAAACGCCCAGAGTGCCCAAAAGGGACAATATGATAAAGGGGCTAAACATCGGTATTTCCAAGTGTGGGACCTTGTATTGCTTATGATGACATCCTCAGACCAAAAGCTATTAGGACAATGGCACGGAAGCTGGTGCGAGGACTGGTGGTGTCCGGAGGATGCTGGGGAGCAGCCGCAACTCTGGAGAGTTGCGGCGGAACCGGTGAGTACTAGCGGCTCAAGGGTACCGGGAAGTGGGTTGGGGAAAGCGGGAGAGACTTTCGGTGGGGCCTGGGATAAAAGGGTGGCACCTAAACATCTTTTTGGCCAGAATACGTGGTGTTACTGCAGTCTATTTGATTTCCTTTGTAATTAGTCACAGCATCGTGTCGTCTTGCCCCTATTAAGCACTCAATAAAACTCCACCCCTAGGCGCTTAAAACAAACCTGACCTCACCCTTCCTAAACCCCCTAGGCACTTAAAACAAACCTGACCTCACCCCTGAGCATTCTGAGTACCACCCTTCCCGATTTTCCTGTGCACAACCAGAGTTTTTAAACAAAAAAGGTGTGGTGACGGTGGAAGTTAAACAGTACTTAGAACATTGTGCCACAATGTAGGCATCCTCCATATGCTGTGGCAATGCCATGTCCTGGAAGAATGTTAGAGTAATGTGACAACCACACTGGCCGCTTGCTCATCTCGCGATGTCCCGACTAGATGGGAGGTGCATATACTGCACCTATTTAGCAGGAATAAAAAACATAGGGCTACCACCCGTTTTCTGGATCTGGGTTTAATAGTAGCAAAACACCTGCTTACCAAGTGATGGAAATCCACTCTGGCACCTCGCACATTAGCATGGCGCCGGTCCCTACTTATCTGGGCTAGGGCGGAGGGAATGGTTCTGCGCAGGGAAGACCTGCTTGGTATCCGTAAGTTCCCCCGGCGTCCGTGGCGGCTGGTGACATTTGAAAGTGGTGAGGCGTAAAAGTTCGGACTCAGTGACCTGTAGCGAGCGAGCGTAGTGAGTGGGCTTGACTGCCTTAAGAAGGGCTGAGGTGAGGGGTGGGGTCCTCCCCCTGAATTTTTTTTAAATAAGTGGGCAAATTGTGCATTTTCAAGTTTATTTGAGAAACAAGAACGTTAATAAGGCAATTGTGAAAGTGCAGTTATGACCAATAAAGACATTTCGTATGTGGGTCCATGAGAGGACACGGTGCGTGGCTAGGTCTGCAGCAGTGCAGAAGGGCCAATCCTCTCACGTGCTGACACGTGAAGCATCCTGGAGGAATCCATCAATGACCTACGTCTGTCATACCCTGCTTGCGCCCTGCTGTGCGCAACGGGCTTTCACAAGGCAGCTAAAAAGGAGGGGTGGTGCACTGACTGACTGTCATCACACCACGTATCCTTACACTCACACAGACATGCCGCTGCATAATGTACTTGTAGACAAACGTTTTGAAGCCTGATTTACACCCCCTAAAGACACGAGAGTATTGCTAGTTTGTTGTGTATAAAACCACTGAAGTACATAGTACATGCCGAAAGTCACTGCAATAAAACGCAAGCGTGTCATAAAGAACTTCATACATATAGAAAGTCCTATCATTTTATTCTGACCCTCTGGAGAAAAAACTTCCCTTGTCGTAATAAAAGCGAGCTCCTCTCTGACCTGCTTTGCATTGTATGTTGTATGCAGCATTTTGAGTTAACCTAAACCACAAGGTATACATAAAAATATACTGGCATTCGAGAATCGAGGATGATCCTGCTGCATAACTACATAGTGACATTACACGAGTGTCTTTTGTATGGCTTGCAAGCGCCGCTTGCCCTGACTACGGGGCTCCTAGGCGCACAACTGTGTCGAAGCGGATTATTGAAAACCCACTGGTGCAGGGTCACCCTTTTGTCCATGGGTTCTTTAACAATTAAGGAGGAATCGACACTGAAGTGAAGTACAATCCAAGCATCATTTATTAGCATTCATGAATAGGAGCTCATCTGACAAGCACCATAGAGATACTCTAGGAGGAAGGTGATGGGGGGAGGTGACATGTCATTTCCTTACTGCTGCGCAGGGGAGGTGATGCGTCGGTTCCTTACTGGAGAGGAGGTGATGCATTGGTTTCTTACTGTGTTGGGAGGTGATGCTTGGGTTTCTTACTGCGTCACCCAACAATGCGACAAACTTGGCGCCGCGATGCGATGATGCGTGGGTTCTTGCAGCTGCACAGCAGGGCTTGTGTTGGAATCAGTGCAGTGATTTCAGACTTCGGAGATTGGTGCACTTGATGCAGCATGCCGGGATTTCTCGAGCTACGGGCAGGCGCTGTGACAATGTCTTCGGTGATGCGTCTGAAACTGGTGCAAATGTGTGACGCTTCTCGAAGTTGCGTTACTTTTTCCAGCTTCCAGCGGCAAACAACCTCCAGAGGTCTAAAACAACAGCAGGCACCTTTTAGCAGGTCAGAACTCCCAGGAAGGAAGTTCAGGGGAGCTGGGGTGAAGTCTTTGTGTCCCTGAGACTTCAGAACAGGAGGCAAAGCTCAGTTTCTAGTCCTTGGAGATCGTCCTCAAGCAGGGGACACTGCAAACAGCAAAGTCCTTTTCCTTGCAGAAAGTAGGTACTGCAGGCCAACCCCAGACAGCAAACAGCAAATGGGCAGTATTCCTCATCGGTTTCTCCAGCTCTTATCCTTGGCAAGGGTTCCTTTTAATCATAAGTGATCTTTGAAGTCTTTTCTATCCTTGAGACTTCCAACAGGAGGCAAGCTCTACTTCAAGCCCCTGAAGAAAACCCTAACAGTAGGATGTTGAAAGCAAGGTCCAGTTCTTTCCCTTCCCAAGACAGATGCAACCATTGCAGGCCAACCCCAACAGCACACAGCATAGGGGCAGTACTCCTCCTCCAGCTTCCTCGGTTCTTCTTCCTGGCAGGATCCTTAGTTTAGCAGTAATCTAAAAGTCTGAGGGTCTCGGCCCCTCTTTTTATAGAGTAAATCTCTTTGTTCTCTCCTGGCCCAGGGCTCTGAGCCCAGTCCAAACCAGCTCCAGGCGGCACTTTGCAATGGCACAACAACCTCCATTGTATGTGTGAGCCCTAGCTCCAGACACTGCACAGGGGGTGGAGCCATCATTGTGGAAGGCAGGCACAGCCTATTGAGGTGCAGGTGCTACTCCTCCCACCATTCTAAATGCAGACCAGGCTTATTCAGCTTAGTGCTGACTCATCCAGACTCTCTGGAGCCACTGCACATCCCCAGCCCATGTCACTCCAAAGTCAGACAGTCAATACACATCCTAGCAGATGCACACTGGATGGCTAAGCAAGAAAATACTGACTTTCTAAAAGTGGCATTAACAAACACAGAATGTAAAAATCACCCTCAAGATGCATTTTAACATTCTGAGTTCAGGCATACTAAGCTTTATGTTAATATCTGGTTCCCAGGGGCAGTAATGCTTATAAGATGTTATAAGCAAACTCCCCATTCGATCCCATGGGAACAGATAGCCTTACAATAGTGAAAAACGAAATTGGCAGTATTTCACTATCAGGACATGCCACACACATCAGGGTATGTCCTACCTTTCACATACCTGCACTTTGCCCACAGGGGTACATTGGGCCTACCTTAGGGGTGACTAACATGTAGGAAAAAGGAAGGTTAGGCCTGGCAAGTGGGTGCATTTGCCAGGTCGACATGACCGTACTAGACTGAAAACAGGCTTTGCAATGGCAGGCCTGAGCTACATTTACAGACTGTTTATGTTGGTGGCTCAATCAGAGCTGAAGTCCCACTAGCAGCATTTGATTTACAAGGACACAGAGTACACTATACTAAGGTCTGACTATTGAATCAAATAAGCCAATTATGGAAACACCAATCCATAACAACAATTTACTGGAGGAGCCTATGCACTTTAGCACTTATCAGTAATGGTAAAGTGCCAAGATTCATAAAATCACCAACAACAAGTAAGAAAAAATACAGGAAGAAGGCAAAACGTTCTGGGATGACCCCGTTCGATAAACGAGGTCTAACAACAGTCTTGCCTTTTAACTTACAGATTGCTAGTACGACCACATAGGAATGAATGAATGTCCAGCTAAGGTCGGTGTGTAATCTGTACATTGGAATTCCATTCTTAACGGAAACGTAGTGGATTAATGCACCTGCAGTGTGTAATGGCAGGTGGTATGGAGACCTATACGGAATAACATAGATGTTGGTGTGGGGCTGAGATGTTGGTGTGGGGATGGAATGTGGTGTGGGGAACATTATGTAATAACATAAATGTTGCAAAGCAGGATTATTGTGCACAGACCAAGCTCTCTCAGTCCTAGTGCTGGCATATCGCGGTCTGGTTTGAAATACGATGGGACTAATTTATACAGCGTCTAGTTCATGGAATATCAGGTGGGTCAAGAGAGATGCCATGGCAGAACTGTGTGTGAAAACGCAAATGTCAGGGGTACTGCAGACAAGGCCTGATTTACAATAGTAGAGCTGTGAGTTCAAGCACTTAAAATAGTGGGGACCTCTAAGGTAGGACTGAGGTGCAAAGAAAACTGTGCTTTGGTATCTGCCTGGATTCTTAAGGATGGTTCCAGGAAGGAATGAGAGGCCTTGCTGTGTGCAAGTCCTATTTGTGTTCAGTCCAGTCCATCATTTGTGATTCACTGCCAGAGTTATAGCAGTGGTTCTACAGAGCATGATTAAGGTGCATAGGCAGAGCAGTATGTAAGCTCTGTTGAATATCAGTAGTGTAAGCCAACATGTAAGTCAAACTCTGGTGTAGCTGAGCAATACTGTTGGCTGATAAGCATATTAAACATCAGACTAGGAGTAGCAGCAAGTAATGTTTTAGCAATACTAGGGTATTGTTTGAATATTCATTCATCAATCCTGTGTCAGAGCGATAGGGAGAGATCGGATGTGTGAGGTTTGAGGTTGCTATTATTTTTGGAACCATGAAGGAAGATTACTCTCATACTGTTACTGGTATGTTTCTGGGGGAAGCTGCCAGCTATATTTGTGTGTAGACACTTGGGACTATATCTGACATTGGGTATAACATGACTGTTTGGCATAGGATGGCAGCCCATGGATATGTGATTTGCCATTGCAGAACTGTGTGTGAGAAACACAAATGGATGGGGTTCTGCAGACAAGGCCTGATTTACAATAGTAGAGCTGTGCGTTTCGGCACTTAAAATAGTGGGGTCCTCTAAGGTAGGACTGAGGTGCAAAGAAAACTGGGCTTGGGTATCTGCATGGAATCTTAAGGATGGTTCACGAAGGAATGAGATGCCCTGCTGTGTGCAGGTCCCAATATTGGCATAATAGTGTGTGCTTCAGCCCATCACTTGTGCTTCACTGCCAGAGTTATTGCATTGGTACAACGGAGCATGATTAAGGTGCATAGGCAGAGCAGTGCAAAAGTTCTGTTGTGGAATATCAGTAGTGTGACAGGATTGTCAGCCGGGTAGGGGTTGGGAACTAATTGCGCCTGGGGTCTTGTCGTTCCTCTTGTATGCTACAGTGCTGCTGCTTTCCAGGCAATCCAGTTTGCAAGAGTAAGTGCCATTTTTCTAATAAAACCTGGCTCCCTCACAGTGTGTTTCTTGTGACAAATAGTCCGTTACCTTGATTGCTGAAGTTTTGCTGTTACTTTGTGTGCAGGTCTACCATCCCCTTAATTGATACCAGGTCAGTCCCACTGCTATAACTCCGACCCCATCAGAGCCTGAGTGCTAGCATAACTTGTGCAGTGCTTGCTCCGTTTGTCCCACTACCAGTGCTTGATGCCCAGTCCATGCCCCTGCCCTACTATGACTTCTGTACACCCTGTTCGATTCTGAGAAGAGATGAAACCCCCTTGCGTGCATGTATCTGGAGCACTGTGATTCTGGCAGTTAAATATCTGTATACCTGGGGCAGTGTAACACAAGAGTGGGATGTGTGCTTAACTGAAGCATTGTGTTAACTGGTAAGCTAGCACAACAAATACGTCCATAAATAAGTCAAGATCTGGTATGTTTGATCAACACTGCTGGCTGGTAAACATGAGGGAAGCTTCCTTTGCTGCTGCCTTTAATATGACTGTTCTGGGACCATGAAGGTAGCTTACCCATACACAGTCTGTTACTGATCTGTGCATGAGTTGTGCTGCCAGCTGTATTTGTGTGTAAACATTGTGGTCAATGTCTGGCTGTGAGGGTGACATTGGGCATAGCATGACGGTCTGGTATAGTGGTATAGTGCTACTCAAGGGTATTTGATTTCCGCATAAATAATATATCATCTTAGTCTTCAATAGTAAAGGCATGGTGACTAAAATATCCTTAGTAACTTCATTGTTATGTGATTAATGCTGAATTTGTTGATTGATTTTGCACCTATTTTCGTTTTGTTTAGTGACATCACTACCTGTGCCGTCATTGGAGTAAAAGATCACACAACACCACTTTCTGTAATGCACTAGGCCTGATGTTGCATATTGCCACTTCGTGTGACGTCATAGTGTGTCACAGGGCTTATGATCGCACTTGCTGTGATGTCACAGCGTGTCAAAGAGCATATAATGTTAGTTACTTCCGCCTCTCGCCCATTTTGTTGACTCGACGTCCATGATGCAAGCCCTGCACTTGTGGACTTGTACAAGCACACAGAGTACAGAGTGTGAGGAGCAAGCAAGGTGGCGAGAACAATAGGAGCTTTAGGACACGTGGCATTATGTAATTACGGAGATGAATGCAAGAGCTGCAGGTGTTGCTGTGTTGATTATCCGGCTCCTGTTCAGGATATGGTTGCATCACATTTCAGCATGCCTTGTCTGTGTTTGCAGGAAAAGGTAAACTGCCGTCAGCTCTGCGAAATGTGATATTTCTGGTTCGTTTTATTTGTGTCTCGGTTGGCGGGCAGCACCTCCTGTCACCCTTGTGTATTTGCAGCCGAAGGTTTTAGATCTCCTTGCACTCGGCAGAGATTGGTTATGGGTCATGAGTATTTGTCATTGTCCACTTTTTATATGTCTCTGTGGAAGGAATCTATAGGGCCTCGATCCTCCTACCCATCTTAAGGAAGGGCAGCCAGTACATTCATCACTGTTAAATAGTAAATACAGTCTTGGCGTGGGTACCACACTGGTAAAGGCGGCCGGATCAGGCTGAGTGATCGGTGGCAGAGCATACCCCTCAATGTCTGTTATAAGGACTTGCAGTGGAGGTGTCACACTGTCTTACTCTGGGTCTTGAAGTGCTAATAAGGTGTAAAATTCCACTTTATCATGTTCAGTCACTCTCCCAACTCTCATTTTGCATCAAAACAATTACCTTGGGACAGCCGAGCTAGAGGCAAATATCTTGGGAGTGAGCAGAGTGGCTGGGTAGGTGGGGTGTTAGACTGCAGTGCTACGTTAGGGTATAGAGCAGGGTACTGCTGTCTATTCTTGTCCTCCTACCCAAAGTCCCCGTTACCTCTACTCCGCCCATCTCCACAAGCTCGGCTGCCGTCACTCTAGGCACTTAGGAGCAATGCAGAGGACATGTTATAAATGTGCTATTCCCTAATTACAGCCTTATTGAGAGCGTATGAACTGTTAATGGGCTAGAAGCTTGGGTGGAGGTGCAGATCAACGACTGGGATGACCTCCTCAATAGGCCAACTCTGTTCTCCCCCAGAGGATTGTAGCACAACGCTGAAGCCGCCTTTCCTGCTTGTGCCCTCAACAACAATAGAGATTAGTTTTCTTGGAGCTGTACCTGCGCCATTTCAGAACATACTTCATCCACTTGCTTTGACAGCAATCAGTTTCTCAGGGTGATAAGCTGGCAAGATGTCGCCCCCTGTCTCATTGAAGCAAAGTTGTAGTGCACCATATCCAGGAACATGGCAGCAGCATTCCCATAATTCATGTTCCCGGGTATGTTGAATGGGCACGAGGACTGATGGATAGGTCTTTTGGAATGAGCCTAGAAATCAGTCAGAAGCAGAGTCCAGATGTCCAAAGGCGGGGGCAGTTGATCTTGATCAGAATAGCGTTTGGACCTGATGCTGCCTGTTGGAGAAGTGTAACATTTCTACTGAGACATCACTTAAAGGACAGCAGCAGAAACTTTAACAGTAAATCCCAGGCGTCTTTTAAGAAGGTAAATACTACAGGATTATTCTGGTTACTTACATAGGCATCCTCCATACCGTCCCGGTTTGGAGAGGTGGATTGTCACTAAATGAAAGCAGCCTGTGTGTCTGAAGTAGATATTGCTGACGCGTCACAGCAAGACTCCCCGGATATTTTGATCACATTATCCCTGTACTAATGACACTCGAGATGCTTCCATTTATAAGTGTGCTGTATACTGCGGGATAGACTTGGCACTCTTTATATCGCTCAAAACACAGGCCTTCGAAATAGGACAATTGACTCTTTTATATAGCACTTAATATTGCACTTCCCGCTCTTCACAGTGCTGAAAGTAGCCGGTGTTAATATTATCTATTAATAGTACTCAGTTTATAGACCTCAGATGGATGGAAGACTGAGTTAACCTTGCAGGAATTCTTTCTCGATTCAGCAGGGAGAGTGCTTAGGGCTCCTTATCTCTGTAAAGAAACCTAGATGCCAGAATGAAACTGGAAATCTAGAATTGCTCCAGAAAACTTGTTGTACTGTAATTCCCTCTAGTGCATCCTCTCCTTAACTGCTCAGCCAAGATGTATGTGATGTCTGCGTGGAATGTTGGAATGCCTGATGAGAGAGAGAGTGTGGAATGTGGGTGTGTCTGCTTGTGTGGAGAGCGGCAGTTGGAGAGAGTGGGCTGAACAGCAAAGATGCTGACAAAACTCTTCTCAGCAGGCAGTTAAACACTGGAGACTAGGAAACCCCTCCAACTGTCCAGGCCAAGCAGCAAGGCGAAGAGCAAAGAGAAGATAAGCATGAACCAGAGAAACCAGAAATTTCACAAATCCAGTGAGCGAGCAATCAAGCAAGAACAATTGTGACATAACTTGACCCACAATGGAATTCCCGTATTTAGTGCCTAACAGCATGTGATAAAATGCAGGCATAGGCTCAGCCTGCTTACTGCCTCGGCAGAGTGTACTATATTCTGTGTATTGTTTTGTCAGAGTCCCACTGCTGCCCGCAGTCTCGCACTTCTGCAGGTAGACGGAAGGCACATGGAATGACAGCTCATCTAAAGAATGTTGACCACCATTGCCCAAATCTCTGTGTCCCTAGAAGTGACTCTGTTCACATTGTATGCCATATAGAAACCTTGTGACTTAATTTTATTTGTACGCTTGTGTGCTTAAGTTAGAAATGGGGCTTCTGACTGGCTAGGGTATGCACCTAAGCTAGGCAGTACCCACCACAGTAGTCGGGGCAAGGGAGTTAAACACGGAAGATAACCACTGCTCAACCCCTTAGCAGCTTAGCAGAGAAGTCAGGCTTATCCCAGAGGCAATGTGTAAAGCGTTGGTGCAACACACTCACACATCTGTGACACACCAGGCACACCACAAAAGAGACTCCACACATGATTATGTAAAAATATCCTTTGTATTATCCATCAAAACACATTAGATCACAACCACACATATTACTGTACCACTAGACACTTGTCAGGACTTTGCAGATTACATAAATCACTAGGCCAATCAGGCAATGTGTCATAGCAGATGTAGTGCACAGAATGAATGCTCCTGGGGGGCACACGTTACAAAAATCTCATAACAACCTTTTGCATAAACACCAACACTGAACCCCTAGGTGCCCCTTCCTGACCATTGCAAGATATGCAGAACAACATCACATCATAATATCAGGGCACGTACATGAGGCAATTAGAGTGAGGCATGACCCATAGGAATCACCGGCATACCCATTATAATGGATTACCATAACACTAAGAGTGGCATCTACGCTCAGGCTTTAGATCACTCGTTAACCTGGTTTCTCACATGTAGGTGCCTGGGCCACCTGCCCGCCTACACTGGGGAATATAGTAATTCTTGGGTGCACCACTGCTTACAGGGATCGGGGGCCTCCGTCGAGGTCTCACCCCCTCCTCAAGGCCAACACAGGCTGCCCTGGTCACTAGAAAACTGGCTATCCTGGGTAGCCATCGTTGGCAAATTAGCCCTCCCTCGGGCAGGGGGAGAGCAAAAATGTGGTCTGCGACTCCCTTGGAGCTGGGCACACTCGTGCTCGTGTGGGCTTGTCCCCCTCCCCTCCCCCTCTCTCCCCACCCCCCCAAACCACCCCTAGCCACTTCTTATCGGGTGCCTCTGTAATCCCAGGATGGAGGCATGGATCCCGGAATGCCACAGCTATGGGATATCTGTCCACGAGCATGGGGAACCAACCAACTTACAGACCAACTAACCCACCCACCCACTAACCAACCAACCAACCAACTAACCCACCTACCTACCTGCTCACCAGGAGATCCCCCAAAAGCTCCTAGGGCCTCCCACAACTGCGGTATACTAGAGCCACAAGGATTCCTTCCTCTCAGCTTGGTGGCTGCCGGTTGTGGAGGGTGGGTGCGGGAGACCTTGCTTCTTCCTGGTTTCCGGCTGCTTCCGGGTCACCCAGAGAGTCTATTCGCCACTAGCGGCTCAGCACGGTGACTTGTTGTGCTACCACTAGCCTCCGCTTCTCTGGTTCTGGGCGGTTGAGGTGCAGTGGCAGTTCTGAACGGAGGGACCTACTCCACCCTTGATCCTCCCATGCAGAGACCCCTCCAGTGCTTACCATAGGCTTCAGTTGGTTTCCTTTGGCCACGGGGAGAAGGTGCTGTCCTGCAGAGATGAGGCAAGAGCAGCGCTGCACGCACTAGCGTCACACAAGGGATTTCTCCACATGCTTATCCTGAAAGTGAAAGGGGAAAAAGACAGAGCTTAACAAGCGCTCTTAGAAATAGGTGGGTGACTGGCACTGGGCTCATCCTTTACCTTTAGAGCTGAGCACTCCGGTCACACTCGCTCCTTAGAGGCTGAACACTGGCAGTCCCAGCAATAGGGTGCAGGCAGGTAGGCCAACACAAAGGTTTCTGTAGTCAGAGCACCAGTCCTTCTTTTAGCCCAACAGGCTGCAGGTCAGCATTTTAGCTATCCAGTTCCTCCTGGCAGTCCTCTGCCAGGTATATTCCTCGCAGTGTCTTCTCTCTCACATGGGGTCACAGCCCCTTCACTTATAGTCCACATGTCTTTGTTCTGGGGGCATTTTAAAATACATTTACAATTGCACAACACCCCCCAATCACGGTGTAAGCCTTGCCCCCGACACACCACAGGGGGTGGAGTCGGCATTGTCCAAGGCAAGCACAGCCCTATTCTCTTCCAGGGGATCCTCATCAATAGTCATAAGCACTGAATATTCCCACCCATGTGCGGGGATCCCTGAAATAATATAAAAATTATATTTGGAACCCATAAATGTACAGCTATATATATATGTATGTATATATATATATATATATATATATATATATATATATATATATATATATATGATCGCCACAATTCGCTGTTTCAAACGAAAGATAGACGGCACTCCAAAGTCTCTTGTCCAGAAAAGAATTTTATTGGCAGACCCCCTGTCTCCTCGACAAACGCGTTTCACCGCTAGGGCTTCGTCAGTGTCAACCAGATTACAGTGAGAAACACCATTTTATCCCCACCTCCTCCACATCATAGAAAGATAACTAAATCTTGCCTAATCGGCGGCCATCTTACAATATGCAACATCGTATTAAGCATCATTTTTCAAACTTTGCATGGCGGGATAGATGGTGTATATGAAGTGCTCGTGCAATTTAAAAACATAGAAATATCCAAATTGATATGTCAATTAATTTTATTGCATATATATCATTTTACTTTAAGGGGACACCTGGAAGGAATAAAACATTCACATCATAATCAAATCCTTCCCCATTGTTATTTCCATGTGCTCGTTATTAAAAGCTGCCCTCCCTTATTCAAAACTAATTAAAATTGGGAGCATCAAAAGTTATATAGTGCACATTATTTTCAGAATTTACATTGGGTAGGTGTTCTTGGAATTAAAACATTGGATGTTACATTCATCAATGTTCAAATTTATCTTAATTCCTTTGTCCCTTAGATGTTTATGTGTAAATATGCGAATAAGTAGTCTTGCCCTGTATGGGCATAGATGTTGTACACACAGATTCCTGCTTTGCGATTGTGCCCTAAAAAAAAACCACACACACACAAAAAACTATATATATATATATATGTCTATATGTGTATGTTTATATGTGTATGTATATATATATATATGTGTGTGTGTATGTATATATATTACCTACTGGCGGTCGCCAGTAGGTATATATAGTTAGGACCTGGTTACCATAGGAAATCCCCAACATTCTATTGGGAATAACTTTGGCGCCAATTGGGGAATCTGTGTGTAATTTTCCTTAAAATTGCTTCGCTCCGCTCCTTCCCTGAAAGTTTCGGGGGGATTCGTCAAGCGGGGGCTGAGAAAAAAGGGGGGTCCCAAAACGTGTTTTCCCCATGTTAATTTCCATAGGGACCTTTATGTTATGTTATGTTATGTGCTGTTTTATACCGCGCTCAATTACTGCCGGAGTATCCTGGCGCGAATAGACC
Organism: Lissotriton vulgaris; assembly: GCF_964263255.1. NCBI lineage: Eukaryota > Metazoa > Chordata > Amphibia > Caudata > Salamandridae > Lissotriton > Lissotriton vulgaris. The sequence continues at coordinate 1,498,590,769 of NC_141696.1, forward strand.
GCTGGGGAACCCGTCCTGGCTTTCCCTGTGAGATGGTCCCTACTGGGTATCTCCAAGGTGAAACCAGGCATCCCCGGCGTATGTGGGGGGCCGTTGTGGAAATGAGGCAAGCTAATGCCCAGAGTTGCCGAGTGTGGTCCCTGGTTAGTGTAGGCACCGAGGTGAGAATTATCGAGTCCGCTGACCCTGGTCCACGACCCTGCCGCGTTGGGAATTGAACCCTGGTCCCAGGCCGTCCTCTGAATTTGAAATTTTTCAAATGGCATTTTCTTTGGGACCTTTAGACACTGCTACAGCCCGAACGGCTGAATGGAATTACACCAAACTTGGCAAAATGGTAGGGCCTGGTATGCAGATGTGCCTTTGCTATGTTTGGTGAAAATCCCTCCAGTAGTTCTTGAGAAAATTGAATTTGAAATTTTTCAAATGGCATTTTCTTTGGGACCTTTAGACACGGCTACAGCCCGAACGGACTGAACGGAATTACACCAAACTTGGCAAAATGGTAGGGACAGGTATGCAGTAGTGCCTTTTCTATATTTGGTGAAAATCCCTCCAGTAGTTGTTGAGAAAATTGAATTTGAACAAATTATATATCTATATGCGCTCACCGTACGCGCACGTGCGCGTATCGTACGTGTACGTGCGGGTACCCTTACGTGCGTGAGCGAGTTTCTGATTGGCTGGCAGTCGACTGTCAACATTCCAAACTGTCCAAACCAGGAAGTGTTGGCCACCATCTTGTTTTTCAGGAGAACTGAGGCACAAGAGAGCCCAAAACAAGAGTGGAAAACACGAAAAGGGGGCAGGGTAGAGACCCCTCAACCCTTTAGCCCTTCTCAGGGGTTCCTAAAGGTCCCCCAAGGGCAAAAAAAAATAATTGCGGGGTACGCGCACCTTGCGCGTACCCTGCTATTTAATTTAAAATGGCTCTCATGTATAGTCATTTATATATACCAACTCTCACATGCACTGTGTTTTACATATGTACTTACTTGGACATGTAGCACTGAGATATCCATTCACTCACCAACACACCCATGCACACAGTCAACCGCCCATATAGCTGTTTCCACATGCACTCTTGAACTCATACACCTAGTGAATCAACTGCTCACACATCTATACACAGTCACACACCTCCCAGTCACCCACACACACACTCAGTCTCCCTTTCAAATACTTGGGCAACCAATCAATAACCCATATAGCCACTCGTTTAGCTACTGATCAACACATGCAGCAGCTTACACAACAACAGACATACTGATTCACACATTCAGACAGTTTAGTCACTAACCCATGCATTTAGTAATACATATTTAATCACTCACTCATACAGTCAGTCACGCACCTACTAAATCCTTCATCCAGACAATTATACATCCACTCATTCTTCAATATGTAAAACATATTTAAACTTTACAGAAACGCACAGTCACTGGATGATGTCATCAGTGATGTCACTGACCATGTCATGAATGATGTAATATTTGACATCATCAGCAGTGGATTGCGGGTGCGCGAAATATAGTTAGTACAACTAACTATATAGGAGCAATTATGGTTTTTTAAATGCTAATTCCTAACTATAAAAGGCATGAAACCTATGGGTTTTTAAGTGAATATATATATATATATATATGTGTATGTATGTATATGTGTATATATATATATATTACCTACTGGCGGTCGCCAGTAGGTAGTTATAGTTAGGATCTACTTTCCATAGGAGATCTGCAACATTCTATTGGGAATAACTTTGGCGCCGGTGGACGAATCTTCGCGCATTTCTCAAAGTTCGTGGCCCGCTCCGCTCCTTCCCTGAAAATGTGGGGGGATTCGTCAAGCGGGGGCCGAGATAAAATGGGGGTCCCAAAACGTGTTTTCTCCATGTTAATTTCCATAGGGCGGTCAAACTCACTTTTAGCCCGAACGGCTGAATGGATTTCCACCAAACTTGGCAAAATTGTAGGGACTGGTACCCCGATGTGCCTTTGCTATGTCTCAAGATATATGTTCCAGTGGTTTTTACGAAAATTAACTTTGAAAAAATATATATTGGGCTACATTGGGCTATATATATGTTAGAGCCCCAATGTAGCCCAAAGATGGCCACCAGAGACAAAAAAAACAAATGTAGCCCAAATATCAGCCAGATGTAGCCCAACTATAGCCCAATGACAGAATGTCCCAGAGTGTTCTAAAGAACAACTAGAACGCTAACAGTCTTACTTATGACAAAAGTATGGCACACCTGAAGTCATCTTGATTGGAATAAAGTGGATAACACTTAATACATTTAATTTGAAAAGGAACAAAATGAGGGGTTTCATTTTGCCATAGACTTTTTATATATATATATTCACTGAAAAAACCATAGGTTTCACACCAGTTATAGTTAGGAATTAGCATTTAAAAAACCTATTAAATTCACTGAAAAAACCATAGGTTTCACACCAGTTATAGTTAGGTGGAAATTTTACTCTCATAAAACCATTGAAATTCCCACGTTATAGTTAGTTGGACTCACTATAACTTGCGCGTGCACTGCACTGCTGATGACGTCACATATTACATCACTCATGACATGGTCAGTGACATCACTCATGACATCACTGATGATCTCTCAAATTACATCACTGATGACATCATCCAGTGAATGTGTATCTATCTGAAAAATAAATTTTTTTTTTAATGTATATCTAAAGGTTGATGGAAGAATAAATGGGTAAATAAATGTCTAAATGGATTTTTTTTGTGTAAAATTGATTGGTTAACTGACTTATTAACCCCTTCGAAGCTAATGACGAGCTGGGCTCGTCATGGCGCTTACCTGCCGTGGGCGGATGACCAGGCCAGCTCGTCATGAAACACTGACATCCTGCATATTTCAGCGCAGGACGGGAAAACGCCTAGCAGCCATGTGGTTAACACCTTGGCTGCTAGGCGTTTTCCCCCTCCTGTGCTGAGAATTACCATTTTGCTGGTGTCATGACGAGCTCAGCTCGTCATCAGCACAGCTCAACTGTGCATCATGACGAGCTGAGCTCGTCATGAGCATCGAAAGGGTTAAATGTATCTTAGTGAATACATATATTAGCGAGTAATGTTTAAATATTTAAATATCTGTATCTGTGTCTCACTTTGTGTATAAGTGGCTGCATGGGTTGGTGAGTAGCTACACGAGTGTGTATATGGGTTATTAGTTGTTTTTTTTGAGTATCAGTATCAGTGTCTATATGGTTCGGTGGGGGATATTACTTAGAGCACAGATGCATGAATGAGTGACTCACTATTTGTATGTAATTTGAAGACAGCATGTGTGGAAGAATGTATGGGTGGATGATTGTGTGTATGGGTGGGTTAGTGAGTATGTGTTTTTATAATTGATTGTTTAAGAGAGTAAATATGTTTCCGTTTCTGTAGAAGTATGTGTAGTGGTGTGCATATAGCAGTATAATCAAGTAAATGGTTTTTTGATAGTTTATTTGCATGTGTGAATTTGTGTGTGAGTAACTATATGGATGAGTATTAGTGTGTAACTGGATGTATAGGTGTATGAGTACATATGATGAGTAAGTACATTGCATGAGTGACTATATAGAACTGTTGGTGAGTGAGTGGATGTGTATGTAGATGTTAGAATTACCTAATAAGTTGTTGTAATTGGTATTGGTTTCTCCTTTTTTAAGAAAATGTTAGTTTCTATTTTTGAATGTGTGTGTTAAAGGTTATTTTATGCTGATAGGTCTGCCACTTTGTCACAAGGATGTTGGCATTTGAGATGTCATGAGTGATGTCACTTACCATGTCATGAGTGATGTAATATGTGACGTCATCAGCAGTGCATTGCACGCGCAAGTTATAGTGAGTCCAACTAACTATAATGTGGGAATTTCAATGGTTTTATGCGAGTAAAATTTCCACCTAACTGTAACTGGTGTGAAACCTATGGTTTTTTCAGTGAATATATATATATATATATATATATATATATATATATATATATATATATATATATATATATATGTGTGTGTGTGTATATGTATGTGTAAGAATATATATGTGTGTGTATGTGTGTGTATATATATATATATATGTGTGTTTGTGTGTGTATATATATATATATATATATATATTACCTACTGGCGGTCGCCAGTAGGTAGTTATAGTTAGGATTTTTTTCAATGTTAAATCTCAAAATTCTATTTGGAATAACTTTTGCGCCGGTTGACGAATCTGCCTGAAAATTTCCTGAAAATGGCCTCGCGGCGTTCCGGTCCTTCCCTGAAAGTTTGGGGGGGATTTGTCAAGCGGGGGCCGAGATAAAAGGGGGGTCCCAAAACGCGTTTTCCCCATGTTAATTTCCATAGGGCGGTCGATTTCACTTTTAGCCCGAACGGCTGAATGGATTTCCACCAAACTTGGCAAAATTGTAGGGACTGGTAGCCCGATGTGCCTTTGCTATGTCTCAAGATATGTGCTCCAGTGGATTTTGAGTAATTTAGGTTCAAAAAAATATATATATCTATAGCAGCGCACCGGTGCGCGCACCGGGGAGCGCTCCAGGCGCGCCACGCGAGGTGCGCATGGAAAGCTGATTGGCTCTCGGGTGTCTGTAAACATTCGAAACAGTCCAGAGCGGTCGCCATCTTGTGTCTCGGTAAAATCGAGACATAAGAGGTGGCTAAAACAAAGTGGGAACTGACCATAAGGCGTCAGGGATAGACCCCTTTGACCCCCTAGGTTTGATGTGGGGGCTATAAAAGGGCCCCGCGGGGCATTTAAAATATTTTTTTTTTTTTCGTTTTGCGCGGGGGAAGCGCACGGTGCGCGCACCGGGGAGCGGCCCTGGGAGCGCACTATGATGAAAAAAGGTGACAGAGTGTTTAAAAAATGAAGTTTTGATTTAGAAATTGGAGGTAGTTCTAAAAAGAACTTTTTTTTTTCTTCTTTTTGTTGTTTTATATTTTTTTTGTGTTTTTTGAACTTTTTGTACTTTTTTTGGCTTTTCAAAACAGTTTTATATATTTTTTTGTATTTTTTTGGGGGAGAAACAAAAAAAGGGAATTGAAACTGGCTCAACTGGAGCAAAAAAACAAAAAACCCAAAAAATTACTTCTTTTTGGGGCACTTGTGATTATCACCTGCAAGGACGATGAGTTTCACACTTTGTTCCCCATAGGAGATAAGTTTGCCACAAGCTTTGCAAGTAATTTTAAAATCAGCAAACCTCGGCTGAATGCAAGGCATCACCTCAGATGTTTCTGGTTGCGAGGAAGTGGGTTGGTTTCTTTGGGAGGGGGTCCTTGATGAATGGGGGAGGTTACTGGCCAGTTCCCGGAACTCTGCACGAGAGTAGTTGTTTGGATGCTTTCTTGTCATGTGCCGAATCATGGTATAGTTACCAAAAGAATATTTCTTATTTGGGTTGCCCCGTGAAAGTTCATCATTGCAGATGAGGCAAGTGACTTTTGGCGCATTCACCTTTTTTTTCCCCTCTGGAATTGAAAAAAACTCCCAAATGAAGTGTGGTTTGGGTTTATAAGGTGTGTTTTCTTCAGGCAGCCATCTTCTTCTCCCCTCCTCCTGTTCCTCTTCCTCTTCCTCCTCCTGTTCTTGACCACCAACATAATTTGGAGCTGGTCCTCTTGGTGGTTGTGGTGGTGGTGGTGGGGCAGATGCACCAGCTGATGCTACTAATGAAGCCATTTTATAGTACAAAATATTACTCAAAGAGCAAAAAAGTAGACAGAGCAACAAACAGGTCTTCCTCAGTCAAAGGACAAAGTCAGAATAAGGAAAAAAGGTGGGGTCTTTCATCATTTAGAAAAAAAAACTGTCCTGAACCAATGAGAAGTGTTATTTTCAGGTCACAAGACCAGGGGCTTCATCATTATGAAACCAAAACTGTTATGAACCAATGAAAAGTGTTATTTTCTGCTCACATGACCCGACGCGCTTACGCTACGCGCCCGGGGCGCGCCCGGGGTCGCGCAGCGTAAGCGCGTCGGAAGTTTACGTTGTGCGATCGTATTCGCTCGAGTACTTCCGGGTGCGCTTACGCCGTGCGTATCACGCGGTCGCGGCTACGCGATACGTCACGATCATGTTTTCGTTTGCGATATTGGCGCTCACGGGACGCTCCCCGGAGCGCGCCCCGGGGCGCTTTGTAAAAATACGCTTTTCAGGGCGCTCCCCGGGGCGCGCTCCGGGAGCGCTCCCCAAAATAATTTTTTAAAAAAAAATTGGGAAAATTGTAGGGACAGGTAGCTCTATTCTGAAGTGGTTTGTAAAAAACATTAACTTTAGAAAAATATGTATTGTGCTACATTGGGCTTAATATATGTTAGAGCCAAAATGTAGCCCAAATGTAGCCCAAAGTAGCCCAATGTAGCCCAAAGATGGCCACCAGAGATCAAAAATTGAAAATGTAGCCCAAAATTCAACTAGATGTAGCCCAACTGTAGCCCAATGACAGAATGTACCAGAGTGTTCTAAAGAACAACTAGAGTGCTAACAGTCTTATTTATAAAGTGAAACTTATAGTTAGGAATTAGCATTAAAAAAACCTTTGAAATTCACTGAAAAAACCATAGGTTTCACACCAGTTATAGTTAGGAATTAGCATTTAAAAAACCTATTAAATTCACTGAAAAAAACATAGGTTTCACACCAGTTATAGTTAGCTGGAAATTTTACTGATATAAAACCATTGAAATTCCCACGTTATAGTTAGTCGGACTCACTATAACTTGCGCGTGCAATGCACTGCTGATGACATCACATATTACATCACTCATGACATGGTCAGTGACATCACTCATGACATCACTGATGACACCATCCAGTGAATGTGTCTTTCTGAAAAATAAATATTAGTGAGTTATGTTTAAAAATTTAAATATATATATTAGTGTTTCACTTTGTGTATAAGTGGCTACATGTGTTGGTAAGTAGCTACATGCGTATGTATATGGGTTATTAGATATTTTTATTAGTATCAGTATGACTGTCTATATGGTTTAGTGGGGGTATTACTTAGCACATAGATGCATGAGTGACTGACTCTTTGTTTGTATGTGTTTTGAAGACAGCATATGTACAGGACTGTATGGGTGGATGAGTGTCTATATGTGTTTGTTAGTGAGTGAATGACTGTCTCACTAGTGTCTTTATCAGTACCTACATATGTTTTAATCTAGTATATATGAATATTGATGTATATAAGTGAGTATATGTGAGAGTAAGAGATTGTAAGAGTTCCTGTTTAAATAAGTATGTGTTTCTATAAGTGATTGTTTAAGAGAATAAATATGTGTAATTTTAAATAGAAGTAAGGTGGAAGTGTGTGTATAACTCTATATTCAAATAAATGGATGTTCAATAGTTTATTTGCACGTGTGAATATGTGTGTGAGTAACTTTCGGATGAATGTCGGTGTGTAACAGGATGTATAGGTGTATCACTTCATATGATGAGTGAGTATATGTATGAGTGACTATATAGAACTGTTGGTGAAAGAGTGGATGTGTATATACATAGTGGAATTACTGAATTGCTTGTTGTAACTGATATAGGTATCTCCATTTTTTTAAAAATTTCAGTTTCTATTTTTGAATATGTGTCTCAAGGGTTACATTATAGTGAAAGGAGGTTTGTCACTATGTCACAAGGATGGTGTCATGAGTGATGTCACTGACCATGTCATGAGTGATGTAATATGTGATGTCATCAGCAGTGCATTGCACGCGCAAGTTATAGTGAGTCCGACTAACTATAACGTGGGAATTTCAATGGTTTTATATCAGTAAAATTTCCAGCTAACTATAACTGGTGTGAAACCTATGTTTTTTTCAGTGAATTTAATAGGTTTTTTAAATGCTAATTCCTAACTATAACTGGTGTGAAACCTATGGTTTTTTCAGTGAATATATATATATATATATATATATATATATATATATGTATGTGTGTGTGTATATATATATATATATATATATATGTGTGTGTATATATTCACTGAAAAAACCATAGGTTTCACCCATGTTATAGTTAGCTGGACATATCTCTCATACAAAACCATTGAAATTCCTCTGTTATAGTTAGTTCAGCTAACTATAACTCACGCGCCCGCAATGCACTGCTGATGACGTCACATATTACATCACTCATGACATGCTCAGTGACATCACTCATGACATCACAGATGACATCTCAAATGACATCACTGATGGCATTATCCTTGTGAAAGAGTGGCAGACCTCCTCTCAGCGTAATATAACCTTTGATACACACATTGAAAAATAGAAACAAAACATTTCAAAACAATGGAGATACCAATACCAGTTACAACAACCTGTTCAGTAATTCCAACATCTACATACACATCCACTCATTCACCAACAGTTCTATATAGTCACACATATATGTACTCACTCATCATATGTACTCATACACCTATACATCCTGTTACACACGATACTCATCCATAGAGTTACTCACACACATACTCACACATGCAAATAAACATCCATTTACTTGCATATATAGCTATACATACACACCACAACACTTACTTCTACAGAAACATACACATACATATTCTCTTAAACAATCACTTATAGAAACACATACTTATTTATATAGGAACTCTTCCAATCTCACACTCTCACACATACTCACTTATATACATCAATACTCACATATACTAGTTTAAAACATATGTAGTTACTTATAAAGATACTATTGAGACAGTCGTTCACTCACTAACACACCCATACACATACTCATCCACCCATACAGTACTGCATACATGCTGTCTTCAAAACATATACAAACAGTGAGTCAGTCATTCATGCATCTGTGCGCTAAGTAATACCCCCACCTAACTATACAGAAACTCATTCTCATACTCAAAAAACCAACTAATAACCCATATAGACACTCATGTATCTACTCACCAACCCATGCAGCCACTTATACACAAAGTGAGACACTGATACAGATATTTACATATTTAAACATTACTCGCTAATACATGTATTCACTAAGATATACTTAATAAGTCAGATATACAAACAATTTTACAAAAAAAATCCATTTAGACACTTATTTGCCTATTTATTCTTCCCTCGACCTTTAGATATTCATATATATATAAAACATATTTATTTTCCAGAAAGACACACATTCACTGGATGTTGTCATCAGTGATGTCATTTGAGATGTCATCAGTGATGTCATGATTGATGTCACTGACCATGTCATGAGTGATGTAGTATGTGACGTCATCAGCAGTGCATTGCGGGCGCGCAAGTTATAGTTAGCTGAACTAACTATAACGGAGGAATTTCAATGCTTTTCAATGGTTTTGTATGAGAGAAATGTCCAGCTAATTATAACATGGGTGAAACCTATGGTTTTTTCAGTGAATTTCTAAGGTTTTTTAAATGCTAATTCCTAACTATAACGTGGCTGAAACCTATAGTTTCACACCAGTTATAGTTAGCTGCAAATTTTACTGACATAAAACCATTGAAATTCCACGTTATAGTTAGTTGGACTCACTAACTTGCGCGTGTAATGCACTGCTGATGACGTCACATATTACATCACTCATGTCATGGTCAGTGACATCACTCATGAAATCACTGATGACACCATCTTTGTGACAGAGTGACAGACCTCCTTTCAGTGTAATGGTGAGCGCCCCGGAGAGCGTAGTCATTTGAAGCGCCCCGGTGCGCGAACCGGGAAGCGTCCCGTTAACGCCAATGTCGCGAACGAAAACATGATCGTGACGTATCGCGTAGCCCCGTCCGCGTGATACGCACGGCGTAAGCGCACCCGGAAGCACTCGAGCAAATACGATCGCGCAACGTAAACTTCTTACGCGACCCGGGGCGCGCCCCCGGGCGCGTTGCGGTAAGCGCGTCGGTCATGTGACCTGAAAATAACACTTTTAATTGGTGCAGAACAGTTTTACTTTCATAATGATGAAATCCCTGGTCTTGTGACCTGAAAATAACACTTCTCATTGGTTCAGGTCTTTTTTTTTCCAAATGATGAAAGACCCCACCTTTTTTCCTTATTCTGACTTTGTCCTTTGACTGAGGAAGAGCTGTTTCAGTAATAGAAAGAGAACTATTTTGTACTTTCTAATGGCTACTGTAGCTGCAACAGCTGGAGCATCTGCACCAACACCACAACCACCAAGAGGACCACCACAACAGTACATTGGTGGTCAAGAAGAGGAGGAGGAGGAAGAGGAAGAGGAGGATGGGAGAAGATGGCTGCCTGAACAAAATACCCCATACAAGCCCAAGTCACACATTGTATGGGAGTTTTTTTCACTCCCAGAGGGCAAGAAAAAAGGGAATGCGGCCAAGGTAACTTGCCTAATCTGTAACGAACAACTCAAAAGGGGCAACCCAAACAAAAAGTATTCCTTTGGTAACAATACCATGATTCGACATATGATCCGTAAGCACCCTAACAACTATTCTCATGCAGAGCTCAGGGAACTGGCCAGTAACCTCCCCCAGTCTTCAAGGACCACCTCCAAAAGAAACGAACCCACTTCATCGGGACCAGAAACATTAGAGATGATGCCTTGTATTCAGCAACGATTTGCTGATTTTAAAATCACTTGTACTGAATGTGGCAAGCTTATCGCCTATGGTGAAAAGAGCGTAAAGCTCATCGTCCTTGCTGGTGACAATCACAAGTGCCCCAAAAAGAAGTAATTTTTTCCGTTTTATGTTTTTTGCTCCATTTGAGCCAGTTTCAATTCCCTTTTTTTTGTTTCTCCCCCTAAAAAAATACTAAAAAAATATAAAACTGTTTTGAAAAGCCAAAAGTACAAAATGTTCAAAAAACATTAAAAAAAATATAAAACAACAAAAAGAAGAAAAAAACCAGTTCTTTTTAGAACTACCTCCAATTTATAAAAAAAGGCTTCATTTTTAAAAAACTCTGTTGTCATTCTTTTTTCCTCATGGTACGCTCCCCGGTGCGCGTACCGGGCGCTCCCCCCGCGCAAAACGAAAAAACAATATTTTTTTTTGTCCCGCAGGGCCCTATTATAGCCCCCACATCAAACCTAGGGTGTTAGGGGGGGTCTACCCTGCCCCCTTATGGTAATTTCCCCCTTTGTTTTGGCCACCTCTTGTGTCTCGATCCTACCGAGACACAAGATGGCGGCCGCTCCGGACTGTTTCGAATGTTTACAGACACCCGAGAGCCAATCAGCTTTCCGTGCGCAAACCTAAATTACTCAAAATCCACTGGAGCACATATCTTGAGACATAGCAAAGGCACATCGGGCTACCAGTCCCTACCATTTTGCCAAGTTTGGTGGAAATCCATTCAGCCGTTCGGGCTAAAAGTGAAGTGGACCGCCCTATGGAAATTAACATGGGGAAAACACTTTTTGGGACCCCCCTTTTATCTCGGCCCCCGCTTGACGAATCTCCCCCAAACTTTCAGGGAAGGAGCGGGCCATTTTCTTGGTGAAATTCGCGAAGATTCGTCCACCTGCGCCACAGTTATTCCCAATAGAATGTTGCGGATTTCCTATGGAAAGTAGATCCTAACTAGAACTACCTACTGACGACCGCCAGTAGGTAATATGTATGTATGTATATATATATATATATATATATATATATATATATATATATATATATATATGTATATATATATATATGTGTGTATGTATGTGTATGTATGTATATATATATATGTGTATGTATGTGTATATATATATATGTGTATGTGTATATATATATATATATATATATGTGTGTGTGTGTATGTATATATGTGTATGTATATAAATTTTTTCTCATACCAATGCAGCTCCCAAATGGAGGCTAAATAATGTAAATGCACACATAAAGCCTGCATTTGCCAATACATAAAAACACAAGAAGACAAGTAGCACTTGAACTCTGTTTTTTTATGAGTAAAACACTCATAAAGAGCAAAGAACTGCAAATAAGTAGACATTGTTAGCCTATAGGCTGCATTGTAAACCAATAGCATAGAAAATGAAAGCATTTTCAACAAAAACTGGCACCGTGCCTTTAAGGCAGCCATGATCCCTAGCTTCCCATCAGCCTCAGGGGTGACAGTTAGGTCAGTTGTTCTTTCCGGCTCCTTCTGTCAGGACCCTGGATTCACAGCTCTCTACTTTTTTGATTTTTCTGTCAAAATTATCTTGTTTTATTGTGGTTTTCTTGACTTCACTCAACGTCTTTTGATATTTTAGTGAGAGTTAAACCATTTTTTGTGTGACAGAAAGATCTTTTTTTTGTCATAAATGCCTTCTTTGTCCGATCCTTGCCCTGCCTGTGGCAAAAAGAAGGCCAAGACAGACGGACATGAGGTATGCATTCTCTGCCTTCCTGAATCACACTCTCCTGTCTGCTGTCAACACTGCAAGAAGTTGTCTAAAAGGACCATCAAGGACCGGGAGAGAATCAGTCTTTAGGACCTCTCACCGTCAAAGCGAGCACGATTGACGTCGAGGCAGGAGTATCCGTCGACATGATGCTCAACGTCGAGGCAAGAAACTCAGTCGACACGGCACTCGGCGTGTCGAGGCACAGCCCTCCGTCGAAGATTGAGATCGACGTCGAGACGCGGGTCTCCATCCAGGTAGTCTACGTCGAGACACATGCCTTCAAGATTGACTTCAAGATCACCATCACAAGCGACGTCAAGACAGAGGTCTCAGTCAGTGTCCGTTCCAGCAAGCTTCCCTCCGTCATCAACATTCAGAGCAGGCTCACACCGTCCATCACCAGGTCCGGTTCTCCGGAGGTGGCTATTTCATCCTCAAGTAGCTAGGGCTCTCCCTTTGGTACTTATCATGCAGCAGGAGCTCGCCAGGAAGGAAGAAATTCTCAGTTGTTCTCCTGGTAGGGCATAGGGGTCTTCATCCATTCACCTCTCTCCCAGATGGATGCAGCCATTACATCTATGGGCTGATCGTACACAAGCTGCAGGGGTCTGAAGAAAACCTAGTCTCGCTCACATGTCCCCGCTAGCTCGCCTAGCGCAAGATGATGACCTTTCTCCTCCAAGAGGAAGAGCTCGTACTCGCTCTCTTGCACCAACATCTAAGAGGAGATCAAGATCACGCAGCAGAAGGAGAAGGCACAGGTCTTCAACACCTTCCACTTCCTCAACATTTTCCTCAAAAAGGGACTATTCGCCCACCCTCACGTATAGTCCACCGTTGAGGATCTCTCCGGTGGACGATGTACGCACAGTCCAGGATGTGCTTGCCAGGGGGGCTTCCAAACTCAACATTCCCATGCCTGTTCATCAGACTACTTTGTCTGTCATTTTTGAGACTTTGAACCAGAAAACGTCTTCTCACCCATTACTGCCTCTGGTAATGGGTCTGCTTAAGCCAGTTATGGACATTTTTCTTATGCCAGCCACCCTCAAGACTGCACTGGCGAAAATTATAAAAAAGTCTCTTTAGTTGGAAGAGGATCCCTCTTTTTTGAAGTCAGATCCCAAACCGCATTCTGTAATTGTGGCTGCCGCCAAAAAGACCCACTCAGTGGTCTCCTCGTCTACAGTACCACCAGACAAGGAGAGCAAAACGCAGGACTCATGGGGGAGAAAAGTATGTGGCACTTCCCCGTCCATGCTTAAAGTCTCTGGTGCGTCAGCTCTAATGGGACGTTACAACGAAGCTTTGTGGAACTCGCTACAGCGTTTTTCAGATAAGCTGCCCAAGGAACACCACAAGAACTTCGAAGAAGTCTTACAGGAGGGCAGCTTAGTGGCGAACCAATTCATTGGTGCTGCGGCGGATGGAGCTACACTCTCAGCACACTCCTACGCCCACGAAATTTGTGCCAGAAAATCTTCATGACTTCGCCTTACAGCTCTAAAGCCAGAGGCGCAGTCCCGGATTATCAATCGGCCATTTTCTGGTTCATCATTGTTTGGCCCGCACACCGATGAAGAGATGGCGCAGATGAAGAGTGTGCTAGATACCCTGAAGGTGGTAGGGCTGGCGAAGAGGAAAGAGTTTTGTCGTCGTTACCGCAATACTGATCGCCGATCTTTCCAACAGAGGGTTCAAACCCCTCATTGGCAAAAGAACCAAAACCAGCAAGGTCAGCTGAAATCGCAGTACCAAAACCGGCGATGTAACAGGGGAAGAGGAGGGGACTGTCAGTCCTCTACCTCGACGAAACCTCCAGCCAAGCGAGTTTCTGCTTCCTCCAGTACCATGCACCGCTTCAGTAGGAGGAAATGTTGCAAAACATCTGCAAGAGTGGCGAGCCATCACGAAAGATCAGTGGGTGCGGACTATGCTGCAAAATGGGTACTCTTTGTTTCCGACGTCGTCCTACCTCGATTCCTCCAGTAGCATCAACAAGTTACCAGATCAGCATGCTACAGAGGGAAGTGGGCATCCTTTTCCAAAAGTCAGCCATAGAGAAGGTCCCACAGTCGCAAAGAGGTTGGGGAGTGTATTCCAGATACTTCCTGGTAAAGAAAAAAGGTCAGAAGTCGGAATACAGACCCATTTTGGATCTGTGAGCACTCAACAAGGCCATCAAACACGAACAATATTGCATGCTGGCGCTCCATCAAATATATCCTCACCTCCGTAAAGGGGATTGGATGTGTTCGCTGGATCTGCAGGATGCCTATTTACGTACACTGATAAATCACCATCACTGGCAATATCTACGATTCATAGTCGGAACATCCCACTATCAATTCAAAATGCTGCCCTTCGGACTGAAATCAGCTCCCCGGGTATTCACGAAGTGCATGGCAGTGGTAGCAGCTGCTCTGCGGCATAGAGGCATCTTAGTCTACCCTTATCTGGACGATTGGTTGCTGAAGGGCCCCTCTGCCCAGAGTGTGAGGAACCATTTCCAGCAGTGTCTACGGCTCTGTCAAAAACTGGGCCTGCACGTGAACTACCAGAAGTCGACACAGCAGCCCACTCAAACAATCCACTATCTGGTGGCGCTGATAGACTCCGAGCGAGGAAAAGTGTTTCCTTCGAAGGAGAGACAATTATCCCTCATTCAGGCAGAAACATTTTAAGGAGCAACCTGTCGTCGGTACGTCAGATCCCCTCTTTGCTCGGATCGATGGCATCCTGCATTTTTCTGGTACCCAATGCCAGGTTAAAAATGCGTCCATTCCGTGGTGGATGAAGAGGGGCATACTGGAAGTAGGAGTTCCGCTCCATCAAACTCCTCGATCCCAGATTGATCACAGAGGCATCACTACAAGGATGGGGAGCCCACATGTGTTCTCTCCAGACGCAAGGCCTATGGTCCTCAAAAGAGCAATTGTACCATATCAACATGCTGGAACTCAGGACTGTTCATCTGGCTCTCAAGGCTTTCCTCCCTTCGATTCATGGGAGTTCCATCCTAGTACAGATGGACAATACCACCACAATGTACTACCTGCACAAGCAGGGAACTCGATCATGGACTCTGTCATTGGAAGCACAGTCCCTTTGGCACTGGCTACTGGCGAGGAAACTATCCTTCACAGCAGTCCACCTGTCGGGAGAGCAGATTTCTCAAGCGGATGCCCTCAGTCGCCACTTCGAGGAACAGTAGGACTGGGTTCTCAACGAAGAAGTGGTCGACGACATCTTCCAGGCTTGGGGCCGTCCAAGCATAGATCTGTTCGCAGACGAAGCAAACACAAAATGCTGAGACTTTGCTCAAGGTACTACCGACCAGGATCGAGGGCTAATGCCCTTTTGATCTGCTGGTCAGGGGCATTTGTGTACGCCTTTCCACCCCTGCCTCTCATCCCGCAGGTGGTGACCAAACTGTCATACTCTAACACCACGATGATGCTGATTGCTCCAGACTGTATGAGGCAGTGGTGGTACCCGGACCTTCTACATAAGTCACTGAAGCAACACAAGTGGCTGCCGTGCAGACCGGACCCGCTGTCCAAGATGAACGGGAGGATTCATCACCCCAACCTTCCATCACTGAACTTGGCAGCATGACTCCTGTTGTCCTCCAGTATGGACATTTAAGCCTACCTCAAGACTGCATGTCCATATTAAAAGAGGCAAGGAGACCTTCCACAAGGCACTCTTATGCTTGAAAATGGAAGCGTTTTATGTATGGTGTGTGCAAAATAATTGTAGTCCCACCAAGGGTCAGGAGGATAAAATCTTACCCTATCTGCTTCACCTAGCCAGAGCAGGTTTAAAATTTGCGCCAATTAGGGTGTACCTGGCTGCCATTATGGCATACAGGTGTTCCTCTTCTCAACCCTCATTCTTTCAGTTACAAGTGGTGAAGGATTTTCTGCAGGGCCTTAAGAAGGTCTACCCTCCGGTTCGGCCTCCTTGGGAACTGAACTTGGTGCTGTCAAAATTGATGGATCTACACTTTGAGCCTATCCACAAAGCAGCCTTGCAACACCTTACGTGGAAGGTATCTTTCTTGGTGGTTATCACCTCAGCTCGTAGTGTGAGTGAGATACAGGCCCTCTGTTCCAAGGAGCCCTACTTAGTCTTCCATCTCAATAGGGTAGTCCTCAGAACACATCCTTCCTTCCTTCCGAAGGTGGTGTCTGATTTTCATGTAAATCAAACTTTCTCTTCCGACCTTTTCTCCCAACCCCTCCACTCCAGCGGAGAGGGCGCTGCATTCATTGGACCTTTAACCCCTTCGCTGCTCATGACGAGCTCAGCTCGTCATGCAGTACACTGGTCGTGTGCTTATGACGAGCTGAGCTCGTCATGAATAATGGGAAATCAGAGAATGCAGCGCCGCAGGGGAAAACCTCTAGCAGCCAAGGTGTTAAAGGGTCTTGAAGTTTTATCTAGACAGGTCGAAGCCATTGAGTAAGTCTGAACTCTTTTTCATTAATTATGGTTGTCAGGACAGGTTTCCCAGCAACAAAACGGTCCATCTCCAGATGGATAGTATCATGCATTACATTGGCTTACCAGTTAGCAGCAAACCTCTTTTGTCCGCTCCCAAAGCTCATTCCACAAGAAGAAAAGCAGCTACGACTGCTTTCCTCAATAATGTAATGCTCTCCGGAATCTGTAAAGCGGTCACTTGGAAATGAGTACACACATTTACAAGACGATACTGTCTTGATACTAGAGCGGACACTCAATCAGGTCAAGCCTCCTTGAGGTATCTGTTCAACAACTGATTTTTCGGTTGTTGATAATTTGATCACTTTGTTTCTAATTTGCTTGCAGGTGGTTGATGGGCTTGCTATTCCATTCAGTGCTTATGGCTATTGATGAGGATCCCCTGGAAGAGAAGGATAAGATACTTACCTGTAATCCTAGTTCTCTTCCAGGGGTATCCTTATCAAAGTCATAAGAAACCCACCCACCTCCCCAGGCAAATGAGATTGTTTCTGAAGTGTTAAGTGCCCTGACCTTCAGAGTAATTCAAAGAACAACTGACCTAACTGTCACCCCGGAGGCATGATGGGAAGCTAGGGGTCATGGTTGCCTTAAAGGCATGTTGCCAGTTTTTGTGGAAAATGCTTTCATTTTCCATGCAATTGGTTTACAATGCAGCCTGTAGGCTAACAATGTCCACTTATTTGCAGTTTTTTGCTCTTTGCGAGTTGGTATGAGAAAAATTGTATATATATTTATATATATATTACCTACTGGCGGTCGCCAGTAGGTAGTTATAGTTAGGATTGTTTTCCATAGGAAATCCTCAACATTCTATTTGGAATAACTTTGGCCCTGGTTGAAGAATCTTAGCGAATTTCTTAAAGAAGATGGCTCGGTCCGCTGCGCTCCTTCCCTGAAAGTTTGGGGGGGATTGGTCCAGTGGGGGCTGAGCTATAAGGGGGGTTCCAAAACGTGTTTTCTCCATGTTATTTTCCATAGGACCTTTAGACTCGGCTACAGGTCGAACGGCTGAATGGATTTATAAGAAATTTGGCAAAACTGTAGAGTCCGGTTCGCAGATTACGCTTTTTTTGGAATGGTGTAAATCCGTTCAGTAGTTGTTGAGAAAGTTAAAGTAAATTATATATCTATAGGCGCGCACGCGTGCGCGCACTCAAGCGGCTGCGCGAGCGGAATTTTTGTTTGCTGCGTGACGTCTGTTAACGTTCGATTCGAAGGAAATCAGGAAGTTTTGTTCGCCATTTTGTCACTGCGAGTAAATATATTGTTCATTTCAAAGCGTTGAAACATGGAAAGGGGAGAAGGTAGAGATTGTTTTGCTGCGTAGCTTTTCTCGGGGTGTGCAGTAAGGCCCTTAAACGCAAAAAGATATAATTTTTTCCCGAAAAAAAATACGGGGTGCGCGCACCCGGTCGCGCACACCTATTTACAAGAGTGTGAAAATGGAGATAAATCAGAAGTTTGAGTGCTTAGATATAAGGTGGCTCTGAAAAGAGCCATTGTGTTAATTGAGTGTTTTCTGCATTTATAAGTAAGTACCGATGCAGAGCCTGATGTTGCAGAGGAAGATTCTGTTTCCCTCATTCGTGAAATGAACACTGTCTCTCCTATAGACGTCTTGCATGTGGTATCGCAAGTTGTTGTGGTAAATAGAACCCATGCTATAATCTCTGAGGAACGCAGAAACAGATTTATTTACATGTCTCCTTGCTTTCTCAAATTGTGCATAATGTTGATTGGACCAATTCCATTTCTGTCTTTGGCATATATTGGAATATACCAAGGCAGATCGAGGAAAAAGTGTAATCAATTGTCGAAAGGTGTCTTCTAGAAGCATTTCCAGACCTACCCCAGTGATTGTGCATAGATCGTTCCCACCACAGTGCACAATTATAAGGTCTGGTTCTGGGAGATGCATAAAAGTTTTCACCAATGGAATCAATTGGTGACATTTCAATCCTCTTTTGGCAATCCATGTTGTGTACATTTGGTAAGCTGAGGTTGCAAATTCGTCTGCTTACTGCATATTTTTCACTCCAGTGAATATAACTGTGTCCTATTAGCCAGACCTTCATTTTCAAGGGATTTGTAGTCGTCCTCCGATCGGTTCTGGAAGTGGAATGGAATTTACCTCTTACCCTCGGGAACTGGGACCACCTGTATAGCTTTTAAAACCTTTCACCTTCATTCTCACCAACACTGCACACTCAGTAAGAATACCAGCTCCTCAGTAATCTGGAGTCGCAGCACACCCGGGACACATTCGGTGTCACTGTGGTGGGCCCGATGATGAAGCATGACACCAACTAGGTTGGTGTGTGAGGGCTTCATGACCAAACCTAAGGGTTTGCCCACAGATATACCTTCTGAGTTTCCTCTAACACAACATAGCTAGTCCTATATTGATATCTCTACATATAACCAGGGGACCCGGACTGGCTTACCTAGTCCTCTCTCTCCCTTTTGATTTGCTGAAGGAGAGAAATACGACATAGCGTTTGGCCTGTAGAAGCGTGGGAGCAGTGATTAAGTCTGAGTGAAGCGGAACTGTGGTATAACTGTCTGTACGGTGCGCGACCTACTAAGAAAGAGTTCACAGGCCGTAATTGGCTTGCAGGTTCTAGTATCAGTAAGTGAGGTCGAGAAAAGAAAACATTCAGGACTTTATTTATGAAGGCCTTGCGCTACCGGTGCGTCACTTTTTCCCATTTTAAAAAATGAGGCACCGGCGGCGGAAGGTCTTCATAAATAAGGTCCTCAGTGTCTACAGTTAAGGTTATGTGGAACCCATGAATAGTTTTTCAATATGAAATCATTTCAGTTGAGATTATGGATTAAAAGAGAAACCGTGAATATTTGAAATGTTTATTTAGAAATGTACTGTTTTAAAGGCAAATCATTATGCAATATGAGTACAGAAATTGCAAAAAACACAGTAATTGGTATTGTCAGTAGTACATGGAATACAAACGCTATAGTTGAAGAAAAATGAATATAGTTGGAAAAAAACATTGTACACTCTTATAAGGAAGTATATTATATTTTAATAAATGGAAGAAGGTCTCTGGCCTTTCAGTTTAGGAACGGTATATGAAAATGCAAGTGGTTATACATCATTACTTTATCAATCAGCTGTCTACATGCGAAGCACTATCAAGTTTGTGTTATGTTACTGTGTACGGGGAAAAAAAGGCGCCAAAAGCGACAAAATGGCGAGAGGTGCATGTATGTAATCTGTTGGATGGTGCGCAAATCAGTATTGAGGAGAACTACTGTATTGAGATATCTTTTGAAGGTTGCAGTATTGCATTTGAAATACAGCACAAGTAACAATGGAAATATTGTTGAAAGAACATATTTTTCTGTAAAGTATTTTAAAAAAATAATTTTATAGAAAATTAAAGAAGCAGAGGCGTGTGAGGCGGAAATAAGCAGTTGAGATGCGAAATGGCGTTTACAGTTATAAAAAACTCGTTTAAAATTTACACATTAATTAGGGTACATGTAGCATATATTAGCGAGTTTTGCATTGAGTACGTTTGAAATAACCTTAGATAAGATATGCAATAGAATTGTTGAGATTAGACTGTAAAAAAATAAAGTTGAAAATCGAGTAGCTGAAGAAACAAATGTAGTCCACATAAAAGACCAAAATTTAAACAACACGAAATCATAATGTCCACTGTTAGTAAAGCCAATAGGTCTATTCTTCAAAAGAAAATATGGAAAGGAACGTGAAGAATATAGGGAAGCAAAAGGAAATGAGGACGTCAATGGCTTGTATAAGAGTTATTGAAGCATTGTTTAGGCAAAATAGGTAGCTTCTGCTTGTAACAGGAAATCACTTTTATCATTTGAAAGTATGTCAGATATCCAATGGAAAAGAGTAAAGCAGTACTCATGATCTGTTAAAATCGGAGCCTCTTTTATTATCAGAGGGCAGCTCGGTGGGTTTTCGATGTAGTTCTCTGTTAGGAAAGAGTTAACCGTCCATTGTGTAGGCAAAGTAGGCAGCAAGTGCTTCTAACAGGAAATCACTGTTATCATCTGAAAACATGTCAGCCATCCAATTGAGAAGATGAAAGGAGCATTCATGATCTGTCATTATTGGAGCGTCTTTTACCATCATAGGGCAGCTCGGTGGGTTTTCGATGTAGCTCTCTGTTAGGAAATCTTGCGCCGCTGCGAATATATTCTAATGACCCAGAACTCCTTGTATCGCTGCAAAGGCCATAAACCCTCCGTTGTAACAAAGCTGTTCATGATCAGGTAACTGATTCATGAGGTGATTGTAATTCGGTTCAGGAGGTACCAAATTGCAGAGACATAAATCCAGGGCCCACGTGAAATCACAGCTCAGGCAATGAAATACAGGCTGCACACAGGTGAAATACGAATATCGAAATGATAATCGATATGAAGTATTCAAAGTTGAGAGTGCTAAGGTGCCGTAGTACAGAAGCATTCTCTGTCGAAATAGTTCTAAGTGGTCCGGCTCGTTTGCGAAGGCAGGAGGGACATCCATTTTGAATATCCCAAGATGGTAAAGGAAACGGCGCAGCACTGCCGGTTGTATAGCAACTCCACAGAATTAGGTCGCCGGCTATGCAGTGGAGAGGAGCAGAATGACTTGATAAATTTTCTAGGAGTCTAGTCACTTATATATTGCTTAGTAGTTATCAAAAAAGTAGCTTTTGGGGCGTGGCCAAGATGGCGTCGGAGTAAGGGCGTGGCCAAGATGGCGTCGGAGTAAGACGTGCTTTTGAGTCGCTCCGGCGCCCGACCTGCTAAGCATTGTACAGCATCGCCTGCGGGGCTTCAATCCGCTCTGAGACGACAGCGGACGCCAACGGCTCTGAGCGGGGTGGTCCGGTGTCATCGGTGTGTCCTGGAGTGGCTGTGCGACGCCGCCGGGAGCTCTTCAGCTTCGGGCCTACAGAGCACCGGCCTTGCGTGAGAGTGAGGCTGCTGTGAGGCGCAACTGCGCGGCATCGACTGGGTGTGGCCTCGCGGAGCGGCGGGTGCCCTCTGCCTTTCCCAGCCGTCAACCCCCTCCACTACAGCGAGACGTTGGTTTGGTGGCGTGCCCCTTGCTTTGCACGACTAGACGGCTTGTCGGCCGGCTAGCCACGTGCACCTAGTCGGTGGAACTCTAGCGGACCCGGACGAACTGGACATGGCTCTGCCTGCCCATAGCATCGGCGCCCTTGACGGCCTCTGCCCACTGGAGAGACGTCCCCACCAGTGTGAACACTGCTCGGCTTTGGGGGGCCCGTTCCCTACGTTTCCTACAGCTTTAAGTGGTGGACTTGTGCGGTGCACCCGAGACTGGACATTGGCTACCTAGGGTCCTTGCTCTGTCACACGGCCCGTCTCTCCGGCCCACACGATCCAGAAGCGGAGAACTCAGTTTGGCATTCTCCAGGTGTTTCCCCCCGTGCCAGGCTCCGTGGGACGGGGACCTCGGCGTCCTCGGCGGGAGGCCTCGCGCCACCATTTTCTCGGGCGGCTGCCATTTGTGACGCAGGTGCTCCTACACGGCCTGCACCTTGGACGGCCTTGCCTCTGCAGCTCCGCCACGATGTCGCAACTGCCGCGCAAAGGGAGGACAGTGAAGGAGGGAGCCTCTAAAACATCGCAGCCACCGAACTCCCCTGGAGCGAGCAGCTCGGCTAGACAATCGGACGAGGAGGCGCCGGCCACTAAGGCCTTCATGTCGGAACTCTTTGCCTCGATCAAGGAGGACATCTCCGAGCTCCGCGCTCAACTGGCATCGGACCTACGTGAGGTCCGGAGGGATGTGGATGGCGTCGGGGAACGGGTGGCCGTATTAGAGGATCACGATCTGAGTATGGCGAATGACGTACACCAGTTGCAACAAGATGTTCTTCGCCTTACGGACCAGAACTTAAACCTGCAAGCATATGCCGAGGACCTGGAAAACCGCTCCAGGAGAAATAACATCCGTATCAGAGCGGTCCCCTGGGACGGTGAGACTGGTGATTTGAGGGGCTACGTGCAGGCCCTCTTCATACAGGTGTTGGACGAAGAAGACGTCCAGGAGATCAAACTGGACAGGGTGCACAGGGTAGGTCTGCCCAGGCGAGGAGGTCCCCCTCCAGACATCCTTGCGTGTGTCCACGATTTTCTGACTAAGGAACGCATTCTCCAGAAAGCCAGAGCACTCTCCACCTTGAGCTTTCGGGGCCATCGACCTCAGCTATTCCAGGACTTGGCAGCGTCCACGCTTCAGAAACGGAGGGAATTCCGTCCGGTGACTGCCTATCTGAGGGAGCAGGGCATCTCCTATTCCTGGGGTCACCCCTTCCGGATTATTTTTCGATGGCAGAACAGGTTGGTGCAGATCCGCTCCCTGAAGGCCGCGAGGGAGTTGTTAGGACTGGAGGACGACCCACCATCGCAAGCGACACAGTCCTCACCTTCGCGGCGACGACGTCGCTCTTCCTCTTGGCACCGGGTTGGGGCTTCCCCGGAACGGCTGCGTCCAGACCACTCTGTTAGCCTGCAGGAGAGAGGATCGGCGGTGGCGTCGGTGGCCTCGGCCACTCTTGCGGATTCTCAGCAGACCTCTGGAGCGGCATGACCCCTGCTTTCTTTGATGATGGGCGCCGGGGCGCCTCTATCCCTGAGGCCCTGGGGTACTATGGTACTTTTGGAGAAGACACCCCGGGCCTTGGCCCTGGGGGCCCCTGATCTGGTGCCCCCACCGCTACCAGTCTGATGTGGACCGTGTGACCTGTGGCCCATTGGAACTACCGACTGCACATTTCAGGTTGCGGGCCTTGTGCTCTGTTTCTTTGGTTCTTGGGTTGTTGCAGGGGGGTGGGTCTGTTAATGCTCTGAGTATGGATGTCATGACAGGGCGGTTTGGGTTGGGGATGGGGGTTGGGGGGGCTGTGGCGGCGACCGTGTGTGCTGACTGTGTGCTGATGGTGCTTTCAATGATAATCACTCTTGCATTTCATATATTGTTCTGTGGTGTGACTCCTTCGGCCCCCGCGCACTCTGGAAGCGTAGCTGTCCCGCGTGGCTTGGGGAGCAGACATGTGGCCCCCTTGGTGTGGTTGTGGCTGGGATCTTTCCCTCGGGTCCCTGTGCTTGATTATCTTCCTTGGGCGTGGGCTCTGATGTGTGTGCGGAACCTGTGCGAGGAACGTGGCTGTCTGGAAGTATGCATGGCGTGGAGTTTTAATTTTCCCTTTTGCCTATTAGCGTAGGAACTTGGAATGTAAAGGGCCTCAACTCCCCGCAGAAACTCTGGAAGTACATTGTAGATCACCACTTAGATGTGGTCGCCCTCCAGGAAACCCACCTGGCTAGGAGGGACGAGCTAAGGCTTCGTCATAGGCAGTTCCCTCTTATCTACAGGGCGTCTGCGACCACAAAGCATAGAGGGGTGGCCCTTCTCTTCCGGGCTTCCCTGCATTTTCAGCCCATGGGAGTGAGTGTGGATAAGGAGGGCCGTTGGCTACTGGTGAAGGGATTGTTGCATGGCCGCCTGTGTACTTTTGCTGTACTGTATGCTCCTAATACGGGTCAGAATGGCTTTCTGCAGGGTCTGCTGGACAAGATGGGGGACTTTGTGGAGGGTCACTTACTCTTGCTGGGTGATTTCAATATGGTGTGGGACAAGGGTTTGGATAGTTCTGGGGCACGCAGGGCGGACACTGGCGTCTTCTCAGACGAAACTAAACGTCAGTTAGGTGATATGGGACTGATCGACAGTTGGCGCTTTATCCATGCACAGACTAGGGATTACACTTTCTTTTCCAACGTTCATCGCTTGTATTCCCGCATTGACTATATCTTGGTTAGTCAGGCTCTTCGGGGGGATATACAACTGACTAATATCTTTCCACTCTCACTATCGGACCATAGCCTAGTGGTTCTGGGACTACATTGGGCCGCCGGGGGGGATGGTTGGCGTAAGTGGTATTTCCCGGCAGCTCTAGTGCGGGATGAGGAGTCCTGTAAGGCCTTACGCAAGGCTATTGGTGAATTTTTTCTCCTCAATCCCCCTACGGACACATCGGTGTATACCACATGGGACGCGTGCAAGGCCTCTTTAAGGGGCACGTGCCTCGCTCTCAACGCGAACTTGAACAAATTGTGACGCGAGGAGAGGGAGGCTCTTGAATCGGAACTTGCCTCTTTGGAACAGGCCCACAAGGCGAAGCCCTCCAGGGTGACTCTGCGCCCCCTGACGGCGGTGCGAGGGAAACTGAGGGCCCATTATAATAACAGGGCGGAGTTTACTCTTCTGCGCCTTCGGCGTACCTCCTACTCCCAGGGCAACAAGATTGGGCGCCATCTTGCCCGGCAACTCCGTGACAAACGCGAAAGAGATTATATAGGGGGAATTCGCGACCATGCGGGCTCTGTTCAGCACAGAGATGCGGACAAGGCGACCATATTCGGTCGCTTCTATGCAGCGCTCTACTCGAGTGACGCTCTCGATCCGGGGGCTCAATCCACATTCCTGGAGGGTCTGCCTCTCCCGAAAGTCTCTAAAGAATGCAATGAATTACTGTCCTCCCCCATCACCCGGGAGGAGGTCTTAGATGCCATTAAGGCCCTAAAGTTGCACAAGGCCCCTGGGCCTGACGGCTACACGGCCCTCTTCTACAAAACGTTCGCCTCTGACATTTGCGACTACTTAGTCTCCCTCTTCAACGCAATGGTGGTTGATGGTAGGACCACGGACTCTATGGCCGAAGCGTTGATCACTATTATCCCCAAGCCGGGGAAGGACCCTACATCCTGTACATCTTACCGCCCGATAGCGCTTCTCAATCTGGACGCTAAGCTGTACTCCTCCATCTTGGCGGGCAGACTGCAGGACCTGATGCCTGCCTTGATCCATCCTGATCAATCCGGGTTCATTAAGGGCAGGCAGACTCATGATAACCTGCGCCGCGTCGTCTACCTCATCGAAAAAGCGGAACGATTTCGCATACCTGCGATGCTGGTAGGGCTTGACGCGGAGAAGGCTTTCGACCGCGTCGACTGGGGGTTTTTGCATCAGACGTTGGTGGCCTTCGGGTTCTCGCCCCATTTCATACGGATGATTGAAGCCAATTACAGTGGCCCTACCTCTCGTGTGTTAGTCAACGGCCATAGGTCCGCGAGTTTTTGCCATTCCCGAGGGACGCGCCAGGGGTGTCCCCTCTCGCCCCTACTTTTCGCTCTCAGTATAGAACCATTGGCATTGGCGGTGCGGGAGGACGAGCGGATTCTAGGGCTTCCTTTTATAGGCGAGCAGCATAAGATCTCGCTCTTTGCCGACGACGTCCTGTTGTCCATCCGGGAGCCAGCGCTGTCGCTACCCCATGTCCACTCGGTACTCTCCGCCTACGAGGAGGTGGCGGGCTTCAAGGTTAATTTCGATAAATCCTACATCCTAAATCTGACCCTGTCAGCGGGGGAGGTGCAACTGACCCGGCTGCTTACTCCACTCGCATGGGCGTCGTCGTCCTTGCTTTACCTGGGCGTGCGGCTGACTTCCACCGTGGGTGCCCTGTTTCACGCTAACTTCCCCCCGATGTTGACTTCCATTAAGACTGAACTGGAACGATGGAAACCTAAATTCATCTCGTGGTTGGGCAGGATTCACGCCCTTAAAATGGTTCTTCTTCCCAAACTGTTGTACCTGTTTCAGGCTTTGCCTATTCCGATAGGGCTGGACTACTTCCGCCGATTGAAGACTGTGATGCTGAGATATGTCTGGCAGGGTGGCCGGGCACGGCTTCCGTTTGCGGTTCTTCGGCGCCCGCGCTTAGAGGGGGGGGTTGGCTTTCCGGACATGCATTTGTACTACAAGGCCGCCCAACTGAGAGTTATCGTGGAGTGGTCCCAAGAGCTCCATCTGGGATCTGGCCTGGAAGCCTAAAGCGGACTGGCCCAAAAACGCTTACATTAGCACTCCCACAAGCACGGTGTTGAAGGTCTGGGACACGGTGAGTGGCGATGACCGCTGGACCACATTCCCATCCCCATTCACCCCGATTCATTTCAACCCGGCCTTTCCCCCGGCTCTGACAGAAGGTCCTTTTGAAGCTTGGAGGGAGGGTGGCTGTAGAGCCCTCACCCATTTGTTCCATGGCACCGCACCCCTCACTTTCCACAACTGTATGAGGGATTATGGCATTCTCCCAACGGAACGATTCAGACATCTCCAACTCCTGCATTGGGCGACGTCGCTTGCAGTAGTGGACGCTGCTACCAGACCCTTGTCGAAATTTGAATCCTTTCTCCTTCGCACCTCCACCATGCAAGGAGCGATTTCTTTAATGTATAAATTGTTGTTAGACTCTGCCATGTCTCCGCGGCCGCGATATCAAGACCACTGGGAGTCCACACTGGGGAGGGACATTTCTACTAGCGAGTGGCAGGGCTTATGGAGGGACGTGACGGCGCATAATCACTCTACTGACCTCAGAGAGGCACATATGAAACTCATCTTTGATTGGTACTTATATCCCTCTAAATTACACCACATATTTCCCACTGCTTCAGATAGGTGTTGGCGGGGCTGTGGGATGTTGGGGGACTTTAGCCATATATGGTGGGAGTGCCCCACCATCAAGCCATTCTGGGCTGAGATTCTATCCCACATAAAGGACATTTTGGGTTACCCAATCCCTGACTCCATGGCCTTTGTCTTATTAGGTCTTAGGGACCCGCTGCTCGAGCACCAGACTAGGGCGGATAAGCGTGTTATGTGGTTGTGTCTGGGTGCGGCTAAGATGACTCTAGCAGCCGCGTGGAAGTCCCCATCTGCCCCCGCTATTTCCTTGTGGCATTCCCGGTTGTGGCGTCTGTTGAGCATGGAACGCCTCTCTGACATATTCCTGCGGAATTTTAAGAACTTTATGTGCAACTGGGGCCCGCTTGTGAGGTTTCTGTCCCGAGGCCTGCCCTCGGCAGTGTGTCCGTCAGCACTGCGAGCCCTTCATCTCTTCCAAATTTGATTTCAAGAGTGTCTGTATTGCTTTGTATGCTTGCTGGTCGCCGCCGCTGGGGGGGAGTGAGATGTTGGGGAGGGACGAGGGAGGGGGGATAGTTGGGGAAATTATCTTCTGTTTCTTCTTTAGTTGCGACTTGCTCCGATTTGGGATGGTCACTAGGCCTCGGATGGAGCTCGGGCTGCTCTTTCTGTCCGAGGACGCCGCGTCCACTGTTGGGATACCTGACATGAACTGGAAGCTGTGCTGGGCGGACTCGCCCCCGTTGCTTAGCCCGACTATTGCCAACTTCTTGTGGACCCTGGAGCCTTGTTGCCCTTCTTTTGCGAACGATTCCCTCCCTATTTTTTGCTCCCCCTGTGTGGGGTTTTGTGGCGGTATGTCGCCTGTCTTTCTCTCTTTCTTTCCTGGTCCCCTTTTACTATTCCCCTACCCCCTTTCTGTTTCATCTGATATACTGCAAAATAAAAATAAAAAAAAATAAAAAAAGTAGCTTTTCTTGAAGTGGAGGATGCGTTAAAAAATAAGGGAGTCATTTGAGCAAGTTGTAAAGCAAGGTCCATTTTTTTTTACATCAATGCTGTTTTCTGTGAATGTTAGCTAAGTGAAAGATATGTGGGTGAGCAGATGCAACGTTCAGTTTTAAATGTGACAATGGAGCTCTTGTTCATGTCTTCCGATTCAAGGTCGGTATTCGCTGCCAAATACAAAGATCAAGAAACGCATGCGTGGGTTAGATAGTCTGCATTCTTAAAGGAAAGCAAATGAAGGGTTATTTTTACCGCGTTAGCATTGTCGTTTAAAAGTTACAGTGATTTTCATTATATGTTAAGAAAGTGTCACTGATGAAGACTGAAAATAAATCCTTATAAATAACAGGGACTGGTGTATTTTAGAAAAGGTGTGTAACATTACATGAATTGTAAAAAAAATAATAATGTAATTGAAAGTGTATGGTTTGAAAATGAAAAGTAGAGGTTTATAGTTCACGTTTTGAAAGCGGTTCTAGAGGGTCAGATGCATGATAGATTTATAAAAAATAGAACATGTTTTTCAATAGTATTATGGAAAAAATATGTGCCTTTATGTACTATTTAGATTATCTGCCTGTTGCCTATTCTTTGAGTTTTAGTAATCCTGTGTCTTATAAGTTTTCCAGGGGCGGTTTGAGGTTCATGGTGGGCTTGGGCAGGGAGGGTAGGTTGGGGGTTTGTAATAGGGCGTCCGGGTGGGGTGGAGTGCGGAGTTTAGTGAAGAGTAAGGGGGGCGGGGGTTAGGGTGTTTGGTAATGAAGCAGAGTCAGAGGACGCCAAATTTCTGTTATGGGGTGCCACGGAAATATGTATTTATTCTCAGGGGTTTATTATATTAAGGATATATATTAACATGGTGGCTCTTGTCGTTTTGTGGTTCTGTGCATGTGTATAATGCTGGCCCTGTAGTTTTTGTTTATGGACCTTATTACGACACACAGGGGAGCCACGTTGCACAGTTGGAGATCAGAGACTTAGGAAATAAAACTTTATAATTGTAAGGGCTCTAAGCGATACAAATCGCCCGTTCTCGGTGTAAAAATTATCACCGCTATTGGTTGTATTTTCTACGGTGTTAGTGCTCGAAGGAGAATAGTAACATATATGTGAAAGAAAATTCTGTAACAGGCTCAGCATTTCACATTATCGCGTGAAAACAAAAGTTGTTCTCACTTAGCAATAAGTCTCTTATAATTAAGGGACGGAGTGTATATAGTGCTATTTACTACTCTGCTATGTGAACGATGTCGAATATTTCATAAGAGGAGGCTTTAAAAGTTTTTCGATAAACTGGTTTTCCAGGAAAGTGGGTGGAGTGTTCCGTGTAAATTGCAGAATAGAAACTAGTAAGAACCAATTGGAAGTGTTGTTTTAAAGTCACATGACTGCACATGCGTGTCTCGACGCCTGTACGCGATAGGTGGGTGCGCGCACCCGGTCGCGCACTAAATGAAAGCGGCGAGAAAATATCAGCTAATATGCTCTTGGAGCTCGTTTTGGTACAAAGAGTTAGTTCTGAAAATAACTTTTTTTTTTTTTTTTTTTTTTTTTTTTTTTAAACAAGATGCTTTTGATTTCTTAAAGTTGCTACGACATTTTTCAGTATGTCATACTATCCAAATAAAGTGAAGAAATTTAACTTTTCTTGGAGCATTTATGACTCTCAATTTTGTGTTTAATTAGAATAAAGCTTTGCTCTCCGTATACAAGAAGTTTTCCACAGTTCTTGCATTTCATGTGCACGTTCGCCAGATATGGTTTCAAGTCCATTTCAGCACTCGATGGAGATACAGGTCGTCCACTGGAAGATGTGCTGATTACTTCTGATGGTAATAGCGTGGCCTCCGTTTTTCTTGTCAAAGGTGGTCGCTCATTTCCTTCAGATTCGGAAGATGAATGCGGAACGGTAGCCATTGCAGCGAAGTCTTCGGGAAGATGTTCGACGTTGTTCTCTCTTGAGAGTAGAAAAGAAAGTGATGGAAGTGGGTGGAGTGCTGCGTGTAAATTCCAGAATAGAAACTACCAAGAACCAATTAGAAGTGTTGTTTTGAAGTCACATGACTTCACATGCAAGTGTCAGGTCCTGTACGCGATAGGAGGGTGCGCGCACCCGGTCGCGCACTAAAATAAAGCGGCGAAAAAACATCTCATAATATGCTCTTGGAGCACGTTTTGGTAGAAAGAGTTAGTTCTGAAAAGAACTTTTTTTTTTTTTTTTTTTTTTGGAAACAAGTGTTATGATGCTTTCGATTTCTTAAAGTTGCTACTACATTTTTCAGTATGTAATACTATGAAAATGAAGTGAAGAAATGTATCTTTTCTTGGGGCATTTATGACTTTCAATTTTGAGTTTAATAAGAACGAGGCTCTGCTCTCCATACAAAAGAATTTTTCCACACTCGTTGCATTTCATGTGCACCTTCGCAAGATATGGTCTCAAGTCCATCTCAGCACTCGATGGAGATACAGGTCGTCCACCAGAAGATGTGCTGGCCACCTCTGATGGTAATAGCGTGGCCAGGGCTCTTGTCGATGCTTTTGCATAATGCTCAGGGTGCCTTTGTTTAACATGCCGCTGCATGGTGTGTATAGAAAAGGAATATTTTCTATCTGGATTTCCCCTTGAGAGCTCCGAATTGCATATCGTGAAGGTTACTTTTGGCGCATTCACTTTCTTTTGATCTTCAGGATAAGTAAAAAATTGCCAAATGAAAGATTCCTTTTTTCTTCTTAACGGTGGTCGCTCATTTCCTTCAGATTCGGAAGATGAATGCGGAAGGGCAGCCATTTCAGCAAAGTTTTCCGGAAGATGCTCGACGTTGTTGTCTCTTGAGAGTAGAAAAGATTGTGAGGAAAGTGGGTGGAGTGCTTCGTGTAAATTCCAGAACAGAAACTACTAAGAACCAATTGCAAGTGTTGTTTTCAAGTCACATGACTTTACATGCGCTTCTTAGGATGTGTAGGCGGTGACACTATCTAGTTACGAACGTGATTTCATACTTAGGAACTAGCATTCAAAAAACCTATGAAATTCACTGAAAAAACCATAGGTTTTACACACGTTATAGTTAGAAAATAGCATTTGAAAAACCTATGAAATTCACTGAAAAAACCCTAGGTTTAACACACGTTATAGTTAGGAAGTAGCATTTAAAAAACCTATGAAATTCACTGACAAAACCATAGGTTTGACACCAGTTATAGTTAGCTGGAAATTTTACTGACATAAAACCAACGAAATTCCACGTTATAGTTAGTTGGACTCACTATAACTTGCGCGTGTAATGCACTGCTGATGACATTACATATGACATCACTGATGACACCATCCAGTGAATGAGTGTCTTTCTAAAAAATAAATATGTTTTATATATGTATATGTAAAGGTCGAGGGAAGAATAAATGTTTAAATTATTGTCTTAATGAATGTTTTTTTTAAAAAGAAATGATTGGATAACTGGCTTATTAAGAGTATCTTAGTGAATACATATATTAGCGAGTAATGTTTAAATATTTAAATATATGTATCAGTGTTTCACTTTGTGAATAAGTGGCTGCATGGGTTGATGAGTAGCTACATGTGTGTGTATATGGGTTATTGGATGTTTTTTTAGTATCGGTATGACAGGTTTTGATAGATTTTCTTTCAAATAACAAATTGGTGAGTATGTTGGAAGGGGTTACATTGTCGTCTACTCTAGATTTACAATCCACCTCTCACCAAGGGATGTTAGCTTGTGTGGCTAAGAATTGAACACATTCTTGACCCCACTGAGTCAGTTCCCATTTAAAAGACTGACATTTAGACTCGCAGGGGAGGTGTATGTCTTTTGGCTAGTAATGTATCTCATCTACAAAGGTGCTGGAATTTTTGCTAAGGGCTTTCATTTTGACACTTTGAGGATTTCCAAATCTGAAGTTGAACATATGAAGCACCTCCCAGAAATGTGCTGTAGGACTGAGGACTGGTGTTAAAAGTAGGGAAATGTAAACTGTTTTGACCGCAAATTAAATATCTTGGTCACGCTATTTCTGCTCAGTGGTCAGTTCCTAAATCTTCCTTAGTTTATGCCGTTCAAAAAGCTCCAGCACTGGACACAAAAGAAAAGCAGATTTATTTTGTTTTTGCTGGACTGTGGTAATATTACAGTAAGTTTGTATCAACATTTCCATAGAAAATGCAACCATTGAGAAGGCTGGTGAGAAAAGATTCTATGTTTGATTGGATAGATGATCAACAAAAGGCTTTTGATATGATCTAATTTGGAATGCTCCTCCTCCCAGAACTTTTTTGCAGACAGAAAGCATGCTTTTCCACAAATATAAGCTTACACATTGTTTTGTCTCAGAAACACGGTCTGGATTGGTGGAACGTTGTCTTTGCTTCTAGCACCTGGTTTCTGAAAGAAAATATTCAGGGTTAGAGCGAGAATTACTTGCAAGTGTATGAGCTGTAGAACACTTCAGCAGTTACATCTGTGGTTTTCGGTTTGTTTTGAGAACAGACCACAAACTTCTGGTAAACATTTTTTCACCTGAAGGAGGCTGGAGTTCCCCTTTCTGTTTTGCAGATTGATATACCAATAACAATTTAATTTTGCTGTTGAGTATGTGCCAGGAAAAGTCAATGTTACCACAGACAGTTTATCTAGACTACCCATTGAGGGAGGTATGAGCAAATTGATTGATTCCGTTATTGTGTCATCAATAGTTGACTGGTTGTCGTGTTCATTCAAGGATTTGAAGTGGGACGAGAATGTGAGCTCAGTCATGGTACTGTAGTGTACGTAAGTGAGTACCTGAATGTTGGCCATATAAAGCCAGCCTCGTACCAGAAGCCTTGTTGTTCTTGAGTGTTTGTGATGAATTAGAAGTGGATTGTGATATTTTATTGAAGAATTTACATGTGTGGTTACTTAAACATTGTGTACTAAGATTTGGGAGATGGCTCACATATAATATCCTGGGATGTCATCCATGAAATGACTTACAAGAGCATTTTATGGTGATCTGTTAGATGCACAGACTTCGTGAGTTCTCAATTTTATATTATTTTGTTATTCATATGTACTTCTGGGTACATTGTAATTTCTGTTTGTTTATAACAAATGTATTTGATATATTCGTATATATTTCCCTGCTCTCGGTACTGCCTAGTCAAAGTGGTCGGGTTCTCACATGTCTTCTGTTCATATTTATTTCCATTGTTTCCGTTTATCGTTTACCCTTATTGTACATTTTGTGTTAATGGTTCCCTGGATCACCATGTTTGAGTGTGTAGCTTGCTCTCCTTTTATTGCCAGAGTTGCCCATGCAATCCAAACGGTTCAAATGAGAAGTCCGTTTTTTGGTGGAGAGCACTCTTCCAATAAAGAATGTAAAAACGTACTTGTCATCCAGCACATATCTTGCACAGATCTAGCTTAAATGTTACATAATCATCCTGTGGCTGTTGCTTAGTATGTGCTGATTCAGTGAAAAATTAATTAACCATTTGTTTGTATGGGAGCTTGTCTCCTTCAACTACCTAAACGTCTCGTGAAAATTACATTTCAAATGCTGTTGCTTCCATGCTTTTACAGAGACAATGATCTCAATCAGAAAAATGTGGAAGATATCTGCAGCGTGTTTTTCTCTGCCCACGTAATCTGAAAATTGCATTATTTTGTTTCTCCTTCAGTCTGGTCAAATAGAGGCTGTGAGACGAGGGGGGCAGGGCTGGAGGTCGGAAAAGAATGGCCACTGTGCACTTGCCTGTGGTAGCCAGCAGTGGCTTAGAAGGAAGTCCCCTGGTCCGACGACCCTCTCTGGAGCCGTCAAGGGGAAACGAGGAAGAGCAGAAGACGAATGTAAGTACAAAACAACAAGCTTACCCCTGTGAAGATGCTTGATGAAGGTAGTAACAGTTTTGGTGAGCTGCTTCTGCCTTTGCTTACTTTGATGCCCACATGCAAAACTGGCCTAATTTGAGGATTATTAAAGCAAAGGAATATCCACAAAGAAGAGGGTTAGAGGACGAGGCAGAGTTCGAACATGAACATTGAGGTGTTTTGTGAAGCGGACTAACACTGGACCAGTGAGTTTGACAGTTGCTGGAGAGAAATAGGAGATGGTTCTTGAGACCAAACAGGATGAGGACCAGAAAAATACTCTTGGCATAGGTATAAATCAAAGGCCCAAGTAACATAAGACTAAAGCTTTGTGGAGGCAAGAATGCGATTCAGATCCAAGAGGTCCGGTTAGAAGAACATATGAGATATCTGCTGTACCATATGATCTGCTTGGAAAAGGGAGAGAGAAAAACTTAGACCTTGGTTTAAGT
Organism: Lissotriton vulgaris; assembly: GCF_964263255.1. NCBI lineage: Eukaryota > Metazoa > Chordata > Amphibia > Caudata > Salamandridae > Lissotriton > Lissotriton vulgaris. Next base: position 1,498,625,533 of record NC_141696.1, read on the forward strand.
GTAAACCAGAGTCCATCACAGGCTCTAGTGGCTTGATGATAAGTTTTGAGGAGAGAGAGCGAGGGACCAGGTCAGCAAATATAGGTGAAAGCGAGAAGGCAAACTTTATTTATGGCTGCAACCAAAGAGAGGTGAGCAACGATATTTGCATGATGGCTGTGGTTCAGAGTACTGAAGAAATGTGGCACCAAAGCAGTTGAACAATGAGGTCATATTGGAGACATAATAATGGAAGAGATGATGTGAAGCTTTACCACCCATCAGAAGCAATGGAAAAATGAGATGAACTGATTAGTACGCTGAGGCTTTGCAGAGGGGTGAAAGTGACTTGGGCATGATTCATGATAGCAGCAGCAGTGTGTCTGACTCGCTTTTAGCTTTGCACAACACAGTTGCTCACATGGTTCATTTACTGCATTTAAGGAGGCTTCCAGTCGTATTGAAAAAGTCCGTCCCTTTATGAAGTTTCACCTAAGACTCATAACGTCACCTTATTCAATCAGTTTTCACAGAGTGTATTCATTATTTGTGCATTTCAGTAGACCAGTTTTGAAGATGAGGGATCTTCTCACGATGAACAATGAAACAGCGTTTTCCAAGAAAGTTGAAAACCCAAAACTCAATGTCAGTGAGGAGCTAGGAATTAAAAGGCTGGTCACAGACAAGATGAGAATTGAAATGAGAGGAAGAAGTAATGGAGAGAGCAGAGAAGGAAGGAATTGATTAAAAAGAGCGATGCAAGCTTAGAGAGGTGAAAAGTATGAACCTGGAATGATCAGGTCTACAAGAAACATGAAAACGTAAAGCAGAAACTCACTAAAGAATGAGGAGATGAGTGATTGAAAGGCAGTAACTTATTGAAGGAGTCACAGAAGATAGAAGTATCTGTATAAGAGAGGAAAAAGACATTCAGAGGGTGATGAGAGAATTAAATTATGCGAGAGGAGAAAAGGAAGTCTTGAGAGGTGAAAGACATAAAGCACGAAGAAGGCACATGTGGAGAGAAGGTAAAGAATGGCATAGGTGGAAGATGATTGCATTTGGAGAATTAAAGATGAAGAATGGTGGTTACATATTCAAAAACCCGTCTATACAACTAGCTTTTAATTTTTTGTGGGAATTCAGAAGGTCTTGTCATCTGAGGTCTTCAGGAAAAGACTTCAAAAAGGAGAAGCTGCACCAGACCTGGATTGGGTTGCAGCCAAAGGTGATACAAGTTTCTTTGATTGAAGTCTGATGACTTATCTTCTCCCTAGATTTTCAAGGAGAGTGACAAGTAGGATGTTTTTTGCAGATGGATAGCTTTAAACATAATGCAGGTAAGCTTCAATTTAATTAGTGCCCCTGTAGATAGCTGGCGGAGTTCACAGAAGTTTGGAGTGATATGGTCACATTTTTAAATTGCAGGAAATTAGTATGGCAAAGTTACTTTCTAGAGTGCACAGCTACCTCAACGGCGGTGTCCTGGCACATGCGGTAAGCTCACGAGAAGGGGATTGGGAGGGCCGGCAGTCACTGCCTGAAGAGCCAGGTTTTTAATGCTCTCCGGAATTCAGTTTCTGATTCCAACAGGTGCAGATGTAACAGGAGGGAATTCCAAACTTTAGAGGACTGCACCACAAAGGATTTGCCAGCCAGTCATGCTTTCCGTTTTCGAGGGACTTTCATGAGTCGCAAGTTGTTGGATCTCAGGACTCGAATTTGCTGGTATAGCTGCAGCCTTTTATGAAGATATCTTGGTCCCAAGCCTCTGGTGGCCTTACATACAATGGTCAATGCTTTAAAGTCAATTCTCCTGATTATCGGAAGCCAATGAAAATGCTTCAAATGTGGAGAGATGTGGTGGCGCCTGGGTACCCTCCTTATTTGTCTTGCTGCGGTGTTTTGTGTAACTTGGAGCCTGCACAAAAGATATGCAGGTAACCCCAGTTATAGGCTGTTTGCATAATCCAGTTGAGACGTGATCAATGCATGGACTACATTCTTCCGATGTTCCTCCGGCAGAAAGTGAAGGAACTCAGAAAACAGGTGCGATGTGGGCGATTTGCGCTATATAAATACATGTACATTTACATTTACAGGTGGACGAGATATGTTGTAGGAGAGCTCCTTGTCTAACCTAATTCCCAGATTCTGGGCAGAATCTGAGGTGGGTGGGGGTGGATTCAGTTCTGACGACCACCACAAACTGGGAGAAGGTGGAGCTGCTTGGCTAAGAAACAGGACTTCAGTTTTGTCCGCATTTAATTTCAGGCAGTTTTTATGCATCCAGACTGAGATGTCTTTTAGGCAGGACTGGAAGTTGTAGAACTCCTCCGCTGATTGTTTTTTAAAAGAGAAAAACAATTATGCATCGTCCGCGTAAGACACCACTCTCATATAGGATTCAATCAGAGTTGCCAGGGGGGGGCGAGGTAGATGTTAAAGAGTAGTGTTCTGAGTACTGACCCCTGCTGCACACCACGCCTCAGAGGCTTCTGGGATGAGAGAAATGGACGAAGGTAGCACTTTTCCAAAAAACATCATAACAAGGAAAGTGCCATGCCACGCACACTGGCCTGAAGGAGTCTATTAAGCAAGATAGAACGTGAGACTGTATTGAATGCTGCTGACAGGTTCAGCAGCACCGACATACCAGAGGTACCTTGGTCCAACAACTCTCTTATAGTTTCTGAGAGTTCTAATAACACTGTAAAAATTAAAAAGGAAAGGGGCCAGGATGCATCCCTGCCGCACGCATCTCTCAACAGGGAAATCTCTTGATACCTTAAGGTCTTGTGAGTATCTAATATTTGCTCTGGTGTCCCTATGGAGGTCCCTTAAAAAAGAAACCAGGGCAGGCTCCACCCCCATGGCGCCCATTAGATCCCACAGTCTCCCCCGGTTTACACAATCAAACGCGGAGGAGAGATACATGAACGCCATGTGGATGGTCCCCTGTCTTGCCATGGTGTACTTCCTCAGTATCATATATAAATTTAAGCATTCAGGTAACCCATATTGAATAGCTGAGGTAATCCCCTTCTCCTCAGCCCATGCTGACAGTCTATTCAGGGCCACTCCTCCCACAACCTTAACTATCGAATCAATCAGAGAGATCGTCCTGTAACAGGTGGTACTATTGCAATCTCCCTTCTTGAACAGTGGGACGATCGTAGAAGTACCCCATGGCCTGGGACAACCAGAAGATGCTGCTGCATTTAGCACTGCTGTGAGAACCGGCGCCCATAGTGCCACATTTGATTTAAAGAGGTCCGGAGGTATAGCGTCGGGCCCGGAGCTTTCCTGCTTGTTAAACCAGCTATTCCTCTCTCAATTTTGCCTAAAGTGAATTGTGGTGTTAATGCATCCTGACCATCCTTATACAGGTCTATCTGTGATGTCTTGGCCCTGAACATTGAGCTAAAATGCTGGACCCACTCATCCTCTGTGATGTTAGTTCCTATATCGGGATCCCTCCCTGGATCGAACAATGGTCTATTCATAATACCCCAAAATTTCTCACTATCTGATAGGGTACAGGGGTCCAAGAGATCCTTCCAGATTTTCTCTTTCAGTGCGCTCTTACGCTTTGCCAGAGTTTTCTTGTATGTTAAACGTGATGAGCGTATCAACGGTCAATCTATTGGTATGCTCTTCAGGGCTTCATTCAACTTCCTGGCAGCAAAGGAACATGAGTGGTCGAACCATCTTGGGTCCCTGGCCTTAACAACTTTAGACGGAGTAGTCCGCAAAGCCCCCACTTTACTTGTAATCATTTCAAACAACCCAGGATATCTGAAGGGGCAGTCAGGACAAATACATGATTCAATTTCTGGGGTGCATGTTTTATGTATACTTGTATATAGGGAGTCCGTGTTCACTTTAGAACACTTTAGACCACTTTAGGTGGCGCCTACCATCCGTAGCTTTCAGCGCCCCATCTGTAGGGAGCCTATCCTGCTTAGTCAGTAAGTTCCCGGACAACTGGATACAGACTGGGTTGTGGTCGCTATGTATACTCTCTAAAATTTCAAAGCCCAATAAGCGAGACCGTAGGGCCTCCGTGATTGAAATATGATCAATAAATGTCCCCCCATTATGTCCCTTAAATGTTGGCACCACCAACTTACTGCCAACATCCACCACAGACATGGAACTAACCAGGTCATATTTATTTAGTAGTTGATTAAGGGCCTCACCACGTTGAGAGTGTTCAAAATGTAGCCCGCCCATTCTGTCACAGCCCAGGTCTCCCAAGACTGTTGTTGTTGGATTGCCACATGGGTGAGTGTTAAAATCCCCTAAGAGCAGCATACAATGTGAAACATCTTTACAGCATTTGTTAACAAAGCCACCTAATTGTGTAATCTGGCAGGGGCCAGAGGTGTTTACTGCATTATAAAAATTAATTAGAAGCAGCTTTACGTTCCCATGTTTCAAGGTGATTGCCTGAAAATTACAATTTGTGCTGGGTATTGGAGTTATTATACATTTCAGGGTGTCCCGGGGGGGCTGCTCGGCTGAGAACTGCCCTGAAGTGACTGAAGGGCTAGGGGTGAACACAAAGATCGGATCCTTAATTAGAGATTTCAAAGAGGGTTTTATTGGGATATAGGTCTTCCTCTGCATTGCATACAGGGCATTATCCTTGTCCTTGTAAGATGGAAGGGGGAAGGGGTAGCGGTACAAGGAGGAAAAAGGGAATGCAGTCTTGGATCAAAGTGAGTAGTCCCTCCCTTTACAGTCCACGGGGTCCGTATAGATGTTATCAGTACAAGTAAAGGGGTGGGCTGGGTGCTTCCGTGGCCGTACTCCGATGTTCCAGCTGGCTCTGAGAGGAGGACCTTTGGCTACTCCGGTCTCCGTTCTGGTCAGCCCGCCGTGGCTGTAGCTGATGTCTTCAGCTTTGGGCGAAGGGTCCGCAAGACCAAGAAAGCAAAAAGAGAAAGGATATCGGTTACTGGGATGACCAGTACAATTATCGTAGGGACCGGGGAGTGCAGGAAACCAAGTGCCGGTGAGTGCTTTTCCCCAACGTAACGCAGTGCTCACAGTGCTCGTGAAGGAAGGGGCACAGGGGATACTATATACACGGTACACAGCGGATTTACTCGGTAGGGAGACTTCTCCGTCCCACCCACCCCGCAACTCTGCCCCGTACCTTGTTTAGCCACGCTCCTCCCTCGGGAGCGTGGCGGGCGATGCACCGAGACGTTGGCCTCCTGGCTTGATGTTATCAGCTGGGCTCGTCTGCTCCTCGTCTTCTTCCTCCGGATACGTCCTCGCGTTGCTTCTCCTCCTCACCGCACCGTCTTCGTCCTCCAGTGAAACGCCGTCCCCCGTTGCAGTAACACTTCTGCCTTTTGATGTCCCACCGCTGTTAAGGGGCGGGGCTGCACCTTCCTCGTCGTTCCACTTAAAGGAGCCCGGTCCCGATTCTGATGCTGTCCGGCAGTCGTCCTGTTCCTCCCTCCATGAGTTATCTGGCAGCTGTGGGGACAACGGGCATGGTGAGAGGGGAGCGGCGGACCACCACTCCGGGGCGTTACTCTGCATGGGTTCTCCTAGTCCAGGTACCCTGTCACACAGGGCTAAGGAATTGTTTGTTACCAGGCCTCCCTTAGCTCTGCCACTAGATGATTGTTTGGCCGGGACAAAATAGGTCTTGTAGCCCTCTAGGAAAAAGGCGGCACAGTCCATCAGCCAGGTCTCTTGTGAACAGATCACGGGAAAAAGCCTGATAAGCTCCAACCACTTGGGATCTTGGAACTTCCCTTCTAGTCCAGCAACATTCAAAGAAATTATGTTATGAACGACATGTTTACCTGGAGCTATAGTTTGGGTAGATAATGAGCTATTGGCCTGAGTGGCAAATGGATCTCCCCCCCCCTGTGGAGCCCATAAATATGCCTTGTTTGGGTACTGCGGTTCATAAAGCAGTGCAGGGACAATATATGCTGCAGATGTATTTAGTCAATCACAGTCTTCTAAGGACGATAGGGCAGCAAATCTATTACCTAAACTGGGTAATGAGTCGAGATGCCCTTGGGCGGCAAATCTATTGCTTAGACTAGATAGTGATGAGTCAGATTGCCCTTGGCGATATTGATCAGCTGCCGTGGGGATGTAAAAGGGGGGCTTTGTGGCTGCTGTCTTGCCACGTAGCAGCCAGTTAGTATGTGAGGTTTGGTGATTACAGTTTAATGACTCAGGTTGATAAAAAAAATCCCAACGGGAGAAACTGAATACTGGTGCCGGTGTTGAGTGTACCTAATCTATGTTCTCTGAATAGCCTTTCAACGAGCTTACAATCGTTAAAGTTTACAACAATACAGTCCCCCGTGCCTGATCTCCTGGATCTACCTACCCATCCTACGCGACGGCCCATTATTACATTACAGCTTATTGTGGGGTTCACTGATAAGTTAGTACATAGCCAGTGAATTACATTGTTTTTAAGTTGGGGGTAATCTTCAGTAGAACTTGGAAGAAGGGGAGGCGCGTTCCCCAGAATTGCCACCAAAGGTGTAGATTGAGGTGGCAATTCTAGAACGATAGGGCTTGGGGCATTGGAAGGCATTTCACCCTTACTTCTGCTGCCACTGTTCCTAGTGCCCATCGATCTATTTTCTGAATTTAGCATTTGCAGGGGCCTGGAGATTATAGGGCCTTTGGTGGTATCTCCCATTTGTTCTACCAATATGACCTCTGCCGGCTCTCCCCTATTTGGTGCCGTGGTGGCATTAGGGTTTTTAAGTATGTGTTTCTCTAATATACTCAACCTCTCTTCGATTGCTACCAATTTGGTCATCACAGGGAGATTATTTCAGATAGCCTATCTTCCAGTTGTTTTAAGATGTCTACGGTCTCCTGATGGCAGTTGAGCCCCACTGCACCCACGGGTAGATTAGTACCATTACCAGCCCCCTTAGAATTATCTATGGCTGCAGACATAGCTGCCTGTCCTTCCTGATCGTGCCTGTCTGTCTTATTCTTAGCATACTTTGCGGACTGGTAGCTAGATTTAGGGATGCTACAAGCTTTTCTCTTTTTTGTTTGTTCTTTACCCTTAGAGGCACGCACGGCCTTCAGTTGCCTGCTACAAGTGGAAGGGGGGAGGGGGTTGGTGAGGAGCATGATGAATTGTCCAACGTCAGTGGTACGGAGAGGCCCTGGGGCTGTGTATGTCGAATACCTTGTAAGGCTATATGGGGGTTTACTACAAAAATGCTTGGTTCTAGTGGGGGAGCTTGTGGTGGTAGAACTAGGTTAAAAGGTTCTAAAGATAACCTCCGCTCCGAAAGTTGGATCTCCTGTGTTATGATAGACTCCGCCCTGGAGAGGTAGGCATCCAAAGTACCCACAGCCCCCACCCCATTTCCCCCTTTGCGTGTGGATTTAGACATAAATCAGAGTGACAGTTTTCTTATAATAAAATAGATAAAAATAAATAAGTCTCTAAGCAACACAGCTAAAGTAAAAACTGCATGTCCAACAGTTCACCAGGTAGTTGTCTCAGCGAGACTGAAAGTTATTGGTTGGTACCAATAGTCCCCCAAAACGATATCCGGGTTATGCTTACTTTTAATGCCTGGGAGTCTTACTTGGACTTCCCACGTCAATCTCACAAGGAGAGGCCAAGAGAATCGGCCCAGCCCAGCCTACTGCAACCTCTGATGGGCGCAGACGGGCCCGCCCTTGGCTCGGGCAGCTCCCGGGCACGCCTGCGCGTGTCCTGCGATGTGGGAAGGCTGGGCCGTTCTTGAGGGCCTCTGGCGCCCTCCGGCAGCGTCACGGGCTCTGCGCCGACCGCGCAGAGCCGTCTGGGGGTTAAAGTGCTGGAGTGTCAAACCGGCCGTTCCTCTCACGGCTGTACTGGCGGCTCTAGCAGCGTGGCGACGGCAAAAGTAATGGCAGGCACCCTTCACAGTGAGTAGCGTTGGCCGTTTCCCTCACGGCGGAATTGAGCTGTGGAGCGTCCCGCGCTGGGGGAGGGCCGGGCCGTTCTTAAGGGCTTCTGGCCCCCTCCGGCAGCGTCACTGGCTGTGCGCCGACCGCGCAGTGCCCTCTGGGGGTTGAAGTGCTGGAGTGTCAAACCGAGCCGTTCCCCTCACGGCTGTACTGGCGGCTCTAGCAGCGTGGCGACGGCAAAAGTAATGGCAGGCACCCTTCACAGTGAGTAGCGTTGGCCGTTTCCCTCACGGCGGAATTGAGCTGTGGAGCGTCCCCACTCGTTCAGTTTATTCAAAATGTGTCTTGCATAGGATTTTATGCATTATCAGTCAAACTTGTTGGTCTGTAATTGGGGGAATGAATTGCGCCTCCCTTTTTGAAAATGGTTATAATTTCTGCTCCCCTCCATGATTCAGGAATATTACATCTGCGGACATTGCATTTGACAATATGTTTAGACAGATCGACCAAATGTGGGTCGCTTTTTAAAGGTCACCTGGGATTTTGTCTGGACCTGGTGCCTTTCTCGATTTTAGCGAGTTGATCTCACTAACTGTTTCATCTAAACTAAAAAAGACTAAAGCAGAAACTGTTTTACGCAGTAAGATGGAAATATTTAGTGAAGAATCCTGGCTATGACTTAGCGCACAGATAGAAAAAACAAAGGGAGGAGCATAGAGGTACTACTTGTCACAAGCAGTGGTGGTGGATACGTCCTCCTTTAGTCTCTAGTCCTTAAACCGCAAAGATCCACCCTCAGTTTCAAATACCATGTCCTCCCAGGTTGAATATGCTTCCTACAATGGTGGGAAAAACAGTGTTTTTAAATCCACCTCACACACCAATAGGGCCCTTGGTGTCATGCTTCATCATAGGGGTCTTCCAGCCCCTCTACGTGACCGGGCGTGCTACATCCTACGGTTACGCGGGAGCACTGTTGTTGTGATAAGACTCTGTGTCATGTAGGAGTGTGAGTGGAAGGGTCCGGGGTGAATGAAAAGGTGAGGTTAAAAAATACCTGGCTCGTCGGTTAGAAACATTTTAATATACCTTTTATTTATATTTATTTATTTATTTATTGATTGATTGAATTTGTAAGGCTCTACAGCTACCCAAAAAGGTTTTCCCGGCGCCATGACGGACACCGAGCAGAAATCGCAAGGCAGTCAGATGGATTTATTGTTAAAAAAGCCAGGTCTTAAGAGCTCTGCGAAAGTGGGTGTAGTCAGTTTCTTTGCGGATGACAGGGGGCAGAGTATTACAGAGGGATGGACCAAGGTAGGAAAAATATCTCTTCCCCCCCCCCCCCTACCCCCCCTACCCCCCTTCTGGGGAGTTTGACCCTGGGCACAAAAAAATTGCCCATGGTTTCAGACCATAGGTGACCGGAGGGAACATGGGGACGGACAAGTGCTTGAAGGTACTGAGGTGCAGTGCCTGCCTTGATTTTGAACATGTAGCTCAGGGCTTTGAACTTGATGCCCATGTCGGTCATGTAAGTGTCGAGAAATAGGGGAAGCCCTGGGAATTCTGCAGAGGAGTCTAGCTGCAGAATTCTGGACAAGCTGAAGTCTACGGGTCACAGCCTTATTTGAGCCAAAGTAAAGAATGTTGCCGTAATCGAGCCGTGATGTAATAAGGGCATGGACCACGGTTTTTTGAGTGGTGACAGGCAGCATCCATTGGATTTTCCTAAGCCATTTTAAGATGGTGAAGCATAACGCTGTAGCCTTAACTGTTTTCTGGTGCATGGACAATGAGTCGTCCATGTCGCCCACGTTCCGAACATAGCAGTATAAAGGGGGGGGGGGGGGGGTGCAAAAGCGGGGGGTGGCTAGATGGCTTGGGAAGATTACCCATCTCAACAGGCCAGTGAGAGGGGCTCCAGAGGTCTTTCTTCTTGCCCAGGATGAGAACCTCAGTTTTCTCACCATTCAGCTTAAGGTGATTTTGGGTCATCCAATTAGAAATACGCCTTAGGCCTTGTTCAAGACAAGAGGGTGCGAGGGGGTCGGAATTAGAGAGGGAGAAAATAATCTGGGAATCGTCCGCATAGGTGAAGAGAGTTAGACCGGCTTGATCTGCAATGTATGCCAAAGGTCTGACGTACAAGTTGAAAAGCAGTGGGCTGAGGATCGAGCCCTGGGGCACCCCAGGAGGTGATGCGTAAGTTTTAGAGCAAGCTGTGGCCGAGACGATTTGAAAAGTACGGTTGTCCAGAAAGGAGGTAATCCAGTCCAGAGCAGAGCTGCATATGCCAAAGGATTTTAGTGTGTGGATTAACAGGTGATGGGAAATGGTATCAAATGCCGCACTGAGGTCTAGCAGAATGAGTGCGACTGTGTGTCCAGCATCAAGATAATGACGCAGCCTCTCGGCGACTCCTAATAGTGCTGTCTCAGTAGAAAAGCCGGCACGAAAACCGGATTATGAGGGGTGGAGAATATTATTTGTTTCGGTAAAAGTGTGAGAGAAGGGAATGGATATATCTTTCGAGGATTTTGGAAAAGGCTGGCAAGAGAGAAATGGGTCTGTAATTGACGAGAATTTCAGGGTCTGCAGTCGTTTTTTTTAGGAGGGGGGTCACCATTGCATATTTCCAGTGTGCAGGTACTGTGGATTAAAGCAGTGAAGAGTTCAAGGCATTAAGAATAACCTGCAGGTGAGGGGTATCCAGCTTTTTCATAGTGGTGATTGGGAGGGGATCCTTCGGCGAGCCAGATTTTACTTTATCTAGGATAGTTTTGAGTCCATCAATATTTAGAAGTGGCCAAGAATCTAAATATGTAGGGGTGGAGGACTCCGAGGTGGCTTCACAGTGTGAAGTAGTAGTGATGTCGGGTAGGGGTGGGACCCAGGTCAGGGTTGCAGATTGGGCCTGAGGAGGTCTGCATAAGTTTGAATTGGCAATTTCCAAATGAATTTTATCAATCTTTTGTGTGAAAAATTGACCAAGATTGTCACACTGGCGTTCATTTAAAGGCAAAGGATTTGCGATTGTTTTAGAACCGTCCAATTCTCTAACCTATCCGAAGAGAGTTTTAGAGCGATTAGCGGCATCAGAGATGGTTTTAGAAATAAAAGTGGCCTCAGCCGTGTTGTATAAGTTAGGATAATTATTTCTTGCCTTGATGTAAATGAGTTTCAAATCAGGTGCATAGTTTTTCTGCCATTTACGCTCTAATGCTTTGCATTTGAAATTTTCCACTTTAAGGGAGTCATTAAACCATGGTGCTGGAGGACGATGGTTATTTAGTTTTTTATGAGAGAGAGGAAGACAGAAATCTTTGGCATTGGAGAGGCAGTTATGTATATTTATGGCAAGAGCGTCAACTTGTTGGTCAGCCGAGGGAACGTTAGGACATAAAGTGTTATTGAAAGCAATTAAATCACGTTTTTTCCAATTCCTTTTTGGGGTTATCAGAGAGGGAAAGGAAGGGGTAGAGGAGGTTGGCGGGGTGATACTAAATATAGAAAGAAAGTGGTCAGACCAGCAAATGGGAATTGCAGAATTGCATTCAATTTCAGAAAGACTGGAGAAAATTGGATCCAACAGATGCCCTGCTTTATGCGTAGGGGCAGAGTTTAGTAAGTTGATGTTCAAAGCAGCTAAGTCAGCAAGGAAATTGCTTCATGTTGAATTGGACAGGTCATCGAAGTGTAGATTTAGGTCACCTATGAGAGAGAAGTTTTTGGAGCTCATGTGTAAAGGGGGTGATATAGCTGGGAAAAGAAGTAGCCCATGGTGTCGGGTTCCCGGGAGGGCGGTACACAAGCAAGCCAGTGAGCGTAAAGTTTGGACTAAGTGCTAATTTAAAAGGACCAGCTTCGCAATTAGGGATGTCCAAAGGATCATATCTGCATTGCAGACTGTTTTTAAAAATAATGGCTATGCCCCCTCCTGTTTTAAGTGCTCTGTCTTTGCGATCAATGGCATAATTAGGTGGTAAAGCTGCAGCTATGTCCGGTCCAGCGCTCTCATGAGGCCAAGTCTCAGTAAGGAATAGAGCATCAGGCTGTTCATCACAGAGGAGGTTAGAAATGTCTAACTTGTGTTTAGGGAGTGAGCGACAGTTTAGACTGAGAAACAGTAAGTTCTCAATGTGGGGACCTGTATGAAGAGTTTGCAAAGTAAATCTTTTAATTGTAGAGGGGTAAGGCTGATTATTTGAGAGGGAGAAATTGCAACAAGAGCATATTTTGTTAGCTATGATACCGGCTGAATATATTTGGCATCCTTTTTAAATAGGGGAACGGAGAGCTAACATTTGTTCAGATGAGAGCACAACTCTGTGTGAAGCCAATTGGCCAGGGGTCATGGCCGCTGGCGCTGTTCGGGCATGGATGGGCGCAGACGGGCTTGCCTTTGGCGTGCCTTCGGCGCACCCGCTGCGCGGGTCTGCTGTGCGGGTTGCTTGCCATCTGCTTGAAGTAGTGGATGGGCTCTAGGTCTCGTGACCGTCGGAGCTCCGCCTCTACTTGTCCTGCCAATAGCGGCGTGTGATCAGGAAGAACTGATTCCACCCAACACCCTGCACAACAATCAGGCCTAAGCCCGCGGTGGACCGAGGTGAGTTCTCACAGCAAAGTTAGTGGTTTGTGCAATTTTAAAACAGAAAGTCACTAGTGCAGATTAAAAACAATGCTTTACAAGAGAAAAGCGAGGCAAGTCTCACTTGCAGATCGCGCTGCCTTTCAATTAATGCGCGCGTCCGCACTGGTATTGTTAAAAATGTAGGGACGGGTGTGTATTTGCCCCAGGTGATGGCGCACAGACATTATAATTATAATAATAATAATAATAAATAATTCACATTTTTAAAGCGCGAACAATCACCTTTAAGGATCTCTAGGCGCTGGGGCCGTCAGGAAGATTAAGCAAGCTATTGCCCAGAGTCAGATGGTGCTGGGCTAACCTGCCGCCGGAGCCGGGAATTGAACCGTGATCCCCAGAATCCAGCGTCAGTCACCCTGGCCGTGCCGCCACACCTCTCCCCTCGTCATCCTTGTCACTAGCCGCATACAGTTGAGAGAAGTGCGATACCCATTTTTCAGATTAAATATCATAATAGTGCGATTTTGCACTTCCTGACTTGGTTAAAGCTACCAATTTCCAAAAGGATCTATTGTCTTTAATTTTGCTGGCAATGTCCAGATCTTGCCATAAATTCTCCTCGCTTTCACTTTTGGCCTCCCTCTGCTGGGCTTTATATGTTCGTCTGGCTACACTAGCCAACTTTAGGTAAGCTCTTAGCTAGTTTACATGATGAAGTAAACCTTCTTCTTGAGAAATTTAGGATTTGAAATAACCACCTCCTGATGGCAAACTTTTTGCAACTCAGTGTGCGCCATTAGGAAAGGAATGTCCTTAACATTCGTCCCCTCAAAGTGTCCTAAAGATGTAAGAAACAAACAGTACAGCTGTGAATATAGCTTTTGATTAGACAAAATGACTAGCCATTTAACAGTTCATCGAGTTTTAGTTACTGGAGGGGCAGGGACATTATTACGAGGGAATTTTTTCTTTTGCTCCAAGGATTCTCCAGTGAGAGTCACTTCCAGTGAGTTACGGTCACTTCCGATTGCTCATTAACTCTCATATCGACCAGAAGTGACCGCAACCGCACATCGATGAGTACATAGTCAATAACACTACGGCTGATACCTCTCTTGAAAGTCGGTGCTCTCGCGGGATCTGAATTTGTACGTCCATTACATAATCTAAGCCCTCTGGTGATTGAGCGAGTCTAATTTGAGAGTAATCGAGGAAAGATGTTTTCTTGGCCGTCCTATCAGTGATGCAATACCCCAATACTCATCCTCCTCGCTAGTAGTCTGGTTTATGAGGGGCAAAGTTCATAAGAGGTATTAATATCCCCAGCCACTATTGTTCTTGTATCCTGATCTATAATATCCAATATATCCTCTAAAAAGGATTTGGTAGTAGGTTTATCAACTGGATGCGTTGGTCTAACATAAATATTTAGTAGGGCCACAGAGAGCCCTGTGATTAAGGTTACTATAATCCCCATTAAATCCAGACAGTCTATTTTTAGAGAGGTTGTTCAACTAAAGCGATCGCTTGTAACCATATTTAAAAGCCTGTCAATTGCTCTATCAAACAGCTCAGCCAGTTTAGCCTCTACACTGAAGGAGGTACCCACATCTAAAAAAAAGCCTTCTCAGTAGCCCATATTTCTTGCAACATACATACATCATGTTTCCCCATGTACTGTGGCCAATCTGGGTCACTCAGCTTTGAATTTAACCCATTCCAGGATAGGAGATTAAGACTAGCTAGGTTACAAGAGTTATTAGCATTTTGCGGTCCTAAGAGGACACAGGAGCCGGATAGCCTACGGTGGGATATGCTATCAACATCACTATGGAAATCCAACATTTTTATCTCCCCTTCCCAAAAATTAGCCCTAATATCATGAGTGTCCTGGATGTCCTCTACAAAATTATCACAGGAAATCCAATCAGTAATTCAGTTGTATCATTTTGGCTTAATGTACACACATTAGACACTTTAATATTAGCACTTGTTGTACATTTTCTAACATTTTGAAAGATGAATGATGATGAATGTTAATTGTAATTTAGTGAATCAATTGTATTAATGTTTGATGTCGGTGAAGCTGGAGTTGTGATAGTATCCCTTGTGGCATATTTTAAGCCAAGGCCTAGACAGACCTCTCTTATTTTTTGATAATTTGGGGGGATGGGGGCGGCGGCGGCTTTCAGCCGTATGGGAGTTGTTTACCCCCAGAGAGATGACTGGTGTGAAGTTCAAAATTTAAATATTCTCTGCTTGATAATTTGAACACAGACCAACATGAATGTAATCGTAAAGAGACGTAGTGGTTGAACGTCTTTTTGCATAGACAATGTCTTATGATTATGGATAAACAGTTTCGCTCCATCCTTAACCAATAAGTTACTTTATTTATTAATGCTTCAGTGTCATCAAAAGTTCCTGGTTTCAATTTTGGAACTTGTACCATATAGATCAACCTGTTGGCTTTCCGGTGTGCATTTTGCAGGGAACAATGATTGATACGCGGGCAACGGCGCCATGGTGGAAAGAGTTGCTCCCTGTTTTACTGTTTGATGCAAGGGTTTTGTTTGGAGAAAGTTCCTCTCTTCTAAAAAAAAGTACCTGCAGATGACAGCATAGCGTTTTGCGGTTTTAAGCTGGAAACTGTAGAGTAACTATGGCGATCATTGTACATTCTTCGATCTGGGTTCTCTATTATGATATTTTTACTTAAAGATTTAGTTAATAGCTTTATGGCCCGCCGTAGAGGGCTATACCAGCTAGTAAAGGTCCTCTCCAGCGTTAAAGGCCCCGAGCCGAAGGCGAGGGCCTTTAACAAGGGAGAGGAACTTTAATAGCGGTATAGCCCCTCTATGCAGGGCTATAAGGCTATTAGAACATTCTTAGCCAGATGTAGGTAATTCTGTTTTACCGATTCATAAATACCGAATTTTACCGATTCGGTATTTATGAATCGGTAAAATAGAACGGGGGAGATTTAGGTAGAATCGGTAATTGAATTACCGATACTGTAAGAATCTGTATTTACTGAATCGGTAAATACCGATTCGGTAATGCCCATTGATTCCTATGGGCATTGAAGCCCATAGGAATCAATGGGCATTACCGAATCGGTATTTACCGATTCGGTAAATACCGAATGTTGCAAGGGTGCAGGGGGTGTGACTTTGACACCCTCTAGCACCCCGAATTCAGGCACGTGTGACATGTGGCACACAGACATGTCCTAAGGGCATGTCTGTCTGTCACATAGCATAGGTGTGCATGCACACATGTGCATGCAAACCTAGAATCGGTATTTTACCACCCAATTGGCTTGGGTGGTAAAATACTGATTCGGTAAGGCCTGTGGGACTCAGAAGAGTCCCACCTACATCTGCAAGTTACCAAATAGGTTTCGGTAAATTTACTGAACCGGTAAAATAGGGCCCCTACATGCCAAATACTAAATACCGGTCGGTAACGGCCGAAATCGGTCGTTACCGACCGGTATTTCGGCTCCTACATCTGGCCCAAAGTCACTAGAGGACAGAATGTTCTAACAAAAAAAACAAAGCCTTTTGGAAGCGTGTGGGGATTGGAATCCCCTCAGGCTCCCTAAAGCCTTTGTTCACAGCCACAGCTGTGAACAAAGAAACATTGGAATGTTGGAGCTCCAGGCTTATACCAGCCATTATAAGCCCAGAGCACTCCATTGTTTTCAATGTAGCTCCCAACATTCCAATGTTCTAATAGAGAACGTAGGGTTGGTCTTCAGGAGTCCAGATTAAAGTTAGAATAACTAAGGCTAACAACAATAGCAGGGAAATCTTTGCTATCGTCAAAAGCTTTGTCTCACCATGTGCTGTTCAACCTTTACTAACCTCTTCGGAGAAATGCTGTGAAGAACTCTCTGTGTTCTTCGTGGACAAAATCGCCAAAATTCAAGATGATTTACTCACCGTATGTAATAGCTTTCCACCTTCAATGATTACTCCATCCCCCATTATGCCTGCCCTTACGGATCAGTTCGCCTACTTCACCCCAGTTGAAAAAACAGATATTGTCAAAATCCTTGCTGCCCTACAATCAGGATCCCCCTCTGACCCTTGTCCTGCCAGAGTACTTGCGGGCCTTGCTAACACAGTTGGCCATGAGGTGACACACATTATCAACCACTCTTTTTCCACTGCCACTGTCCCGGCATGCTGGAAGCAAGCCAAATTGCTACCACTTTTTAAAAAAAAACGGCCTAGATCCTGCGGTCACCGCTAACTTCCGGCCCATATCATTGTTGCCGGCTCTGGCAAAAATATGTGAAAAGGTTGCTTTTATACAGCTGGACAAATTTGTAGAAAGCTCTCAGGCTCTTCACCCAGCGCAATCAGGCTTTAGAGCAGCCTTTAGCACAGAGACAGCTTTAGTTGAAGTATCTGAGGCTATCCGGGAATGTTTGGACGGAGGTGGCAGAGCGGTTCTGATTTTATTGGACCTCTCTGCCGCCTTCGATACGGTCCCTCACTCCCTTCTACTTACTAGATTAGCGGCCATAGGCATAACAGGCTCTGCTCTTGACTGGCTGACATCTTTTTTAGATAATAGATCTCAGCAAGTCTGGATGCCGCCCTTTGCCTCCTCTCCCAAAAAACTCACAACTGGTGTTCCACAGGGCTCTACCCTCAGCCCCCTGCTTTTTAATATATATATGACCCCTCTCATTTATCTTGCTGAACAGCTGGGAGCAAAAATTATGGCTTACGCTGACGACACACAACTTCTGTTCACATGGCCAAAAAATAACTTGGACACGTTGAGAGTTCAATCTTGTCTATCATCGGTCTTTCGTTGGTTAGCCCTCGCCCAACTTAAATGCAATGAAAGTAAATCTGAAATCCTGCTGTATGGCTCCTTTCCTGATAACTTTAGCAACTCTCTCTGGCCCACCGATTTGCCATGCCCCAAATCCATCGGTGGACCTGCAAAAAACTTAGGAGTCTGGTTTAATAACAACCTCAGATTTGAGGATCATTTAAAAAAACTTACTGGGATCTGCTTTTCTACACTTAAAACATTACGCAGGTTTCTTCCTTTGCTCCCGAGAAAGGCCAAGGAGACGGTCATTCGCGCTCTTATATTATCCAGATTGGACTACGCGAATGGCCTCTTCTGCGGACTTCCGGCCTATCTGATTCATCGTCTCCAAGTCATTCAAAATGCCGCCGTTCGGCTTTTGTTTAACATACCCAGAAGCTCTAGTGTCCGCCAACCTCTTCAAACCCTTCACTGGCTTCCAGTTGCTCATAGGATTTTATTTAAAATCCTTGTTCTTGCATATCGTGCAGTCCATCAAACTGGTCCAGTTTATCTAAGAAAAAAATTCTCCCTTTATGTTCCTAATCGTCCTCTCAGGTCAACTAATCTACACCAAATGAATGTACCTAAGTTTAAATACAGCAGACTCGGTGGCCAATCCATCTCTGTCAGAGCTGCGAGAGCGTGGAACACCCTTCCTCTCCATTTGAGAACAACTTCATCCATCATGGTGTTCAGGAAGGGACTAAAAACCCATCTCTTTAACATCACTGTATAATGGTTTTTCTCTCTACTCTGGATTCACTCTAATCTGCCTCCCTTCTCTCCCGCGCCAGGATACTATTGTCTTAGTAACGGAGCCCGCTACAAAAGCTTCTATAATAATAATAATCCCCATAAGCAGCATGGACTGGGTTCACAGAGGGTTCACAGAGGTGGAACAGGCGGAATGGATTCTTCTGGACATTTTTTTTTTTACACTTCGGACCTCCTCCGCAACAAAACGCTTTCAGTGAAAGTTCTGCAACTTGCGTTGTTAATGCCACAACCTGGTTATAAAGATTGATCAAATTACTAGTTAACTGTTTTATTTCCCCTTTTTCTCTCGGGACATTGTGTGATTTTGGAGTAGGTAGTTCAACGAATATCCTGCAGGGGCACAGTGGACAAAGATGTTTCTACAGACTGTTTGGTTCTTTCATTTGGTTGTATATGTTCAAACCTATTGTGGCAAGTGTTTGGGACAATACTCACAATCGGATGCCGCGAGCACGGAGTCTTGACCCTTTCTTTTGCAGGGCTATTGACTCGAGGGCTAGAACTAGAGCTTAGTGGATCAGGAAGAAGAGAGTTCAGATCCCCCAGATTTACTATTCTAGACTTAGTAGGCTCTTTATGCTCTTTGGAATTTCTGGATTTGTTTGATGTAAACATCTCAGGTACTTTTCGCAGGTTGCTCTACCTCTTTGTCTACGTAATACACAATCAATCTCACTATGCAATCTCAGTGTGCCTGAACAGCTTCTGGATTTAGAAGAAGATGACAATCAGCAGCAATCTGATGAGGGCGACAATTTCCGAGCGGCCAGAAGTCCGTCAGAACTATTAATAAAGACGCAGGAGGATGATCAAGAAGAGGAAGAATTTTTTCCTGCACCAGTTGCTCAAGCTCCTGCAGCAGTACCAACAGCACAGATGCCATTAGAACTTCTTACAAATTTACAATATATGTTAAATTACTATTACCGCCGGTTCCCTCCATCTGAGTGGCAGACTCTCTTCCATGACTCAAGCACCTGCCTCAGCCTTGAGAGTCCCAAGACAGTCTCCTTTGACACCAGTACCTGAGGTACAATCTTCTACTCCACCTTCTCCAGCACAATCCCACCATACTTGTGACACCACTGGTGACGACAGAGAGGAAGGAGAGGTGAACAACCAATCAGTAATGTCGTAGTGGGATAATAATCAGACGCAGACCCCATCACCTACTGCTCCTCATACGGCGGACTCTCCACCTGTTGATATTGGAGGATTCCATCTAGTAATGGAAAGAGCAACAAAGAGGTTTCAGATTACTATGTAAGCTAAACAGCTGGATTGTTTTTATATGACTTTAAAGATCAGCCACACAAACAAGTGAGAACAATCCCGATAATAGATTTCATTTGGAAGGAGGGCCTGAAGGTCCTGTCCACTCCAAATTCTTTACCAGCAGTCTTACCTCGAATTGACAAAAAGTACAAGGCGCCCATTACATCACTTGCATGCCTTACCGGACAAGCTAAGACAGAGTCCGTTGTCACTCAAGCGGCACAGAATAAAGCCAGAAACTCTTCCTCACAAGTGACCGCCCCACCTGACTCCATTGGTAAAAAGGTATCAACAATAGCTGCGACTACTATCCGAGCAGCAAATTCCCTAGCCATACTAGGGAGATATGATAGACAGATGTGGTCAGACATATCTCCATATCTCGAAAAGCTTCCGGAACCGGAGAGAGGTCAGAAGCAAAGAAGGTGTTACATGAAGGGGAGTGCGTCTCTGCAGAGATGATTGACGCAGCTGTGGATGTGGCAACCACAGGCTTCCGACAGTTGGCGTGCGCGGCGGTCTTAAGGGGACAAGGTTGGCTGAAGTCATCCTCCTTCCGGCAAGAAGTCCAAGATAATAGATATGCCTTACGATGGAAAATATCTATTTGGCTAGCACATTGACAAAGCCTTGCAGGCCATAAAGAAAGATAAACACCGTAAGGTCGCTGGGAAACCTGTAATTTCACAGATCATCCTTTCGTGGCGCCAAAGGACATGGGTCCTATTCAAATAGAGGAGGATATTCTCAGCAGCGCTCTTACCATTCATCACAAGGTAATCAGCGATATCAACCGTATAAACAACAGACATACGGACAGCGAAGTAACAACTATTCGCAAGGAAAAAGAGAATCCTCCTATCGGAGACGAGATTCTGCTACAAGGCAATGAGAACTGCCACCTGCCGCCACTGCTGCCAGTACCACAGTCAAAAGTTGGAGGAAGAATATCCCATTACTTATCAAATTGGTCCAAGATTACTACGGACAAGTGAGTCCTGGATGTAGTAGCCAGAGGACACACATTAGAATTTGTAAAAATCCCTCCACATTCACCTCCAAAAGGTCCACCACCAGCTCACCTCAAGGAGCTTCTGTCCCAAATAAAAATAATGATTCGGAAAGGTGCAATCGAGAAGGTTCCTCAATTACGAAGAGGTTTCTATTCGAGGTTCTTCCTCATACGAAAGAAAACAGGAGAGTGGCGCCCCATTCTCGACCTATGTGCCCTCAACAAATACCTCAACAAGATGTCCTTCTGGATGTTAACACTTCAAGAAATCCTCCGGCTTCTTTCCCAAGGCGATCACATGGCTACCCTAGATCTTCAAGATGCCTACTTTCATGTGCCCGTTCTCCCCAGGCACAGGAAATTCCTGTGGTTCAGAGTGGTTGGCAGGGACTTTCAATTCAAGGTTCTCCCGTTTGGGCTTCGTTCAGTGCCCCGAGTATTCATGAAGGTATTAGCCCCAGTGGTGGCACAAATTCGCTTGGAAGGCATCCAAATTTTCTCGTATTTAGACTATTGCCTTACTAAGGCCAGTTCTCTAGGAGCAGCAAGAGTACATGTCCAAAGGTGCCTCTCGCTCTTTCAGTCTCTGGGACTTTCAATCAAATTCGAGAAATCCCATCTTGTTCCGTCACAAAGGATATTGTTTTTGGGGGCAACATTAGACGCTCGCCTCACCCAAGCCTTTGTCTCAAAAGCAAGACCACTCAAGATTTACAAGATGGCCCTCAACTTACGTCAAAAAGAGTACGTTTCAGTACGAATGTACAAGTCATTCCTAGAGATGCCTTCATCTTGCATCCCTCTCATACCCAACTGCCGTCTCCGGATGAGACCTTTCCAAGAAGAACTCAGTCTACAATGGGTTCAAGTGTCTGGGTCATTCGACAACAGGATTGCCATAACCCACAGTATGAAAACGGCTTTTCTATGGTGGTTCCGAAAAGAGAATCTGCAAAAAGGGCGTTCATTCCTAACGGAGATACCAAGTTACACCATCACCACGGACGCTTCTCTGGAAGGATGGGGGGCACACATACAGGGAATGACCGCCAATGGGAAATCAACCTGGATTGGAGAGCAATTTTTCTGGCCCTCAAATCTTTTCGAACGGTAATACACGGATCCACAGTTTTAATCAAAACAGACAATACAACAAGTATGCATTACTTGAACAAACAAGGGGGCACAAGATCGGCCCTTCTTTCTCAGGATTTGGAGTTGGGCTCTAGATCACAGGATAAATCTGTCAGCAACACACGTTCCGAGGATGTCCAATGTCCTCGCTGATTCTCTCAGCAGAGCGACAGCAACAAATCACAAATGGGAACTTCATCAGCCGACTCTGAACAGAGTTTTTCAGAAGTGGGGTTATCCCGACCTGGACTTATTTACAACGAAGCAGAACCATAAATGCCCATACTTTGCAAGTTGGATTCCCCACAAGGATTCATGCGGAGAAGCACTTTCGATGAATTGGTCTCAATTGGAGTTGCGCCTGAGTTAAGCCCGTCTGCGCCCGTCCGCGGCCGAACGGGGCCAGGGGCACGAGATGCTGCCGGTTTTGTCTCATACTCACCATCCCAACTATGCCTTCATTGGGCCCCCGGCCTCATCAGCCCTTCCACAACGACCTACTTACAGTATCTTGGTCTATACACTGTAGTGTATTTCCTATTTTCCCACTAGGCCCTGCGCATTGGAATAACATAAACAGTAGTATCGACGTGGAACTGCAGATATTCCAGGCCTCCACTGACTATGCTAAACTTAATTGGGTTGTGTTACCAACTAGCTCAGAGGTCACTGGAAACTTTCTTCTCTGCATAGGAAGTGATCAGCTTCCTTGGCACAGACAAGAAGGGATTCAGCTTTCCAACAACCGTGCAACATGACAACTTTGCTCCTCAGATCAAGAGTCAATCTCTAGGGTCGTGTGAAACAATAGACATGTATTTTACTCAGTCAGTCTAGTGCAGTTTACTTTCACGGTATGTAGAGAATAGAGAGACGGGCGTTTGTCAATAAAGGGTTAACATTTATTGAACAGTCTTTCTTCTCGTACAAGAGAAATGTATTGCCACAATTGCAAGACTTGTTATGATAAAAAGTACGTACAGTAAGATAAGGATTGCGAAATAGAACTGTAAAAGCATTGATATGGTTTCTTAGCCATACAATGGTTTAAAAGTAATAAAACATATATACAGTCATATATACATTAGGCTAACATACTCAACTGGTGCTTCTAACTAAGCCTACCCCAGTGTGCCTGACCTAAGCCTAACACGTGGAAGGGGAGTAAGGAAGTAGCTTTAAGTTAAGTTGGTTTTGCCAAGGTTTGTTTCAAGAATTCTCGTCTAAGGGTTTAGTCAACACCATACCTCTGAATAGAATGATGGAGGATTGGTATCTCCTTCAGGGGTCACTCTCGATATCCCAGTCACCCGCAAGGGCAGACCGGAAACGCTGGAGCTCGATTTCTCTGCACGAGAAAGGCAGCGGCTCTTCTTCAGCGCGTCGAGGAAGGAGGGGGGACAGCGTCCGCGGGCAGCTGGAATCTGCTGGATGTCTTCGCAGAGGGACGGCTGTTCAGCTCCTAAGCGTACTGCACCATCGTTCGCGCTTTAGCAGCGATAATAGTATCAGCAGCTTCACCACCAAGGGACAGCAGGCTGCAGCGACAGAGTGCTAGAGTCACCAACACGGGGTCGTGCAGACAGCTTGTATCAGCAACAGTAGCTCGCCCTTGCTTAAGGCAACGTTGGTAATATTTATACCTGACAGGTGCCGGGTTTGACGCAAGTTTGCTGGACATAAGACGTCAATTAAAGATGTCACTAGGAAGTGATAGTTATCAGTTGCTCATTAGAGTTCCATTACTAATCAAAACACAGCAAGCGGGATTTCCAGGTTTGCTGAGTTTTTATCTTGTTGAAGAACTCGGAGTGTTAATCTAGGAATATCAGATAGTGGCTCCTGCCCTGTCATTGCACTAATTGGTCGCAAAGGAAGTGGCAGAGAGCTATGCTGGAATGTGGCTCTGTTCGTGTGAGGCCAGAGATGACTTTTCTGAAAATCGCACTTGAACGGTTATGCCAATATAGGGAATAAATGGATTTATAGCCGAATAGGGGCATAAGGTCACAGTATCGATCAGGAACCTATATAAACACATAACACCCACTCCACGTATTCATGTCCATCAAAATTACTAAAACTAAAGCAATTAGATGCATGTGTAACATTGCCCACCCCAAAATACATAAATGCATTCGAAATAGGCGTACTTGTAATACATGAAATTTAGGTACTGTACGTTTTTTAAAGCATATAAATCATTCAAAAAATTATTGCATATGAAATTAATGAACGATTATGCAAAAAGAATTACACATGAAATATCTCTGACAGAAGAAAGGCGAGATAAATCATCACCTATAAATGCATTGTAATAACATGTGTGCTAGAGGCTGGTGTAACTTTGTTATGTCTCTAGATGTGATTAGAAATAGAAGTGTGAAGCTTCTGTTCTCTAAGAATAGTTTTTACGTTAAGCAATGAATTGTTTGTGCCAAAAAAAATTCAATATTAAAAATATCCAATTCAAAAAGAATTAATGCTTGAACGGGGAAATAGAGTTCCACCACTTTCTGCAGTTTTTGTTGATCAAAACTGAAGGCCGAATTCAGAGTTCATGAGAACGCTGTGAGTCGGAAAGCTTCTCAAAAGTTATTGTTTCTGTACGGGTGAGAACATCGTATCAGACAGGCTCTCAAAGAATTGGTCTACAAAATCAGGTGACAGTTCAACCAAATTAGATAGCGCTGTAACTTGGCAGGTGTGAGAATGATTGCTGTCATCGTATTCAGGAGCAGCAATGCTCACAGAAGGCCGTACCTGGGTGATGTTGCTTTTGTCACTCGCTCCACTGTTACCACCTAGTCGTAGTACAGGAGTCTCAACGAATGCTGTCATCAGGATTGGTAGCCGCTGGGGACAACACAATGCATGAGCCGTTATTGGACTGAGCAAAGTATCGACGTCCGTTGGTACTGCTGATGGAAGTGAAAGACAGATGTCCAACACGCATTCATCGCCGCATAGCATACATCTTAGTACCGGTAAGATACAGTTCTGCCATATAGGTCTGAATGAAAGGAACCAGGTCATGTTTAGATCTCTCAGCCTGGCCAATCCAAGGACGTTAGTTATCCTGTCCCGGTAGCGCATTGCTAGGATTGTCTCTTCCATTCCCATCCGAGTTTCTGCTTGCCATAACGAAGCAGGAGGGTCAAAAATAAAATCCCTGCGACGAGTCCCAAAAATAATGGTATGCCGCCAAAAACAGAGTGTACAAAATTAGGAACGATTCCCAAAATTGCCTGGAAGGGTGTTAGAAGTCCCGTAAAGACTGTCTTAAATATGCCTGGGATGCTTGTTGCACTAGACATGTTAAGGAGTTGGCTGAACATTTCTACGAAATGCACGGGGCAATTTGTTGATAAAAGGTCATGAACTTCAGTAGCTGTCCTTGCAACTAGAAGATCATACGTCTCTCTTGATGACGTTATAGGCACTGTTGTCTGTAAAAGCACAGATTTCATTTTGCTTAATGTATCAATTCGTATAGAATAGAGATTCAGACGAGGCCAGATGGGAGTCACTGTGTCTGCAGGCCCACTTGGAAATAATGCTTGCATACAGCATTTGACCATGGATGTTACTTTCACTAGATAACTTTTCCCTGGCACGAGGCCACAACATCTGTGATCCGTTCTAAGAATGTAACTCCCGTTCGAAAGTTGCATAAAGAAGGGCTCTATCTGAGTTGCAGGTGTGACTAGCTGGTGGCATGAAAGGTTGTTTGAATTTCCATCACATGCTCCGTGTAAATTAATACCCTGACACAAAAGTATACCGCTTAGTGAATGTTTACAGTTCTCACCACTAAGAAATACATTTTTGTTGCTGTCACTATAGCAAGAATGAGTGTATGGTAATTTCCATTCAGATTTTACATATCCTTTACCCAATTGTTCATACTGGCCAGCAGGTATGTACTCAAGGCACTTTTTAAATCGGAAAGTTGTTATCGGAATTGTGATAATTCCGTGTATTATCCATTCAATGACAGGACTCTCTGACATTGTCAATGGTAATCTCTCGAGTTTTTCGATGCTCAGGATTGTATAGTCTGCTCCTTTTTGTGCCAAACTGATCTGTTTATCAGTAAGGTTAAAACTGGAAAATAATGACGTTGTGTTGATTAAACGCCAAGGCACATAGCCTGAACGAACATTTTGCAGCGTCCAGCCTAATTCTATAATAGAACGCAATTGAGACTGGCCATGTTGTAACATTAGCAAGTCTCTGTCTATCACATCAAAGGCAGAGGATACAATATTGTCCAACGAATATATTCTGGAAGACAGAGTCATTAACCCATTGTCTACCACAGAAAGTGATTTTTCCAAATTAATACGATCAATTTCTCGTATTTTCTCAGCAGTTTCAATTTGCTTTACTTTCCAAGCCTCGTTGTAAGCAGCATAGATACTGGTCGCTATGAAACGCTTTTGACGCTGTTTGCGTGGTCCAAGAATGAAATCGCGCAAATCAGCACCATCTTTTAGTAAAGACAAGTGTTGCTTAATTTCAGCTAGTGTGGATGATGTTAGCCATTCAAGGCAGAGCTTCCCTACACTGTATGCAGTTATAATCCCTGGATGTTGTCTCTGGGAGTATCTTGAGTCTAATCTGGTTATTTTTAACCCCTGTGTTTTATTCAGGAATCTATCTTGACAGCTATTTGTGTCTGTAGGCCAGATTAACCATTTTTTCCAATCAGGATGTGATCTGTTAAAATGTAAAATTTTCGACACGTCTAACTCAATATCTGCGGTTGCATTCTCAGGTATTGGCTTTGGTATAGACGGTGTTTTAAGGACTTTGATCTTAGCTAGGCCAAGACAAGATGTTTGGTGTATTGTGTCATTTAAAAATAACATTTGTTCTGGTATCATGCAGGTTCTAAATAGTGCTTCAATGCCTTGCACCTGCCAATCTTTTGTACCCCAAATTGTTTTCGTTTCAATATTATTTTTCCAATAATCAAAACCAAATGTCATCATTTTGTCATAAAATGCTTCTGAATATATCAATTTAGAATTTGTCAGCATTGTTTTCATTCCTGTTTTATCTAACAGTTTGTAATAAAACGTTTCTGCATCACTGGTGTTAAACCCTGAGAAGTATTTGAATTTCTCAAAAAATGCTTTAGAACTGCTTTTAGGTGGTGTAGAACAATGTTCCCATTGATTATACATAAAAACATTTCTAGGCTGTGCAGATTTATGCAAGTAATGATCACCATAGTGTGTGTAACAGAATAACTGCTCATAACTAGATAAACCTTGTAAATAATCATGATCTGTGAATCTAGCTGACATCACTAAATCAGACATCATGTCATTAATACTGTTAAAGTCCCAATCATCAGAGAATGTACTAGGTGTCACAAAGTCACTTAAGGAAACCTTTAGTTGATGAGGATACTTCAGGATTTTGACCGGACCATATATCTCATAGTCTGTTTTCTCCCATACTACCCCACCAGGTATTGGAATTGCTGTGACATTTACTGTTGACAGTTCTCTTTTCTTCACGTGGGATGATCTGTGTGGTTTCAGGACTAGGTTGATGTTCTGACTTGCTGTGTCCATTGTAATATATTTTCCCTCAATGAATTTTCCCAAACACAGTACCATGATGAGCCAAAGCAGGAGGAAAAATACACCTAGACCGAACCAGAACTCTAGCCAAGGGGAAACAAGGTAGATTTTCTTCAGTTCATGAAAGAGTTCTGTTGCTTTTTCTTTAAAAGACTTATTTGTTTCTGGCATCACTTCGGGTTCGTTTTGATCTTCAGAGAAGTTGTCGAAGTTGATGAAATAACCAGAGGCAGTCCTGTCAATTGATGGGATTGTTCTTTCAATCTGTCTCTCGGTAGCACTTTCTGATGCCACATCATTGTAGACTGGTGTTGTTTCTTGAAGAACTGTTTCAATCTGTGTTTCAAGAGGCACGAGTTCCATGGCATTATTGCATAGTCCTTCATTGTGCACTGCAGGCTGATCGAATGTGATTAGTCTTTAAGTTTGAACCTCTTGGATTGTTGCAAGTTTGGGTATTCTGTTGTTTCTTGGGAGTCCACTGGGCCTACTGTTGATTATAGGCCACATGCTTGTGGTTTTACCAGGTCGATGGACACAACTCTGTTCTCCTTTTTACCAGCAAGGGGCGGTAGTACAACTGATCTTGTTCCGGTGACTGCCAAGATAGGTACTGCTTTTCTGTAAGAAGGCCCAAATTCCTTCTTAACCGCGATCTTTTCTCTGACTAGATCCCCAATCTTTGGAATCCAGACAGGCCTTGCTGGGGCTGTTGCTGGTGGTGCCTCGTCAGTGGTACTTGGCTGTTGCTTTAACTTTATGTTGTTTAATGATTTTCTTGTTTCATTCAGTTCCTGTAAAACAGCCAAACGATCCTTTACATCAAAGTGCGTTGTTTCTTCTTGTACCACTGACATCTGACTATCGAGGTCCTGAATACGCATTCTAATTCCGAACAATAGTTCGTATGGGCTGAAACCTTTTAGAGAATTTCTTGGCATGTTGTTAAGACTAGTCTGGACACTTATTAAATGTTTGACCCACCCAGCGCCTGAACCTAATACCTTCGCTGTTATAGATTGCTTTATGTCACGGTTTTTTCTTTCTACCACACTGTTCCCTTCGGGGTGCGACGGACAAGAATACCGCAACCCAATTCCCATGCTGGCCATGGCCTCCTTATAGGCTCGAGAGCTGAAAGCAGGACCCTGGTCAGAATGGAACGTGGTAATTGCGTATGTGCCGATAAAGACTCGCAAATCTGTTATAACCGTTCTAGCGTCAGCCGAGCGCTGGAGGCCTCATTATTTAAGTGTGTTTAGCCTTAACTGGTGTACACTGGGACGCGCTTCTCTACTTTGATTGCGCAGATAGACCGCCTTATGCTGTCTAGAAGGGATCCTGAAACTACACTGGCCTGTTCATTACTGCGATCTCTATTGCAGTCTTCACAATTTTGAGCAAAACATTGAATATCTATACTCATTCCTGGCCACCAGTACTCTGATTGTAATTATTTCAGAGAGGCTTTGATTGTTTGGTGTCTCAGACCCAACCCCATGTGTGCTTCCAGTAAGAGGAAGCCCCTCCTGCTCCTGTTTGGAATTACTCTGTCCCCCACTCCAGGGATTCGAGCAAAAGGAACGGAGTTTGCATCGATTATGTATGCATAATTGAGTGGATAGTTTACGGGTAGTGCTGCACAGTCGCCTTTTACGGTCGTTTTTACTGCCAGCATGGTTTCCCCGTCTATGTATTTATCTGTACGCTTTTTTGTGGCTACGGAAGCCGGTTTAGTTGCTTCCGCTGTGGCTGTATTAGCCAATGAATTCCCTGCAACGTGAACGCCATCACGTCTAAGACTCTGTGTGTGAATCACGTGAGTCTTTTGTAGTTCTTTGTGTAAAAGAGCTACTTGTTTCCAGAGCATTTTATGCTTTATTGTGGCACCTGTGTCATCTTTGTAGTCGTTTTCAATCCAACTCTGCAGTTTGTTGTTGTAAGAGTTGACGCAAAAATGAGAATCGCACACTATAAGTGTCGGGAATTCACGTTCTGCATTTTCGAGCGCCATCTTTAAAGATCTGATTTCAGTTCTCTGAACCGAACAGTTTCTTACAGATTCAGTTTTTGTTACTTTCGGTCTGAATTTACCGCACAGCCAACGACCTTTAATGATCGCACATGCTGCATCGTAGGATTTTCTCTCTACGTTGAAATGCTGTACAAAGCTATCTGTATAGATTATACAGGCGTATTGTGGGAGAGGCAGAATTTCGATTGGCAGAGGATACTCTTCTTCATATTCTAAATCATTCAGTTCTTCGAATTGCGGGGCGAAATAGTATTTCACATCTTCCGCTCCTAGAGAATCTATGCACTGTATCCATTTCGGATCCAGTGACACTGTAGGCAGGTTTACTGGGCTGAATAGCGCTTCGAAGGCGGATTCCGCTGTAAGGATATTAATCCGTTTGCCGTGTGCTAGTTCTCGTTCATTTGCTAATGCGATTTGCACTGCTTTCACAGTTCTTTCTGTGTGACTGAATGTTTTTTCTGCTTGTGTGTACAAGTGTGATTTAATTGAAATTGGTACCTTTTCTCCCTCATTAGAGGTTAGGTATGTGAATCCGCATCTTCCTGGGATGACTCGGATTACAAGATCGATCGTGTTGTCACGTGTATCTAATTTAGTTTTTGCTAACATGTCTGTTCGCAGTGATCTCAAAATTTCTGTGTGTTTTTGAGTCCAATTGATTTGTTTAAAATCAGGTTTAATTAGTTCGTAGAGAGGTTTAACCCTCTCTGCGTAATTTAGTATGTAAGTTCTTCCGAAATTCAGAAAACCTAGAATGGATTGTAAATTCTTCAGCGTTTTTGGAGCTTGGAGTACAGCGCACTTCTCTAAGAAGTTGTCCGCTAGGCTTTTTCCTTCACTTGATAATTCGTACCCTAAAAACAGTACTGTCAGATGGGCAATTCGAGACTTTTTAAAGTTGAATTTGTAACCCTCTGCTGCGAACCCAAGTATAATGGTGTTCACTCTTTTCAAATGAGTATCCAAGTCGTCGTCTGTGAGATAGATATCATCTACGTAAGATAATGCCTCATCATCATAGATTTGTAGTAACTCTGTTACCCTAGCTGAGAATAGTCCTGGGCTGTTCTTGAACCCCTGTGGGAGTCGACAGAATTTTTTCTGCGACCCAAATGCGGAGAAAGCGGTCAAATATCTGCTTTCCGGTGCAATGTTTTGACAAAAGAAACCATTAGATATGTCTAATGTCGTTTTGTATTTTTTCCTAACTATGTTATTCATTAGGGCTGCACTATGCGAGTTTTGTACTGCAAAAGTTTTGCAACATGTATTAAGGTGTCTGTAGTCCAAAACTAGACGATATGAATTGTCTGGCTTGGAGACAGGAAACAAAGGATTGTTCATTTGAGAGGTGCATGTTTCAATCACCCCCTGGTACTCCAGTTGATCTAAGATCTCCCTGACCTGTTTTTCTGTTTTTTAGCTTCTTGCTTTATGGGATACTGCCGTTGGGCAGTTGGTTCATTTTTCAATTGGATTTTGTGAGGAGGAGAGTCCTCAACCCATCCTACATGATTTTTATACAATGCAGGTGCCTGGGCTACTGCCCATTTCCTTGCATATGTATATTTCTTGTGAATCGGAATGTGATTCGAGAAGGCAGGCATAATCACTTCTTCGCCACGAGGGCATTCCCTGACAAACTCTGGGGGCCAATCTTTTTCAGCTAACAGAATATTGTAGCCTTTTGAGAGCTTATCCCAAAATAGACCCTTAATTTTCCTAGTCTTATCACCCTCCATACGCAATGTTATTTCGTATATTTTATGGGGCTCGCTAAGTCTGGCGTCGGCAGTTTCAACTTGAATGTATTCATTCGTATCCACTGTCTCCAGATGACTCATCAAGATCTTGCGCGCTATACTGATTTCTGCTGCACTGTCCAACATTGTCAATGCCCACTCCCCGTTTTTCAACTGTGTCCTCAGTATTCTCGGCATGGTTGATTACTCTAATACTGGCTACCTTCTTTTTCTGAAATTGAGATTTCTTATTTTGAGCAGGTTCCTTGTCTTTGGACTTGGTGTGCTCTCCTGGGTCTGACCGTCCTCTTCTTTCCGAATTCTGTGGAAGAGATCGAGAGGGACGTGTATCAATACTTTGATATCTATCAGGTTTTTTCAGATTATCCCTATTTCTAAGGTTATATCTTTTCTCAGAGGGCTCCCTCTGGGGAGACTGGCGTTCTCGAGTTCTTTCCCTCCGTCGAGGAGACCTTCCTCTGGACTGGAAAACTTTTTCCTTGGGAGTGGATTCTTTATTTCCATCCCAGCTCTTTTTAGGAGTGTTTAAATTATTTTTAATAAATAATTTTTCAGGATTTTCGAGCAGTTGGGGCTTTACTGGTTTCCCACCCAAGCTGTCTCTACCTAATTCTTCATAGCATTTTTCTATGATTTTTGCAAGCTCAACAGGATCTTTTATATCTGTTTCCTTCAACTTCTGGCGGATCGCCACAGATGCTGCTTCTCCTCTTATATTGGCTAATAATATAGCCGAGACCTGCTTGAAGTCTTTCAGTAATTTCATACCTAGATTTAAAGCGGGCTCTGTACCGAATTCATTTTGAATCTGTTTTAGCACTTCTGGTATTACCGCCATAGACGGAACACCGTGTGTTTTTGTGTAAATGGAAGCAAAGACTGTACCCCAAGTGTCGCAGTCCTCCACGTGTGGTGCGATTCCCATAGGAAGGCAGATGGTCAAGATTTTGTGTTTCTCTATAGGGGTAGTATCAGGAAATACTGCCTCTATTTGAGTGATTTTCTGTGCTAACCAGAAAGGAATTTGTTCCCGTTTTACGGGTGTTTTACCAAGACATGACTGTATGTTCTGTGGTGTAATTTTATTTGTGTTCCCCTGATGAGGGGTCAGCTGTGGTGTATTAACAGCTGGCTGGACTGTTGCAGTCCGCATTACATATTGGACTAATTGCCTATGTATTTTTATTAATGTGTTTAGCTGTACTAACAGCTCTTCTCTTGACATTCTTACAATGTCAGGATGTGGTGTGTAGCTGGCTAGAACCGGCCACGTGGCTCCTGGTCTACCTAGTGGACCGAGCCTGGTAATGTGATCATTGTGTTTTAGGGCGCCATTAAACCAGAGCAAGTGCTCTTGAAATGTAAGTGGAATTTCAATCTCCTCGAAAGGAGCGTACTCTTCCGGAGGTTTCTCTATTTTGTAATAGTGAAACTCTTTTGTTCTAGCGTTTACCGCTGGAAAATTTATCCATGAATAGAATACCTCTGTCTGCCGATACTCGTGAGCCTCTATCACGAAGATTACTGTACCACCTTGAGGTGTCAGTCCGTTTTCTATAAGTTTTAAAGTTATAGATCTTCTTAAATGTGCCCGGATGATTATTGCACCCGGTACTATATCGTCGGAATCCTGCTGAGTTGCATTTACTGCGGCCCCAGTGGTTCCGTTATTTTCTACCGACATTTGTTAAAATGCAAGGTTTGCAGAGTAGGTCTCCAAGGAGACCAAGATTAGGTGCACAATATTTTGGAACACTGTATCCTTCAACGTTGAATAAACCAGAGCTGTACATAGGAATCTCTTCCTACTAAGGTCGGGCGGATTTTAACCTTTCACCCACTCCAGACGTCTATTGGAGTATTTACGGGAGAAAGGGGTCTGTGTGAAATATGCACGACTGAGTTACTCTAACTGTCTTGCGTTAGTTTATCGCCTTACCAAACGTTTGGGCGCCATGTAGTGTAGTTCCTAGTTTCCCACTAGGCCCTGCGCATTGGAATAACATAAACAGTAGTATCGACGTGGAACTGCAGATATTCCAGGCCTCCACTGACTATGCTAAACTTAATTGGGTTGTGTTACCAACTAGCTCAGAGGTCACTGGAAACTTTCTTCTCTGCATAGGAAGTGATCAGCTTCCTTGGCACAGACAAGAAGGGATTCAGCTTTCCAACAACCGTGCAACATGACAACTTTTCTCCTCAGATCAAGAGTCAATCTCTAGGGTCGTGTGAAACAATAGACATGTATTTCACTCAGTCAGTCTAGTGCAGTTTACTTTCACGATATGTAGAGAATAGAGAGACGGGCGTTTGTCAATAAAGGGTTAACATTTATTGAACAGTCTTTCTTCTCGTACAAGAGAAATGTATTGCCACAATTGCAAGACTTGTTATGATAAAAAGTACGTACAGTAAGATAAGGATTGCGAAATAGAACTGTAAAAGCATTGATATGGTTTCTTAGCCATACAATGGTTTAAAAGTAATAAAACATATATACAGTCATATATACATTAGGCTAACATACTCAACTGGTGCTTCTAACTAAGCCTACCCCAGTGTGCCTGACCTAAGCCTAACACGTGGAAGGCGAGTAAGGAAGTAGCTTTAAGTTAAGTTGGTTTTGCCAAGGTTTGTTTCAAGAATTCTCGTCTAAGGGTTTAGTCAACACCATACCTCTGAATAGAATGATGGAGGATTGGTATCTCCTTCAGGGGTCACTCTCGATATCCCAGTAACCCGCAAGGGCAGACCGGAAACGCTGGAGCTGGATTTCTCTGCACGAGAAAGGCAGCGGCTCTTCTTCAGCGCGTCGAGGAAGGAGGGGGGACAGCGTCCGCGGGCAGCTGGAATCTGCTGGATGTCTTCGCAGAGGGACGGCTGTTCAGCTCCTAAGCGTACTGCACCATCGTTCGCGCTTTAGCAGCGATAATAGTATCAGCAGCTTCACCACCAAGGGACAGCAGGCTGCAGCGACAGAGTGCTAGAGTCACCAACACGGGGTCGTGCAGACAGCTTGTATCAGCAACAGTAGCTCGCCCTTGCTTAAGGCAACGTTGGTAATATTTATACCTGACAGGTGCCGGGTTTGACACAAGTTTGCTGGACATAAGACGTCAATTAAAGATGTCACTAGGAAGTGATAGTTATCAGTTGCTCATTAGAGTTCCATTACTAATCAAAACACCGCAAGCGGGGATTTCCAGGTTTGCTGAGTTTTTATCTTGTTGAAGAACTCGGAGTGTTAATCTAGGAATATCAGATAGTGGCTCCTGCTAGGGAATAAATGGATTTATAGCCGAATAGGGGCATAAGGTCACAGTATCGATCAGGAACCTAGATAAACACATAACAACACCTCCCCACCCTACTCCCCTCCCGGGATTGTATCACATTTAGCCTCACTACCTTCCATACCCTCCTCTATTTCCCCCTCACCTCCGGCCCTTCCTGCTCCTCTATTTAGCACTTCGGCTGCACTCCTTAACACTAGGTCTGCAGTCAATCACCAATAGGAACTATTCGATTACATCGACTCCCATGAACCAGATCTCTTATTTTTAACCGAGACCTGGTTCAAGACCGACTCCCTGCCCAACGTGCTTGCCGCTTTACCATCTTCATATTCCGCCATTCGAGCGGCTCGCCCAGAAGGCAAGCGGGGTGGAGGTGTGGCCCTAATAGCTTGTACTGATCTTAATTTTCAAGTCCTCTCTCCCCCCCCCCTATCCCCGATGTTGATCACCTTGTAGCTCGTTCAAATTCCCACCAGGCTCCCCTCACTTTTGTCTTAATCTATCGCCCTCCCCAACCCACTCCTTCATTTCTGCCCAATATTCAGACCCTCCTAGCTACCCTGGCAATTAATAACTCATCTGTACTAGTTTTAGGGGATCTCAACTTTTGGCCTAACGATCCTGCCGAAAGCCTTCAATCTAAGTGAATAGTTTGAACTTCTTGCCGCTTATTCATAGCCCCACCCATATACATGGTCATACGCTAGACCAAATCTGGTCACTGAATGTTCCATCCACACCCCCCATTATATCCCCTTGCTCGTGGTCAGATCACTCTACCATCACGTTCTCCCTTGCTCTAGCGCCTCTGGCCAAACCCCCGCTCCCCAAAAACACCTGGGTTCGTAAATGGGGCAAAACAGACATGCCTTCTCTCTGCTCAGCCCTGGCCAAAACCAGCCCTGATCTATCCGGCCTTGCAGCTACCTCTCAGCTGGCCGCTATTAACAACTGGCTTACTGAGGCGGGTGATGAATTTGCCCCCTTAAGGCGGCTTACAGTCAAACTGGCCCACACAGCCAATCGCTGGTTCACTCCCGAACTCAAAGTGATGAAACTAGCTGCAAGGAGAGCCGAGCGAGTCTGGAGAAGTACTTACGACCCCGCACAAAAGGCAACTTATCTGTCTGTCTTGCAAACTTATAAAAAGGGCATTCTTGAAGCAAAAACCGAGTATTATACCAACAGGATAATGACAGCTGAGTCCCAATCAAAGGAAATTTTCTCCACTGTCCACGAACTAGCATCTTCCAGCAGAGCCACGGTTACCATCCCCCCTTCCCAGCCCCTCTGTGACTCACTCAATGAGTTCTTTATAGACAAGGTGGCCAAAATTAAACACAACATTCCCCTGCCCTCCCCCACTTTTGTCAACCCGTCCCCACCCACTACTACCGTTAAATTGACTAACTTTCCACTTTTAACTAATGACACTCTCCTTCCTCTGCTTCACCGGGTCAAATCAGGCTCTCCCCTGGATTTTGCCCCTGCTCGTATCCTTAAGGAAATTTACTCAGCCTGCCCTACACCACCTCTGACCCTTCTTAATGACTCTCTTACACACGGTTCTGTCCCCAGTCCACACAAATTGGCGATTGTTATTCCAATTTTTAAAAAACCGGACGCCGACTCATCCTCCCCCTCCAATTACCGCCCTATTTCACTCCTGCCTTACCTTGCTAAAGTTCTCGAAACCCATATCACCACCACTCTGAGCACCCACATTGAGGCAAATCATTGCCTCTCCCCCTGTCAAGCCAGTTTCCGTCCCCTGCACTCTACAGAGAAAGTGGTCATCTCAGTAATGGACAAATTGCGTGAAGGTATCGACACCAACCTTCCGCAAGTCTTGATACTCCTAGACCTGTCCGCCGCTTTTGACACGGTGGACCACCCCATCCTCCTCAACCGTGTCAGGGCGGCGGGCATAGAAGGCTTGGCCTTCTCATGGCTTGAGTCTTTTCTCGCTGGGAGAACTCAAGCGGTCCGTTTGACTGGCTTCGCTGCGGCCTCCCGCAAGGTAGAGTGCGGGGTCCCCCAGGGCTCATCACTTTCCCCTCTTTTGTTTAACCTATACATCTTTCCCCTCATTTTTATGTTACAGCAACTGGAGGTCACCATGTTCAATTATGCGGATGACCTCCAGTTAATCTTCAACCTGTCTCATCCATCTTCATCCGCCCTGAACGTCCAGACAGTAATGACGTTCATTCAAGATTGGATGAACTGCAACCACCTCAAACTCAACCCGGACAAGACCGAGTTGGTCCTGACCGGAGGTGGTTGCAGTCCATGGTCCCCCTCTTTTTGGCCCCCTTCCCTTGGTGTTCCCCCACTCCCTGTGTCCAAAGTAAAAACACTGGGGATCCTTCTTAATTCTCAACTAACTATCCATTCACAAGTTAGTTCCGTGGTTTCTTCTTGTTTTTTTTCCCTCAGAATAATCAGGAAAGTTTCCAGTTTTTTTTCTCCCTCTGCTTTAAAAGTAATTGTGTTGGCCATGGTACTGTCTCGTATAGACTATGGTAACATAGTCTATAATGGGGCCCCCGCCTACGCGATCCATCGTTTGCGATTGGTGCAGAATCAGGCGGCTCGCCTGATTCATGGCCTACCCAATTACCATCGGGTCACCCCACTGCTCAAAACATTACATTGGCTCCCAGTGAAAGAGCGTGCCCTTTTCAAACTCGGCTGCCTCACTTACCAGGCCAGATCGGGCACTGCTCCCGAATTCATCTGTTCTACCATTAAGCCCTACTGCCCCGGCAGAGAACTTCGCTCCGCTCATTTGGCCCTCCTCACCATTCCTCGCTTTAAAAAACAGAGGGCAGGTGGAGCGAGATTCGCTGTCTTGGCTCCAACCTTTTGGAACTCCCTCCCGGCTACCCTGCGCACCTCACCTTCCTACCTCCTGTTTCGGAAGAATCTTAAAACCTTCCTCTTTACGCAAGCCTACCTGACTTAAATCCCTCTAGTTGCTGCCGCCCACTGTTCACCACTAGCGCCTTGAAACCGCTGGGTAAACGAGCGCTGTACAAATGTTTTTAAATTCAAATTCAAATTCAAATATTTGCATACGCTTTTCCGTCGATTCCTTTGGTTCCCAGGGTCATCCAGAAAATTAAACAGCAGCCATGCCGCCTCATCCTCATCGCGCCCAGGTGGGCTCGCCAGTATTGGTTCACCGAGCTCCTACTTCTCTCGGTGTGCAATCCCATACAACTTCAAGCACTACCAAATCTTCTAACAATACAGGAGGGTCAAATTTGTAATCCGGACCAAGCTTCCTTGAAATTAGCAGCTTGGCTCCGCAACACGTTGAATTCGCCCATCTAAATATCCCAGAGGATTGTAAAGAGGTTTTAGCCAATGCTCGAGCGCATGCTACTATTAAGACTTACAAACTTAAATAAAAAAGGTTTTTTGCCTGGTGTCTCGCGGCCAACTTACATCCACTCCATGCGAAAACAAAACCAATCTTACCATTCTTTCTTCAATTGGCTAAGTCTGGCTTGTCTCATTCCACAAGTGTTTTTCGCGGCCATTTCCAGATTCCGTCAAGATGGCTCTAATTCTTTGTATTCCACTAGAATAATTCTGCAATTCTTCAAAGGCCTTTTTCCAATGTTCCCGCCTATTCGGCGTCCACCTCCTTCCTGGTACTTTAATGTGGTACTCTCTCAGCTCATGCGTCACCCCTTTGAGCCTATTCATAAAGTGGATCTCAAATTCCTTTCCTGGAAGGTTTCTCTCCTAGCTCTAACATCAGCACGTAGAGTCAGTGGCATTCAAGCATTCACCATCAAAGCTCCGTTTTTACAGTACACTTCAAATTCGGTGGTGCTACATACCAATCCAAGCTACATGCCTAAAGTTCCATCCGATTTTCACCTTAATGAGCCGGTCCTTTTAAAGACATTCTTTCCTAATCCACAAAGAGAGCGGAGAAGGCCTTGCATTCCCTGGACATCAGGAGATGTCTTAAATGTTACCTCCAACGAACTGCTACTTTGCGTAAAACAGATCCGCTCTTTGTAGCATACGGAAGGATACGTCAAGGATACGCTGTATCTAAGCAGACGATAGCCCGTTGGGTGTCCTCAGCAATTCGTCTGTCACCAACAAGCAGGAAAACCATTGCAGTCATTGCTATGAGCGCATTCTATGAGAGCGGTCTCCTCCTCCACAGCCCTCTTCGCTGGAGTGACTCTTCATCATATCTGCAGAGCGGCAACCTGGACCAGCGCGCATACCTTTATCAAGCACTATTGCTTGGATGCTGCCAGTGATGCAGATACTTCAGTGTGACGAGCAGTGCTTCGCAATCTTTTTAACCCCTTCCAGGCTCATGGTGTAGCCTCCTTGCACGCTGATGACGAGCCCAGCTCGTCATGTAACAGTGGTATTTGCGTTTTTCAGCACAGGAGGGGAAAACCATTAGCATAGATGAGGTTAAATAAGGTGAGCCTCTGTTCTCCCTCCTCCTATATGCTCTTCTAGACGCTTATGTTTCATGTAAAATTGTTTGCAAAATGTGCATATGCATAGGAATGCAAAAAAGCGTCAATGAGCAGGATGGTGTGTACTGCTATTTACTCTGATTCAGGCATGTGAATCTATGAAAGACACCCCAATACTGGAGAAGAACAATAGTTACTTACCTGTAATCTGTGGTTCTCCAGCATTGGTGTCTTTCATAGATTCACATGCAACCGCCCACCTCCCCTCAGAGTCTCCTCAGGCGATATTATTACTTTCACTCCTGTGCGAGAAAATCTGAGAGCCTGAGTCTCTGGGGAGAGCATTCTAGTGGGTGCTGGCGCCTGCTTGGCTGTAGTTTGGTCTATACAAAATGACTTAGGATAGTCATGAGGGTGGAGGTTTTTTCCATTGTAGCTTAGGGCTACTTTACTTCCTGGTTGGTATTACCAAGGGTTTTGGTTTTCTTATATACAAATTATTGCTTTTTTATGTACCGTGGGACTCCCTCTCCGACGACAGGGAATAATTCAGGCATGTGAATCTATGACAGACACCAATACTGGAGAACCACAGATTACAGGTAAGTAACTATTGTTCATATTCATTCATACTGTGTGAGTCTATTGATGGTCTTAAAACACTATTATTCAGGAGAAACCCTCCTTCTGCACCCAGGACTAGAACTAGGCATAGGTTCAATCCTAAAGGCTCGTTACTGTGTAGTATAAGGGAGGCAATGTAGGTGAAGGTGTGTGATATTACCCGGGCCTATATTAGGGTACCTATATGTACCATAACAAGTCCTTGTTCTGCAAAACTGAAATCGCGACTTCTCCATTGACTTCCGTTGGTCATGCAGCTTTGTTCACACTATCCAAGCAGCCTCCATGGGGTTCCCCAGTACTTACCATAGGTGGTTCCTTGTGTCTCCAGATCCTCTGGGTCTTCTGGTCTAAATCCTGTCTTGCTTTGGCATTCACATTCCACTTTCTTAGTATATGGTTTGGTCTCTCCCTAGAGACCTCTGTATTTTGTGCTATTTACCTTATTGCATTTGAATTATTCTTGTGCATTGTGTATATATCTCATGGGAGGAGATATATTAATATGTTAGTGAGTGTTGTGTAATAAATAGAGGTATTTTTTATATTAACACTGCGTGGTTCTTTTTTATTTAGGTTACACTATAAGATTAAACTGGTAAAACAAGCTGCTTAACACTCCTTCATAATAAGTCTGAAGGCTGCTCTCCACAGCTACACTTTGAGGAGTTTTCTATGATTATCAAAGACCACTAAAATCACCATAATGGTTGCCTGGATTAGTGCAAGGTGCATCACTTAAATAAGTGTGCACCATATACTAAGCCAGCCTCCTACATTGGTGTGCAGCAGTTGGGATTTAAGCCTGTGTTTTACCAGCTAATTTAGGTGTTGGTTACATGAAAAACCATCACTGGCTAGGCACATATAATACTTCTGTGATTTAGTAAGTTCTACTGAAGTTTTTGGATTGGTAGTTAAAGGGTTAGCGCAACACTTTTTCCAATCTGTGGGCGTTTAATTCTCACTAAGGTAGGTAGGTGCAACACCACACTACTCGTAGGATCATGTCTTTAGTTGGGGAGTCTATAAAGTCTCAACCCTCTAGGTACAGTGGTCTTAAGTTCGAGGAACGCAGGACCCTGGCTGCATATAGAAAACTCATGACAGGGGGCGACCCTATCAAAGAGCAGCTCTTAGAGATGCCCCTGCATTATGAACTCCAGAATCCTGATAGGTCAGATGGGCAGGCTAACTTTGGGTTGGATGAGGCTCCAGAAGAAGAGTCAGGGGTGCCTCATTCCAGTGACCCCAGTTCTGAGTCTGACCAGGAGGAGTCTGAAGACCCCTCACTGGTGAGCTCTAATCCCCGAGGGAATAGTACAGTAGGTACAGAGGAAAGTCCTAGAGGTAGGTCCCCCTTTATTCCTCCTGGGAGGGTTCAAAGAGTCCAGGGGAAGTCTAGGTACTTCTCCGTCCATTTAATCTCCTCGAACCACTCCATGGGGACCTCCATCTCTAGCCAGAGTTAGGACTCCTTAGAAAGGGCATACCACCTGGTCAAGCTTGAGAGAGTCCAACTCAGAATCAAGAATGAGCAGTTGGCATTTAATAAGGAGACCCTGGAAGATCAAAAGATAAGGAAAAATGTGGGACTAAGGTCCCAAGGTGGTAGCACTAGCAAACGTAGGGTCAGGGAACTCCTTTGACACTAGGATTCTGAGCAGGATGGTCTCTCCTTACCAGAAGGGGGATGGCATCCATAAATGGATCACTGCTTTGGAGAGGGCCTATAATGTTCAGAAGTTCCCCATGGGCAATGGGCAGCTATCTAGTGGCTCTCCTTTGCTAACAAAGGTAGAGACACACTTTTCACTGTTAGGGAGGAGTTGCAGACAATTTCTCAGTCTTGAAGAGTGCCTCAGATGGGTTTGGTTTAACCACTGAACAATACAGGGTACCATTTAGGGATACACAGAAGGCACACACCCAAGACTGGGTTGATTTTGTAGACCGTGCTATTAAGACTGTTAGGCTGGCTTCATGGAAGTAATGTACATTATTATCAAGGTCTGTACAATTCACTAGTGAGGGAGCACATCCTTAATCATTGTCAAAATCAGCAACTGCACAGTACGTGGTAAACTCGGATCTAACCTCTCCCTAAGAATTGTTAAAGAAGGCAGACAAATAGGTTTGTACCAGGGTGAAACAAAAGTCTCAAGGTGGTCCAGAAAAAGGAAGATTCATCTAATGCCCAAGAGAAAGGTGGGGAAAACTCCCAAAAAAAAGTCCTCTGAAGGTCCTTAAAAATATTCTTCTGGGGGTAGTTCCCAATCCTTTTCCTCTTACGAGAAACCTTGTTGTTATCTCTGCAAAGAGAAAGGGCACAAGGCAAAGGATGCCAGTAGCCCTAAGGCTAGCACCACTATTATCACTAGTCATAATCCATTTCTTTATTCGATCCAATTAAAAATGATCATAAAAATACAGATAAATGCATGATAAGAATTCATAGTAAATACAAATAATACATAATTCGTATTTTATCTTAGAATAAAAACCCTGGTACGACATGATATTTCCACATGCTAAACACTCTAGTTTCCAAAGTAACCCCAAATATTGTGCAAAGAAGTTACCAAATGCCAGGCCCAAAAGTTGTGACAGCCCCCCTCTTCCTCCTACTCATGCAGGCCCATAAGAACGTAGCCTCCAAAAAGCATACCAGAGGCTCGGTTAACGATTTAAAAAACTATAATGCAACCAGGCATTGATTAAAATGCCCTTGCTTTAGAATTGACTTAAGATAGTCGTTCCTTTCTTTCTCTTAGAGCCTGCAGAATAGAACTAGATGTAGTTGTTTGTATGGATAGGTTATCACATGGGCGCAAACTTAAATCTGTATGATTATAGATTTTATTTAGGTAGCTTAACATCAGTGGAATCATATTCATACGAAACCTCAATAGTATGAATCTGTTTTGCGAACTAGTAACATTTGCTAGATACAGGTACCCTCTCTCTATCAATGGTGGGTTCAGACGATAGGTACCAACTACTTGTTTCTCTTTATGATATTCCTTTCGCTTATAATCCGCAATCAATAGAAACATTTTAGTTCTCTTTTGTTTTGAAACCTTTCTATTTGCCGGTGGGTCCAATTTCCTTCAGGACTGTTTCTACAGAACCAAGCCACCTAAATATTCTGCTGTTATCTATGCCTAAGCAGTTCCTTATTATTGTTTGTGTTAATGTCACTGTATCCCTCCCCCAGATTGAGTGCCACAGAAGAATTGAGGCTAATTGTATTGCGTCTGCAATATAGGGCAAGCCCAGGTCCAAGTGTAAAATATAATTTGAGGAAGAGCGAGGGAGATCCACTATAGACTTAAAAAAATTCATGTCAATAGTTTGAAGTGCGTGAGTTGCCACCAATCCCCAGACTTCAGCCCCATACGTTACTGCCACCTTAACTTTAGCCTGATAGACATTTTTTTATTGGTAATAGTGGTCTTGTGGCCAGTTTTTGGGTGAAGGATTTTACGTCCGAGAGACTTCTCTCCATTACCAACTTTCTTCCTTCCACCAATTTTGACCACAATAAATCTTTATCAAACAGACCCCCCAGATAGGGAATAGTATCGACCACCTCTATTCTCTCAGAATCCGCATGTGAGTAAGGAGTTTTATCACTTTTTCTCGCCCCAGCGTAAAATTACAGAGGACTTAGTTTGGTTTACCTTCAGGTCTATTGCATCCATGAAGGATACATACGCGGTTATCAAGCGTTGGAGACCGAGCCCTGTTCTTGCGATCAGAACCGCGTCGTCCGCATACGCCAATATGGGTAGCAGTTGGGAATAGAATACGGGGACATCCCTTCTGGCCATGATGAGTGCTTTCTCGACTCCGTTTTTATAAATGGAGGAGAGGAATGGGGCAAGGACGCATCCCTGCCTTACTCTCCTGGCGATTTTGAATAGGCGTGTTTTTGGTATAGCGGACCGATGCCGTGGCGTTTGAATACAGCGGACTAATGACATTTATTACAGCTGGGCCAACCCCCATCTCCTCCATTATATTTCATAGCTTTACATGGACCACACAGTCGAACGCTGCCGACAGGTCCATGATAGCCATGTAGATCTTTCCTTCCTTCACTCTGGTATATTTTTCTATTATCAGTGCTAAATTCAAGCACCGGTCCACGGTACCCCTTCCCTGCTGGAACCCATACTGTGCCTGGATTGATATCCTATTTTTCTTGGCCCAACCCTCTAAATTAGAGAGGAGGACCCGGCCCATGAGCTTTGATGTGGTGTCCATTATGGAAATTGGTCTATCATTTTTTGGTTTGGCCCTGTCCTCTTTTTTATGGATCAGAACAATGACATTCGCTGACCATGAAAGTGGGGGACCAACCTAACTGAGCTATACTATTCAGGATGTACGTTAATAAGGGTGCCCATAGGTCCTGTGTTTCCTGGAAAAAATCTATTGGGACACCATCTGGCCCTGGTGCCTTTCCCGAGCTCCACTAAATGAAAACTTTTTTCACTTCAGTAAATAAGAAGGAAAGAGGAGCATAAGGATATGGTTCTGTGTCAAAAAGTGGTGTTCCGGGGTGAGTACTTGGGGCAAAGATGTTTTCAAAATGGGCGACCCATGCATCCTCATCTACAATATTGTCTAATGTGGGATCTCTGGGATTTTTAAAGTGTGCTGCATTTATTTCAATTTTCAATTTTATTGATATATGATATGGAACTCAATTGAGATCCACATAAAAACATGACGTAAAAAGCACCAAATGCAAATACATAAAATCCATAAGATACACTCTATTGACACAGAAATCAAAAGAAGGATTCATGTCCATTAATACAAATCTAGGAAACATTTAAAAAAGTTAAAAAATCCTATAGCAAAACATTTCATTGGGGGGGTTATGGATAGCTTCTATTAAAGAGTTGGCAGACAAAATACTTAATTTTTATGCAAATTGGTCTCACCCACTTTCGGCGGTGAGCCATTAAGGCTGGGCATACGAATAAT
Source organism: Lissotriton vulgaris (assembly GCF_964263255.1). Taxonomy (NCBI): domain Eukaryota; kingdom Metazoa; phylum Chordata; class Amphibia; order Caudata; family Salamandridae; genus Lissotriton; species Lissotriton vulgaris. Next base: position 1,498,669,842 of record NC_141696.1, read on the forward strand.
ACATGGGCAGTATCCTGGGTCGAATTATTACACAAGTTACACTTTTCGGAGGAACCATTCCATCTAGCTAATAATTTGTTCAAGGGGAGGAGATCCTGCCTCAAGAGGAACCAAAAGCGCCGTAAGCCATGAGGAAGGTTCCAGGAGGCATAAGGTTCCATACGTTTAAATAAACAAGAATTAATAACAGAAGAAGCACCTTTCTTTAAGATAAGGGATTCTCTGTCCCTCCCAAAACTTAGATTCCATGTTGCCAGTTTTAGGATGTCCTTTAGCTGATGTGTGGATTCTTGATTCTTCCAGTTCAAGTAGTGAAACGGCCCTTCTGAAATTCTTTATAAGTAGGGAATACTCTTTTAGGGGACCCAATAGTTCTTTTTGGATGAGGTATCTTAAAGTGGCCGGTTTTCCCTTTACCAGACAAGAGACCCATCGTATTACTCCCACCAGGCCCTGGACCCAACTGCTTCGTATGCCAAATTCAAGCCTAAGAGATGCCACAGTGCAAGCGTTGTTGACCGTAGTTAAATAATGCAAAAGTCTACCCTCAACAGTATCCAAAAAACCCCATTGCCCTAAATCAAGAAGTTCAGTGCCATAAAGCAGAGATGCTGGAATTTTTGCCCGAAAAGCCTCTAACAGATGAACAAAATGTCTTTTGCCTGTGGCTTTATAAAATGCACTTAAGCCTTTAACCTGTGTCATGGCCTTACGAATATTATTATCTATATGGGCCTTATCGCTCAAGGTGCCTCATACAATCTTCTCTAGGAAAACATAAGATTTTACAATTTCCAGCCTATGACCACCTAAAAACCAACTGAAATTCCCAAATTTCGATTTTTTTCTTCTTTCCCATCATACACATTACTTTACATTTTGAGATATTAATCTTCAGAAGATGGGACTCGGCAAATACATGCAATGCCTGCAGACAGTTATTTAGACCTTTTGGGGTAAGGTCTAATAGTAGTATATCATCTGCATACATTAAGCATGTAATTGGTTTGTCCCCCAGAACAGGGGCGCTGCCTTCGCTTAGGGATAAGATCTGCGGGAGATCACAAACATAAAGGGAAAACAATAATGGTACCAATAAACAACCCTGTTTAAGACCATTGGCCCAGGGGATGGCTTGAGATAAGCCTCTCTCCCCTCCCAACAATACTCTGCACCAGGTATCAGAGTTGAGGTCCCGAGCGAAGTCTAAAAGCCGGGCTGGCATACCTAAGGCTGATAGTTTCCTCCACAGCAAAGGACGATCAACTTTGTTAAAAGCTGTAGAAGTCTATAAAGGCTGCGTAGACTCTCCCCCCTCTGACCCTGATGTATTTATCAGATATTACTTGCAGAGATGTTAAATGATCCATGTTGCCATGGCTCTTACGAAATCCCGTCTGCTCTAGGGGTAATATATTGCTCTGTTCCACCCAATCATTAATTAATTTCAAAAGACATTTTGCAAAAACTTTGCCGATTGCATCCAAAGGGGCAATTTGACGATAATTTTGGGGGGACAACCGGTCACCCTTTTTAAAAAGGGGAACCAAAATACTCCCCTTCCAGGATGGGAGAACCGTTCTGCTCAAAAAGCAAAGGTTACACACCAGGCAAAGTAATTTGCTCCATTTTGCACTGCTTTGCTTTAAAACAGGAATTGGGAGTTTGTCCGGTCCCATTGCCCCTGAAGAGCGCATTTCCCTAATAGCCAATTTGATAGCCTTTTCAGAAAGAGGGACCCAGGGCTGACTATCCTCACTAGAACTTATGCGGGGGACCGCTATTCCATTACTTGCGTAAAGGACTGTGACATGGTCCACCCAAGTTTGGTCTTCAATGGGGATTGGAAGCTGACTTGTTCTGGCCCCGCATCCCTCGCCTATGAGGGACCAAAATCGTTTCATGTGTCCATTAATGGCGGCCTCTCTTAGTTTTATCCAGATAGAATCCTCCCCCTCTTTTCGTAATTTGGCTTGTAACCTTCTCCTCCTTCTTTTTAGTAGGGCTATTCTGCGCGCTCCTTCAGACGATTTGCTCAAATACTGTTCCCTTACTAACTTATTTATTTCTATATTGAGGAGTCGAAGGGAACTAGAGGGTATTGTAGTGTATCTTTTCTTATTTGAGTTTTTAGCGACAGAAATCACCACCTTCATAAAGTCCAAGAAACACACAATTTCTAGACCATGCCAATTAGCAAGGTCATTTACTGCTACATCAAGAATGCTCTGTAAGCCTCTTAAGGCCTTTGCATTCCAGAAGCATCTCCCAGATTTAAATCCGAAGCACACCAGATCTCTATTTAACGACCAACGGTCCGATTTGGGAAGATTTATTTTTACAGAGCTGGATAATAATTTGTGGTCGCTAAAAAGTGTTTCAATAACCCTAAGATCCTTCAGTAGGGCAAAGGCAGAATTCTCCACTATTACATAATCTAAAATAGATTCACCCTGATTCGATTTATGGGTAAAGTTTGCAGGGGAATCGGAGGGGAGCCTCCCATTCACAATAATCCCATCCATCTCAGAGAGTTCTTCGAGAAGTATATTCCCTCTCTTATTCGTTTTAATATTCTCAGGGAAGAAGGCTTGAGGAATCTGCTGTGATTCTTCTTTGTGTTTGTCTCGAAACAGGTTCAGACTCAGGTTAGAAATTTTACAATTCAGGTCCCCTACAAAAATTGCTGCATGTACTAACTTCCAGAATTCGCGGCTATTACCCGTTCTGGCTGCCTCATCAAGGTCTGCCCAAATCTCCTCCTTGATGGCCTTTTCTCTATTTTTATGAGCTAGCTTATACGCAGCCCGCAATACTTTTATTTGGTCCGGGGTTTTGCGTCTAATTTTCAGGGCATGCATCAAAGCCTTCCTTGCTTTTGTACACAGAGAGTCAAACCAGCCACTCCCAGTCTCTGTATTTAACGCTTTTGTACATGTGAGGATCAGTTTTACCTCCTCTATAAGGCCCCAAAAGGTGGACACCATTTCTCCTGCTTCCGCATCTGGTTCTAAACATATTGATATATTACTCCGTGTGCATGATATAATTTTTCAAGTCATCTTAGGTTTATCAATATGGGCCCACTTTAGTTGTACCCCGTTTCTTCTTGCCACAATTGGTGTACCAACGTTCTGGTTGCAGGGGGAGTCCCCTATGGATACCTTTATCTGGAGGGATAGAATGGCAAGGTCGCTAAAAATTGTGAATTGATTTCCCAGCCTAGTGCCCCTTATACTGAAAGGGGTAGAGAGTAATATACAGTCAATAGTTGACTCTTACCAAATTCACTGGAAGGTTCCCACCAAATTACCTGTTCGAGGTTCTGGATCACTGGTTACTAACATATTTTGGGAGGATAATATCCTGTTTAAACAGTTGCTGTATTCACTGTGGGTAAAATGATATATGGGATTTCCCACCTATATCCTCTAAACCACATACAGGGGCTGCATTGTGTTTGCAGGCATATATATTAAAATCTCCCAGCCAAATGATGTTGGCTGCCTCATTCTTAATATTGCGTAAAGATTTGTCCAATACCTTATCGACCTTCAACAATAGAATGCATATTTGGGCCAAACTCATTATTATAAGTATTAATTGAAATCCTCATGCCTTCCTGCTATAGCTCAAGTGTGAGCATGTGGAAATTTGAATTTGGAGATTCAAACTTTATTACCTTTACTGAGAAGTTATTTGGGATCAAAGTCAAAATATCCCACCTTGGCCCGCCCCGAAGCTGAGGGTTTAGCTAGGGTTTAAAAAGAACTGTAGCCATTTATGAATATTGGCTCTGTAGACCAGTCCTCCTGGAAGCATGCAATATTGTGATCTTGCCAAATTTTCAACCAATTATTATCACTTAATTTTGGGGCGATACCAGCCACGCTCCACGAGGTTATCTTAAGCACCATTTTAATTGCTCTCCATTGTGGTTTAGATTGCTGTGGGCTCTCCCCTGTAATAGGGGCCGAAATAACAAGTTTTTCACAGTTAGCTAGAGAATTTAAGTCTGATGGATGTAGTCAATCGCATGCTTCTAGGTTGGACAGAGGGGCAAATCTATTCTCCAGGCATATGCCTGGTGTCCCGGAATTTCCCCCTGAGTTCTTCCACGCCTGGCCCGCCCTCTGCTGTAAATTACTTCCTGGTCCAAGCGGGAGAAAGGGTCTCTAAAAATATCCCAACGGTAACGCAAGAATCGTGGAACTTTTGGAAGAAACTTTACCTATATACTGTAGCAGGTGTCCAACGACAAATTCATTTTTAAAATTAATTTAGAACTACACAATCTCCCAAAATTTCTTTCCTTGCAGGGCCTACCCACAATACCCGTCTAGCCATAATCAATTGACTCGTGAGGCTCCTGCCTCTACTCCCCACCTCAATCAGTTTTTGCATCATCCAATGAAGGGCTTTACTACTATCACTAAAACCCCTATAGACCCTAGCGGTAGCACTGATAGTAGTAGTACACTCAAAGATTTAGTTGGGTCCTGGGGTAATGAAGTGGACTCTGGCCTAGCTAGAACCCTCACTCATGCTACCTTGTTCTGTGATGGTAGCATGGGTCTTGCCATTTTAACTGTAAGTCCCAATAACTTGGGCAAGTACAGACAGGAACCTCTGATAAATGGTCAAGAAGCTGTAGCCTATAAGGACACAGGAACCAGTGTCGCTGTGGTGACTGGGAGACTTGTGTCTCCTCTTCAGCTTCTGCGCGGTCACATTTACCAGGTGACCAATGCTGACAGTGTCAGGACAGATAACCCCATGGCAATAGTCAATCTCAGCTAGGGAGGGGTAACTGGCCCTAAGAGGGTTGCAGTATCCCCCAAAATGCCTGTAGTTTGCCTCCTGTTCAATGATCTAGAAACTTCAGTTTGGACTGAAGTGGAGTTAAAATCCCATCTTGAAATGCGGGGCCTCCCTAATCAGGTTGGTGTGACCCCTGGAGCACATGTCCACCAGCAGGGAAGTGAAGGAGCAGTGAAGCCCACTCGGCTCCAATAGAGCACAAATGGGAGGAAAAAGTCATTTTCCCCCAACCCCAATTCCCCCCAGTCCCCTCCCCCCACCAGACTTCAAGGGAGGGTCAGCCCCCTTGTAAGGGAACTGCTCCAGAGGAGGGCAGGCCTGTAATGGCAGAACCACTAGTGGCAGGTGGACCTTCCAAGGAGGAAGTAAGTTTGGAGACGTAGCCCCTCTTTGCAAAGCCTCAATCAGACTGATGCTGCAGAGGCCAGGGATGTTAGTCCCAATACCAAGAGGAATGACCTCATTTTCAGATTATGGACCCCGTGCCTGGTAGTACTAAGGAGGTGGATGGCACTCAACAATCTAAGGGATCCCTCTTACCAGTTGTGACTCGCAGTGAGAGTGCTGTGGGGCGGGGCAAGTGAGAGGCAGATGGGGGGGGGGGGATAGTGAAGTCGGACATACGATGTCCACGAGTAAAGTAGGTCAATAAATAAATAAAACTATTTACCTTGCACTCACTGAATCACCAACTCAGCGATGCAGCGAGCGCAAGGTATATTATTTTATTTATTTATTTACCTACTTTACTCGTGGAGTTCGTGTGTCCGACTCCACTACCCCCCACCTTGCCCCTTCCCTGCCACGCCCCACCCCACCACCCGCAGCACTCTCACTGCACGCCGCCACTGCCTCTTACCACTAGCAAGTGACATACCCCAGGTGGACAATGTTGGGCAGAGCAAGAACTGGGACAATGTTTGCCACACCCTCACTGGCCTACATTGCTACAGACAGCCCGGATCAAGCCGAAGCTGGAATCAGCAGAAGGTTGGCTCCTAGGGAAAGGAGAGGTCAGTCATAGAGAGGAAGGCCTCTGCTGTGTTCTGAAGAAGTTAAGGCCAACCCTATTATGGCCTCACTTCCATAGGCAGACACACCACAAGCCCCTCTCTTGGCTCAAACAGTTGACGGGTAGACAACCCAAACTTTTGAGAGGGTTCAAGCCCCTACAGGGGAAGAACTTCTCAATGGACCATAGAACAGGAAGTATCCATGCCAGTGCAGTTGGACCTTCCTTATATGGCCACTTAGTAAATAAAGACCCAACTGGGCAAAGCTAGCCGTATCTCTGTTTGTTTGAGGGGGGGGGGGGGTTATGTAGGAAGGTATGATCCTTCTGAAATGCTTACCCCCACTTTTTGCCTATTGTCAGTGTGTTTTTGACCTAGTCTGCCTGGGATCCTGCTAATCGGGATCCAAGTCAGTGTGCTTTATATCCTAAATTGACATGGTAAGTTCTCTTGGCTACTGGTGTACCGTTGTACCACAATTGGCTACTGGAGCACCCTTGTAAGTTCCTAGTATATGGTACTAAGGTACCGAGGGCAAGCTAGTGCTGCTGCCTACCACAGACACGATTCTGCCCGCCCGCTGCTTAGCTGAGCTCGAGCAGAGCAAAGTAGAGCATTAGGTTTCCTGTCACAGGGAGAGGTGGCCACCTTCCAGACAGGACTTATTGTATGGGGGGGGGGGGGCGCTTGCCAGCACCAACAGACTACTTTGAAGTGCACATTTGGTACACTCCTTGCATACTCCAGTTTGAGCCAGTTCAGGAAGCCCTTTGCTCGCGCTAACTGGTCAAAGGACATGGGAGTATCCTCCCTTCTGTTAAGCCCCTCCTCTGGGAGGAACCCCTGATTTGCTCCAACCCTTTCCCAAGGATATGTAAGGGCTTTCCAGTGGGTGGTTCCTTTGATTCATCGTGGGACAAGACTCCAGACTGAAACAACGTCACTCTTTGACCCTCTGGGCACTTTGACTTCTCTGGACTTTACCTGAAACCGAGGCTGCATCAAGGAAGACTCCTGCTGCTTCTGGTCTTGCTGTTCTGCAGGTCTTCTTCGTTGTCTGTCTGTGAGCATCAAGGACACCAAAACTAATCTCCCTTGGAGGGAAGGAGTTACTCCCCTCAATCTGCAGACACCACAATGAAGCTGACTTGTCTGCTGCTACTGTCGTCCTATGGACTTCCTGAGGCTCAGCAACAGGTGGTTGTTCTGCAACGCCCTTGAGGCCTGCCCTGTCCTCTCTGCAATTTTGAGGCCAGTAGCCCTCATCGTGCTGTTATAACTGAACCACTGTGCACCGTGTTGACTTGCTGTTGCCCAGCCATGTTGGCTCTGCACTCCAGAGATCCTCGGTCTACAGGCATCTCTTCCCTCCAAGCTCAGCGTTCACACCACATTGCCTGAACAGTGGGCCTTCATTCTTGGTGAGCTACTCGAGGTCCTCTTGCAAGTCCCGTGCCTTTGGCCTGTGGGTCCTTCTGAGGGTTTTCTACTGCTTCAGTGGATTCCCGTGCTTGCTTGGGGCCTGCTCCGACTCTCCTGCTGTTGGTAAGTCCCTTTAACCTTTCTGGTCCCAACGTTGCTCCTTCGTTGTTCTCCACAAAAGTTGCTGCTACCAAGACTTGTTGGTGCTCCCGCCGGACGCCGACCACATAGTCTCGATATCCGAAGTGGGACAGCTCGTGCATGGTTCTTGATCTTCCCCCAGCGTCGCCTGGTCCTCACAGTTGGAAGAACAAGTTAACTGTCGACTCTTCTGAACCTCCCAACAGAGGTGGGCATTGTGTACCCTTGCAAGTAGCTCTATGCAGTGTATTTTTCTGCCACAGGATAACTTTACTATGTTTACATGCATAAAATCTGAGTTCAATAAAATTCTTTGTTTCTCAAAATCGCTAACTCAAAGTACTTACCTAATCTCGAAGATCTTGGTGTCTTAAATTAATATAAAAATCCGTTATTTTTCTAACTTGGTCTCGGATTTCCTTATTGAGTGTGTGGCTTATCTAATGTCTTTGAGAAGATTAGCTCACACATGAAAGCTTGGTAAAAGACACACATTATTTCCATAGAGACCAGATGAGACTTGAGAAAGTTCTATACATAGTAGCTGTCCATTCATATATTCCATTGCCAACTTGTATAGACATGGAGCTCTATCTATCATGGATAAAGGCACTAGAACATCAATTGCATTTAACCTTTTTGCCGCAGCGCAAATTCCAACGCGGTGCGGGTGGGGCTAGGGGGTGGGCGTTGTGCTCCCGTACTTATGCCGTCACCACGCCGTCATGAGTCACGGGCGGCGTGTATTCATGACGGCGTGGAGCTGTCATGACCCGGCCCACTCACTAATTCGCCCGCAGAGGCGAGGAATTAGTGCCGTATGGGCGGAGCGGCAGGTGCAGGATGGCTCCACACCATGATGAGCACTCGCCGCCCATGACTCATAACGGCGTGGAGCTGTGATGAGCACGGAAAGAGTTAAATCGCATTAGAGTAAACATGATTCACTGGTTGGTGGCTTTTCCCTTCAGTGGGACTTGGTTCCCATCATTTCCCTGCTGCCCATGCGATGGAGTGTCTATATAGTCCACTAAGGACTTTGGTATTTTGCACTTTATATTCTGTATATTATATTCTTATATACTGGTTTTTTATGCCCAGTTGTAGCCGAAACATTTGTGCTCCCCACTTACTGGTTTTACACCTACTGGCCGTCCAGTTAGCTCTCTAAGCTTAATTCTGACACCTACAACACAAAGTAGTTCTCATCAGAACCGAAAATATTGACTGGCTTGTAGTATCGCCATAAACATGGTGGCACACTCACAATGGATGTGTGCGTTAGCACAGGGCATTTGGTTGTGGGCACTCCGCCACAATATACATCTACTGGCACAGTACCTACCAGTAAGAGACAACCACTTTGCAGACCTGCGCAGCAGGATGGAGCGACAAGTCCAATAGTGGAAACTTCACCCGCAAGTCCTACTTCCGCACTTCTGCTGTTGGAAATACCCTGACATAGACCTCTTCACCAGTGCACAAAATGCACACTCTGTGTCTCCAGGTTCCCTTACCCACGGTCTATGGACAATTTACTATGGATGGACTTGCCACAGATATTTGCCGACACCTTTCCTCCTCTCCCACTCCCCTTCCATTCATGATTCAGAAGCTTTGGACAATTTCCTTCACCCTCATCCTGGTGGCTCTGAGGTGGGCCCACAACCTTGGTTCACCACCCTTCTTGAAAAAATCCCTAGTTTCGCAAGAGAAGCTGCCCAGCCAGCCAGCCAGACAGAACTTTTAACTCAAAACCTGAGTTCCATCATGCACCCGAACCCCAAGTATTTCAGTATTGTCAATTGGCTCCTGATGTCTTAAAGTTTGGCTACCTCAATCTCCCTTCTGAATGTATGCCCATCCTTAAATAAGCCTGCAGAACCACAACATTCACCTTCTATATGTCAAATGTAAAAGGTTTGTCCATTACTGCCTTTAAAAACATATCGACCCATTGAAGCCAGCGGTCCAAAACATAGTTTACCTGCTCATCTCCAAATGTCAGGCTTTGCTTACACATCCATGTAACTCCATTTAGCTGCACTTGTAGCTTACCTTAAAAATATTGAACATTCCTCCATATTCAAACTCCTAGACATCAAAGCCTTTATAGAGGGACTTAATCAGGTTATTTCACCCAAGGTAACCCTAGCTCCTGTTGGGAACCTCAACATTGTCCTACCTCGACTTACGGGTCTTCCTTTCAAGTCCCTCATTCATGCCTGCTACAGTTTCTTTCTTGGAAAGTGACATTCCTAATTGCCATAACCTCTCCCAGGAGAGTGAGCATGCTTCAAACACTCATCCTCCAAGAACCTGTTTGTTAACTTGATAAGTGATAGTTGTCCTTAGGACTAACCCACAGTTTATACCTAAAGTGGTAACCTCCTTCCATAATAACCACACCATTGAACTCCTGGTGTTTCTTCCCATACCCAGACCCCAGAGCAGAGAGGGCTCTTCACACACTAGATGTCAAACGAGCCTTCATATATTACATTGATATGACAAAAACCTTTGGCAAATCACATCTTTGTCTCTTTCACTTAACAACTCAAAGGCCATGCTCTCTCCAAAGTGGGCATAGATGGTGGCTGGTCAAGTGGATTCAGACTTGTTATGCCAAAACCAATAGGAAATACCCTGCCTCACCCAGGCCCCACTCTACCCACAAAAAGGGGTCCTTCATAGCTTTCCTTGTTAACATTCCCTTAGCTGACAAATATAAAGCAGCTACTAGGTCCACTTCACCCACATTCATTAAGCACCACTGTGTTGATGTTTTAGCACACCACCTAATGCATGGATATGGAGCAGATTTCTTTTCTGGACCTACGAAACAAGGCCATAAATGGTAGACCAATGAGTCTTGTTTTTACTGAACTCTCAAATAAGCACTCTCCTACGGGAGTCACCAGCCATGGGCCTTAGGGAAACCCTATCCTTTGGTCAGTTCATATGAATTAGGTGTAATTGATGTGAGACTGAGAGCTTAGAAAAACAATGACAAACCCTGATCAAGAAAAGTTTGTCTATGAGCTACCCCTGAAAGGTTTTACCGAAATCAAGGAAGAGAGCCAGAAACAATAACAGAGATGTGCTACTGAAAAGCAAGCTAAGAGATAAAACTGAGAACTCCTTTTATGACCATATGCACTCCAGTATCCGAGTTGTTAGAAAAGGATATTGACAAACATTTGTCTATTTTCAGTGATGGAAGAACAAGCCTTCCTAAACCTAGTCTTTTACACCAAAGGGGCAAAACACCTAATTCATATTAGACCTGAGCAAATTTGGAGTCAGAAAAACAAACACCCTTATGATCATTACTGAGCACCGCAGTGATATTATGACAGGAAAATTAACCTCTAAGTTAATGTTGCACTACAGAGAGCAGTAACACAATGGTGTGAACCCAAAATAGACCCTTATTTTAAATGTGCACAGTAACCTGGAGAGAGATGAACAAAGAAGGGTATTTCCAGTCATGACTATGGATTGAATTATGAAATAGAATGGTGTTAGATATATCCTCTCCTCTCCATTCATCCAGGATATGCTTGGTCGCTTTGTGGAATTATTTTTGAGCTCTAACAAGCCAAGATGCTAAGTGCTTCAATTGGTTGTCATACCCGATTCACCCTTGTCCACGGTCAGTTTAATCATGTGTTCGACATATCACACAAACCTTATGCTATGGAAATCGAAAATAATTTCTGTTAGCATAAAGCTGAAGCCATCTTGTTTGCGGCATTCATTTTGTTAGCTATGTAGTTCTTCTGTCTTCCCTGTTTCTTGCTCTTCTATTCCGCTTCTGTCATCAACTTTAGTTAACTCCTTCTGTACTGGGCCAACGCAATGTATATGCTGAGCAAAGGCCTGTAGCTGCTGAAATGCACCTGGTCAACGATGTAACTGTTGACTATGTGTGGCTGCTGTAAGCAGTTCTGTTCCCCCTCCCACTTTGCTGACTAAGTGATCTCCCATCTGCCCATATTTGTCGGTAGCTATTCCTGTGTATACTTGTACCTTCTATTTGTAACTACGTGCTTACTCTTCAACAAACTCTGTATATAAGCACCATGGTCTGTGTATTCAATGTACTACCTCCGGGAACACTTGAGGGTGTTGTATGGATGTGGTCCCATTCAAGAGTGATTAATAAACTTGTTATTTGAATTCCAGCTTCAGTGCCAATCTCTGTTTTGTTGGTCTGTGGACAGAGAGGGGTGACCCCTGCACAGAGAAGGGTGACCCGTGCACCGGTGTGATCATTAAACGGCAACTTTCCACAATGCCATTAGGAAGTCTGCACAATTTTGTTAAGCAAAACATGTGAAATGAAGTATTGCTTTGTAAAGTAGCGTCAGCACTGGTTTTTCTAACCCCTTTCCAAATTGCATGCTCATCTACATTTGGTTCAAATGAGAACAGAAACCGAAATTTAGACTAGGAATGTAAACTATCAGAGCTGAGCAAAATATTTATGCATCCTCACTTAGCAGTGCTGAGCATGAAAATGAGGCTGAATATGTCAGAAGCGAAAGTAAAGTACCAGCTCTCGTATAATATGTATTGTATTGTATTGTAATTTGTAAAGCGCGATTGCTGCCCAGCGGGCGTCCAAGCGCTAGAGTGCAGAGAGCAGAGCTAGGGGGCAGCGGAGATTAAGATTTAGATGGGCCTGGCAAATAGATAAGTCTTCAGTTGTTTTCGGAATGAGAGTAGGTTGGGATTGGACCTGATTTGCAGCGGGAGTGTGTTCCACATCTTCGCGGCGTTTAAGGAGAACGACCTTCCTCCGGTCCTGGCTCTCCTTACTCTTGGGACTACGGCCAGAAAGGCCTCCGTGGACCGAAGGGTTCTGTTGGGATGGTATTGAGTGATCAGTTTGTTAGTGAGCGCTGGACCTGACTTCCAGTAAGCTCGGTGCGCGATGCATAGTGCCTTGAAAGCCACTCTCTGTTTCACTGGAAGCCAGTGTAGGCTGCTTAGTGCGGGTTTAGCAGACTGTGTCCTTGGGATCTGTAGCAGGACGCGGGCTGCACAGTTCTGGACCACCTGTAGTTTTCTCATGGACATCTCGGGGGCCCCTACATACAGGGCGTTGTTTGAGTCCAACCGGACTGAATGAGGCCCTGAACTGCCACTTTTCTGGCTTCCATAGGGAGGAGGGGGAGGACTTTCCTTAATATTCTCAGTAGTCCAAAGCAGATGGCGGATAATTTGGTAGCTTGAGTGGAGAAAGAAAGGTTTTTATCCAGCCATACTCCCAGGCTTTTAACGCTCTCCTTGGGGGTGGGAGGGGTGCCCAGACATTCAGGCCACATGGCGGGAGTTAATGTGGGTGTTGCGGGGCCTAGGAGCATCAGCTCGGTCTTGTCCCCATTCAGTTTTAAGGAGAAGCCTGTCATCCACATTTTTATGTCCTCTAGGCATTTCATCAGACTTCCTGAGGTATGATCGGCGCCTTCCTGGGTCAGTGAAACCACTAGCTGGGTATCGTCAGCATATGATACGATTTTTATACCTGACGGTTCGACGAGCCCAGCTAATGGTTTCATATAGACATTGAAGAGCACCGGGCTCAATGAGGAGCCCTGTGGTACTCCACAATTCAGGGGTTTACTGGCTGATATTATGTCCCCGTCGAAGATCTGGAAGGATCTGTTGAACAGGAATGATTCCAGCCATTTTAGAGCATTGCCTCCGACCCCGATGTTGTGCAGACGGTTCAGCAAAGTGGCATGGTTGACAGTGTCGAAGGCCGCACTTAGATCAAGGAGGATCACTGCCACTGATCCTCCCTGATCCAATATCCTTCGGGACTCCTCGACAACTGCCAACAATGCGGTTTCGGTACCATGTTTAGGCCTGAAACCTGTCTGGGATGGGTCAAGAAGTGCATGGCTTTCCAGGAATTGTATCAACTGCGTATTTATGTGCTTCTCCAGCACCTTACTTACCCAAGGAAGTAATGAGATTGGGCGGTAGCTGGAGTGATCTTCTGGGTTTAGGGTAGGTTTTTTTTTAGCAAAGCCCGTACCATCGCTCTCTTCCATCCAGTGGGTACTGAGCAGGAGGATATAGATGAATTGAGAAGCTCTAGCACTACTGGAAGGATGGTTCGGCTTGCCTGAAGCAAAATTTCTGGTGGGGCAGGGTCTAGGGGAGAGCCAGATTTGACTTGGCATGCTAGTTGTTGCAGTGTTTCCAAGTTTAATGGGGAAAAGTGGTCCAGCGTAGGCTGTCCTGGGGGGGGGAGGTTACTTGAGGAGATCAGATTGGGTGTTATTGAATTGTTGGTTGTTGCCGGGAATGCGGAGTAAATCTGGGTGACTTTATTATGAAAAAAGTCTGCAAGTTCATTGCATTGATCTAGTGTTTTAGGAACTGGGGGAGCAGTATTAACGGTGATGCATTTTTTAACCAAGTGGAAGATTTCCTTGGGTTTTGATTTTGCTGCCATTATTTGTTCTGCAAAGTAGGAGGCCTGGGCCATCCTAACCCCATTTCTGTAGTTCTTAATAGCCTCTCTGTATTGGGTTTTATTTTCTGGGAGATAGTGCATTCGCCAGGCTCTCTCTTTTTTCCTGCAGAGGCGTTTAAGGTCTCTCAAGGAATCTGAGAACCAGGGGGCAGATTTGTTTGACCTCTTAGGAATAGATTTCCGTAACGGGAGGATCGCGTCCAGTGATTCCCTGATCCAGCCCTCATAGTTATTTGCTTGGTTGGGGTTTATGCAAGGAGGTGGACGGGAACCTTCAAGGTTAGTTGTCCATGACTCTATGGGGAGTTTTTTCCAGATTCTCTTAGTTATGGACTGAGGGGTCGGTGGGGGAGGCTTGGCGGTCGACCAGGTGAGTGGAACAAGAAAGTGGTCTGACCATGGGAGGCAGATGGGTTGCCCGACCGTCATGTTAGTGCAGTTACTAAAGATAGGATCCAATAGGTTCCCTTTTTCATGTGTGGGGGATCTGACCAACTGGATCAGTTGTAATGCTTCAAGGTCCTCTGTCAGTTCCCTGGCAACAAGGTCTGTAGGGGAGTTGAAGTGTAAATTGAGATCTCCTAGAACCGTATAATTAGCTGAGGATAGGAGTCGGTTCGCGATGACGTCGGGGAGAGATTTTTGGAACAGCTTCCCTGGGTCTGGGGGACGGTATATCAGAGTACCAGAGAAGGAGCTGTTTGCAGAGAGGTCTATGCTGAAAGCTAGGCTCTCGCACTCCGGTATAGCTTCTATAGAGGTACGGCAACAGTACTTATCTTTTAAGATAATAGCCAGGCCTCCACCTCTTCCCTTGGTCCGGTCTATTCTATAGATTTGGAACCCGGGGGGTAGGGCAGAGACTATGTCTGGGTCTGAGTGAGGCCGGAGCCATGTCTCAGTCAGAAAGAGCACGTCTGGATTATAGTTTTCTAGTAATAGGCATATTTGTGTGCTGTGCCGTGGGAGCGATCGACAATTTAGCAAATACATCTGGTATTCCTGGGACGTGGCTGGCGACTCGATGGTATCAAAGGAGTGTTTGCAGGCAGGGCATTGACTGGGAAGTTCGTCTGGGAAGAAGGAAGGCGGGCATTGCACCATGGTGGAGGGCATTAACTCTTTTAGAGCGGCCGAGCTATAGGTCCTGACCTGGGTAGTGTGAGGGGCAGGGGTTGTGGCCCCTGGTCCCGTCAGGTCGCGGACGGGCGCAGACGGGCTTGCCTTTGGCGCGCCTTCGGCGCCCCGCCGGCGCGCCCGCTGCGCCCGTCCGCTGCGCCTCCGGAAGCAGCACATTCTTAAATGTGGTAGGTGGGGGTGTGTGGCCTAACTCAGTGGGCGTTGCCCGGGGGTTCACGGCGGCTGTCCTCAACCCGCGTCAGCGCCTGACTCGGCTGCGCGAGGGGTCAATCAGCCAGGAGGCAGTGAGTAGGATTTCGTGGAACACAGTATTATACAGTCACAAATTTTAAAAGTGGTCTTTAAAAGTTGCAGCAATCACAGTATTCAACACAAACACAAATTCAGGTATTCTTAAAAAAAGTGTTTCTCTTGCTCTCGGCTTCCGCCTCAAGAGCTCAGTCTCTAACAAGCGCTGGTGAGAAAAGCGCGTATTTGTAGCGCGAGCAGGGGGGCGTGGCCTAACTCAGTGGGCGTTGCCCGGGGGTTCACGGCGGCTGTCCTCAACCCGCGTCAGCGCCTGACTCGGCTGCGCGAGGGGTCAATCAGCCAGGAGGCAGTGAGTAGGATTTCGTGGAACACAGTATTATACAGTCACAAATTTTAAAAGTGGTCTTTAAAAGTTGCAGCAATCACAGTATTCAACACAAACACAAATTCAGGTATTCTTAAAAAAAAGCGTTTCTCTTGCTCTCGGCTTCCGCCTCAAGAGCTCAGTCTCTAACAAGCGCTGGTGAGAAAAGCGCGCGTATTTGTAGCGCGAGCAGGGGGGCGTGGCCTAACTCAGTGGGCGTTGCCCGGGGGTTCACGGCGGCTGTCCTCAACCCGCGTCAGCGCCTGACTCGGCTGCGCGAGGGGTCAATCAGCTAGGAGGCAGTGAGTAGGATTTGGTGGAACACAGTATTATACAGTCACAAATTTTAAAAGTGGTCTTTAAAAGTTGCAGCAATCCCAGTATTCAACACAAACACAAATTCAGGTATTCTTAAAAAAAGCGTTTCTCTTGCTCTCGGCTTCCGCCTCAAGAGCTCAGTCTCTAACAAGCGCTGGTGAGAAAAGCGCGCGTATTTGTAGCGCGAGCAGGGGGGCGTGGCCTAACTCAGTGGGCGTTGCCCGGGGGTTCACGGCGGCTGTCCTCAACCCGCGTCAGCGCCTGACTCGGCTGCGCGAGGGGTCAATCAGCCAGGAGGCAGTGAGTAGGATTTCGTGGAACACAGTATTATACAGTCACAAATTTTAAAAGTGGTCTTTAAAAGTTGCAGCAATCACAGTATTCAACACAAACACAAATTCAGGTATTCTTAAAAAAAGCGTTTCTCTTGCTCTCGGCTTCCGCCTCAAGAGCTCAGTCTCTATGGACAGGAACACAAAAAGCAGAAAGGCAATGAAGAAGTTCTTATAGCATCAGTTAGAACGATGATTAACAATAGGTTTTCATCTAGTCTCTCACGTTATGTTATGCAGCTTTGAAGAGCACACGGTCACCCAGGAGGGTATTCATGTCCTGAGCAGGTGTAACCCTAACCAGATCTTCGTCTTCTTGTAGACTTCAAGACCTGAAGAAGGAACTCTTATGTATAGTGGCAGGTCGTTTCACGCTTTAGGAGCAATATAGGAGAAGACTTGACCGCCAGATCTGTTGTTCTGTATGCGCCTGATGTGTTCAAGTAGCAGTCTGGATGAGCAGAGGTGTCTGAAAGGTTTGTTAAAGCAGATGCAATTGTTGAGGTATGCTGGGCAAGTGTTATGTAGTGCCTTAAAAGTGTGGGTGAGCAGTTTGAATAGTGCCGATTTCTTTATGGGGAGCACCTTCAGGTGTGGTGTGATCTGAAAGGGGTGTGGGAGGTTGAGAGTAATTGTGGCAGCCAAGCTCTAAATGGTCTGCAGCCTTCTGATGTTTCTTTGTTGACCCCAGCTTAGATGGTGTTCCTGTAGTCCAGCGTGCTTGTGACCAGGATGTGCGTGACAGTTTTGCGGGTGCTGATTGCAAGCCATTTAAAAATCTTTCTCCGCATCTTCAGGGTATTGAAGCATGAGGCGGTGATGGTGTTGACTTGGGCCATCATGTCGAGTTTTCTGTCGACATGACATACAATGTATGGTATTAATACCAGGGTATAATTTTGCGGTTATATATATTTTTTTTTGTCATGTAGGGAGAATAAAACTATCAGTGACACAGTAACAGTAATCTCCTTTAAAATTAGTTTTGAGTCCTCCATAGGCTTAGATTGTTGCCTGTGGTTCCGTTCACCGATCTTTCTGTACTTTAAAGATAGCAGCATAATTATTGCACCTTATTCTGCGACACTGTCATGCTATGTGATGATGCTTCGCCACAAGCGGTAATTTCAGCCAAGGGATCCTTTACAAGGATCTGGGAGCTTAAGGAATCTACATTGTGGCAGAATAGTGACACAGGTGGTAGATGCTTGATGACTAAGTAAGACTGCGCTATTTTCCAATCACCCTGAAGGAATTTCAGCATAATAGCATTGCTTCATTTAGGCTTACTTTTCTATATTGTGCATGCTAGCATTTCACTAGGACACCGGTTTACACCAGGTAGCAATTCAGGCGTTTTAAAATAGTGAGAAAGAACAGTTGGCTAATTTCTTGACATACAGACAATTGGGTTCTGTGTCTGTGGTGATGCTCTGTGTGTGCTATTTCTGTGATAACTAGTGACTTTCACAAAACTATATTAAAATAAGTCTCTGAGCTGTACAATCCACATTACTGGAAAACAAGTGTATAATAATGGGTACAAATTATACGTATCGGATTCAAATCCTCATCATACATTCAGCAGTGTACTGAAGGCATTTGTTTTCTCTGTTTTAATTGGTCACAGAACCGGATGTTGTACTATTTCACTCTAGGTGCAGTTGTTTCCTTCTCTTTTCTTTATTCATCCACAATACTAAGTTAGCGAAGCAGCATCACTTGGGTAGGTTAAGGTAGAAGGAGCGTGAGGCCAGTCCCTATTAACTCCTTAGTCCTGAATAGGCCCTTTAGCAGGGTTCCCCTCCTTTCTCGCTTGTTTGGCTTTGAGTGTTCTCTCTGTTGTAAAAAACAAACATAAAAAAGATGAGTCTGTGTCCAAAGTATCCTTCCTTCTTCTTCCATTCAATTTTTTGATAAAAACATTTGAGGAAACAGCCGATGCGTTTCGTCCAGATAATGGACTTCTCCAGGGCGAATGTTCAAACTAGGTCCTCCCAAGTTCAAAATCCCATGGGAATAACAGTCACAGGCGTACGTTTCGGTGAAGAAGAAAATATCACCAGAATTTAAAAAAAGGAAAAATACTCCAAGAATTATTCTTCGATAATTAAGAGATGTGATGAGCCAAATGCGTCTCGGTCGACAGTCTCACTTGAATAAGGAAAGCTGGAAATATCATACAGAAATCACCCTCTTCTGCCTATATTATGGTCAAGAGGTTCCCCGGCAGTCACGGGCAAAGGAAAGATGCTCTCTCTGGTGTCTTTGTTCCAGTGCTACTTTTTGCTCCCACTTTCCCTTGTCTCCTAGTGTATCTGCATTCCACTGGACACCAGCTGATTCTATGTTTTTTAAGGCATCACAAAGTTCACTCTCTTTACTTCCACAATCTTTTGCAGCTTGACAGGGATTAGCATAATGTATTTCATGCCTTCATTTCAGAGCAACTTTGGACCTAGTTAATACGTTCCATTTGCCTTTGGGAATAGATGCAGTGTGGCATTGCCATATTTTATTGTTCTTTGTGTTATAGCGGTTTGCACAATTGTGTCACTCTTCTTAAAGGAGAACAGGCGAGCTATGATCGCTCCCAAGGTTGCACCAGTCTTTTGTGGGATGATCAGGGCTCTGTGGGCTCTCTCCACCCAGAAGAACTGCAATAGGCAGGGTTTTAAATGGGATAACAAAAACTGGCGGTGCTCTAAAAGGTTTGTGACAAACCTTTTAAAGAAGTGTGGCCAATCCAATTGGGGGCTTGGCCTAAATCATGCGAACTAGCATTGTGTGGCGCTTCAATATAATGATGCAATTGTTGACGCACAGTCTGGCTAGCTCTAGAGAGTATGGGTTCTCTTCTTCAAGACTATTGTTTACAGCATGGTGACATTTGGACTTTTTTTTCATCTCTGCATCCACTACAACCAACTAAAACAACAACAAATCAAATAGGCTAACAAATGTCACTGCCATTAATAAACAATGCACACAGTAGGGATGCTGGGTTAAACAGTATTTACACATGCTACTATTCCCCCACACCGCCAACTATGATTCAGTTTTGTGATTTACTGACAAGACCACTGTAGTGATGCTATTCTGCGTCGCTTTCAGCATAATTATGGATTTGCCGCATTGGCTACTTAGTCATCTGCTGCATAATCTGTGGATTTTAACAAAAATAGTTGTTTCTGGTTCAGAATGATTAACATTTATTAAAGATGTAGTCACACATGTTTCCATGCAGTGGACAGCCCTTCGCAAAAGGTGACTAGTCACCTTTCAATTCCTTTTTGGTGTATTTCGGTGGTAAACTGGATGACCTTGCTTTTAACTTCTTTCCTGTTGGATGAAAAGAATAAAGCTGTTGCTACTACGGAGTTAGTTTTAAATACACAGTTATATATATATTTTTTGTTGCCCTTTGCCCCTCACTGTCCCCTTGAGGTATTGAAACCATGCGTGCTTTACAAATAACACTCCGCTCCTACCCTTCTGGGTTAGTTGTAGCCCACACTGTGTACCTTGCGGTCCCAGTGTGTTAGATGGAACCCAATGATGAAGCATATCACCCTCGGGTGAGTGAGCGTTTTCGTCCAAAATACAGATGTGCCCTTCCCCTTCACAGCCTTTCTCGGAGTTGCATATTGCTACCCTATATCCTGTGTGAATAACGATTCTTGGAAGTAATATAGGATAAATTCTTCTATTGTTTAGCATATTCTTCCTTTTGACCTTCTTGTGAGAGACATATAAGCTGGATGACGTGAAATCTTTGCCCAGACAGTAATGACATGTGTAAAAATAGAATCGTGATAGGGTCCGTCCAGCACTCTTATTTTTTGTTTGTCTTCTTTGCAGTTTAATCTTTTCGTTGTTGTGCACCATTACCTAGTGTTTTAGTCTGGAAACACTTCTTGAATATATTGCGAAAAGTGAGACACTGGGAAATCCCGATGTCTAAATGGTAACATTCTGCACACTTTCACATGAACCACTTGGTTCTCCTCAGGTATACTTGTAAACCAAAATAATAATGATCCATACAGTATTCCTTGTTTCAAAGATCTCTGTTTATTACTTCTTTTTAATTCATCTGAATTCTTTAGTTTCCAGGACAATTTAAATTATCATCTCCCATTTACCCAATGCATTTCGGGTCTATGGTGACCCTTCTTCGGGGGTCTCTATTGGAAAAATCAAGAAAAAGTTGCAATCAGCCCTTGAACCTATGTGCATGTATACATTGACATTTACATATATTTAAACCCACTATGTTCTCAAGTGCAAACAAACATCTGTAAATCGTGGCATGTCCTTTTGTATCGATCGTTTTCACTATTCACAAAAAATACGTTTTTATATTAGCGCTAAAGATATGCCAAACACCCAGACCATGTTAAACGTTCAAAATAAAACACCCTGAAAGAAAAGCGCAATAGACCTGGTTTAACTACAAACTAGTTCTAGGCGAAACAGAGTTTTCCATGACAAACATTTTGCTCCTCTCTCGCGCTGTACTTACTGAGAAATGAAAACGTCCCTCGTTTGCGTAATGTCGGCCAATCCGCTACTGCCTAACAATCTGTGTACCGCTATTTAAAGCTCCATGCTCTTTGATTGGCTCAACTAGCGATCACGTGATCGCAACACCGGACTGCTTTACAATCCTTATTTTATACTTAAAAATATGCTGAGAATGCAAAACTATAAGAATTATCTCTTTAGAATCTAAAATCAAAGTCTTGAATATGCAGAGAGAGTCTCTACTAGTCACGAAAGAAAGAGGAGAAACAAAAAAAACAGTATGTGTCTTAAAACATTCTTTACAATCAGCAAAAATAGTCAACATCATGAAAAAACATTGGGTACTTATAGCAAGAGAACCGGATTTAGAACCACTTTTTGCCGATAAGATAACGTTTGCCTATAACAGATCCAAAAATTTGAAAGAACTGCTAAAAAAGAAGAACAAACCAGAAGAAACCAACCATAAAGGCATGCAGAGATGCGAAAATTGCATTCATTGCAACAATGTGATGACAGGACAAACGTTTACACACCCAATGACAGGCAAGAAGGTGACCTTGTTACACTCAGGAACCTGTGACACTAAGAATGTTATCTATGGAATCAAGTGTCCATGTGGAAAACTGTACATAGGTCAGACTGAGAGAAAAATAAAAGTAAGAATAACAGAGCACAAAAGTAACATCGGCCTGAAAAATTTGAAATCCACATTGGCAACACATTGGTTAGAAGCAGGACATAATGTAGCACAACTACGTTTTGCAATACTGGAAGTCATCAAACATCACCCTGAGAAAGACTCACACAAATCAAGACTAAGATCAGAATACTTCTGGATAAAGAAAATGGGCAGCTTACAACCAAATGGACTGAATGACAGGATAGAATTATCCTGCTTTTTGTAAATAGACTGTGGAAAGCCAACTTTATTTTCCTGCATGACATTCACAGTGAGAACTCCCCCACCTAAAATGGCCGACACCTTGTTGTTTTAATTTGTATTATTACTTATTATTTTTCATTAGTATATGTTATCAGACTTTTATTTTACATGAGACAGCCTTGCTAAGTAACAAATATTAAATGTTGAATGATACCGAACTGTTAAAAATATCGAGTGAATATGACTCGGAATTAATTAATTCCGACTATGGTTTAACTCTTGTTTGTCAGCATAGATTCTCACTAAAGAGATAATTCTTATAGTTTTGCATTCTCAGCATATTTTTAAGTATAAAATAAGGATTGTAAAGCAGTCCGGTGTTGCGATCACGTGATCGCTAGTTGAGCCAATCAAAGAGCATGGAGCTTTAAATAGCGGTACACAGATTGTTAGGCAGTAGCGGATTGGCCGACATTACGCAAACGAGGGACGTTTTCATTTCTCAGTAAGTACAGCGCGAGAGAGGAGCAAAATGTTTGTCAGGGAAAACTCTGTTTCGCCTAGAACTAGTTTGTAGTTAAACCAGGTCTATTGCGCTTTTCTTTCAGGGTGTTTTATTTTGAACGTTTAACATGGTCTGGGTGTTTGGCATATCTTTAGCGCTAATATAAAAACGTATTTTTTGTGAATAGTGAAAACGATCGATACAAAAGGACATGCCACGATTTACAGATGTTTGTTTGCACTTGAGAACATAGTGGGTTTAAATATATGTAAATGTCAATGTATACATGCACATAGGTTCAAGGGCTGATTGCAACTTTTTCTTGATTTTTCCAATAGAGACCCCAGAAGAAGGGTCACCATAGAGCCGAAATGCATTGGGTAAATGGGAGATGATAATTTAAATTGTCCTGGAAACTAAAGAATTCAGATGAATTAAAAAGAAGTAATAAACAGAGATCTTTGAAACAAGGAATACTGTATGGATCATTATTATTTTGGTTTACAAGTATACCTGAGGAGAACCAAGTGGTTCATGTGAAAGTGTGCAGAACGTTACCATTTAGACATCGGGATTTCCCAGTGTCTCACTTTTCGCAATGTGTAAAAATAGAAACATAACTAAATACTATCATAAAATGTGCCAAATTAAGCCAGATTGTCTGCCTTTTCTTGCTACAGAATGCATTCAACCCTGCTGCATAACTTTGGTCTTTTCCTGCTGCGTAATTTTAGTTGTCCTGCTTTGTGGTGACCCACAGTTATCAACCCTGCTAGCATTATGTAACTGAGGTTTCATAGTTGCATTTGTTTTCTGTTTAACATGTGCACATCTTGTATGTAATTACCTGACGGTTAAAAAAAAAAATAACCTGTTACATAATATCTGTTATGTTATGTGTTATGATGTTATCTTTGTTCCTGTTACGTCACCTGCCTCGCAGAGTTGCTGGACACACTTGGAATACATGTTCATTCCAAGTTCCTAGTTACTCCAGAGTGGCGGTTGCTCAATCATCTCAGATCTATCTATATATATATATATATATATATATATATATATATATATATATATATATATATATATTTTGTTCATCAACTTTATTGGGTTTTTAATAACACATAAGTTCATTGGCAGCAGATCAATTATAGTTAGAAAAACATGGCACAGTATACAGCCGACGACGGTAAAGGCGTCTCAGCTGGGCAGGGTACGGCAATCCAAATAACCATTACAGATACACAAGATTATACAGGTCATCACACTGGTAGCAGATTAAACCATTTACCCCACACTTTACCGAATAATTCGGGACAGCCCCAGGCTTCGAAGAGAGATTCTTCCTGTATTCCACACCAGTCCACTCCTCTCGTCCATTTCTGTACAGTTGGCGCCTTAGCATGGGACCAGAGCGCAGCTATATCTCTTTTTGCCACACCCACGGCCGTCCCCAGGAAGCGCTTGCCATCCAGGCCGTCGAACACCCCCAACAGCAATCGTCTCGGATTATGGGGAACCTCCCATCCCAGGGCCTGCGTGAGTTCGAGTTCAACCCCTCTCCAAAAGGGCGCTAAATCCGGGCATTGCCATACGAAATCGGGTGGGGCAGACTTACAGCGTGCGCATGCTTGGGAAGATAAAATATGGGCCCGGAATAGGCGTGTCGGAGAGAGGTATGCCGCATGGAGGTAGTAAAGTTGGACCAGGGGTAACTTGGAGGATGTGGTCACGGTTTTAGGTGCCATTAGGGCATCTCGCCAGTCCGCATCATCAAGGGGGCCCAGCCACCCCTTCCACTGAACCCTGAGCTGGTCCATGGACGCTGGACCTTTGTTCACCAGTGACCGGTATATGCGGGACACTCCCCTCCCCTCCTCCCCAGGTTCCCCATTATCACCTGGGCCTCCAAGGGACTGAATTCCGGGAGAGAGGTGGGGGATGGAATGTGAGTGTGGAGGGCGTGTCTGAGTTCTAGATACTTATAGAATTGGGAAGAAAGAAGGGTGTGACGTTGTTGTAAGTCAGCGAAGGATGGAATGTGAACTCCCACCCACTCGTCTTCGAGCAGCGAGATCCCAATGAGATCCCAACGGCTGAACCCTTGCAGGGACGAGACCTCCCTCAACCAGGCCCCAGTCCAGAGCGGTGTTTGGCTAGTGAGCTTCCGGTCCCACCGCACATGGTGAAGGGCTGTGCGCCAGGCCATGAGCACCATCCTAGTGACAGGGGGCAGAGCCTGCGGCACCGGGCAACCATATAAAAACGCCTGGATCTGCGTGAAGTCTGTTGTGTTGAGTTCCACCCGGTATGCTGGGTCGGACCAGCCGCCTGGCAAACCAGTCGTGGATCACTATGAGTCTCGTGGCCAGGTAGTAGAGGTGGAGATTAGTCACTCCCATGTCTCCGTCTAAGAGGGGATACGACAGTGCGCCAGGGACAAACGCGGCCTCCTTCCTCCCCATAGAAACTGGGTAAGAACGCCATCTAGTTCCTGGAACCAACTACCCGGGAGGTGAATGGTGATGTTTTGCAAAATGTAAAGAAAACGGGGGAGGATCATCATTTTAAAGAGCGCACTTCTGCGCTAGGGTTAAGGGGGAGTGTCTGCCACTTCTTGAGGTCTGTCTTCATCCGGGCATCCAAGGGTGCGACATTCAGAGCCCATTTGAGCTCTGTTAGGACGGTAACCCACACGCCCAGATATTTGAACGATTGCCTCCAGAGGGGGATATCCATCTGCCAGTCAAAGCATGCCCGGGAGCTATGTAAAGGAACCAGGGTTAACTTTGCCGGGTTGAGTTGGAGTGGAGAGGACCTCCAGGCATCTGGGGCCAGAACGGTCCGGTCTGCCAGATAGAGCAGGACATCGTCCGCGCAGAGGACTATCTTATCAACCTGACTCAGGTCCCAGGCCCAACCCCGGATGAGCGGGTCCTGCCGGATGCCGGATGAGCGCCGCCAGAGGCTCCGTCTCCAACGCGAATCAGAGCGGCGAGAGCGGGCACCCCCAACACGTGCCCCTCCGGATTGGGAATGTCTCGGAAAGTTTGCCGTTAATGAGAACACAGGCTCTGGGGTTATTCTAAAGGACTCCGATCAGGCGGCGGAAGGGGATACCAAATCCCATCATCTCCAGCACATCCCCAAGGTAGCTCTAGTCCACCGTATCAAAGGCCTTTTCAAAGTCGATGAAGAGCAACGCCAGATACAGGGTTAGGCGACGACGGTGGGCCATAGCCAACTGGAGGCGACAAATGCAGTGACGGGTGCCCCTGGCAGGCACGAACCCGCGTTGGTCGGGATGGATCAAGTCCTGCAGAAGGGGTCGGAGTCTCTGGGCTATCACGGTGGCGAAGATCTTAATCTCCGTGTTAATCAACAAGATCGGGCGGTAGTCCACACAGTCTAGGGAGGGCGGTTCCGTCTTTGGGATGACCACTATAGTGGCCACGTCAGATTCAGGTGGGAAAGAACCTGCCTCCACCACATGATTGATTAGCTCCACTAAATGGGGAACCAGAACATCTCGGAAGGTCGCGTAATACTCTTGGGGGTAACCATCCGGTCCGGGCGTTTTGCCGGGATGTAATAGTGAAATTGCCCCGTGAATTTCCTCCGGGGTGAAGGGGTGGTACAAGGCCTCAGCGTTCTCCCGAGGGAGCGGTATATAAGGTTGCGTAGTAGCCAGCAAAGGTTTGCGCTATGGCGGTGGACGTCACCTGGTGGACCCCAGTGTCCGAGCGAATTTCGGGAATGCGGTTGACTTTGGAATAGGACACTAGATTGTGGAGAAGCTTGACATTTTTATTACCCCACCCATAAATACGTGCCACCGAAGAACGGCAGAGCATTTTTGCGGATTCCAAAGCGATCCGACGAATCACCTCGCGAACCACTGCCAGTTGTCGAGAGGAGTCTCCGCGACCGGTGGCTAGCTGGGTTCTCTCCAACTGTGGTGCCTGAGATTCCAGCTGCACAAGTTGGGCTGTCTGCTTCACCCGCTTTGCGTGGACCAGTCCTCTGGCCACCCCCCGGACCACAGCCTTGTCAGCCTCCCATGTCTGAACTGGGGTGGCTTGATTAGCCAAAAAACGATGGATTTCGGCCCAGATCTCTGTACTGGGGTGAATGTATGAGTTTGTTCTGCATTCTGTCCATCAACTGTTGTTTTTGCATTTGTCACCCCGAGTGGGACAGGTATGCTCAGACGTGAGTCCCGTGCTCTCCACGCCACTGGAGTCAAGCTATCCTGGCTGATGACGGCTGATAGCCAGAAACCGGTCCTAGATACTGGTCATGGGAAGACATGTCTTGGCAGTTCGGGCTGGACTGTTCCCATTAGGCACAGGGTCAAGGCTGATTTACATATGGCCATGTCTGAACTGGGGTGGCTTGGTGAGCAAAAAAACGATGGATTTAGGCCCAGATCTCTGTACTGGGGTGAATTTATGACCTTGTTCTGCATTCTGTCCATCAACTGTTTTTGCATTTGCCGACCTCCCACAGCGTCTCTGATAAGGGAACCGAGCCCGTGTTAGTGTAGAAGTATTGACGCAGTTCCTGCCCGAGTGATTCCACCAGTGCGGAGTCCTGCAGGAACCAGGCGTCGAGCCGCCAAGTCGCCCGCGGCCCCGCAGATGAAGTTCCATGATGAAGGGAGACGGGGGAGTGGTCCGAGATCCCTCTGGGCAATATCCCGGCCCCAGATAACAGTTGGCAGTCTGTGGCAGGCATCACAATGTGGTCTATACGGGAGTAAGTATGGTGTGCCGCCGATGTGTGGGTGTATTGGTCTTTGCAGGGGTTCCTTACCCTCCACACGTCACAAAGGCCTAGGGCCGAGGACCAACCCGAGAGGGTCCTCGCGGTGGTGAGACGGTGTGCCGATGGGGTCCCCGTCGCGTCATGCGGGGGCTGCAGGACGGTGTTGAAATCTCCCCGACCCCGCACCGGATTACAGCGCCCCACTCAGCCGCCCAGACAGTGAGAAGTGGGTCTTCACAGCAGTGTACCCAGGGCAGGTCGGAGAAGCCTCGGGCCCTCGAAAGATGGGGCACCCTGCATCTCCGGTGCCTGTGCAGTCATTGGAGGCTCCCCACCGCTCAGAGGTCCAAGCAGCTTGTCCCCAGAGAATGTAGGACAGTCTCAGTCTAACTGACCCGCTCACCCTATGGATCCAGCAGCCCGTGGCCCCCTCCACTGCGTCTAGAAGATGCGGAGGGCGCGAAAGGCAGCAGCAGGCGAAAGGAGACGAGACTCTCAGAGGGAGCCCCTCACAGGCTTGGAATGAGGTGCGCAGGATTCCGCAGCAGTTCACACAGTGGCCTCCGGCCCCAAGGGGTAGTCCATTCGTCAGGGCGCCACAATAGATCCTAGTCTTCCTGTCTGCACAGGTGGTGCCCTTGCGCGACCTCGGCAGTCCAGCAGCAGATCCCGGGGGAGGTGACACAGAACTGGACCCCCAACCCCCCACAGCCCCAAGGAAACAGTCCAATCGTCACCCAACCAGAGGCCCGCTCCCCGCCACCATGCTGGGCTGGCGCCGGGCACTCCTGTATCAAAAGAAGGCCAGCCGAATCACCCAGGCTCCATCGCCACTCACTGCGAACTCGCCTGCGGGCAGATCAGGCACAGCGGTGCGGTCTTGTCCAGTAGTCTTCCGCCGTCTCCTCACCAGCAGAGGTGCAGCTCGCGGGTGTCACCATCCACTGTGTGGTTCTCAAGGGCAGACTCGGCAACCTCCTGCAGCCGCCACCACCTCGGGGGATCGAGGGCGCCTCTTAGCGCTCCAGGGCGCCTCCACCGCACCCCGCGACCGCCCCTCACTCTCCTTCGGTTGAGCAGGCCCGGGGGCAGAGTCCGCACAGCAACCCCGGGCTCTGAGGCGAGACAGCCAGTCGTCGGCCCAGTCTTCCGCCACCAGGTGAGTCGCAGGCAGACAATGTGGGCAAAGAACGCGGGACCGTCCGGGCAAAGGTTTCAGGGCCACGGACGGGACGGCGAGGGGCCTGCCATCTTGAGTAGGCAGGGCCTCATGGAGGAGGGGGCCAGCGAGGGCAGCAAGGTCATCAGGCAGCCCCCAAAGAGGATCGGGCGAGGTAGGCGTGATGAGGAAGCCGCAGCCAGCAACGCGGGCTCCGATGGCAGCTGGAAGAAGGCGAGGCGGATGACGGAGGGGGTCCGGAACACTCTTAGAGTGCGACCGCCATCTTGACGCCTCAAGCCATGCCCCTCAGATGCATATTTTAAAAAAAGTTTTCCTGGTGTACTAGTTATAGATAATGGCACCCAATTGACTTCGTCAGCCATGCATAATTTTCTTTGCAATCATGGAATCAGGCATATGTGTACCTCTTTATACAATCCACAAGGTAACTGTATAGTAGAACGCATGAATAAAATGGTGAAAGGTACTATACAATTAGCGGTTCTGGGTGGTCGTAACATTCAAAGAGCTGTGGAAGATATGTTGTGGTCATATAATACAACTGTACATAGTGTAACCAATAGTGTTCCGTTTGAGAAAATGTGAGGTAGAGTAGCGAAAACGAAGTTAATTCTACATTGGCTGTATGAAGAGAACACTTCCTCTCTCAATGGAAGTCATTTGTTCGAAACTGGATGTGTTGAAGTAGGTGATTTGGTCAAGGTCAAATTTGGCAGAAAGGAATTTGGATTGAATACATTTTCTGATCCTTTAAGGGTGGAAGAAGTCGACAGATGGCATGTTGTTTTAGAAAATGGTCAAAGCTGGAATTGCTCTGTACTTTAAGAAAGAAAATAGTATTCAAGAACGACAGTCCATTCCTTGTAATAGATCTCAAGTTCTGCAACAATCTTTCAGTTGTAAAAGATTTCATGAGGTTGTTCACTCTAGACCAATACAGGAGACTCGTTTTCCGAGGAAATTTGATCATTTTGTTAAGTATTAATAGGTTCTTTCTTTTCCTTTAGGAAGATTTTTTTTTTTTAATTAGCAAATATTTTGTATTTATTTTTGTATTTGCTTATTGCAATGTTATTGTACTTTGTTCTTCTTTTTGCTTTGTTTCATAAGAGTAGATATATAAGATGCTTTCGGAAATTAGCAGATATTTTTCATTTGCAGATATTTTGTATTTATTCTGTATTCGCTTATTACAATGTTATTGTGCTATGTTCTCTTTTTGCTGTCAAGTACCCCACAAGGCTTACCTTTGCTTGTGAATCGATTCCGCAGAGATGACAAGAGCCACCGCCCCTGTCCCCACCTGACCCCGTGCAGAAAGAAATATCCGGCAGTGAGTAGATGGACCCAGGGAAGGGAGCCAAAAAGGAGGGATGACCGGAGGCTTGTGGCTGTAGACTCTGGGTAGTGCAGTGGCCAACAGCTGGGGAAAACAAGAGAGACCTGATTAGAAGGTTCCCGCACCTCCCACGTCCTATTCCCACAATCCAGTCACATACAGAAGAATGCACCACAGGGCGACTCACCAGGACTATAATGTGAGAAGAGCTCCCAACCAGGAAGGAAAAATAAAGCACTGGAATGTACAGTGTTTCCGGATAGTTGTTCAAGCAAGCACAATTAATCCAGTGCTAAGGTGAGCATAGCCTCAGCGCTATGTTTTGAACCCATGAACAGCGCTCCTGCGCTATTAAAGTAGCCAAAACCTGGCGCACCTGTCCGTTTTGGCAAACTATATAGGAGTAGCGCCCCAGCACTGTGTGTAGAAAGTACAAGCGCTCCTGCACGTTGATGTAAACAAGAAAAGGAAAATCAGTACCCCTGCGCTTTGCCCATAGGACCTACAATGCGCTCCAGCTCGGAAACAGCTAATACAATGAAAACGCTACTGCGCCAAATCAGGAATGTACCTTGAAGCGCTCCGGCGCTCGGATACTGATCCCGATGCCTGTGCTCACCAGCGCGAGAAAGAACAAGGCGGTTCTCCGGTTGAACCGGAACGAAGACAGGACAGCAGAGGATGTCGGCGCTTACCAGCGCGAGGAAGAACAAGGCGGTGCTCCGGTAGAACCGGAACGAAGACAGGAAAGCTGAAGAAGAGGCGTCCTCAGCTTACACGATTTTGGCTCAGGAGTTGCTTGCATGTCTGCGAACCAGGAAACCAGAAAGAATCAGAAGCGCCAAACCGACGGGAATCGCTGGTCTTGAGCAACTCCCCCGGAAGCGCTACAGGGCAACAAGGATGTTTGCAAAAGACTAGACCGGGACTCTGCTTCTGCCCGGAAGTGAGGGTCTCGGTCTTCTGTATGTGATTGGTAGAGCTCCCCGTGATCGGCAAACGCCGAAACGTGACATTTGCTTTGTTTCCATAAGAAAAGGTAATATGTTATGATGTTATCTTTGTTCCTGCTATGTCACCTGCCTCGCGGAGTTGCTAGGCACACTTGGACCACAAGTTCTTTCCCAGTTTTTAGTTACTCCTGAGTGGCGGTTGCCGAGGCAGGAGGGAAAGAGCCTAAACCTGTTTCCTGGAACCTACATTAGCTGGTTGTCTTCCTACTCAAACATTTTGTTATATGAGTTTTATAAAGCACTTGTTCACCACAGAGGTTCCTTGGCGCTAGATTCGTAGACGGCTAAGAAAATGTAAATATAGGCTTGTCAAAAGAGCCAATTCTTCCAGAGTTTGCGGATATGCATTTCATTTGTGGTAGATCTAATCTCTCTATTGTTCTTTCTAGCCACTTCCTAGACTTTGCCACCCCACTCACTGACCTTCTCTCCACCCACCCCAGAGCATCCATGACCGCAGTTCAAACTCTGTTTTGAAGCCCTTCAACTGCTGTATGTAAATCAAGATTCCCCATTTACAAATACTTCAAAAGCCATTTGAGCTCTCCAGGAATGGAGAGACAGACCCCAGGGGGGTGCGCCCCATAGTTTGAAGACCTAAAAGCTTGAAGAAGATTTGAGGACCTCTCACCCCTTTCCTCCCTCCACCTCAACGGCTGACACCATGTCGATGTTGCTGCTCCTGTGTTGCAAAAAGAGAAGGGAAATCCAGAGAGAAAATGACTCTTTTCAAAGGATTTGCCTTCTCTTACAACGCTCACCTAGCATGACGCCATACTGTAACTTCTCCACTAGTGAGAAATGAGCAAAATGAGCACACGCACATCGATGTACATGCTCTCACTGCAGTCCGGGAAAATACAAACCGCCTGTGCCAGGGCACAAAACAGAGCCCAATAGGCAGGACCTAGCCCAATTAAATCCCTGACAACAGGCCATTGGCTTTGAACACTGTGGTGATCCAGCTTTCTTTGAACAATTCAGCATTGTGTACCTCGGATTTCTCCGGCAGTCGCAACTGTTAATCACTTCTCCTAGTTTTGTTTTTTTAATGGAGTTTTATATAGCATACACTTGACCCGAACGTATCGGGTATCAGAGCGCTTTACACGAGCACCAGTTGCCTTACATGAGGAAACATTCATTTTTGCTAGTCATGGGGAGATTAAGTGATTTGCCCAGAATCACAGGATTTTGTGCTTCCTTACCGAGACTGGAACCTCATTTCCCATATTTGAGGTTGATAACCCTAGCCATTAGGCCAACTCTTCTCCCCTCTAGTTTTAAAATCTGCATCTTCTGTTTAGATATGCGTTATCTTGAATTTTGACAGCTGTGCCTTAATTGCTGGCTGCATTTGTTGTACATTTGTTGTTTTCATTGATAGTTGCTCCATCTGGCTCACATTGATCTTCTGGAAACCAGTACTAAGCAGGTTTCCTATATTCATTGTGTCCATCTTGTACCCCAGGATGGTTTTGGTCTCTTCCACTGTAAGAGAATCTCTTTCAACATGGGTTCTGATGATGACTCAGTCTTTTATGCTGGTGGAGCTTACTCTGTGCATCCCAATCTTTCATTAAGAGACTGTTCCTTATGAAAGAGTACTTATCTAGCTTGTGCAGTGTTGCTTATTATTCTTTTGCGATTCATCAGGTGGGATCGTTCCCACTTTAGACTGAAGACTCCCTTTGTTTGTTCACCACTGATATCTTTACATACACCCCAAAAGTATATCCAAGCACTTTCTCTTCTTGTTGGGTTCTTCACACAGTCTAAGGATAACCACCTCTTTAGGCAGATGGAGGGGAGGATTTGCTGCTGCTTACCACCCTGGACCCATCCTGTCCCTTTACTCCCACCCCATAATTCATCCGGGCATCTGTTATGCGCCGCCTTATAGCACCTCTTCAAGCTCCGCTAGTTTTGGTGATAGATTGGCCCTTAGTTTGTTCACTGGGGGCTTTGTATATAATTGTGCTGCCTAGGTACTAACCATTAGACTATCCAAGCTCATGTTTAGGAGTACCTGCTCCAGGGCTTTACTCTTCATGCCTTATCTTTCAGATGGGAATAGTGGTTGCTGTGCCTGGGGCCCCCGATCTCTACTCTTACCTTTCCTTGAACCTCTGTCTGGTCCCAAGCCTCTTCCCCACCCCCCTCACCTGGCAGTCCCTGGGCCCTGCTCTAACCACAGTGCATTCTGCTAGATTTTCTTCTCTGCCCTCTTTTTACTTTTGATCCGGCCAAGCGGCTGTCTCCCCACCCTTGTACCCGGTATTCAGCAGAAACACTGCAGTTACAGGTCTTCTTTCTTCTCAGCTCCTGAGGTCTCTTTTTCTCCACTCTGACATGCACTCAACCCAGAGTCTGGCATTCCTTCCAAATATTCAGTCACAGAGCAACTGGACATGCTGTCCTTTTTTGCCACTTTTCCCCTTTGTTACGCTTCTTCATTACTCTTATTTTCCCCCCTCCGCGAGGCGATGATTTAGTACCATCCCTTCTGATGGTACATTCGGACCGCTTCAGGCCCATGCATCCACATGGCTGCTCCTCACTAGGCCGCTCAAACTGATTCACTTCTTTTGGTGTGCTGTTTCGTTTGAAGGGATGTTTTTTCTACTCCGATTTATGTGCACTGTGCGGGGAAGGCTATTTTCTGTTGGAGGACAAGGAGGGGCCATGATAATTCTGGATTTTTGGCAAGGAGAGAAGCGCCTTGTTGCAATTAGCGAGAAACAGAACCAAGTGGCTGATCAGGATAGTTAAAGACAGAGTACGAAACTACACAGCCAATGAGTGCCGTGCAGCCAGGGGTTTAAATATTACCCAACAACTTCAGTATTTTTTGAAAAAACTTTTGTATTATTACATAAGAAAAATGGCATCAAATAGACACTCCATCACAACAGTTAGTACAAAAACGTGAAAGAATATATACAAATATATACAACAATATATCACAGTAAAGGCAACGTACACTTAAAGAAGTGATGAGAAAACATATAATCAAATTATTATACTGACACCAACTGTTGTCTGCGATATAAATTCAAAAGCACATGGTTGCAAGTTGGACACTTTTTTTACAAATCATTAGAGAAATGAAACCAGTCCTTTGATAACAAAACCTGTGAGCAGGGACTTTTTGGTCAGTAGTAGGACCCCACACCTTCATTGGTGTACTGTTTTGTTGCAATTAGGCCATGAGATTCCGCAAGTGGGTGGACCTGCTCAACGCACCTGTTTGCACTGTGTGTTTGATTTCTGCAACAATGAAAATTTGCCGTGAATGGCACTCTGGGACAAAATTGGCTCATGGATGCAGTCAAGGTCACTGGTGCGCTCTCATGCTCGCTGTTTTTAAAAAAAAAGGCAACAGATCTTACAAGTGCAATTTAAAGCCGTGTTAGCGGCCTGCAAGTCTCACGAGCAGTCAACAAGTCTCCCTAGCTCTCGCGGGCGGCCGGCAAATCTTGCTCATGATTGTTTGTAAAAACCCGACTCAAATGCATCAACCGAAAATAAATTCCGCTACGAAGCGGAATGTGGAATTTATTGGGAACTCTGTGTTCACCGTGGAATGCGGAGTTCTCGAGTTCTGCACATTCTGCGTGCAGAGCCGAATTTTACTCCCAGGCCTAGCTGCAATGCATCCATCTTGATTTGCATGACTACCTTTTGACCACACCCCCAAGTCCCTGCAGATTGTCTGTAGATCTGATGTTGCAACAGCATCCTTGATCTTATTTAAGAGAATAATGGGCCTCTATTTCTCAGGCCGCCTACTTTAACTACTAGTCTGTTGAACAGTGGCGGCTGATGATCTCTGAAAGTGGTGGTGGGGGGCTAATTCTTGCCAGCAGGTCACCCCATTTTCTTTCTTAATTTGCCTTGAGAGTTCGCCACATGTTAAGAATTGTATTCATTGTGCCAGTGGAAGTATTTTGTTATGGGTACCCCCATAGCAATAATAACATACAATCTTCCAGTATCAGAATGTTACTTCTGGTAATGACCAAATAACATGTATGTCCCATCTGTCAAAAGTAATCTCTAGTATTTCGGAGGCGGATTTTTATCATGGTTTGTTCCCCTCAACCTGCCCCCTCGGTCCAAATATTCCTTGACTGTCCTATCTGAGGCAAATCATTTTCTCCAGTATGCCAGCACCATTATTTTGCCATATCTGTCCCTTTAAGTTGAGTATTTCTTCCAGTATTTCAGGGTTTGCATTTTCCCTTGAGTGCCCTCCTTTATGCTTAGAATTACCTCCACAGTCCTAGGGAAGGCATGTTCTCATGGGTGCCCCAATGCCAAGAATTTCCTCCAATATGCAAGCACCAAAGTGTTTTCCACAGAGGCCATGGCAAAAATTACTTCTGGTATGTTTTGGCCTGCATTTTGCCATTATAGAGGGAGTAGGACTGTTTTCTCTGGTGGGGAGAGGTTGGGGGCAGTAACATAAGTAGGAAAGTGGGTACATTTGCCCCTACCTACTGTTGGTAATCAGATCCCTGGACTCAGCCAGGTGGGCCATTTGGTAAAGCTCTACCCTTCATCTCCGAAGAGGAGTTGTGACTTCTGTGTAACATCGGTAGAATATGGTAGTCCTCTAAACCATCATTTTCAAATCCCAACCCAGATGATCCCAGAGTAGGAGTGGCCATCAGTCAGAAGGGGAATGCTGCAAGCTGTGGACTATAAAGTAAGGATGTGGGAGAACCCAATATACCCTTGGAGGCTTGGACAGTTCAAACATGGTCAAGTCATGTTGCCTACAAGGGATTTTGTTTATGAAAAGTATGATTTGTAATTAATTATACTGAAATTGTTAGATGGTTCAGTCTAATCCGATCTCAAACCGAAGCTTCACAAATGTACACATTCAATGAATGACCAGAGAGAAACTGAACAAGCACAGGAATATCTTTTTGTAAATATACAAATGTATTTTTATAAATAAATCCAGTTAAGAAGGGTACAGTCAATCAGAAATTAATTTAGCAATAGATCATGAAGGAGGTATAGTACAACCTATGCTACTGTTCATGAATAAAAACATCTATTCCAATGTAGTCAAAAAAGTGAAATATCTCCTGTTACAAAAAACAGTCACTTAGGTACATTGAATATTTAGGAAGTAGATGATCAAGTCGACGTTTCGGTCTTTCGTGGCGTTAGTCTGGCAGTCCATCTTCAGGACGATGAATATTGCATATAGCAATGACCCCTTTTCCGGAAATGGACCCTGCACAGTTGGTTCGATTTCCAAAGGAATCAGATTTACTCCGCAATTTCAATGTCAGAGCTATCACTGGTCCGGTAATAAAATCGATTCAGCACGATGGCAAAAAAAAGCGGGTCAGATTTGCCTCAAGATTCAATGTCTGGACAGTCGATGTATTCCAAAGTAACTCGCACACGGGCGTCAGTCCTGTGACAGCAATGTGAGGACAGCAGTACCTATGTTGTGGCCTGTATAAATAACTCTCCCTATGTATAGTATGGAAAAGCAGTAGCTGCTAGTGGAAACAGGAGAGCCACTCATACACTGGGTGTGTATGGTGATGGGGAGAGTAAGGAGAGAAGCAGGCGGGTGCTGGTGGGATACCAATTGCTATGTTTTCTCTAGGATTCCGCTTGGTCCTCTCAAGGAACATACCAAGTAGGGTTAAACCAGGAACTGTATTACAAAGAACCCCTACACTTGGTTCTGATGGGTTCTTGCTCCCACATATTCCTGACCTTATAAATATCCTGCAGGCACCATGATGGGTCTGGAAGCTTACCCCTAGCAATGGCTCTCCAGGTTCTCCAGATGGCTTCATTTAATATGTGTTCCTCCCAAGATGTGACAACATTAGAGTACATAATGTGCCATCTGACATCCTAGCATCGGTTCCTGTTTTTCAGCTCCTCATCGACATGGGTTCAGAACACTTCTTGGTCCATCCCCCTGTGCACAATAAAAAAGGGGTTTGAAGGTGTAAAATGTGAGTTATTACTTTAGACTTATTACCGCTGCATCCGTGTTTCCTGCTGTTGCTAATCATGCCTAAAGGAAGCACCAGCCAGTTATCTTTTTGAGCCTTTCCTTCACATCTTGACTCCCAGGACAAGGAAGTGTTCATTACAGTTGGCTTAGCCAAAAATGCTGACGTTCTTATTACAACTGAAGGTTGTCTTATTTTGTCATGGTCCTAGTCTTCAGACACCTCTATACCCCCTTTGTTTAGCTATAACCACATGACTTAATTGAAGGAGGCGTGGCCACAGAGACTATGAGGGAAGTCACATGAGCACGATCTCCGCGCCGGCCCCAGTAATTATCCTCGATCGGGATATTGAAGAGAAGCCCTGAGCACCTGGAAGGTTAACAAACGGAGCCTGGAGGCCCCCGCGGTGGACTTGGGGATTTCAGGTCATCAAGAGCCCGGAGAATCGCCAAAACGAGATGGGTGCCCAGATGCCCAAGATGGCGATGTAGTACAGCGGTGAAATGAGTGGAAGTGCTGTGGTGCGGCGATGAGAGCACGGAGCGGACTAGAGATGTGAAGCGGGAATCGATGATTGGGATCCCGACGCAGCACTGCGGTACCGGAGCCGCCTGGGGAGAGCAGAGGATCGGGACCGACTTCGGATGGGGTCTCGCAATGCTGGCCTGGACAAGAGAGGCGAAGATAAGATGGCAGTGAGGGCGCAGATGTGAACCCAGTAGCATAATGGACACCTGGCCAACAGAGAAACTAGGCGCAGCTTCAAGGGGAGTCGGGCACCATCTGAGGACACCTGGACTGGCGCCGCCACAGGGGAGAAGGTTGGTGGCCCCTGGGGACCTGGTGCGGCCCTCTGCAATTGTGAAGCTGAGACTGCTGTGGTGCGGTGCGCTTGAGGACAGGAGCCGTGGGAACAGAGCTCACAGGGAGCTGGCAATAGAATATGCCCTGGGGTTGGCCCAATCGCTGCACGAAGAGCCCTGCTGGGTGGCCGCCATTCTGGAGGCATTACAAGCTGGGGGAGGAGGCCGGGCGGAGAGCCTGTGGCCCCCGTGTGGGCTAGGAGGCCTGCATAAAACTGGACAGGGGTGTAGTGGATAGAAGCACCCGGCGATCGCACTGGGCGGTGGCGGCCTGAGCTAGGGGACAGGAATGGACGCTGGCTGGGGCCGTGGGTAATGGTGGAACCGGAGGGCACCATGGGCTGGAGGGGAATACCAGCCCGACGCAGTTAAGGGTCCATCATCTTGGGCTCTTGCAGCAGTGGAGCTGTTGCCAAGCGGGGAGAACAATCCGACGCGGCTGGGCGGGACTGAGGTCCGGAGATTGAGGGTACTGTGGCTGGCCCAGGCTGGAAACTCTGATGAAGCGGTGCTGAAGGCCTTGCCAGCAATAATGAGAGATGATTGGGGAGTGGAAGCACCGATCCATTGGTGACCGGGGTAGTCTGCGGCTGCAGGAGGAGGGTAAAGATTGGAGACAGCGGGGGCGGCTAGTCCACCCGGGGAGTCAATGAGCCAGTGGGAACTGCCGCGAAAGAGGTAGACCTCTAGAGGAGAGCCTAAATGATAACTGGGTCTTCCAGGATGATCGACCATGGAGAAGCCCAGAGGGAAACAAGCGGGGGCGCCATTGGAGCAGGAAGACGATGCAGGTTCTTTGGGCATGCAGGAGGAGAACCCACCCCGATCGGAAGAGATGCTCAAGCAACAAGTGGATCAAATCCTCAAGGCAATTACGGATACCAGGGAGGCCCTACAACTGAACATAGCACTTGTAAGAAAAAATAGCACTGGACCGCACACCGCTAGCCCCTCCTCCGGGTCGCCCCTAAGCACTCTGGTATGTGAAGTGCCTGAAGTTCGAAGAATTACTGAAAGTTCGTAAGTGTTTCACCTATGTAGGTGCAAGTAGATACTTGTTATTCCCCCGATCTCTAGACCCGGGACATGGCCCGGGTTTCAGGATATCTTCCCTTATCAGTAGAGAAAGTCAATAGGGGTGGAAGAGAAGGCCGCCTCGTAACCGTCACCGGCCTTGTTGCCCAGCACGCAGGTGCGTCGTCCAGAAGCTTGTGAGGCTAATGGGAGCCCTTATGTAGAAAAACAGCAATGGACCGCACACCGCTAGCCCCTCCTCCGGGTCGCCCCTAAGCACTCTGGTATGTGAAGTGCCTGAAGTTCGAAGAATTACTGACAGTTCGTAAGTGGTTCACCTATGTAGGTGCAAGTAGATACTTGTTATTCCCCCGATCTCTAGCACTTGTAACGCAGGGTCTTGGATTGCTCCGGGCTGACCATGCAAAGCTGGCAGACAGGGTGAAGCAGACGGAGGGTGCCCTGGCAACCTTGGAACCTGCCCAAAAGACGATGGCTGCCCAGATGACAGAATTTCAGCACCGACTGCAAACCCTGGAACGGAAGGCAGAAGATGCAGAAGGAAGGAATCGACGAAACAACATCCGGGCGGTGGGGTTGCCGGAGGGAGTGGAAGGGGCCAACATGATGGACTACTTGGAAGACTGGCTGAGGAAGCACATTGCTGCAGAGGCCCTGACATCTTTCTTTACCCTGGAAAGAGCTCATAGGGTGCCGGCTCGGCCGTTGAATCCTGGCAGGCCGCCTCCATCAGTGGTGGCCAGGCTGCTCCATTACAAGGACAGAGACCGCCTGCTACACATTGCTCGTACTGCGGGCCATACACAGTCGGCAAAAGTAAGGTAACATTATTCCTGGATTACACACTCTAGGTAAAACGCCGCAGGGCCTCATTTGTGGCAGTCTATAGGGCACTAAGGGACGAGGGTCTGCAATACTCCTTGCTATTCCCGGCACGTCTCAGGATTACCCTGGATGAAAAGACGTTCTTCCACAACAGCCCTGAGGAAACTTGGGATTGGTTGGAAATGTATAAAGCGGGTACTGGAGGAGCAGGGCGCAGCACGAGCGCTCTCACAGAGGATCCAAGGCCGTGCAGATTGCGGCGCATCCGGCGGCACCGCACTGGAGTTCAGGGGACTACGAACTCACAGAGAAGTAGAGCACTGCTGCGTTGCAAGCTGTCATGGCCATCTCCCGAGAGGGCAGACTGGAGTCCCTGGAGGAGACTGGTTCAGGAAAGGGTTCTCGGGGAACGGATGAGGAACAGTCTGATGCAGGCAATGGACACCTACCACTGGATGGGTAACAATGTGGTTCGCTGTGTGTGGGCCGATGGCCGAGAGAAGAGATGGACTCGGCCC
Source organism: Lissotriton vulgaris (assembly GCF_964263255.1). Taxonomy (NCBI): domain Eukaryota; kingdom Metazoa; phylum Chordata; class Amphibia; order Caudata; family Salamandridae; genus Lissotriton; species Lissotriton vulgaris. The sequence continues at coordinate 1,498,709,595 of NC_141696.1, forward strand.
TGGGGTGCTTCCCCTAGATTTAGTAGACAATTGTTTGACTATTAGTGGATGGAGGGGGTTTAGCGAGGTCGACCAAGTGTGTAATTTGGTGATTCCGTTATACTGTAGCCTCAACTGTGGCAGATTGGCTCTCATGGGGGCGGAGTGCAGATGGGCTGCAGGCTGGGGGACTGTCCCTCTGAAGTTCTGGGCACACTACCCCTATTCTTGGGTGGGTATAGCTCCTTAGGGGATTTTACTGAAGGAGCAGTTTGAATATAAGTTTGGATGGGTACTAGTGTTGTAGCGCCTGTTATGGGGTGGATATTTGGGGCAGTTCTTGGGGATTAGATGGGGTAGATAGAGCCACTGGTGTGATCCTATGTCGGGAATGTCTGTTCTGGAGGTCATGGTCCCACACTGGGAACGTTGCAAGATTTGAAATGTGTTACCTGAAATGTGCGGGGGCTTCACTCAATGCATCGGCGATATAAGGTGCATGCCTACTTGGTTCGGCGGGGAGCACATATAGCCTTCCTCCAAGAAACGAATATCAATTGGTCTGAGGGGCTAGCACTGAAGCGTAGATGGAGGGGGCAGTTATTCTATACGACCTACTCTGATTTTGCCAGGGGGGCTTTGATATGGATCCGAGCGGGTGTTCCTTTTGAGATGACGCAACAACTAGTAGACCCAGAGGGAATATTTGTAGTGGTCTTGAGGTGACACTGTGTAACGTATATGCCCCCAATGTGAACCGAATATCCTTCTTTGATAGTTTGTTTGGGAGCCTAGCACCTTACCGGACTAGCTCGACTATATTGGGAGGAGACTTTAATTCCATTTTGGATGTAAGCTATCCAAGGCGAGAAATGCATGGCAACATAATTGGGGGCTGGTGGACACGTGGCGTGCACATGATTTGAAGGTGCAAAATTATTCCCACTATCCGGCCCTCCATGATCTGCAAGTGTGGATTTGCGCGGTGTTGTGTACTCTCGAAGTCCATGCCAAAGTAATTTACAGTGAGTATTTGTCTTGGACGATATCGGATCATAACCCGTTATTGGTGGGATTAAGGTGGGCCCGAGAGAGAGCAGTGATTCTGACCTGGCGACTCCGACCGGAAGCACTGGATGACCCGGTCTTCTGCGAGGATCTGAGGTCTGGTATTGACCGGTACTTTGATGAGAATGAGGAGACGGCAACGTCGGCAGCAGTCAAATGGGACGCTTTTAAAGTAGTAGTCTGGGGCCTCTGTATTGGTAAATTGACCGGGGTGAGGAAAACACTATTGGCAGATTTGGAAACGGCAGAGAGCCATCTGCGAAGAGTAGAGAGTCCGTCCTGGGGATCCGGGAGCCCAGAATGAGGTCTTCGAGGCTAGAGAAGCGGTGGCTGTGCAGGTGGAAAGACTCCGCTCCATTGACCACAGGTCCTACAGAGCGAGGGTGCATGTTGAGGGAGACAAGTCAGGGGCCATGCTGCCGTGGCTGGCTAACCCGAACCCCGAGGGACACCCATACTGAGGCTGACCGCTCCGACGGGAGGCGTGGTATACACGCAACAAGGGATAAATAGCTTATTTATGGACTATTATACTTAGCTCTACGGCAGTAAATTGGACCAGGGTAGAAACGATATAGGGGAGTTCTTACCGGAACTGGCCTTGACCGCTTAGAGAAAGAGCAGGAAGATTCAATGGGGTGCGAGATCTTGCTTGGGGAAATTAGGAGCGCAATCCAACATATGGCACGCAATAAAACGCCTGGGTGGATGGACTACCCATAGAATTCTATTCCACGTACGCTGATAATCTAGCCCCGTGCCTACAAGTGGTGTAAAGGGAGGCCCGGAAAGTGGGGCAAGTACCGGTGACTACTCGTGAGGCAATTATTGTTCCTCTTTTGAAACCGGGGAGAGAGCCGTCCGACATGAAAGCATATTGCCCTCTCTCAATGTTAACTACATACTACAAAATTTTGAGTAGGATCTTGGCATCTCGGCTCCTCCCAGTCTCCCATAAGGACCAGGCGGGTTTCATTCCAAACGGAATACGTCTATTAACGTACGACACTTAATTTGAATTTTGGGAGAGGACCACGGTTTATCAACTATAGCAATCGTTCTCTCAGTTGACATCGAGAAGGCTTTTGATAGTCTGTAATTGCTTTTTCTGTTCCAGGTAATGCGGATGATGGGTCTGAGAGAGGACTTTGTGGGGTGGACCCGGCTTTTATACAGCTCAGCAACGGCCCGGGTGCGGACAGGGGCGGTGATATCCACAAGTTGTTTGGTGCGGAGGGGAACGTGACAGGGTTGCTCCCTGTCTTCACTGCTGACTGCATTAGCGATTGAGACCTTAGCGGCACAAGCCAGGTCGGGGAGGCATTATGCTGGTGTGGACTTAGGTGGGGACAAGCAATATATCTCGCTATATGCTGACGATTTGCTCATGTTTCTGGCAGCCCAGGGAGAGGCCTAAACTGGGACGACAAAGCTCCTGTGTAGGTTTGGTGAGATATCGGGGCTACAAGTGAACTGGGCAAAGACTTGCCTGTTCCCGGTGCGTCGGGCGATGGAGAAGCCCGGTTGTTTGGGAGGAATATGATGGAAGCCTCACTGCCTATCCTACCTTGGGACTAATATCTACCACAGGCAGGAGGGCCTTCTGGAGGCCAATGTGGGCAGAGCAATACGGGGGTTAGGGGGAATATGGCATTCTGGAGCACGCTGTCACTGTCGGTAGCGGGCCGAGTGGCACTCCTGAAAATGGTAGCACTGCCCAGGCTGCTATACTATTTTAGGACGCTCCCTCGATTCCAGGCTCGATATTTAGAACGTTCCGGTCCTTGACGGGGGGATTCTTATGGGGGAGCAGTAGACGGCGAGTGGCACTAGCCACGATGATGCGACCCTGGGCGGAGGGTGGATGGGCAGTCCCAGACTTTGAATTGTATAATTGTATTATTTGGCCGATAAGTTGCAATGGCTTACCCAAGCGGTAGCAAGGGAGTTTAGGGGACCGGATGGCCCGACAGGCCAATGGATCCCATCCATGTCCTATCCTTCGTTGTTCTCGGTCAACTGCTGCGGATAGGTTCGTTGACCCATTAGGAGCGAACACTGCGGTCATGCTGGAATCGCGGACTGCGACAAAGTGGAATAACCCGACCATACACCCCGGAGATACCCTTGGACATGTTCACAGCTTTCCCGCATGGGGGGACTGGTAGGCACTAGCGATATGGGAGGAGCAAAATGATTGGGGATCTGTGTAAGGGGGAGCCCTTCTGCCATTCCAGGCTTTGCAGGACAGATATGATCTCCCCAGGCGCGATTTTTTTTTTATTGCACACAGCCCTAGTCACAGCGATTCAGCGGCATTGGGGGGGGGGTGATTATCAGAGCCACAGACGTCCTTGCCATGTCAGTATGTCGTGATAGCGGCAGGGACGGTTAAGGCTATATTGTGCTTATATAGGCAGATGACGGAAGAAGGGCTGCAACCGCTGACTCAATTGCAGGCGAAATGGGAGGCGGACCTGGGTAAAGAAATCCCTGAAGCGATATGGGCTAAAACAGTAGAAAGAGCTTGGAAAAGCACATGTACTGCTAGATTCCAACTCATCCATGTTTATATGTTGCATGGAGCTTATCTCACCCCAGCGCGGATTAATACATATTTAAATTTTGATACAGCCCTATGACTCCGATGTCAGTCGGATGCTGCAGACTTTGTCCATATGACGTGGAGCTGTCCGCAGCTGGGAACATATTGGGAGGAGGTGGTTGCGGTGCTGTGTGGAGTGGAGTGACGGATAGGCAACTGGAACCTGACATGGGGGCATGTCTGCTGCACTGGTTCCTCACACGGTTCGTACGAAAGTCACGAGTACATTTCTAGACCTGGGGCTGCTGCTAGCTAAAAGGGAACTAACAAGACAGTGGAAGGCCAAGCAGGGACCCAGCATTGAGCGTTGGAGGGCGGAATTTACTAACTGGGCAGCTAGTGAGAGTGTGCTCAGTTCCAACAGGCTAGAAGAGCTAACAATGAAAAAGCATTCGACACTGCAAAGTTGTGGGAGGCCCTGGTCACGCTGCTGACGTTGCCTGAACCGGAATCGGATGATGAGTCACTGGAGGCACCGCTGAGCTCTTCCTGAGCTATTAGCGTATAGTGGGGCACATTTGGGCAATTTTTTAGTCTGAATGTACCTTGGGGTACTTATGCACAGTGATGTGAGAGAGGTTGTAGTGAAGAGGGAGCAGTGAGATGCCATGTTGCGGGCTGTTTTTGAAATGGGTACTCTGGAGAGGATTAACAAGATGAGGATTTTAGAGTATGAGGAAGAGGAGGACTGACAATGGTTAGACCTATTTCTCTATTCTATGGTTTCCCTTTGTTTTACTACTTTCCAGAGCAGGCATCTATATCCTGAGCTAGGTCCAGGTGAGGTGAGGTGAGGTCCAGTCCCCGGTCAAGATGGGTGAGGAATTACGATTTTACAACAACTATTATTTTTTCATGAGAAACATCAAGGTATGAGAATCAAATTGGAGTAATTCTTGATATGTTTTTCCTTAGATGCCATCTGCGTCCCTTGGAGCCGGAGGATCGATTTATGTAGGTTGTATTTGTTCCAAGCTTTGATAATGATACCGTTTGCACTTAGAATTTTTTTGGAAACTGAGTTTTGCAGTAGCAAAGTTTGAGAGCAGAGCCCTGAAGAAAGCAGAGGGTAAAAGTTTCCCTACTGGCTGAAACATGTTGGCCTTACGTATTGTAGTTATTTGTTGAAACTGCCCCTTGCACTGTTTTGTTTTTATATTAGGTGGTGAGGTTACCCATAAAATAAAAATTTCTTGTTTCACCCCTCATTACCCTATTTTAAATCACCACTTTTTTCGTTCTTGCTTTGCACCGTATTCCCTTGTGGTCTGTAAATTAGGAACGCACTATTGGTTCTTTATCCTCATGTGAGTTTGGTTTGATCCAATTGAGCCAATTCCCTATGGATGGAAGACAGTCTCTATGATCAAGAGACATATCATCCACATGGGTGGATGACCAAATGATTTGACTAATCACAGCGATAATATTGATAGGAATCCAAATATTTGCTCCATGATCTCACTGTTGATTTCTCTGTTCTAGCTCTTTGCTGGTTTGTTTCTCTTTTCTATTTTTGTGTGACTCCTCTTTTTATTCACTGTTTGGAGTATTTGAAGTCAGTCGGCGACTTTGTCGATTCTGGACCCCTGGTTCTATTTGTTGTTGTTATTGTAGCTAATGGGGATGGGTATCTGGGCCGGTCTTTAAATATCCCTGTGACCCTATATCTCTCTGTCGTGGTTATTGAACCGATACAAAATTGCAGCAAGGTTTCTGTAAAAACGTGGATTAGAACAAAGGTGAGAAGATGCAACAAAATACAATTCACTGTTATACATTATAGAAATAATAGTACTGACAGTACAGGAATACTGCAAATTAGAAAATGTTATAATAAACTGACAGGGTTTTCAATGTTTCATTGAACACATTAAAGCCAGCATTTATGTAATAGAGTCGATCAACACAACAACTTTCCTGCCTAAGAAGTGTCCTTTGCATGTCTGTAAGATGTAAGTTAGGTGGCACTTGGTCAATGCCCTCCATATTTCTTTATTGGGTTTGACAAAGGTTCCAAGTTATAATTACTAGACATGACTCCAGTCCCGACCTTAAACTCCCTTCCCACAAATTCCCCTCACAATCCCTTGGTCAATGACCTCCATGTGATGTCTTTATCTGTGTGTTTTCTTGTTGGAAATGGAGCATTAGTAGTTCCACAGCGTATTCTGCTCTTGTGTTCAAGAATGCAACATCGGATGCTTAGGGTTACTATGTAGATGTAAATTTTGCAACACAGGCACCAAATGGCACACGCAACGTTACTCGAATTACAGTTGGGGTGGCACTTGGGAGTGAAATGTGTAGTAGAATGTGGGATAGTTTTAGTGTTGAATGTTTGATGCAGACACTGCATGTGCCACTTATCCAGTATTGGGGTATCTTTCATAGATTCACATGCCTGAATCATTCCCCGTCGTCGAGGCGGGAGTCCCACGGTAAATTATATATATATAGCAGTGCCTAAAAACCATTAGTAGTAGGCTAGAAAAGGATATAGGCCCAACTAGGCCCAAAACTTAGCAGCCTATCTACCTCATTATGTAAAAAGAACTGAAAATGTAGCCTCAGCCAATCAGCTAACCTCACCCTCTAGAACCTTCCCAGCCCAGGCAGTTCTCCTCAGATTTTCACCGCACTTCGTGTGTAAGGGAGTCTCCCTAGTGCCTACTCGGGTTTTTCTTCAATTTCTTTCAAAAATGTCTGAAAGGAAGGCTTTATTCAAGGCCTGTGCTTCATGTTTCAAGAAGAGAGTTCACGTGGACGACGAGCACTCGGACTGTATTTATTGTTTGCATCCTTCACATGTTGTGAAGGATTGCAGGATATGTCGAACCTTCCCTCCTAAGACCAAAAGGGATAGAGAGGCGAGAGTTCTTTTGTGGCTGAAGTCGTCTGTCAAAGATGACGAGGACAGAGCCTCTACTTCAAGTAAGAGAGCCAGTTCCAAAGAGAGGTGTTCCCCTGAGAGATTGAAAAAAGCTAAGTTCTCTCATAAACCCTCTGGATCCACAAGGAGTGCTGCGTCAACAGAGTCTTCAACTGTGAGTACAGTCCGCACTAAAGCTGTCACCTTAGTGTCTTCTCTCACTGTTACCACCTATTCTACGTCCTCTACTTCTTCAAGTACTGTTACCACCTCAGCAATTACTTCTCCTGTGATGTCCGTCATGGCTTCTTCTTCTGAGACAAGATCGTCAAAGAAAAGCGCGTCGTCGACGAGTCTGCCGTCGACGACCAAATCACCATCTTCGAAGCGTTCATCATCGCTTCCGTCGACGCTCTCGTCGACGACTCTCCCGTCGACGAAGACTTCCACTATCCCGTCGACGAAGACCCCGTCGACGAAGATCCCGTCGACGAAGATCCCGTCGACGAAGATCCCGTCGACGGAGGGCCCGTCGACGAAGGACCCGTCGACGAAGGGCCCGTCGACGACAGGCTCGTCGACGAAGACTCCGTCGACGACAGGCCCGTCGACGACAAACACGTCCACGAAGATTTCAGCTCCGTCGACGACTAGTTCGACGACGAGGAGTCCGCCGACGGATCCGTCTACTAGGACGTCTTCCAAGAAGTCTTCATCCATGGTTCCAATGCCTATGACGATACCGTCGACGACACTATCGGCAACTAACACTTCTGTCTCACTTTTGCCATCGGCAGCAGCGCTGGCATCTTTGAATGTGCCATCCACGCATTTATTGCCTACATCTCCGGTTAGGGTGCAGTATACCCATTTTCAGATGAAGTCATTTCAGAGACAGAGTTACTCTCATTTGTCTCCCCTCTTGCCTTCGCATATCTTGGAAAACTACGTGGAGGCAGATTCGGATAATGAAGAGGATGATAATGATGATGATCCTTTTGGTGTGGCCCATCACCCTTCCCAGTTGCACATAAAATATCAAGAGGATGAGGATGATGATGAGGTTCATTACTATCAGGAAAATTTAGCTACTCCTTATCATCAGGAGCAACAACACACAGAAGACACGACTCATCTTCCGTCTGTTCTGTGAAGGATTTACAGGCCATGCTGGCCGATTATCGTCAGAGGTTTCCACCAACTCTGCCTGCTCCTAATCCTGTGCCAGAGGACATGCCAGTAACTCCACCGCCACATCCTTCACACTCTCCAAGGCAGGATGTTGACCCCGAAACTGGAGGTCAGGATGTTGACATCTCCTCCCCAGATGAGGATGAAAGAGAGGATGGGGAACTTCCGGATTCCACGCCTACGGAACCATGGAATGATTACATCATTCCTATGCCCTCTCCTAATCTGCCACAACCTTCAGATTCTCCGCCAGAAGACATAGGAGGTTTTCACAACATCATGCACCGGGCGGCTGCTCGATTCGCAATCACAGTTTCGGTTGAACAAACCGACTGCTTCCTTCATGATTTTAAGGAAGGGTATAGAAGGATGTCCAGATCTATCCCTATCATCGACTATATCTGGAAAGAAGGGATTGATATTATGAAGACGCCAGCTTCCATTCCGGCGGTTCTTCCAAGAGTCGACAAGAAGTACCGGGCACCACCGGATACTCCTTCATGTTTGATTGGTCATCCGCGTCCTGACTCAGTGATTACACAAGCGGCTCAACAGCGATCCAAGAATCCGGTTGCACCACTTTCTACGCCTCCAGACAAAGAGGGCAGGAGATTGGATGCAATTGGGAAGAAATTCTCAGCTAGTGCCGCTGCTACTGTCAAGATTGCTAACTCTTTGGCAATTTTAGCACGGTACGACAGACAAATGTGGTCAGATCTGTCAGAGTTCATCAATTTGGTTCCCGATGACCGTGTTGAAGAGGTCAGGAAGGTTGTCTTGGAAGGCGAGCGGGCAGCTTCTGAGATTATCGATTGCGCCCTCGATGTATCTAATACAGCCTTTAGACAATTGGCCGGAGCGGCAGTTCTCAGACGGCAAGGATGGCTCAAGGCGACTTCCTTCAGACCTGAGGTCCAGACCAAAATCCTTGATATGGCCTATAATGGCGAGTTATTGTTTGGCAAGCACATAGATGACGCATTGCTTGCGATAAAAACGGATACTGATACGGCCAAATCGCTTGGTGCACTACAGTATAAGCGAGGTTTTTTCAGAGGGGCGAGAGGCCGTGGTTTTTCATCAAGAGGACATTATCAAAATCAACAAAACCGCCAGTATCAACCTCAAAATAAGCCGTACTACCAGCAGTCCTATCGGCAGTCATCGTCAGCGGGTTTCTCTCGTCAAGGAGGGAAACGACGTTCTAACTACCAGGGACGTGATTCAAATAAACGCCAGTGAGTTTTGCCGGACACCATCCTCCCTTCCTTCCCTCCCCGTGGGCGCCAAGATCTCCGCCTTTTATCAACAGTGGCGGAAAATAACTTCAGATCAGTGGGTTCTGGACATAGTCAAACACGGACACACTCTGGAGTTCTTGCAGAAACCCCCAACATTACCGCCCAGGGGTCCCTCCCCTCCTCGTCTTCATTTGTTATACATGGAAGCCATGAAAATGCTGCACAAAAATGCGATAGAGAAAGTCCCAACATCCCAGAAAAATCAGGGGTTTTATTCTCGCTTCTTCCTTGTGGAAAAGGTTTCAGGAGAGTGGCGTCCAATTTTGGATCTACGAAACTTAAACAAATATCTGAAAAAGCAGAGTTTCCGCATGGTGACACTCACGGATGTCCTCAATTGCCTCATGGAGGGAGATTTCATGGCTTCCCTGGATATGGAAGACGCCTACTTTCACATTCCAATTCATCCAAAGCACCGCAAGTATCTGAGATTCACAGTGGCTGGTGTCCATTTTCAATTCAAGGTGCTACCTTTCGGCCTGAAGTCTGCACCAAGAATTTTTACCAAGACTCTAGTCCCAGTTGCAGCTGCGTTGAGGTTACAGGGAATCCAAGTGTTCCCGTACCTCGACGATTGGTTAATAAAGAGCCCGACAAGGACTTCAACAAGACAATCGGTCAAGAGTGCTCTGTCAATGTTCTCGAATCTGGGTTTAACCCTCAACGTCAAAAAATCTCAACTTCAACCCAAACAAATTCTGACGTTCCTGGGAGCAATACTAGACACTTCTCAGTGCAAGGCCTTCTTAACCCAAATTCGTCGAGAAAAAATCACAAAGCTGGCAAGTCAAATACGGTCAAAAAAGTCTCTTTCGGTCCGACAGTTTGTTTCCCTGCTAGGGATGTGTTCCTCCGCACTCCATCTAGTTCCACTGGCTCGACTCAGAATGAGGCCTCTCCAGGAGGAATTGCATCGACAGTGGCGGCAGGTAGATGGGTCTTTCGAGGACCGTATCAAGGTCACGCCCAAGATGAAACAAGCTCTTCTATGGTGGGCGACAAAGAACAATTTGTCTCCGGGTCTCACTTTTCTTCAGACCCTACCGGAATTTACTCTAACGACAGATGCCTCCATGGAAGGTTGGGGAGGTCATCTCCAGGACCTTCAAGTGCAGGGACGGTGGTCCCATCAGTACAAGCACAAACACATCAACTGCCTCGAGTTGAGGGCAATTTTCCTGTCCTTGCGAGCCTTCCTGCCAAGAATTGCAGGCTCTGCAGTACTGGTGCGCACGGACAACACCACCAGCATGTTTTACGTAAACAAGCAAGGGGGCACAAAATCTCTGGCCCTGTCTCTTCAAGCGCAGGAAATGTGGGAATGGTTACTCCACCACAAGATTTCCCTCAGAGCGGAGCATGTTCAGGGAATTCAGAATTCTCTGGCCGACGATCTCAGCAGATCGTTCACAGGATGTCACGAGTGGGAACTCGAACAACGCCAAGTGGAAACAATTTTCCAGCTCTGGGGCACACCAACGTTGGACCTGTTTGCCACGCAACAGAACAGCAAATGCATTTACTTTGCCAGCAGGTTCCACCAGCAAGGATCGAGGGGAAATGCCCTGTTGATGAGGTGGACCGGAATCTTTGCATATGCCTTCCCACCGATTCCTCTCATCCCAAAAGTTCTACAGAAAATGAAGAGAGAGCGTTGCTCTCTAATCCTAATTGCTCCTCGCTGGCCGAGGCAGTATTGGTTCCAGGAGCTTCTGATGCTCTCCCATCAACCTCCACTGCGCCTCAAACCGACGTTTGCAATGCTAACAAGAGAGGAAGGACAAATACTTCATCCAGATCCTCAGTCGCTACACTTGCACGCCTGGCTCCTGATTTCTTAGAGTTTAAGGACCTGGAGATTTCTCCAGACTGTAGAGCTGTTCTATCTCAGGCTCGTGCACAGTCTACCATCAGAACCTATCGCTTCAAATGGAAGAGATTCTGTTTATGGTGCGGAGAGCATGACGTCCATCCACTACAGGCTCCTCCAGAGAAAATTCTGCCTTATCTGCTGTCTCTAGCCAGATCAGGTCTCGCTTTTTCTTCTATCAAAGTTCACCTTGCTGCCATATCCAGATTCAGGAAGAGTTACAACAAACCATCCTTGTGCTCTTCTTCCTTGATTAAACAGTTCCTTAAAGGATTGTTTCGAGTTTTCCCTCCAGTGCGGCCTCCTCCTCCTGAGTGGGATCTCAATATTGTGTTATCTCAATTGCTGAAAAGACCTTTTGAACCAATTCATAAATCGGAACTTAAATTCTTGACTTGGAAAGTGGCTATTCTGTTAGCTCTCACTTCAACCCGGAGAGTAAGTGAGATACAGGCGTTCACTATATCAGAACCTTTCCTACATTTTTCAAAAGATTATGTGACACTTAGAACTCATCCTAAATTTATTCCCAAAGTTCCGACTCAGTTTCACATCAACCAACCGGTGAAACTAAAAACTTTCTTTCCAGACCCCAAGACTCCAGCTGAAAGGATGCTGCATTCCTTGGATGTCCAAAGATGCCTCAAATTTTATTTGCAAAAGACAAAAGATTTACGCAAATCTACCCAACTGTTTGTGGCTTATGGACAGGCTACACGTGGTCAGGCAGTGACGAAGGCAACTATAGCCAGATGGCTTTCCTCTGTCATCGTCTTCTGTCATGAGAAAGCGAACAAGCCCCTGACAAGAACGGTTAAGGCGCATTCCACCAGGATGATGTCAGCGTCTACAGCCCTATTTGCAGGGGTGTCCCTGGAAAACATCTGCCGTGCTGCTACATGGAAAAGTGTGCATACTTTTACGAAGCACTATTGCCTGCAGCCGGTACTACATGGAGATACGTCAGTGGGAGAAGCAGTGTTGCAGCATCTTCTTCACTGAGGTCAGACTGTTATGGTTTTATTTTTCTCTATTGCTAAATGTTTAATAATATACTGTTTTAACGTTCTAGATATAGATACATATTGTATGAAGGTATTGTCATGATTTTGCATATGTATTGAGATATGTCATTGCTCTAGTACCTTCCAGGTTGTGTGGGGATATATGGTTTGGATTGTCTCCCACCTTCCTCTACCGACAGTTATGGTTGTTACTGCTTGCTATTCTGATTCAGGCATGTGAATCTATGAAAGATACCCCAATACTGGATAAGAAAACAAGTTACTTACCTGTAACTACAGTTATCCAGTATTGGTATCTTTCATAGATTCACATGCACCCACCCTCCTCCCAGACTGGGCAGTTCTTATATAGGATACTACTTCTCACTTGTGCTGGGAAAATCTGAGGAGAACTGCCTGGGCTGGGAAGGTTCTAGAGGGTGAGGTTAGCTGATTGGCTGAGGCTACATTTTCAGTTCTTTTTACATAATGAGGTAGATAGGCTGCTAAGTTTTGGGCCTAGTTGGGCCTATATCCTTTTCTAGCCTACTACTAATGGTTTTTAGGCACTGCTATATATATATAATTTACCGTGGGACTCCCGCCTCGACGACGGGGAATGATTCAGGCATGTGAATCTATGAAAGATACCAATACTGGATAACTGTAGTTACAGGTAAGTAACTTGTTTTCATCTGTAATGGTCAAGAAATGGGCCAAGTCCCAATGCTGCTGTTGTCGGTGGACTACAGATAGAGGGTTGACCCTCTGCCATGTCCAAATGGTCTCTGATGTTCTTGCCTCTTTTAAAGGAAAGATTTGTCTTGAGATTGTCAGCTAAAGAACTCATGTGTTCGCTGTTCAGAAATGGAGGTCTCAAAGTTTTTCTTGCATCGATTTTTATTGAAAGTTTGTACAAGGTATTTTAGCTATGGTTGTATTAAATTCTGAGGGGTGATGCGGTGTTGAAGGAATGTTAAGTTTAAATTAGATGATGTGGTACTCACCCCAAATTGAAGGGTGGTTACTTTTGACGGATGGCAGGCTACTTTGAGAGAATCTAGTGTGAAGGGTGTGGCCTGATGGGAGGGTGCTTTTAGTGACCAGTTGATGGAAGTCAAAGGCTCGAGGATTAATGAGCAGGACATATGTTTAGCGGCAGATGGTATATGAGGAAGAAGGTGACTGAGAATTTGAGGCTGGAGAGCAGCGAATAAGCATTGTTTCACATTCAGGGATGTCGAAGTCTTTATTAAAGGAAGTGCTTTTTGTTGACCATTGTAATTGGTGCTGTATCATTGCTTTATATTCTAGCAGACGTGATAGTTTAGCAAATGATATATGTTGGTGCCGGGCGCATTTGATCGTGCTAAGATTTTCTTTTCTTCTTTTGAAGTGCCAATGAGCCATTTTCTTTTTTGGGGGGGAGGGGGCTATGCATTCATCATTTCAGGCATAGCATTGTTGTAGTTAGTACTGATGTAATTTACCTAGTGATCCTCAGAAGAGCGAGGAGGACTATACATAATGCTTGGTTACTAGGGTTAGATTTGCGTCACAAACCAAGACTTTCAATGTTTTACGCTGATCCGTGGTCACAGATTTGAAATAGAATATAGAAAAGGAAATGTGAGGGAGGTTAAACCAATCGACTAGGACAGGGTCAGCTTATTAGAACGTCCTTAATAGCAATGATGAGATCGAGGTTGGCACATTTAATGTTTGTGGATTCCTAGTAATGTTACAAAGAAGGAGGGGGGTCATTTGGTTTACTCCAATGCAGAGTTTAATCACCATTAACCCCTTCCGTGCGGGGCGTATTTTCCGCCTGTGTTGACTCCGCCTTGCGCGGGCAGAGTCATGACGGAACGGTTCCGTCATCAGCACAGCTCAACCGATGCTGATGACGGAACCGTTCTGTCATCAGCATGGAAGGGGTTAAATACATTATAGTTGGAGTGAAACAATTGGCAGGTGTTATATTTATTTATAACGTTTTATATGGCGCTAGCTAGACCCATGGGTATCAGAGCGCTTTACATACATAAAGGCAAAGAAAAGATTTCATAACATTGCAGGACACGAGGATGCATAAAGATAAATAGTCCATGTACTGTTCAGTGAAGGAGTTATCAAGATCGTCGGGTGAGAGATCATGTTGATTATGTTGGCAATTGAGACCTTGGACTTACGTTCCACAGTGGAACGTGGGAAAAGACTGAAATTACATATTTGCAGCATATGGAATTTAAGAATATCTACTTTATCAAGCGATTTTCCTCTTTGGAAGCCACCCATGTCCTTCCCAATTCTAGATCAGTTGTAAAATTTGAATTTATTCTTTTCTGGAAGCATTTCTTAAAGTGAAGCTCGAACACTAATTACTCTTATTCAAGATTTGCAGATGTATGTCCATGCATACAATGTTTGCTTGCCAATTTCTCTTCATCTTACAACTACAAATTGGTGAGGTTAAAGCATACATGAGAGCAATTGTAAAACGTTTTCCATCTGCAAGGCACTAAAGGTGCTGCAGAACTTGTATATCAACAGCATGGAAGTAAACATGGGTGTGATGGGGGAACACCCAGCATTAAAGAATGGGCAATAGCCAGAAATCACCATTTGCAAATCTATAGGTTTCCCGCATAAGTAGAGTAAGGCTTGAGAGATAGGAATGGGGGAATAGATGAAGCTTGAGGTATGAACACAGCAAGAACTCATTCTGGTTTCTATATGAATAGAAATGGAGTATGAGGCGGTTTGATTAATATTCGGTCGATGTTTTTAAATGGCCTTAAATATCCTTGAGGACTCAAAATCTATGTAAGTGTTTTTATGCTAAGAAAATTAAAACATTGTTCAAGAAATGGGATTAATATAAGTGGGGAAAGCATGTGTATTCATTTCCATAGATTTTTGTTCATGGAGGCTTTACTTTCCCGGTCCTCCTAGTTTCTATTATCTTTGAGAGTGAGGGAATACAATTATGTTGTGCCTCTGTTATTTCACGCTATTCGTTATTATTTCATTACTATTTATTTATTAATCCTCCCTAATCCAATATGCAGAACGACGCTCACTCGGAACTTGTTTAGTCGCAAGACTATATGACATTGATATGAGCACAAAAGTATAGCAGGATGATGATATCTAGAACTTTCGAATTCCTGTTTCTTCCTACAGACCTACACCCGACACGAATAATCTGGTGAAAATTGAGAAGTCCTTGCAATTACGTACTGAATATATTTTATAACATTCTATTTTAACAAACCCATGACGTTATTTTGTTACACCAATATTTATCAACGTTTTAATGAAAATTGATTATTATTTTTTTTTTACACGTATCTAATTTGTAGTGTGATGGTTTGTATTAACTAATTCAAAACAACAAGAGAGGTAGGGTGTAGACACTCCTGTACCCCAATTCTATATATCATAAACAACAAAGGAGTGACTCTCGTTCCGGGAGACAGCCACAGTCCGTGTAGGTACACGGTGGGGAGCCGCAGGCGAGGAATATAGCGCCGCGTGAAAACAACCCAGGCTGCCATTTCCGAAGGAGCACAATTTGTTCCCTCAGAAAGTTCCTGTTTTTTACACCCCTACTAGAGTGAGTAGTGTGGTGGAGATGGAATGTCCTTCCATCCTTTGATTTTAAAACAATAACAACTTATTCACACTTAGAGCCTCACGGGAGGGTGCACCTTAGAGCGTGCATACCACCGGAGGACTTATGTTGTAGGTCCTGAAGAAAGCTGAGCTAAATGCAACCCTAACAGCTGAAACATGTCGACCAAATTTTACCTCTGACTTAGGACTCCGGTTCCTTAATTAAGAACCGTGGGAGTCCGCACACTTTGTTTTTAACCAATGCGGGTTGGCCATTATTAAAAATTTTTCTAAGGGCACAACCTCTGCATTTTTTAATTTAATACACTTTTGCACTATCACGTTTAGTCACCTCCTAATTTGGGCACTGTTGCACCCACCACATCCTGCTCCGCTGTAATCAGGCGTTGTAGCACGCTGGGGAGACATTCGGTCACCCCAGCGGTAAGCATGGGCGGAAAATCCGTTTCGCTCGCGGATTTTGCGGATTTTCGGTAAATTCGCAATCCGCGAGATTCGCGAATCTCCCGCAAAATCCGCAAATCCGCGAGCAGCGGATTTTGCTCGCACTGTTCGCACTGTTCGCGTGAGTTCGCGGCTTCCCAGTACAACTTCGCGCCCCGCGAATAAGTGCAAAATTGCAGAAATACGATCTTAGCAAAACTGAAACTACTTACCAGGTTCAAAAGTTCAGGCTAGTAGCCATTTCCTGTAGTGCTTCCTGAGGGGCCCCTCCAGAGTTCAGTTGCCAGTTGCAACTATTATGTGACCCTGCTCTGAACCTCAGAATAGTTACACATATGCCACAAAGGTCCTGAATTACAGCTAAGGGAGACAAGCAGGAGCCAGGCTGGAAGTTCAAATCCATTAATCAGCCCCTAATTCATTATTGTCAGTTGGGGCAGGGCAGGTGTTGTAACTAATTTTGCAACAATGAAAGCACTTAGCAAGTGCAAAAGATCACTAATCAGGAAGCACTAAGGAAGCAGGTGCCAGCTAAAAAAATATTCTGTGACACATTAATCAGCCCCAAATTAATTCAGGTCACTTGAGGCAGGGAAGGTGTGCTTGCGTTGCCACAATAATGTACACTGGCTGGACAACCAGAGGGTGCTGTGATGAAACAGAGGGTGGCATGGGTGGGCCAGACGGTGGCATGAGTAGTCAGAGAGTGGCAGTGGTGACAGAGAGTGGCAGTGATGAAGAAGAGTGTCCCAAACAGGCTGGACACGTAGAAACAACAAGTTCGCGAAACTTGCGACCCGACAGGTAAGTTCGCAATTTGCGACATTGTACAAAACCCTCGCGAACTGGCAGAAACCTGCGCAAACACAAAAAAAAAATCCGCAAATTCGCGAGAATTCGCGGATTTTGCGGATTGCGAGTTCGCAAATCCGCAAAATTCGCGAACGCGAGATTCGCAAAATTCGCCCATGCTTACCCAGCGGGGACCCGATGATGAAACATGTCACCAACTAGTGGTGAGTGAGGGTCCTTCTAAGAACTTAGGTCCTTCCCCCTACCCAATAGATGGTGACTAACATACGCCTTGACCTTCTTCCGATTGAAGACGGTCGCCCGGGCCCCCCTAGGGACTTCTAAGACTGCCTCACTGTATTCCCTGCACGCGTGTGAGCATTGATCACGCGTGCAGCATACAGTGAAGCTTTATCTCGTGATTCTATTTTTATTATCACTTTTTTATTATCATTTTTTTCACTAGAGTCACTCCTTTGTTGTTTATAATACATTTTATTAACTAATAACAATAAACGATAAACTGTACGATAAACTGTACTTGGGACACTGCGGCAGGTGAAAAGTTGTTTATTTTTTCCTCAACCTCCCCGACAAGTTGATTTATTACAGCCCGATCAGAAAGATTTGAGAGGAATATACAAGGGTATCCAATATAAGGGGGTGAAGTGGATATATGCAGTGCTTTAATGTTGTTAAATAATGCTATGCTGCTCAGAATCCTGTGGCCTGCGCTATTAAATGTGAGCGCCCAATACCAAGGCTATGTATTTCTGAATCCACCTAGGTCTCTTTAATCCACCGCCAGACATTCCCTGCCCCTTTATCTCACTCTTGTAGTTTCTGCTTTCTCCCTTGGTGAGTTTTTGCTGTCTTTCTCTTCCTCCGTATTTCCTGTGTGTGTTTTCCCTGTTTTGTCCTCGGGACATATTTGATGAGAAAAAATAAGTGACGGTCCACAAAAGGAGTGCCATTGGCCCCCACCAGCTCAAATTAAGCACTGCATCTGTGTGTTTATGTGGGACAAAATAAAGTCAATGTATCGAAACCTGTTCAGAGGCACTACAAAGGATTCCATACTCGGGTTTGAATTGTTTTCTTTTTAAACACAGTTAATTGTGATCTTCTCTGGCATTCGGGTGTTTGTTGCCTCAGCGTATTAGCTTACTAGAAATGTCTGTCATCTCTCTCAGCTTTGCATGAGAGATTGTCAGCACTAGGTTTGATGTTACTGCTTCCAGTTCACTTGTTTGTTGTAAAGAGTTTATTGGGTTTTACATCATAGCAAAGAATAATCCACAACGTGACTAGCAAGCCAGTCAGTTTATTTTCGCTAAAAATTAGAATCCAATTATAACATTAAACAATCCCCCTTCCCCTCCCACAGTCGCATCCAAGTGGTACTGCTTCTTGATAGCATGTCCTTATGTCTCAGTTGGCAGTGTCTCATCTCCTAAAGCAAAAGTGATGTTCCCTTCAAGATCAAAAATGTAATTCC
Source organism: Lissotriton vulgaris (assembly GCF_964263255.1). NCBI lineage: Eukaryota > Metazoa > Chordata > Amphibia > Caudata > Salamandridae > Lissotriton > Lissotriton vulgaris. The sequence goes on from NC_141696.1 coordinate 1,498,727,858, forward strand.
TACACACTCCATTATCAGTGTCCATAGTCGGGTACTTAATCTTCAGTCATCGGTGACAGGGGTCCTCTCCGCCGAGTTATCTGGGGACCTTGCTGCAGGCGAGGGTTCTTTGTCGTGCATGCAATATACCAGTGCTTCCCAGACCCTTGCCAAGTCTGAAGATACTCGCCCCCTTCTCTAAGCAGCACAGTGCTCTTATACCCTGCCCAGCGTTCAAGCTCCCTGTGCCATGTTTCCACTTTGGACCCCCTGGGGTTTTCCAATGCCTTGTAATTTCATGTTTCGCAAAGATGCATGACAATTCCTGGAATCTGCTTGTAGCTTTAGTCTTGGTTGTATGTGGGGACCAACTTAGTAGCCAGTGCCTCAGTGTGCAGGGAACTTAACTTCTTTGGATGTGATATGTGCCACAGTGCTCGTAATCCTTCCCCAATCCTCTGTGACGGGCATCTTCACATCATGTGCAGCAGCTCCTCCTCTTCTCTACATCTTGGACATGCTGCCCCTGCTATATGGAAGGGTCAGTTGAGTTTCCCAGGTGTGCGGTATGCTCTATGTAATATGTAGAAGTTTATCAACATGAGCCAGGCATTTCGGGATACGTTTAGGAACTCTTTCCAATACGGCCCCCAGTCGCTCTCCTCTATGGGGATTCCTGTCTTCTTCCCATCTAGCTGTTAATCCAGTGAGAGATTTATGTGTCTCCCCGTATCACTCTGTATAAACAGAGTATCATCTTGTAAGTGCCTGATGCTGTAGGTATGTACTCACAGCCCTTATGGGTCGGGGAGTTCTGCTAGGCCACACCCCAGTGTCCGAGAATCGCAGTGGTTACAGCTCCATTTAGTAAGCAGTGATTATGTGGTAAGTCAAATGTCTCCGTGAATTTATCAAATGGGAGGAACGCACCCTCTTAGTACAGATCTCCGACCTTTGTGGCTCCTGCTTCCGTCCACTCTGAGACCCCTCCAGTCTCCCCCTTGAGGCAGCATAGTTAGTGGTATATTGGGCGAGTATGGCTTCTCATTCTCATTCTTTGTAAGCATCTATTCCAGCTGTACTGCAGCACCAGAAATTCAGTGCTGTCGTTTCCTTGGGGTTGTCTCAGTACTTTCGTGCCACTTAATAGCAGTGTACCAGGGTTTGGAAGGAGAAAACTGAAGAAGGGATCATGCTGAAAGCAAGGTTGGGGATGTTGGCTGTAGACTTACTAATTTCCTTTATTTTTGTCACACAAGATGGTGTTGTGAGTCACATGGGTGGAACAGCGCTCCTTTGGGAACGCACAATTTTGGTATGCTATGGCCATGCAATATTTATCTTTGTTTTGACTTAGTTCAGTCTGTATTACTTACCTTTTTTCACCCAGTTCACTATCTGTGTTTTAGGTCTCAAGTTCTACATATAAACAGAGGAGTGAAGAATTTCGAAGACAGTTCAAAGATCTTCCTGAAACAGAGAGGCTCATAGTAGGTAAGGTAGAGAAACCTAGATACCAAATGGCAAGCAATTTATTAGAAATTGTGTATTTTTGGAAAACAATGATTTCTTGTTATTGTCAGGACTTTGTTCAGAGGGCCACAGTAGCTACTGAGCCTAACCGTTGGGGTTAATGTCTTTTACTTCTGATGTCCTGGGGCCTTGCCTACTATGGATCCTGAGCAACTGGCCCAAGAACCCCATCTGCATATGACTCTCGAGGGTAGCATGGTTTGAGGAGTTCACAGCTTCTTGGGGGTGGATTGAGGTAGACACAGGGGTGAACACAGGCTCATAACTCACAATACGCACAGCAGCAACGATACATTATTTTGCAGTCAAATGCTTGGTTTTATGAAAAAAGAAGTATTTTTATATGAACATAAAGTAAAATAAGATACTCGTAAACAATACACACAGTCCCCTGGGGTCAGGGCTCTAGTGTTTCACAGACAGGTCTCTGAGTCCCAATTACCTCGCTAGTACTAGTGGTTATGCCCCATTTATTATAGGCAACATTAATGTTAAGCCCCGCTGGTATTCTCAGTCTCAAGAGTCTCACTCTGACTCTCGAATAAAGTTAAAAGTGATCCACCACTGCAGCGCTATCTGACAAGCCAGTTCCTCAGGGCCATTTAGCCCCAAAATTAATCTTAGCTGCACCAGCAGGATTACAGCGACCGGAGTTTCTGAGCGCGCCTCCTTTGCAGTCACTTAAGCTTCAGCGGCTGCCTCCAGTAAGTCTTTCCTACTCAGCGTAGGAGGACTGCGTTCGGGTGTCCTTGTGTTCTTCAACTGCGATACTGCAGTGGCCGGCGGGTTATCGATGATCCTCCAATGTTTGGTAAGTTACAAGTGCTTCTTCTCATGGAGGGGAGGGGTGACTATCCTGGTCCTCAGTCACAGCTTTAGCCCACGCACTCTTCATTTGTTTTGGTGGACACTCTCCCTTGGCATACAGGGTCACCATTCTTCTGCACATGAGCTGCAACCTGATAGGTACAACAGTAAAAAAAATTCACTGCAGCCTCACCTGGCATACAGGGTCGTCAACTTGATACTGCACATGGGCTACAGCCTGATTGGCACTGCAGTAATCTTCATGGCGGCCCCACCTGGCTTAAGGGGTAGCTGACTTGTTACTTGTTGTATCCAGTAGAATGAATTTCAAGATAATCATGATAAAATTGAAATAAGATTTATTCTTATAAGAAGAACAACACCAAAGATCCAACAGGTGTCTCTCTTGGTCAGCCTCCACTCAATAACTGAAGACACAGGCGTCCAAGAAACCAATATTCTATGTTGCTAGCTGATAAACAATATGAAAGATGCATGTTTGACTGTACACAAGAAATGCACTTAAGAAATAACAAGAAAGTAAAAATGAAGACCTACAACAATACTGCACATGGGTGATGACCTGTTAGGTTCAGCAACGGTCCCGGCTCACTTCATGGTGGTTCTCCTATGGCAAACCAGGGTTGCCGAATTTTCCCAGCACACAGACAACAACCCTATTGGTGCAGCGACCATCTCCTCACACCTTGTGGTGCTATACATTGTGGGATTGTGGTGACCATTGACTCAATGTGTTTTATTTGACTCCATTTTGAATGTACAACATCATTTTGTGCTCTTGCATGATTTCATTTTGTGTTTTCTTGCAGCTTCAGAGAGAAAAGTTTTTATTGCTTCACAGCACAGGGCAAAACAACCTTTCTTGGAACAGAACGTGTGGGATGTGCGTTTGGTGCCTTTCACAGGGTTGAGATTGTTTTTGCCAGAGAAATGTGCAGATTGTACAGCTCTGTCTTGGAGTCAAAACATGGAGGTTTGGCCAGCTACCTTTTTTGACCTCGACTCAGACTGGTATGGTCAGCCTTGGTTTTGCAATAGATGAAGGGAGGGGGAATTTCTAGAAGCCTCTCACCATGTTACTGAAGGTATAAAAGACAGGAACTTTTGGCAGTCAGACATAAGCTCGTTCGTGGAGTGGACGCACCATCATAGGTAAATTTTTGATGTTTCCCAATTGAGACTCCTTGATGACTGAAAAGGGCTTCCCAGTCAAACTGACCAGAATGATATGTTTAGCTCAATAGGTGATGTATTTGTACACATTTTCAGTGCTTATTCCTCGCATTGGAGGTCTATTATTACTTGCATGTCTTTTACTCCCTTGCATTTGACTTGTGAGTGTTCCATTACTATTTGCATGTATTTCACTATTGTTATCTGTTTGTGTTTTATCCCATGTATTTGACAGTTGGATTACTTGTGAGTGTTTTATTATTACTTGTGTGAGAGAGTGTGTCTGTGTGTGTGTGTGTGTGTGTGTGTGTGTGTATATCTATATCCAAACCAAACACCCCTCCTGTAAGAAAGGAGAAGAGGCCACTCAGGGGAACTTAGGGAGCCGTTTAATAAGGACAGCAAGGCAAGATGCATTTCGGCGTTGTAGCCTTCCTCAGTTGCCGCTGCTACCACGTTTTGACTCCACCCACGTCTTGAATGTGTCCTGTATAACCCTCATTGGAAGGTGAGTGAGTTCCGCCCCAAAGTCACATGTTAATTTTTCCATAGTGGCTCAGATAATATATATATATATGATCGCCACACTTCGCTGTTTCAAACGAAAGATAGACGGCACTCCAAAGTCTTTTGTCCAGAAAATAATTTTATTGGCAGACCCCCTGCCCCCTCGACAAACGCGTTTCACCACTAGGGCTTTTTGTATGTATGTGTGTATGTGTATATATATATATATATATATATATATATATATATATATATATATATATATATATATATATATATATTTATTTTTACCTGTTTCGTTTGAAATCTGGGAAAGTCTTTCGGTTAGAGTGTTGTATTATTAAAAACCCACGCTTTATTGGGAAGCTGCATTTTTAAGGTTAATTTGGCTCATTTTGTGAATGCTGATTCTCTTTTCCAAGTATTTCTTCTTGCCTTACCGAGTTCCTCATCTTGAGAGTGTTGAATTTCTTTTATTTGGAAGTGGAAAGCAAGACATACCTCACTACGGGCATGCACTCACCAGGATCCCTCTACTGGACCTCTCTCCCTTCAGTGCCCTCCTCTCCCTCCCAGGGCACACTGATCTTAGCAGGCAAGCAGCCGCTGGTGCTCCAGAGTCCAAGCGCAGGTGATCTTGGATTCCCTGGGTGATGTCCCCTCACCCAGCTGGGAGACTTGCAAGACTTTCCCCAAGTCCTGCTTACAGGAGAAAGTCTTGCAGAGCTTCCCCTCCTCACTTAGCCTGACTGGCTGGTTGATAGTTGATAGTTTTTGAGATCTCAAGCTGTCCTCCTATAGTCCATTTCGAGAAACCAAATGTGATTTAGAGTCTGAGTCTCTGAAGTTTGTGTTGGGATTTGCTTCCTTTTAAAGCGCTCTCTCTGGTGTTTTCCTTTCCTCCTGAAAGCAGCCCGTCACAACAAATCTGAAAGCCCCACAACACAGGACATTTGAGTGACTAGAAGTTCACACCTGGATGTCAGCCATAGTGGTATGTGTATCAGATGGTTATCCCGGTACCTCAGCCCTACTCTTTAGGATTCTCCGGTCAACCCCATCTCCTTCCTGAGATATGCCCAGGCCCCTTCCTTGTGACCTCTCTCTTAATCAAAGAGCACCCTTTGAAGTGTACAAAGAGGCTGTCTCTCCCTTCCTCCAGTGTGTCACTCCCAGCCTACAAGAATGAAGCAATGCACACATCTTTCTGGGGGGGATTCCTCTACATCCTCTCCTCTCATGGTTATCTAGTCAGCCCTGGTCTTCTAAAATGAAACCCAGAATAATCCATGTATTGTGCCCTTCACACTAGAAGACTACAGACCATTCAGAACTAAGCGGCCAGCATCACCCCTCCCGGTCCAAAAAGAACCCAATCCATGAGACAGGCTTATGTTATGGCACATGATCGGTGCTTGCCTATGACAAAAAAAATCAGCATTCGGGATCCAGACATCAGGACAGCTGGAGCACTCAGGGCAGGGTTGCACGTCTATCATCATGCGAAGGACTTTTCTGTTCCAAAAGTTATTATCCAAGAAACTGTTGATAATGCCTTTTTTTGTCCTGCCAACTGCTCATTCTTTTTGTCTACTCATGAATGCTGCTCTTAAAGTTTTATATTTACGGCTCACGCCGTATGTGTATGGACAAGAGCCACAAGTTTCTGTTCTCAGGAGTAAAAGAAACTGTAGGAAAGTAGGATTTGCTTTCATGGTTACCCCTACTTTTTGCTTGGTGTCAGTGTGTTTGTGACCTAGTCTGCTGGGATCCTGCTAATCGGGACCCCAGCAACTGTGCTTTCTCACCAAAAATGGTTATGGTAAGGACCTTGGTACCTCCACAATTGGCTACTGGTTTACCTTTGTAAGTCCCTAGTATATGGTACTAAGCTCCCTAGTATATGGTACTAAGGTCCCCAGGGAATAGGTACACCAGAGGTCTCCCATGGGTTTCAGCATGCATAATGCCTCCCTTGGGAGTCCACTTAAACTGTGACAACAGACCTGCCATTGCAGCCTCCTGTGTGATTTGGTGCTTGCGCCTCTTACGACAGATATAAGTTTCCTTATATCTGAGGTCACTGCACCATAAACCTATAAGTCACAACTATGGCAGGCTCTTCAGTCCTGAGGGCTGGGTGCTTGGTTGTAGATGTGAGGATGCCCCTGCTTGAGCAGGACACCCCTACAAACCCCGGAGTTAATACTCCAGGCTTACATACATATAATGGCGTTCACTCATTATGAGATGTCTAATTATATACTGGCTGCACCGAACCTAGTCATGTTTGATGATATGATTTGATTTTAATATTTATAAAGCACATGATTGCCCTTGGGCGTCTTGGTGCTGTGTCCGATGCGTAGGAAGATCTGGCCATGTGTGCATTGTCTAGGCGTTAAAAGCCAACTCTATAAGGCTTTCCTGAAGTGCAACAGCGAGGGGCTACATTCTATTGTGATGGGTAAAAAATTCCAATCATTGGCAGTCCGAAGCAGAAAGTTTCCCCTTCCCCATCTCACCTGCTTGATTTTGGGAATTTGCTGAGTTTGAGTGGACTGACCTCAGATTTCTAGCCGGTACGTACCAATTCAGGTGGGCTCTCAAGAACTGTGGTCCCGTCCCATGTAAGGCTTTATAGGCCAGACACAACGATTTAAACCTGATCCTTTTCCCCATAGGAAGCCAGTGGAGACTACTCAATCTATGACCAACTGGCTCAGAGCTTGGAACTTTAAGCACCAACCTTGCGGCTGCATTCTGCAGCCACTGGAGTTTTGCTACTTGTTGGACTTGTATTGCGGAGTATAAGGCATTGCCATATCTAGTCTGGCCAAGGCCAGTGCCGTCGCCAATTTTTTCCATGAATCTTGAGGAATGTATGGGCATACTCTTCTGATCATTTACAGTATATACCAAATAGTTGACGAGAGGCAATTTATCTGGTCATTAAAAGTCAGTTTATTATCGAAAATGACTCCCAGACTGTGTCTAACATGTGCAAGGTACACTTTCGGCTTTTTATGTCTTGACTCAGTAAATGTGTTGTGTGGTATGATTTTTGAAATCTTGCGTCATCAGTAGCATTGAGTCGTCTGGACACCTATTTCCACATTCACATTCTGTAAGCCCACAGGTGCTGTTTTCACTTCAACCTGGATAAGCTGCATTTCAGTTTACCGTACTCCGCTCTGCCCTCAGTGCCCCATAGAAGTTCACCAAGCTGAAGGTGGCAGTCTATGCATACCTTCGGAGGTCGGGTAAACGGGCTCGATACCTCAAGATGGAAGCAACATTCCTGACATCATTAGGGATCACTATCAACATGCCGAAGTCACACATGACTCATTTGCAGAAGCCACCTTTCAACTGAACCTTCCTGGACACTGTGTGCTATATGGCCTTCCCTCCGGATCAGTGAGTCCCCATGTTTCAGTCTCATTCCTGGGTCTCAGTGAGGGTGGCTGTGAAGCTTCTTTTCCTTTTGGCCTTCTGCATCCTCATTGACCATGCCAGATGGCATATGTGGGCTCTGCATTGGAATCTGAAAAAAAAAGACTTTCTGCTGTCCATTAAGGGGAGGCTGGTTCAGGTCCTCATGGGCAACACCACCGCCATGTGCAACAAACAGGGCAGAGTGAGACCCTGAGCCTGAAACAGGAGAGCTTTCACCTCTGGAATTGACTGAATTGTCAGGGTTTTTCCTGGATTGTGCACAAACTGGTCGGATCTTTAAAAACCAGGGCAGACAAACTTAGCCAGCATTGCCTAGAGAAGCATAAATGGCAATTACACTCTGGGTCTCAGCTTGTCTTCCTGCTATGGGGAGAATTCAAATTCCATCTCTTTGCCACTACCTTCGATGCACAATGTCAGCACTTTTGCATTCAGTAGGTCCCAAGAATTCTCTCTCTGTGAGACACATTCCATTTAAAGTGGGACATGGGAGTCCTGTATGCCTTCCTGCTGCTACATTTCTTACCCCGACTTCTGAAGAACAGGAACAACCAGGCCCAATTCATCTTAATGGCTCTATGTTGGACTAGGAGAGTGTGGTACCTGGAACTTCTTGGCATAAGCATTTGTCCCCTGATCAGATTGCCATGTCCCTTCTAGAGAATCTTCTGCGCAGCAGTACAACAGGGTCTTGCCCCTGGTCTGGTGTAATTTACACCCCCGTTTGTGGAGATTGAGCCGTGGCAGTTGACTGCATTTGTTCTCCCTCACAAAGTAGTGAATTTCATCCTTGCAGCCAGGCATCCTATGCCAAAGTCTGTTTACACCAGATGCTATGATATGTTTGTGGCTTGGTGTGGCACACATAATACGGACATGTAGTAGGCCAAACTGTTGGATGCCTTTTTGTTTGTTCTGTTTTTGCCTGGCAAGGACTTGCTGCGGGCACTGTTAAAGGTTATTGCCTAATCTTTTCAGACGTTTTGCATTTACAGGATGAGCCACCTTTGTTCAAATCACATTTTGTGATGAGGTTTCTAAAGTTCTATTTCATATGTTTCCTCCTAAACCCTTCATGATTCCACACAGGGGATTTTAATTTGGTCCTTATTTTTTTATGTACACTCCTTTTGAGCTGATGCACAACTGCCCTCTACACTTTCTGACTCTGAAGATGGTCTTTTTTTTTTGCGATCTTTCTTTTTGCAATAACATCAGTATGTCGCATGAGTAAGCCTCAGGCTCTCTCAATGCAGCTATCACACACAACCCTCTTTCATGAGAAACTAGTTGTGAGGACTGGACTGGGCTTTCTACTGAAGGTTGTGACTTTCATTTTGGACAGTTCTTCACACTTCTGATGTTCTTCGTACCACCTCATGCCCCGAAGGAGGAGGAGAGACTCTATTGTCTGGACCCCAAAAGGAAATGGGTTTTTATATCGATTTCACCAAAGACCCATCTGGTAGCTTTTTGTGGGAAGAGAGGCAAGGCAGTGCAGATAACTTCTTTCTCTAGTTGGGTAGTCCTCTACATTAAGAACTGCTACACGCTGGCCAAGAAGTAGCCTCCAGAAGCAATGAGGATCATTCCATTAAGGCTAAGCTGCTACCATTCATTGGCATGCAAAGGGCCTCTTCTGGATATTTGTCAGGCTTCTATGTGGGCCTCTATGCACAAGGTCAGTAAGCGCTACTGCCTTGACAGCCAGGCCCAATGGGAAATGCATTTTGGCCATTTGGTTCGGCAGGGCATTTTGGTCTGAGACATTCCACAGACCCACCACCCAGGGACATCTTATGGATTTTTGGGAGCCCTGGGCCAAACATATTTGTTGGGAACAGTTTTGAATTTATGATCCAATTTCTTCTCTTCTATGCCCTCTTTGGCCACGTCACTGACAGTGCACAGGCACACTGATCAAAATTCTAAATGTATTTATATGTAACAATCAGGAATAGTTTGTTTTCAATTGTAACATACATCTGCTCACTAATAATATTGCAAATAATCTCTGACACCCTTCTATTTCTCATAAGTGAGGTCCTGTTTTGATCAAAAAAACTTTTTTATGGATGTTGAATGAAACATAAACACAACATTTATCTGCAAAATATCTGTAATAGACAATCGCACATCACCCACATTAACAATAAATTAAAGAGGTGGCCAAGCAACATGGCCGACAGGACGTGAGCTCCTTCGGCTCCCGACCGTCCGGCCACCAAATCCTGACTTATCCTGCCTGCTGCCGCCTACGATAGTCCCCCTTGTGTGACAGCAACATCGCACACTGTGAGGGCACCTTTGGGAGAGAGCAGGATGACAGAGGTGCCCGGAGGTGACTGCAACGGCCTCCCGCTTGACGGCCCGGCCGCCTGCAATTACGTAAGGCCGGGGACGAGGCCTGCACTGGCCGGAGGTGACTGATCCCTTTCCTGAGTCCAGCAGGGAGCCCGGTGAGGAACCACCCTCTGCCATCGGGGGCATCCTGAACTCCGCTGGCCCTGGACTCGCTGTGGGGCGTTGAGGAGCTGGGTCCACCCAGGAGGGCCGAAAGTGCAGTTGACGCCTGCCGTGGGGGGCTCTGTGTCGAGGCATGTGCTGACCGGGGGACTACGGGCCAGCAGAGTCCCTCTCACTTAACCGGCACCATCGGTGGCGGCTGGGGTGTGCGCCTTCTGCTGCCGGGGGTCGCCTGAACTTTGATGCCTGGAGGTGAGTGCGAGTCTCAGGGGTGACGGGTCCCTCTCCCCTGCCCGGCGCTACCAGAAACTGACGAGGAGGCTCGGGGGGCCTCCTGGATTCTGCTGCACTTGGCCTCGCTCTTGGACCTTGAGGAGTGGGGGTGGCCCCATCTGCGGGCCTCGTGGGGCTCCTGGAGGTCTTGGTGTCCGCGTCGGGGGGCTCGCTGCTGCTGGTGTCCCCCTGTTTGGAATGTGGGCGGGCGGCCCTCTCCCACCAGGCCTGAAGTGTGCTGTGCCTCAGGGGTTGGGCTGCGGAGCGACCACGGACGGGGGGGCCCTTGGGGGGCTGTGTGGGCGGCGGCTGTCCAGGAGGCCGTGTCCCCCCCCCCCTGACTGCCTGTGGAGTTCCTGAGGCCAGGAGGTCGCGCCTGGCCCGACTGTCGGCCCTGCGCTCCTGGGATGCGGCGTGTTGGCCTGCTGCACCCTCCCAGGCGGGACCATCCTGGACTTCCCTTCTTGGCGCCGGAGGATCCACTGGCTGTGAAAGGTACTGGGGAGTGCGCCATCGCGGGCTAGCGGCGGTGGTGTGGAGCGGGGACCGCCTGTCCCCAGTTCTTTTTGGCTGCCCCTCCCGGGGGTCACGAGGGTGCCCAATCCCCCAGCGAAATCATCCAATGGACGGCCTGGCTGGAAACAACCGTGGGGACGATCTTGATAACCGACGGCACCCGGGGGCACCCCTTAGGCGGATGCCAGTCCAAACCATATCACATAGGCAACAATTCTAAGGGACCCTGGGATTAGTGTTGGACCGCCTACCTGGCCCTCCCTTACGACCCAGCGCACTTGGGTTCCCTGATTCTGACTGAGCCCTCTCCCGCTTGCCTGGCTGCATCTTGGGCAAGGACAGGCTGCCTCGCGCCTCCACCTCTAACACCATCACACAATACACTGCGCAACATTTAGCCCGCAACAAATTACTCGTCAGACGGGACAGGATGGGGAGGTTGATGCTGTCAATGAGCCGTCGCGGGCTGAGCTCCTGGAGGCGATCTAGGCGTCTCGTACTGCTTTGGAAAAACAAATTGAGACCGTGTCTATCGATGTAAACCTCTTGCGAGCAGATTTGCAGAAGGTATCAGATAAGGTATCCATGGCGGAGGGGGATATCGCCCAGCTGCAAGGGGAAGTGGCCTCATTGAAGCAACGGGTGTCTCGGCTCACCAGCGCCACTGGAGCGCTTGAGCGTTGGGCGGAGGAGGCGGAGGGAAGGGCCCATCGAAGCAACATAAGGGTCCTGAGCATCCTGGAGTGGTCAGAACAAGGTAATGCAGAGCGGTTTCTGGAGAACTGGATACGCACTAAATTATGACCTACAGGTCTGTCAGAGGTTTTTGTGGTGGAGAGGGCCCACAGGGCGTTGGTCCCTCTGCTGCCGCCGGGGGCGTCCCCCAGGCCCCTCATTGCCAAGATTCTAAACTATCGAGACAGAGATTGTATACTGAAAGTAGCGCATGAAGCAGCAGACCTTTCTTTTGATAATGCGAAGGTGTCCATTTTTCCGGACTATACCCGCCAGGTGCAGGAACAAAGGAAATCTTTTCTCTGCATCAAGCAGAAGCTACGCGAACTCTGCCTACAGTACATGTTACTGTATCCTGCGAAACTCAAGGTGATAATGAATGGGAAGCCCCACTTCTTTGACTCTCCAGAAGAGGTATGGGAATGGCTTGAGATTAGGGGAGAGGCCCTGCCCCAACGCGAACAGAGGGGATCTCGGAATGCCTGGGGGACCAGACCTCCTGGAAGACGCAGGGGCAGACGCAGGAGTCAACAAACGGGCGCAGCTCAAGTGGAGGGGCAGCGGAACACAGTGGGAGATGACGGCGCCCTACGCGTGGAGTCATCGGACTCTGACAACACTCCTCTACTAACTGTGGTGGAGACCCCTTAGGAGAACTTGATACCAGAGACTCTTTTGTGGAGAAGCGTGGCTCAGTGGTTAGGGGCGGCAGACCCAGAAGCTGAGATCGGCCGTGGACCAGGGTTCGATTCCCCGCCTCGGCGGGTCTCGGGCTCAAAAATTCCACGGAGTCGACAATTCTCGCTCTGGTGCCTACCCGACTCACGGGGTCACACTCTGCGACTCTGGGCAATAGCTTGCTTAATCTCCACTACGGCCCCTCGCGGTGGGATGCCTGGCTTTCACCTTGTGGATACCCGGCCGGGGTATCTCACAGGGGAATACCAGGACGGGTTCCCTAAGCAAGCGCCTTGAGGCCCCTGGGTTAAAGTGCGCTATATAAATCGAAACACATTTACATTTACATTCTGTCGACCGCCCTCGTGGTCCCGGAAACGGTCATGGACCCACTAATGTCCAATACAGCACCTTCCTGAGGACGATATCCTTTTTTCTTATGTGAGGTTTATCTCTTGTTGGGGTGGAGGGGCCCAGACTTTATTGGTCTAGTGATTGTTGCCGTACGGGGGCTGGGGAAAGGTACTTGGTGAAATAGAACTGTTGCTGTAAGTATTCGCTGGGGTTTGTATGCCATTCCACCATGTCCAGCCATGGATATATATATTTGGGCAGTTCAGGACTTTGAAGTGTGCCATGGGGTGGCTCGTTGTGTCGGGAGCTGACTTGGGGGTGGGGGATTTCTTATTTATAGAACGGTTATGGCCATGTTTGGGCTGATGGGACAGCTGTGCATGCCTGGCACTAGCGCGGGAAGGGCATTTCTGCATTTTCTGTTGACAGTTAATTGGTCGAGAGAGGGTGTTTCAGTGGCGAAATTGTTGGGTTTGTTCAGGCATTGTAAGTATCACATTTAGGGCACAGGGCCAAGGTGGCTCCACGGTACATGTATTGTACAGGGATTGGGCACCATACCATCCATGGGATTTACATTTTTAAGCTGGAATGTGAGGGGGCTGGGAACGTGAACCAAGAGGTACAGGGTTCTATCCTTTCTCCGAAGACATCAAGTTTCTGTGGCATTCCTTCAGGAAACTCACCTCACGGACGAAGGGGCTCAAAAATTGGCAAAGAAATGGCGGGGTCAGGTATTTCGCTCTACCTTTTCTTCCTATGCCAGAGGGGTCCTTGTGTGGGTGGCCCCTGGAGTTCCATTTGCCATGCAGTATGTAGAGGCTGACATTCACGGAAGATATTCGCTACTTAGGGCTCAATTAGATGGGAGGGATGTGGCTATACTGAACACCCATGCCTCAAATGTCGATGATCCGGACTTCTTTCGTTCTCTTCAGAAGGTCCTGGTGCCAGAATTGGAGGTGCCACTACTTTGATCGGGATTTTAATTGTGTCCTAGACCCCGTTGTGGATAGGTACCCACCACGCACTGGCACGAAACCGAGGATGACCATGAAACTCGGAGGTCATGGGGAATACAGGAGCCCACGATGTATTGCACCAGAGACACCCAACCCAGAAAGTGTACACCTGCTTTTCATCCACTCATAATACACACAGTTGCTTAGATAGGGTTCTCCTCGCAAACCCGGATGCAGCTATGACCCTTGAAGTGAACCACCAGGCACGATTCCTTTCTGATCATTCGCCAGTGGCGTGTGTGGTTGGTTGGGGAGGGCCGGCACATCGGCCGCGCACGTGGAGGTTGCCGGCTGAGATCCTTGAGGACCAGGTGGGGAAACATCACCTAGAAACTGCCATAGATGACTATGTGGACCTAAATTGGCTTGGCGGACTTATCACAGGCCACGAAGTGGGAAGCCCCGAAAACAGTGGTGAGAGGGGCATGTATAAGCCTCTCCTGTGGGGTTCGCAAGCAGCTCCAACGACAACTGCAGGAGGAGGAGCGGCACCTCTTGGAAGTACAGACATCTGAAGCAACTGATGCAACAGAGTGGGATAGGGAGCATAGCATCCGGAAACGTATTCATGACATTTGGGACAGGCTCGACAAATACACCCTTACATAGTTCAGACAACGTCTTCATGGGGAGTGCAATAAATCTGGCCGTCTTTTGGCCTGGATTCTCAGTCGGGAATATGTCCCCGCTACGATCGTGGTTCTACAGGAGCCCGCATGCAACATTGTGCACTCCGAGGCGGGATTATTACGGGTCTTCAAATCCCATCTCAGCTTGGTATATACCGCAGACCCCGCAATTAGCCAGGCCTCTTATCTCCCTTACCTCCGTGACCTGACCTTACAAACTATATCTGAACAGGCACAGAAGGAACTCGACGAGCCCCTAACACTGGGCGAGGTACACTCCGCCCTGCAATGAGCCAAATCTCCGGGAAGTGATGGGTTCCCTCCTGAGTTTTATCAAGCATTCATAGGTACATTTTCCAGACTCCAGCTACAGGTTTATCTTGAGGCATTTGAAATTGGAGTTCTCCGGCCGAGCATGACACAGGGGGAATATGCATGATTCTGAAGCCGGTTGTGGACCCCCATGAGCCTTCAGCATATCGTCCGAACACAGACATTAAAATCCTTTGCAAGCTTTTGGCCTCTTGTTTAGCCCCATACATGACTCACTTGATACATGAGGACCAGTGTGGCTACATACCAGGACGAAACATAGCCATGAATTTGCGGTGGGTGAACCACATTTTGCATGAGGTGTGGAATCGGGAGGAACACTTAGTATTAGTATCCATTGACCTCGCCAAGGTGGACTGGGGATACCTTCTTAAGGTGCTACGCGCTGTGGGGTTGGGTCCCAAATGTTGTTGCTGGATTTGCATCCTATGTATGGCTCCCCGCGCAAGGTTAAAACTAGGGGGCGCGAGATCAGAGGAATGGCAATTGGGAAGAGGCACACGTCAAGGGTGTCCTCTTTCGCCCTTACTGTTAGCCCTGGCCATAGAGCCCTTTGCAGTCCAGGTCCGGGCTATTATGGAAGACTGGGGAATTAGAGTAGGGAACATGAGTCATATTGTTTCCCTATATGCTGACGACGCCCTGTTCTATTTAACTTCTCCTCGGGAAGCCCTGCCGGTACCGTTGCACCAGCTAGATCGGTTTGGAGAGGTCTCGGGACTGCGACTTAATCGCAGTAAGTCCCTGATCTTCCCGCTGGCAGGGCTGGCCTCCGTGCCCCCGGAGGATCTACCAGACCTCGGGTTGCGCTCGGAATGGAAAGGGTTTCGCTACCTTGGGATACAGGTGGCACCGACAGACACACAGGCGATGGCCTTAAATGTAGATCACATAATTACTTCATTGCGGCAGTAGGTGTCCTTTTGGAATACCATGCCACTTTCATTGATGGGCAGGTTGGCCATCTCTAAGATGGTGATGCTTCCTAGGATCTGTACGTTCTTCAGAACTCATTATCTCTAATGTCGCCACGAGTTTTTAAAACTCTTAACACTTTACTTATGTCTCTGCTTTGGGCGGGCCGGGGCAGTAGGGCAGCGCTCAACACTATCATTCGTAGCTATGAAGAGAGTGGTCTGGAAGCTCTGCGCTTCAACTTGTACTATTAAGCGGCACAACTACAACCTGCGGCACATTGGTTTTCAGACGTGGACAATTGGGAGAAACGCCTCCTCTCTGGCAGGGTAGACACTCGGGCGCTCAAAGAAGCACTGATGCAGGGCAGGGGGTCAGATGTGTCTTTTCCCTATGTCGTACGACACACAACTGGTATATGGCAGTGGTTTGTGGAAAGGGTCTTAACAAGGGCACCCTTTCATAGGGCGCTCCCGATCTGGATACTAGCCCCTTACATAGATATGGGAAAAAACGTCATTTCAAATTTGGAGGGAGAGTTGGTGTGAAGTTCTTGCCGATCTTTCCCAACGAGACATTCATCACTTACGAGCAGGCAGAGGAAAACTTTGGCCTTGGACAGGGCCAATTTCTACACTTCCGGAGAATTCAGGATGTGGTGAAGGTCACCTGACCTCAGTACCCAGACATCCCACCGCTAATGCACACTTTAGATGTCATATTCACCTGCGGTGCTGGACGTAAATTGATTTCACTCTTGTACAAGGTGATGAAACATGACTCATTGCCCCGGTACCGCCGTCTCGAAGGGCCTGGGAGAGGGACCTTGCAACCCAACTAGAAGAGACACAATGGGCATGTATAGGCTCCCTCACACGCTCAGTCTCATGCAACGCCAGGTTTAAGTTGACACATTTTAACTTCCTACACCACACTTATTTGACCCCGGTGTCCCTGAAACACATCATTGGTGACAGGGGAATTAGCTGCCCTAGATGTGCCGGTGAGAACGCAGGCTTACTACACTTGGCATGGGACTGTCCAACGACCGCCAGTTCTGGTTGGAGGTGGTGCGTAGGCCTGTGGCATTTACTGGCCTTCAGATGATGCCTGAACCCTTGTATTGTTTCCTGGCAATGGTACGGAAACCTAAGAAAAAGAAGCTCCAGTATAAACTGCTACAATTGATGCTAGTGTTAGCTAGGCATAGGGTAGCTATAACTAGGATGGGGCAAAGGGCCCCCAGAAGTGTCCATCGTGGCTTAAAGACGTACATGAGTGGTCCCTAGCTAAGGAGGTCCACATGAAACTCACCAAAAGGGATGAGAAGTTGCAAGAAGATCTACTAGCCTGGTGGGCCATGTGTGTCTCTGGGTTGGCAGAGGGGGAATTGTCTACGCAGAATGTAATGGGCAGCAAGGAGAGTGATTTGAATATAGGCGGTGGACCCAATAATGACAGAGAGGGGAAGGTTGACCCTGATAATGTATGCTTTGATCTTCAGTAAAGGGCCCGGAGTTCTTCCTCACCATGATATGAGTACAAATGATTTCTCCTTTTCCCATTGTATCTTTCCCTCCTGGATGCTACCTCTTGCCCTGTACGCCATTAATGTTGTCAATGATATGCTTTCATATGCTGATTAGATGCCAAATTATTTTCTTATTATGTATTAGCATTTTGTAAAGTGAAAAATAAGGTTTATAACAAAACCCCCAATAAATTAAAGAAATTCAGTAACTAAAGCAATCCGTTTAGGAATTATTCACGGTCATCAGGACAAGACTCTTTGCAGAACAGCGCTAGCTCTATCTAATCTGCAGTAAGAGGATCCACCAGAAAGAGTGTTACCAAAGTAGGCCTTAACCAAGAGGGAAAATGAGAAGGCACCAGGGCCCTACTTGTTGCAGGGGAAAGAGCATCTACCGCCTTAGTGGATGTATGTATTGACATGTGTAATGTGAGTTCTGCCAGCTAGCAAGAGCAACAAAGACTGTCACTCTAAAGCACAGGACACCAGACAGCAGTGACTCCATCCTGCACCTACTAGAGGTTACCCCCACCCTTCCCATGTCACAGAACTATTGCTGCCTTTCACTTACCCCCACCCTTCCCATGTCACAGAAATATTGCTGCCTGATAATGCATGACCTTCAGAATAGTCATGCATTATCACATTCAAATGAGTTCTGAGTGTAATTTGTTATGGACACAGTAAAGTCCTTTTAGTGACCATTTTATATACAGCCCAAGCAGTATATCCTAAAGCACTTTTCACTAATAAAATTTTAATTTATTTCTGTGTTCTGGAAAGGGGCCCAAGAGCCTATCCCCAAATTCAAGTGCAACAAGGGCTTCTGCTCAAGGTTCTTCTTCATCAAGCCAGAATTGGGCAAATGGAGGCCCATGATATTCATGGAAACAAATTCCTTAAGAGGAGTGTATGACAATACAGCAGGATATGCTTCAGCTTCTTCAGGAGGAAGAGTACATGGTGTCACTGAACTTCCAAGATGCATAGTTCAGTGTCTCAATTATTGAAAGTATCTGTGCTTTTAAATAGCAGGTTGTGCGGCCAATTTTCAGTCCGTTTCATTGACATGAAATCAGCACCATGCAACTTTATAAAATGTCTAGCCCCAGTAGTCACGAACTCAGATGCAGGGGCCATCATATATTTCTATACTTGGATGACTGGATTGTCAAAGCAGAGAACAGAAAGGATGCTGCAGCTTCTACCTTAGTCTGTTTAACCTATTTAGTAAGCATGGCCTCACAATCAACACCGCAAAGAAAGTCCTCTCCGATTCTGTCGACCAGCATTTAGTTCATGGGGCCATCCCCTTTTCACCTTCCACACCTTTGCTATGCTCTCTCCAACTTATCCCCTCTCTTGGTCTCTCTGCTCTCCTTCCCAGGGCCTGTCCCTTCTACCATCTGCCACTTCTACCCTCTTTCCCCTTCATCACCTCTTTCCATTACCTGTGACCCCACTCTGCCCTACTACCCCTCCCTCTCCTCTAGCCATTGACCCATCATGCTTCCCTACCACCTCCTCTTCCGCACTCTTGCTTGCCCACACCCTCTTCTACTTTCCCCTCTCCCAATCTTCTCTCTACGCCTTTCTGGCACATTTTCCACCCGCAGTCCCCTTCGGCTCTCTCATCCTTGTCTCGGTCTCCTCTTCCCCCTCCAGTCCCAGTCCTCACTCCATGTTCTCCTCCCCCACCTCCTTCTCCCACTTACTCTTCTGCTGTGGAACTTTCCTCCCAGGACATCCACACCAACCTACCCTTCAGCTCCTCTCAAGACTCCTAAAAACCACCTCTTCAGAGTATATCTGACCCATCTCTGCCCTCCTTCCACTACCCTTGCTTCCCTGTTATCCCCTCTCTTGTGCCTACCCTCTCTCATTTTTACTGACATTCTCTCTAAGAAGAATCACAATTGAAATCATATGCACTGAATAGTTCCGTTCACGCCCGGGGATCCCAGGAGTAGATCCTTCAAAGTCACATTTACTTTGGAAAGGGCAGGAGGCACATGTGACACAAATGCTACATTTTGCAGCCTTAAAACTGTCTAAAGTGCCAATTATATTGAATAACTTTAATAATTGTAAGAAAAAAAGACTTAAGCCCTTAAAAGTCACTACCAAGATTAAAAAGTGACTCTATAAAAACTTCCTTCACTGACACTTTTGCTTCTTTTTAAAGTGGGAGAAGGGGAAATATACAGCAGCTCTGCAGCAATTGAAACAATAAGAAAAGGACACTGTGCTTTAAGAGCATCTTTACTTTCAGTGTCCTATCATGCCAAGTTGGTTACAGTTTACCCAATTCTATTTTTTCAGTTTCCCCCTGACAGGATCCTGGAGAAGAGCTCTGTCTTTTTTTTTTTTCTCTCAGATTTTTTCATCTGAAGTTTTAATAAGTGATTCACTTGACGTCCTTTTGGGCGTGAAGTATTTTTTGATACTTCTTCTGACAAGAAATATACCAGAGGTTTTGCAAAATGTCATCGCCTTTGGCAAACTACAGAGAATGTGGCAGAAAAATGGCAAAAACAGACCTTCACAGGATCTGTTGCCTGTTTGTCTGACTATCATGGCCACTGCAGGACCCATTCCATTCACACTTTGAGAGTGAGAGAGAGAAGATTCGCCTTCATGGCCAAGTGGAGCACCGCAGAAGGCAAAATTACCTGGCTAGAGAAACTTCTGAAGGGCGAGCAAGACTATTCCCTCTACTAGTGCTCTACTAGAGAATTGACTGTTGTTACACCTGCCACGGAGAATCACTGCTGCTAGCCGCCAGAGGAGGAATAGGAGGACTTCAGCCCACGACTCGCCGCACACGCTGTGCGGGTGCCGCTTCGCTCCTCTGACTCCGGGAAGGCGCTGGATCACAGAGAGCAGTGATCGATGTCTCTTTTGTCCTGGGGTAACGGAGGCGTCTAGAAGGACTGTGAGAAACACTGCAGGGACTCCGTTTACCAGGAGCCCCTGCTTCACCTTTTTCACCAGGTGTGCGTTGCCTGGACAGCCCCACCCCCTGCAACGAGCGTGCTCTTAAACCCTGCAGAGCCCCTAAATCAGTGGGAGAATTGGCTGTTGTTACACCTGCCACGGAGAATCGCAGCTGCTAGCCGCCAGAGGATGAAAAGGAAGACTTCAGCACATGTCTCACATTTCCGAAGGAGCCCCCCTCTACAGTTAATCTGGTAAATTTAACACTTCCCACCCGACGTACCTCCATCAACCTTCCAGCAGTGGAATGGCCAGGTCCTAGGGTGCCGGGCATTCACAGTCCCCCATCCAACCCATGATAGTGCCGCCATTTGGACCACACCTTTCTAAACTTTTTCCGGCACCCCCTTGCTTTATACGTCACTCTCTCGGCAGCCATGTACAGTTCCAACCCTCTTCTCCACTCCTCCAGTCCCGGCCGTTCTGGAGACCCCCAATATTTTGCAATATACCTTTTAGCAACTACCAGTGCCAGTACTAAGAAAATAAGGAGTGGGCGCGGCAGATTTACCTCGTTAGTCATGCCCAGCAGCGCCAGCTTGGGTTCACACTGGAGCAGGATCTCCAAAACCTCTCCTAGTTCTGCAAAGATGTGCGTCCAGTACGTCTGGTTCTTGTCGCAAGTCCACATAGTGTGACAACCCCTAAGGCAGTGTGCGTCTTCTACTTTTCCCATTTTATAAAGTCTCATCCTGTCATAATAGGTTCTATGGAGCACGTTGAATTGAATGAGGCGCAGTCTGGATTTAATTGCCACTTCCCGGGGATGCATTAGCACTATCTCCCAGTTTTGGTCCTCCATGCCTCCCAGCTCCCCTTCCCATGTGCGTCGGAGCTTCACCAGGTCGCCTAACATATTGTTGGTTAGGGTTTTGTAGGTGAGGGAAACCGCCTTCCCCGGGATCCGCTCCTGAAGGAGCCGTCCTTCCAAAGGCGCATATTCAGGGATATCAGTGAGTGGGACTTTCTGTGCTCGCCAAGCATGTCGTAGCTGGGTGTATTTGAAGAATTGGGAATGGTGAAGCCCGAATTCTGTCCTGAGGGCTTGAAAAGATTTCAGCTCTCCTTTGGCGATCACATCCCCTATTGTGGAAATGCTGATGTCGTCCCATCCCCGGAAGCCACGTAGCTTGTGGAGTTCTGTCAGCCACTGGCAATGCCACAAAGGCGTCTGCCGAGTGGTCTTCTTTTCCCATCCCATGCGCCTTGTGGCCCTGGTCCACGCGTTAAGCGTGAGGGTAGTGGCTGGCAGTAACGGTGCCCGCCAAGAGCCTCTGTATATGTAGTACAGTAGATTTCTTGACGACAATTTCAGCCTTTCCAGGGCATAGGTTGGGTGATCCGCCGGGGCATGTAGCCATTCATTAATCGGTGTCATGTGCTCCGCCCAATAGTAAGCCTCTAAATTAGGGAGTGAAATCCCCCCACTATATTGATGCCTTTGGAGTGTGTGCAGAGCCACCCTAGGTTGCTTACCCAACCACAGGAAGGTTCTCAGATCAGAGTGAATTTTGTTAAGTACTGAGTCCGGCAGTGGGTAATATTCATTTTGTAGTGCATACAGAAATTTTGGTAGTATGATCATCCTGTACATCGCTGCTCAACCTAGGAATGTGAGTGGGAGCTGCCTCCAGCAGTCCATATCTGCCACCGAGCTCAAGATTACCCGCTCCAGATTCTTTCGGAACGATAGTCTTATCCAATGTGATATATATCCCGAGGTACTGAAAGCCCTCAGTAGTCGTCAATAGTTGTTCAGGCAACTCAACCCATCGGCCCCCTCCCCCCGGGTCATAGAGAATAGATTTGTGCCAGTTAATGGTGTGTCCCGCCCATCTACCATACTGCCCTAGCTCTCGGAATATTTCCGGTATCGTAGTCTCAGGTTTCGTAATATATAGGACATCATCTGCATAGAGTGATATCTTTTCTTGTACAAGGTCCGTGTCTGTCCTTTTAAAACCTGAGATGTCCTCATTCTGACGTATCCTGGCAGCCAGGACCTCAATAGTGAGTGTGAAGAGGAGGGGTGACAGTGGGCAACCCTGACCCGTCCCCCGCTGGATCGGGAATTCACGGGACAGCCTTCCATTGACCCGTACTCTAGCACTCGGAGTAGTGTAAAGGAGCTGGATCCACCTCTGGAAGTTAGCACAGCATTAAGAAATGGCCAGTGAACCGCATCAAAGGCCTTTTCGGCGTCAAGGGAGAGAAACCAGTGCGGCTCGCCCCTTCCCCTCACTTCCTGCAGCCAATTATGGGTACATCGAAGATTCAGTTTAGTGGCCCTATCCGGTAAAAAACCTGATTGGTCTAGGTGTATAAGGATCGGGATAACTGACCTCAGGCGTCGCGCCAGGATGGTTGCCAAAAGTTTAACCTCCGTATTAAGGAGGGAGATGGGGCGATAGGATGCACAGTCCTCCTTTGGTTTACCCTCTTTGTGGATCGAGACAATCGTGGCCACAGAGTGGTCTGGGGGGAGCCTTCCTGACTGGTAAGCCCCGGTGAAGAGCCCCTTAAGATGTCGTCCCAAAAGGTCTGCTGTACGTTCAAAAAACTCGGCTGGAAAACCATTCGGCCCCGGAGTTTTCCCCGGTCTCAGTTTGGCTATAGCTTCTGATATGTCGTCAGCTGTAATGTCAGCCTCCAAGACCCGTATTTCCTCAGGAGACAATGTGGGCAGGTCCGTCTGTGCCATGTAATGGCCAGCCTCCTCGCATGTTCCTAGATCCCTAGCTGCATAGAAAAGTTCGTAGTGTGAGGCGAATGTGTCAGCAATTGCCACATCAGAGGTAACGAGCACCCTATCCGTGTTCCTTATTGCCTCGACCCATCTAGCCGCCTGTTCCTTTCGACTGAGCCACGCCAGGAGTTTACCCGACTTATCCCCCACATCGTATAAACGATGAAGGGTGGCAAGGGATTGGGTCTTCGCCTCGTTAGTGACCAGCTCTCTATATTGTCTTTGGGTATCGAGTAATCTCCTAAGGGTCCCAGTATCCTTCCGGCACTGGTAGTCCCTCTCCAATGCTAGGATTGTCCGTTCCATGGCTGTGACCTCAGCTCGGAGCTTACGGCGTTCGTCCCCCCTTCTACTCTGCAGCCTGTCCCGCAGGACCGGCTTCATGGCTTCCCAGAAGGTGACCGTCAATTCCACTGTTACCTCGTTCTCTGCCACGTAGACCTTGATGTCCCCCCTTCGTCCGCGCAGAATAGCCGCGTTTTTAAATTCCCAGGCCGCAAGGCGCCAGGAGGCTCCAAAAGAGCCCCGGATGTGACCCGTCTGCATCCATAGTGGCGAGTGATCCGATATCCCTTTGGCCTTATATTCCGCAGTATCGACCACCTTCAAATACTGTCTGGACATGAATCTAACCTCGAGAATACCTTGTGGGCCCCTGAGTAGTAGGAATAAGCACACTGGGTAGGGTGTAGCCACCTCCAAATGTCTGTGAGACCCAAGGCAGCTATCTGATGGTCCAGGGCAGTCCGAGTCCCTCCTCTATCTGTCTCCCCTGAACGGTCCAGGCCAATATCCATCACGTCATTAAAGTCACCTCCCATGACTTGGATAGTGTCAGCCGTATCTAGGAGAATGCTAGCAAGGGCCTTGAGTGTACGTGCCTGCAGCTTAGGCGGTGCATAAACCGAGAGTATTGTGTATGTACGTCTATTCCATGTCTCTTGAACTCCAGCGTACGTCCCCAATGGGTCTATCCAGGTGCGTGAGATGGAAAATGGGGAAGATTTTTTTATAATGACCGCTACCCCCCTGGAATAGGAAGTGTAGCCCGCATGCGCCAGTACTTTGAAACGACCCCTTGCTATGAAGGCGCAGTGTGTGCCCTTAAGATGGGTTTCCTGGAGTAAGGTAATATCCGGATCTAATCGTTTAAGATAGTTCACTAGCCCTCTTTTGACTTTGGAGCCCAGTCCGTTCACGTTCCATGTCAGGATACTAACTCCCCTGTTACCCCCTTGTGGCATCGTTAGGGTACTAGCCATTCGCGAATGGGATATGTCAGCGAGGCTGAGCTCCGATGTGGAAATGTGGTGTAGAACATCAAAGTGTGCAACTGCTTCTTCCCGACTGCTGCCCCCCGCTCCACAACTCCCCCCTCCCCGTCCCCCACCCAAATGAACGTGAGACCCCCCTTTACCCCCCCACCTCCCCTTCCAGTCCCATCCCATCAGAAGACAGAACTGTCCGTAGGAGTAGGCCTGTCGCCCTCCCACACATCCCTCCCTTTAAGTTCGCCTAGCTCCCCCCTCCACTACCGGAAAAGGAGAGTGGTCAGAAACAAAGACTTATACAACCAATGAACGTAATTAACAAAAAGGTCGTGTCAACTTACGTGTTTTTCATCACCGAGCTGCATACTCAATAGCCCGCTCCACCATTGTTCATGATTTGGAGTCCTGAGTCTCTGATTCCGGCGCGCTTTGCTGTCCAGACATGTCTTGCTCCAACACTCGGATCGCATCAAACAGCGGGTGGACAGATTGTACCCCCGCCTCCCCGTCTTCCCCTCCAGAGGTGCGGCTCTCAAGTTCATCCTCGTCGTCTCCCTCTGAGCGAGCAGTAGTTCGTAGACCGGTAAATCTCGAGCCCGCCTCTGTAGCTCCTCTCGGGGAGGCCGATCGTCCTTTCCGCGTGTTTCCCGCAGCACTGCCCCGATAAGGTGTCGCCGGAGCTTGTCTCTTCGACCTCCTGGACTTCATCCTCCGTGTCTTCGGTAGTTCCAACTGGTGTCCATTACGCAATGACCTGTCCAACATTTCCCGTCCGACGGTCTCTCTGGCGTTGAGAATTGGGCGTTCCTCCAGCCACTGCCAGGCATCTTCCGGATGGGTGAAGAAGAATGACTGTTCCTTGTAGAGCACCTTAAGCTTCGCCGGAAAAAGGAGCATGTAGGAGAACTTTAAGTCTCTAAGTTTCGCCTTCACGGCATCAAAGGAGCGGCGTTTTTGCACCTCCGTGCTGTAGTCTGGAAAGATCATGATGTGCGCGTTTTCTAGACGGATCTCACCCAGTTTCCTCGCCTCCCGCAGGATCAGGTCCCTGTCCGCGAAGTTAAGAAAACGCGCAATGACCGGTCGCGGTCTCGCTCCCTCCGGTGGCTTTGCCAGGAGGGCCCTGTGCGCCCTCTCAATAAAGAAGCACGGCGAGAATTGTACCGCTGGGAAGGTTTCCAGGAGTGGAGGAAGGACACCATATCCGACTTCTCAATCCCCTCCCTAAATCCAACAAAGAGCAGGTTATTGCGTCGCGCTCTGTTTTCGGCGTCATCAACCTTCCACAGTAGTTGGCGATGGGATGCCTTGAGTTCCGCCATGTCTTTTCTCAGGGTAGAGATTGAATCCTCGGCTTCGCCCATCCGCGTCTCCGCAGAAGTCACCCTGTCGGATAAATTTCGGAAGTCTTGCCTCAGCAGTGTCACTTCGGAGCACACCTCGCCTATCTTGACCTCTAAGGCCACTCGGGACTCCTGGATATCGGCCCGTGAAGCCTGGATGGCCCCCATCAGCAGTTAGTTATCAGAGTGCACACCTGACGCGGCCGGGAGGGGCTCCGCCATCTGTCTCAGTGCGGCAAAATTGTCCATGGGCCCTTGTTTAGGCTGTTTAGGTAGTTGGTCCCTCTTCCCCATGGTTTGCAGGGGTGATGCGTCAAGCACGCAGGGCAAGCAGTGATTTACCCTACCTCCTGGACACTAGTCGCGTCTTGATGAGTGGGCCGGCGTAACTGTAGCTCTCCCGGTGTGCTGGGGGTCCAAGAGCCTCACCCCTCAGTTCACATGGGCCACTGTCGTCTCCCTTCCGCACACCGCGGCAATCTGGTCGCTGGTGAATGGTGCCAGGCAGGTCCTTCAGGCCACCCTCCTCCGGTGGCCGCCTCCCAGGGTTGCTCCCCCAGCCCCGGGCCCTGTCACCGCCTGTGACCGACCCTCTTTTGTGGGAAGCCGGGTGGTGGGTGGGGGGGGGGGGACGACGAAGGAATACAAATCCCCTACTGTCCGGGATACAGTCAGTAACCGGGGCCTCTTTCAAATAGGCCGGGGATGAGTAGTAGGTGGCAGGTGTGCAAGGCAATCCCCGCGGTGACTTCTACCGTTCCCTGCAGTCCTAGGGAAATAGAGCCGTCCGAGCATGCCGCTGGGTGGATGGCTGTGCGTGGTTATCTGGCCACACGGCGTCTGGATCGCCGTAGGGACAGAGGCCGGGTCGGGGGCCTCCCTATCTCCGGTTCGCGGCTCCGGCCGCCATCTTGGTGTAACACCGGGCCTGATGCGGGCTCACGATAGTTCCTCAGGGGCTCCCGCCTAGACCCCACCCTTGGTAAGGCCGTCACCTCTTGCCTCTCTGCCTCGCACCTCACAGGCCCCCAGGGCGATGGTTCGACGATCCCTCGGCGTCCCTCATCCCGCTGCGGGCACTCCCGCCGCCATCTTGGGTAAGGGGTGATCGTCTCTGGAGCTCCCAACTCCGCGGACCGGGGGTGCCC
Source organism: Lissotriton vulgaris (assembly GCF_964263255.1). Classification (NCBI taxonomy): domain Eukaryota; kingdom Metazoa; phylum Chordata; class Amphibia; order Caudata; family Salamandridae; genus Lissotriton; species Lissotriton vulgaris. The sequence goes on from NC_141696.1 coordinate 1,498,754,294, forward strand.
AGGCCTGGCGAGTCGCCACACGAAGAGTACCGCTCTCCGACCCCACTGCAGGGGCCTGTCGCCGGATCTGGAGGCCGAGTTTTAGTCCCACCGCCGATGTTCGAGCGCCGCGGCCGCCATCTTGCCTCCGGCCGGGTGCGCAAAGCGGTGACAAAAGGTCAGTGTAGTAGGCTTTCCAGGCAGGTACACCGCACGTCGCTCGTCTCCTCTGGGTCACACTGTGCCCCCGCTTCGTCCCTGTTATTTTGGTGACAGTTTGGGTTTTAAGAAAGACGGATTTCGAAGCAGCTCACTGGGAGCTCTGGAGCCACACGTCTTAGCACGCCATGGTGTTGGCCACGCCCCACCCCCCTAACATTCTTGATGGGACACTGACTGACTGTTTGACCTGGGTACGAACTAAGTAAGGTGTCATTATTCTGTTATTGTGACAAAGTCTTAAACTCTAATATTGTTTAATATTCAAAGTTTAATCACCTTACTTAAGGGCTGTATAATATCCACTGAGCGTTAGATTGAAAACTGTGGTAGAAACAATGAGCCCCGGGAAAAAAACACCGGCGGGAGGGTCTGTCCAAGGGACCGTTGGATCTATTCATAAGCAGGGCTGCGAGTGCCTTAGAATGGGAAATAGCCCTCACGGAAAGCCGTTTATCCATTGAGCTCTTGTATAACAAGCGCTCGTCCCTAGGCCTCACACAGCATACTATCACTCCCCCGAACACACTTATAGAAACTGACTCCTTTGGAGATATTGGTATTCCGCCACAACTGTTAGACCATAGTGCTCCTACCAACACCAGCAGGGTGTCTGTTAGTGATGATTCGTATGTTGAAAGCCCCATGCTTATTAGTACTAATACTGACACACACCTCAAGTCAACCACTATGCCTAGTACTCAAAATTCACCGGGCCCCATACAAACAAATAAAAGGAAACAAGGGGAGAAAACGGCAAAAGGGCAGGTGCGCTAAGTCTTCAAAAACGGCGCCAACAGTTACAAGCCCTTCTAAAGGTTCAGCCACTAACTTACCCCAGCCAAAATGCCCTGCTCCCCCCATTGATGTTCATTCAAAATTACTTGGAAACATTGAACATCTAATCAGATATCTCATATTACCCTTACTAGAGCGGGTCAAAAAAATGAATGAACAGCTGTGGAGCATGGAGGAGGAAATGAAATTAAACACAAAAACCCTACATGAATTGGCAGCTACTAAAGTAAGACCCACTTCGAAAATGCCAATTTCTGATGGGCAAAACATTAATCAAGGAGCTGGCAATGGCATTACATCTCAGACTCAGCTAGTCCACCCCCCTCACCCCCACCAAATCAACCAATACACACGTGAAAGATGGAGAAGGGAGGGAAGGAGGACAAAAAAAGCCGACTAATTCTGCACCAGACAGTAAACACGGGAAATCCGCTAGATACCCAGATAGGGACAAGCAAGGTATCTTTCGTAGAGTAGACATACCACCTGAATCAGCTGCCTGCGTTATAGTCCTCACTGGAGTCTCTAAATTACCAGATGGAATGAAAGAAGGGCACCGCAAACTCAAAAACAAGGTTGTCCATTGGCTCACACACAACAGGCCTTTACCGCCCAATATAAATGGAGATATTTTACATGTCAGGAGATTGGGTTGGGTGGGCCAGAGGCCAAAAGATGTACAAGGGGATGTGGTTGTCGTAAATTTCAGGGATCGTAGGGCTACCGCATACTTAAAAGACTGGTACTTTGAGAGCGGAAGGGGAGGAATATCTACTAAGGACTTAACATACTTTTACCCCCAATATCAGATGATTAATACAGAAGTCCCAAGGCCTCATCCCGAAAGGGGGTTAAGAGTCCCAGGATTCAATATTTTGACATCAAATCGCTTTGCTTCACTGTCTGGACTAGAAGGGGTGGATTGACACACTAACAGGATAGCTTGTAAACAACAAGTGCCGGGAGGAACTGACTTACCAATAACGATTAAGGGAATTCAGGACTGGGCTAATAAAACCCCTAGGAATGATAGAACAGGGGGAAATGGAAACGGAACTGATGCCCAATACAGTATGACACAAGTAGACACTGGGAGGGATTTAGGTACAGATGACCATTCTAGAATAGAATATAGAACAAATCATTCTGCATCCAATAAGACGAAAGCTATCTACAGGAATGCCCACATAGGGAGGTATCCACAAACTAACGAGTCCTTTAGAAACAATGAATCTGCCCACCTATTGGTGTCCTGGAACATAGCAGGACTAAAGAACAAAATGGTATCCTCGGAGTGGTCAACCTTTATTGACAAGTATACCGTAATAATACTCCAGGAGACCTGGCAGATGACACCCCAGTTTAGGCAGGGTTATTTGAATTTTTTTATACCTGCAACACAAAATAAGAGGCAGGCCCATGGGCAGCCTGACCACTTGGATAAAGCAGGATGGAAGGTATAAAATTAAACAAATAAAATCAAATTGCAGTGATATCCTTATTGTAAAACTAGAATCTCCCGATTCTAGAGATTTAATTGTTTTCAATGTCTACGCCCGGGGGCAATCCAGGAGGCAAACCGTCCGAGACAGTTACCCAGCTGGGCCTATACTTGGACACATTTAATGGAAAGGCAAACCTAATGGTAGCTGGTGATTTTAATTGTTCGTTTGAGCCCCTGGATCAATTTGATATCGAACTCACTAAGGCAGAAGATCGTAGCTGGCAGATCCCTGAATTAACTATCCCCCCAATAAAAAAGTGGACACAGGCTGCTCTTCAGCTTAAAGCCCCAATTCTCGAACAGGGCCTCAGAGCAGTAAATGGTAGGTCAAATGCAGATAAAGAGGGAAGACCTACCTTTGACAATGGGATGAGTACTAGTCGGATAGACTATATCCTAGTTAATCTAGAATTATGGTCATCTATACGTGACATGACTATTATAAAAAGAATAGAGAGTGATCACAACCCTCTCAGTTTAGAGCTAGTACTATTCAAAGCCAAGGTAGATGTAGCTTGTCCGGTCAATATAGATATTTTTCCCACAAATGACACCAGAAGATTAAAATGGGCTGAGTGTCTTCTTAAACAGGAATAAATCACTGAAATGGACAAGCTAGTAGCAAGTGCATCTGCAGATCTCGAGGGATGTACATCCGATGATGATCTCATGTCCAAGGCAGTTCCAATTCACATCACACTTTTTACAAATCTTAGCAACTATTTTATTAAAGAAGTAACTGGACCACGACGTCACAATAGAAAGAGGCCAGAATCTTGGTATGGGAAATGCTGCAGGGTTGCATATAAGACAGTAGCTGCAGCGGTCAGGTCGAAAAATAGAGATTCTATACGAGAGGCAAGACGAAATTCCAAAATGACCCAGCAGAAAGCCAAAAAATCCTGGGATGAAAAATACTGGGAAGAGCTTCTTGAAGCCAGTAAAATGAGAAACACGGCAAGTTTTTGGGACCTAGTAAAATGGGGCAAAGGGTGTCACAGGACCCACCCGCAAAATCATGTCGCTCCTGAAGTGTGGGTATCACACTTTAAGACTCAGTTCGCACACACTGACTGGGAAAAAGGGGCTAGTAGTGATATTTTCTCTAACTGTGTAATTATCACCCCACTGCAATTTAGCCTGAAAGAAGTTGAATATGCCCTAACTACTATCCCCAAAGGGAGAGCCCCGGGGCCGGACATGATACCTGCGGACCTCTTCCTGCATGGTAGAGAGGTTTGGGCACCGTATATTCAGCTACTAGCAAATGCCATTGCCAAAGGCTCTCCAATTCCAGATATCTGGAAGGGAGCCGAAATAATCCCTATTTTTAAAAAGGGAGACTGTGCAGACCCTACAAACTATAGGCCAATTAGCCTGATAGCCTGCATTCAGAAGGTGGTGGCCAGGCTTGTGATTTTTAGGATTCAGAGTTGGATAGAAGATGCGGAGGTCATGTCGCCACTGCAAGCCGTTGTTCGCCCATTTACGAGCACTGTGGACCAGGTCTTTAGATTCGCCACTATTTATTGGAAATGGGTAGTTTTAGGGGGAGGTACACTCTATGCAGCCTTTGTCGACTTGAAATCGGCTTTCGACTTTGTGCCACGCACCATGTTGTGAAGAGTTCTCCAGGAGCAAGGCATGCCACCGGAACTCCTTGCCCTTTTAATAAAATTCCATGAAAACAACTACGCACAGGTCAGATGGGGGGAGTCAGGCCAGGTCACTGACAAATTCCCTACTGAGTAAGACAAGGGTGTGTCTTGGCACCGACATTGTTCACACTCTACATCAACAGGGTTATTGAATACTTCAGAGTCCCAATACCTCTGCTGATGTTTGCCGACGACACCCTTTTAATTTCCAAAACACAACAAGGGCTCCAGAGAGCAATAGGGTGTTTTGAGGCCTTTTGTACAGATTATGGCTTAACCGTTAATGTCTCGAAAACAAAACTTATGGTTATGCATAGACACAAGACCGTGGAAGGAAGGGTGTTAATGAATGGAGAGCTCCTTGAACAGACCCAATGTTTTAGCTATCTTGGAATTACTCTGGGGTCTAGACTGGAATGGAAACCACACTTGAATTATTTAACTACCAAACATGCACAGTTGGCAGGAGTGCTCTTAAGAGAACTACGATCCTCGCCCACACAACCAATAGCTCCGGCCCTAAAAATATATGACACTAAAATAAGGGCCTCTGTGCTATATGGGGCAGAATTATGGGGGGTATTCAACATCTCGGCCCTGACAAAAGCTCAGAATAAGTTCATGAGGGGCCTGGCAAGGCTTCCTCCATCCACACCGTTGATACCCCTTTACTTAGACCTGGGCTGCCAGAGAATTCAGGATGTTGCACGATTCAGATCGATCGCATACTGGCGGAGGATCTGGGTCACACCTGAACTTTCTCACTATGCTCAAGCTCTATTAGAAACCAGAGACATGGACAAAGGGAATAGAATACCCTGGTTCAGAGAAGTCAGGTTGACTTATGAAGCTATGGGACTGGGGGATTCATGGGATTATCCATTACAAAATCCATTCCCATCACGTAAGACCTTAAAAGAGCTTTACTGGGCCATTCAAAAAGACTTGCAAAAATGTATTGCCCCATCAATAACAAGGGATTTTTTGGAGCAAAAACATACACCGGTCTACGAACTATATTGGGATGTTATCACCATCCCTGAAGACAGGAAATTGTTCCATCAGTACAGGGTGGGAACTCTCCCAATTAATACATTTACCAGCAAATGGACAACTTTTTTTTTTTTTGTTTTTTTTGGTGAACCTTTATTTGTAGTACAAGTGATTACAGGTACGGGCCTACAACCATCCCGGCCGGCCGCTAGACAAAACTAAAATACTGCAAGCAATATGCATAGTTGTAACAGTGCAGAGCCCAGGATAATAAAATAACAGTACATAGTTTGTAAGCGGACACAACAGCTTGAATCAGGATTTAAGAGGTTCATTTTCAAATAAAGAATTAAGGAGAAGTGCCGCACAGTCGCACACAGTCCCGTGGCAGTGTGCAAATCAGGATATCTGGAAACAGCATCAATACGGGGGAGCATCAGGGGATAAAATATACAAAACAGCAGAAGTGGAGGTGCATACCCCATCGTGTAACAAGTCTAACCCCCGCCCCTCAACACCAAACATACCGCAAGGAGCATGAGCGACGACGACGCTAAAAGAGAAGAAAGAATAAAGGGCCATAGAAACAAATACTGATCTAACACCCATCCCACAACCCCCCCACCCTGCACACCCGCAGAAGGCCATGGCCAACCCCCCCAGCCGCCTGCCTGTCGCCCTAATAGAACCCGAAATATAGAAAGATAGGGGAAAGAAGAAAAGAAGAGAAAAGAAGCGGAGGAGGACCCTCATCGTGCCGCCCGGCCCCACCCTTCACCCCTACACCTCGGAAATCCCAAAAAGGAAATAATGCCATAATGAAGAATAACAAATCCCGAGCACAATAACGATTAAATATCGATCGAATATACCAACTGCAACGTCTGCCAGTAATAAAGCCAATAAGCCGTGAGCCACCTCATCCCTGACCCTGTCTGGCAGTAGTACCGCCAGGAGTCCTCTCGTTAATCAATGTAAAGCACAGTCCTGAGAGTCCAAACAGTATGGATCGGCCCGGACGGGGCGTAGCCATGAAAGAGCATAGTAAGCCAAATCCATCCAGATATAGACAGCAAAGATCAGGCAACATCAACGCCGGTCCCATGAACCTCCCAAAGCTGACCGATAATAACACCATCCAGGAGAGGAGAGTCACACAGTCCGGCCACCGCCGCGACACAACCAGGCCAGTCCAAGAAGGAAAACAGCGCTCCACCCCCAGCCGGACATGTGTCCCAAGGATACATCCACACGAGCAATCAAGTCAGCCCGGGCGGGCACGGGAGCCCGGTCCTCAAGCGGCCCTCGGTGCCCCCGAGGAGCCGAAACCTCCTCCATGGACTCAGCAGCAAGTTCATCGGCGGACCCCTGGAATAGGACCGTGGCCGCTATAGAGGACGAAACAGCAATGGCGTCCATCCTTGCACCCAGGTCTCGAACATGGCAATCCATGGTCTCGTGCAAAACTGTTAGGGCAGCCAACACGTCCCAGGATGTGAACTCTTTCGTGTGTTGCGAGCATCTCGGCCCCTTTCGTCCAACAGCCGTCCGACATGGACGTGGGCCGTAGAGAAGGGCACCAGCCGCCATCTTGATCCAGTCGGCCCCGTCCCTCTTCACCATATTCAGGGACCAGGCCTTACTGTGAGGGCGCCGCGGGATGCGTCCCCAGGGCAAACAAACTGTGGGGCAGGGTCCAGAAAGGAGAGCCACCAAAAGGCTAAAGTCCCGCCGGGCCCCGGGAGTCGCCCGCCTATGTCGGGGGCAGTCCTTGGCTATGCCCGGGCAACAAAATTTGGGGAGGTGGCTGGAGTCATGCGCCCCCTCCGATCCTGTGCCACCACACTGCCCCTCCAGGGTCACCGACAAGCGGATCGGGTCTTCACCGCTAACAGCGGTCCTTCATATCATCGGCACCCACCAGCAGGCTCCCCACCGCCATCAACGGCAGTTGGTGCTGCAGCTGTGGCCGGAGGCCCCGCCGAATCAACGCCCCGGTCTCATCATCGCGTGGGCCGCAGAGCAGTCGGGGATAGTTCCCAGGATCAGCTGCACGCAGGAGCTCCGGAAGCAAACGGTAGGTGCTCGTTTTCTTTCCTCTATCAAAGTATTCCTTCGTGGCTCAGGATAGACGTGTGGGGCAAAAGGGCTCGCGGAGCCGAGCGACCCCAGAGAGAATTCTTAAGAGTGCTGAACCCTTGGACACTAAATATTCAAGTAGTGGATACGCAAGGAGGATCGGTGACGGTACGTGATATTCGGGCAGCAATTGAGAATGGCTACTGGAAAAACCCCTGGTCCTGACGGCCTACTGGCCGAATTTTTGTCCACATATGCCTCGAGACTTTCACCAAGATTGAAGAAATTGTATGCAGAATGCCGGAGACAGGGACATCTCCCTAACTCAACACAAAACACACTGGTGGTCCCCGTCCCCAAGAAACCCTTGACCGAGCCGAAGGTCACAGATTTCTGACCACTTTCCATGTTAAACATGGACTTCAAAATTCTTAGCAAGATCCTGGCACTCCTTTTACTCCCCCATATGCCAGAACTGGTCCACACAGACCAGAACGGCTTCATCCCAGCCAGAAACACGTTGTTCAACCTACGCAGAATGTATTCAGTGCTGTACCATCCAGACACCAGACAAATGCGGCATTCGGCCCTTTTGTCAATAGACCTTGAGAAGGTCTTTGATACAGTGAGATGGGGCTACCTGTTTGAGGCTATGAAACACGAGGGCTGGGCAAGATGGGTGATGCTACTGTTCGAACACCCAACAGCCAGGGTAAAAACTGGAAAGAATGTATCCACGCAATATGGTGTTTTTTGAGGCACGCAACATGGTTGCCAATTGTCCCCCCTTCTGTTCGCACCTGCTATGGAACCGCTGGTGCCGCTATTTAGACGTGGCGGCGAGGGACTTGACATAACCTTAGGGGGAGGGACATGCATATTATTTCCTTATATGCTGATTACTTTATTTATGTATCTTCAAGATGCGACTGTGGGTACTAAAACAGCGATAGATCTAATGGGGCAATTTGAATCACAGTCCAGACTTGAGGTTAACCGTACTAAGACCTATCTTTTACCCATGAGCTCTAACATAGTCCACCCACCCGAACCTCATAGAAGATATTAACTGGGCTCCTATAACCTTCCGATATGTGTGAATCCAGGTGTTTCACTCGATAGATGACCTTCGCAAAGGTAATCTCGAAAAGGCCCTCAGGTCCCTAAGATCAAATGTTTCCTTCTGATGCTTGCTCCAGCTGGTGATAATGTCCCGGGTTTCCCTTTCTAAGATGGTTATGCTGCCATGCATGTTGTACCTTTTCCCCAATCTCCCCACTACTGTTCCAGCCTCTTGATGTAGGCAGCAAGACCCCATATGGGACAGGGTAGGCAGCCGGTAGCCCTAAAGACTTTACAACGCCTATCAACAGAGAGAGACTTGGGAGTCCCAAACTTCGAGTTCTATTTCCTGGCTTCGCAGCTGCAATGGTTAGCACAATGGCACGTGAGGAGGGTCCTGAGGGGACTGACCTGACCGCCCTTGGGACCCGTACTGATTTACTATTGTCTAAAATGCTTGACCTGGCAGTGAACGTTTCCCACCTATCTTTGATACAAGTCACAGCCTTACGCTCCTGGCAATGCTGTTTGTTTCAGATGAGGAATGCACCCTTGTACACTCCGGTCCTACCTCTGATTGGTCTACCCCAAGGACGATATTAACTTCAGTCCAACTGAAGACATGGACCGAGGCCAGATTGGGGTCAGTGGGTGACTGCTACCAGCACCCGGCCTTGGTCCCTTGTGGGGATTTAGTGGATAGTTATGGCTTGCAACCAGGGACATTTTTAACCTACAAGACCGTGCTACACACCTTTTGGGAGCTATTGGGATGGGTCCAGCAGGAACTAAAGACGTATGCAGTGCTGCAAGCGGTTCTCATGCTAGGCACAGCAAGGCACCAGGTAAAATGGTTACACGCTTCGCAACTAGAGATGGCATGCATACCGCTGATGAAATTGCGAGACCGCTGAGGGAGTATCCTAGACCAAGAGCTCACAGACAACATTTTTGCATATCCTAAGAAAATTTCACGCAATACAAGACTGAAATATGTACAATAAAACTACCTAGCAAAAGGCTTACGGTGTAGAGGTATACATATGTCCGAGATGCGCCCATGATAATGAAGACTTTGTGTACCTGACCTGGGACTGCACAGGGCTAGCTGGATTCTGGAGGGAGGTTTTGAAGCTCGCAGGACCAGCAGTAGGACGTACACTGGAACACAGAGTTGAGGTGTGCTTTCTGGGGCTTTGTCCCTGACCACCCAAACGGAAAGTGGGTAGCAAATTTCTGGACCTTGTATTGGTCCGGGCTAAGCGACAAAAAATCAATGACTTGGAAATCTGTGACATGACCGACAATTGCCACCTTGAAGTGAGATGTAACTTATTAGGCTGGTGTAGAGGACAGAGTCCTGGCAAGGGAGGAGATGAAAGGGTTGCGACAACGCCCTATTGTAGGACAATGGAGAGAGATCCTGGAGGCATAGGAAAACTCAGAGCGAGGAAGAAGGGAATGACCACGACGCCCAAAAAGGAGCCAAATGGGGTCAATGAGGGAACGATTGTTGGGTAGTCACTGTGAAGTCCCTAGAAAAAATTGCTAACTCGTCTAGATGTTAACACTGATTGCTGAGCGACATGATATGGGCACTGCCCCCTCGTGTTCTCTCTCACCCCCCAGCGCCGATAATACATGATTGGAAGGCAGCAGTGGCCTGGGTCCCAATGGGAGACAGCAGGACACCGTCCATTTAGGTACACCCTAACCTTCCTACCCCCCATACGATTATTCCGTACTCCTGACATGGATACATAGCTTAGACCCCACTGCTTATTTCATTAGTTAAATTGTTAAATATGTTGTTCAGTTTTACGCACTCCATGAATAATACATAAATGAAGACTCTCACCAATGAGAATACGCAACAGCAAGCATAAACCTGCATATGTATTGGATGGGTTATATTTTATTGATGTGGTATGTAATAATGAATGTCCTAATCCTGTTGGAAACTGACTTAAATGCAGATAAAAATATGTTTGAAAACCAAATCAGTCTCAATTTCAGTTCAATCTCTAAACTACCTGCATGCAGTTCTAGACACATTACACACAAAAGTGTTTCCTTTAGAGGAGAGACCATTGTCTTTCATTCAGAAATGTAGCAATCTGAACCAGACAAGTCTCTACTCTCCTGGGATCAATGGCAGCATGCATTTTTCTGGTCCCAAAAGCACTGCACTATGTTCAAGTTCAAGTTCAAGTTTAACATTTGTATAGCGCACTACTCACCCAGAGGGTCTCAAGGTGCTTGAGGGGGGTGGGGGGGTACTTTACTTCTCGAATATCCAGGTTTTTAGTTGTTTTCTGAAGGAGAGGTGGTTCTGTGTAAGTCGGAGGTGGGCGGGGAGAGAATTCCAGGTTTTGGCCGCTAAGTAGGAGAAGGATCTTCCCCCCCATGGTGGATCTATGGATGCGTGGGATTGCGGCGAGGGCTTGATTGGACGATCGAAGTTGGCAGGTGGGGGTGTAAAAGGACAGGCGCGTGTTGAGGCATTCGGGTCCTATGTCATAGAGGGCTTTTTGTGCGTGGGTGAGGAGACGGAACGTTATTCTCTTGTTGACGGGGAGCCAGTGGAGGTCTTTCAGGTGGCCGGAGATGTGAGCTTGGCGGGGGATGTCTAGTATGAGTCTGGCTGAGGCGTTTTGGATGCGTTGGAGTTTTTTCTGTAGTTTGGCTGTGGTTCCGGCGTAAAGGGTGTTTCCGTAGTCTAGTCGGCTTGTGACCAGTGCGTGGGTGACCGTCTTTCTAGTTTCGGTGGGGATCCAGCGGAAGATTTTTTTGAGCATGCATAGGATGTTGAAGCATGATGAGACGGCGTTGACTTGTCTGGTCATCGAAAGGGAGGAGTCCAGGATGAAGCCCAGGTTACGTGCGTGGTCCGTAGGTATGGGTGCGTTTCCTAGGGCCGGTGGCCACCATGAGTCGTCCCAGGCGGAGGGGGATGAACCTAAGATGAGGACTTCCGTTTTGTCCGAGTTCAGTTTTAAACGGCTGTTATTCATCCACTCGGCTACTTCTTTCATCCCTTCGTGTAGGTTGGTTTTTGCGGTGTTTGGGTCTTTGGTGAGGGAGAGGATCAGCTGGGTGTCGTCTGCATAGGAGATGATGTTGAGATTGTGTTGGCGCTCGATGGATGCGAGGGGACTCATGTATACGTTGAAGAGGGTGGGACTGAGTGATGATCCTTGTGGTACGCCGCAGATGACTTTGGTGGCCTCTGATCTAAAAGGAGGGAGGCGGACTCTCTTGGTTCTTCCGTCGAGGAACGAGATGATCCAGTCCAATGCTTTTCCTTGTGTTCCGACGTTGCTGAGGCGTTGTGTAAGGGTGCTATGACAGACTGTGTTGAAGGCTGCGGAGAGGTCAAGTAGGATGAGGGTAGCTGTTTCTCCGTTGTCCAGTAGTGTTCGAATATCATCTGTTGCTGCAATGAGGGCGGTCTTGGTGCTGTGTTTGGCTCGCAAGCCGGACTGTGAAGGGTCGAGGGATTTGTTAGATTCGAGGAAGGCGGCGAGCTGACTGTTGACGGCTTTCTCAATGACTTTGGCAGGGAATGGGAGGAGCGAGATGGGGCGGTAGTTTTTAAGTTCAGTGGGGTCTGCTGTGGGTTTCTTCAGAAGAGCGCTGAGTTCGGCATGTTTCCAGCTTTCCGGGAAGGTAGCGGAGTTGAGGGAGCAGTTGATGACGTCTCGGAGATGGGGTGCGATGATGGAGTCTGCTTTGTTGAAAATGTAGTGGGGACAAGGGTCGGTTGGCGATCCTGAGTGGATGGAGTTCATCAGGCGGATGGTGTCTTCAGTGGTGATTGGGTTCCAGGCGTAAAGGTTGTTGGAGGGGGGTTTTAGTTTGGAGGTGGGTGGGGTGGACTGGTCTCCGGACTGGTTTTCAAAGCTGTTATGTATGTCAGCGATTTTGTTGTGGAAGAATGAGGCTAGGGAGTCGCAAAGGTCTTGGGAGGGAGTGATGTCATTGGTGCAGGCGGTGGGGTTAGTAAATTCTTTGACGATGTTGAATAGTTCCTTGCTGTTGTGGGCGTTGTTGTTGAGTCGATCCTTGAATGCTGATTTCTTGGTGGATCGGATCAGTTGGTGGTGGTGTCTCTGCCAACAGTGTTCAGAAAATCAACGGGAAGGAAGAAGAGCAGACAGAGTAATGCTAACCACTCATGCAAAACAGCCATGTAGATCACGATGCTGCTCCGAAAATCTACTTAAAGGGATGAATTTCCATCAACATGTACGGACCCAAACAATAGTGAAGGATTCCTCCCTAACAGGTTGGGGTGTTCGTATGGACTACAAATACAAGACTTGTGGTCTTGGAAGGAACCGTCTTACAACATCAATCTTCTTTAGTTGAGGGAAGTGCATCTAGCCCTGAAGGTGCTTTCCTGACAGTCAAGAAAAATATTCTCCTTGTTCAGACGGACAATACAACAACAATGCTTTAATAAATGACTTCATACTTCAGGACAAATTTTCAAACTGGGATTTTCTCCCAATAGATATTTTTGAAGATGGAGAAAACACAGAATGGCCAAGCTTCATCTCAGGGTTTTACCTACCAGACTCACTGGGGAATGCCCTATGGATCAAATGGGTGAGGCAAATTTCTTTACGCCTTTCCTCCAATTCCTTTAGTGCCAACAGTGATCATAAAGCTGTCGAACTTGAAAACCAGAATTATTGTCATTGCTCTGGAGTGGCCCGACAATGGTGGTTCACGGATCTCCTTCACCTCTTAGAGTCCACACAGAAAGCTGCCGTGCAGACCAGACCTTTTTCAGAAGTAAGAAGGCTAGATTCAACACAATAGCGTTCAATCGTTGTACTTGACTGCTTGGCTCCTAAACTTGTGCAATATGGTAACTTGAACCTCACTCCAGAATGCTTGGATGTGTTGAGAAAAACCAAACAACCTTCTACTAGAACTTCTGATTTGTTCAAATGGAATAGATTCTGTATCTGATGGTGTCAGAAAAATGGCAGTCTTCTCTCTTGCCAAGAAGAGGTGGTTCTTCCATACCTCCTCCATTTGGCTAAATCAGAATTGCGATTCTCCTCTATTAAAGTGCATCTTGCAACCATCACAGCTTACCGAAAACACCCTTCACAAATGACTTGTCAGAATACCTTTGGACAGGGCATTAAGAAAATATATCCTCCTGTCAGCAGACCTTCCCCTCCATGTGAGTTAAATATTGTCCTATCCGGCCTTATAGATCTTCCCTTCAAACCCATTCATAAGGCCTCTCTTTAACACCTTCTCTGGAAGGGTTTCTTCTTGGTCACTATAACTTCTGCTCATAGAGTTAGCGAGATACATGTCCTATGTTCCCATGTGCCTTACACAATTTTTCACAGTAACAGGATAGTGATGAGAACCAATTCTTAATTCCTCTCTAAAGCAGTCTCTCATGCAGAGACTTCTCCATACCCTTGATGTTAGGAGGGCGTTAAAGTTTTACCTAGATAGGGCGAAATCTTTAAGGAAGTCAAAGCAAGGTTTTGTGTACCAATACCCTTTACGGACAGGATTGTCTTCTGCATAACTCTTTGTTATCAAATGGCATATAAAAGCCGGCCTGGAAGACCTAAAGTCCATTCCACTAGTGATAAAACCGCTACTTCTGCATTACTTTAGAAACATTCTAATTGCTAAGTTTTACAAAGCTGCAACTTGGAGATCGGTTCACACCTTTACAAGACACTATTGTCTTGATTGGGATGTGGGGCGGATGCTCAATTCAGGGACGTTTCTCTGAGAAATTTGTTTGCTTAATTATGCAATTTCCTTTTATCTCCTCCCTCCCAAATTTAAGGATGAGCTTGCTAATCTACTTAGTGCTTATGATTATCAATGGAGATCCCTTGAGAGAGAAGGAATGGCTTCCTACCTGTAATCCAATTTTTTCCTCCGCTGAATCTCCATTGAAATCACGAGAAACCCTTTCTCCTCCCTGAGGGAAGAAAGGAAATATGTATAACTCTGTACTGGTAATTAGTTTATCAAAAAGAACTGTGTGAACTGTCACTCACAGGGCATTGTGGGACACTGTAAAAGTCAAGGTGCCATTAAGGCACAGTGCCATGTTCACATTGTTTTAAGTGCTGCAGCCACATTGCCATATATTTTCCCTTCTCTCACCTTAAAAGGAAGCAAAACAAGTTTGTGGAGAACGTTTTTAAAAGGTAATATTTTTTATCGTTCTAGTGATTTTTAAACGATTAAACCTTTTTTCTTCAAATGTTTACAGTGATTCAAAATATTTGACAATATAGCCTGTTTTTAGGCTGCAAAATGTAACATTTCCCAGATGTGCCTCCTGGGCTTTCCGAAGTAAGGCGAAGTAAGTGTGACTTTGAAAGAACTGCTCTGAATTGAAATTCCCCTGAGCGAGAACTAGGATTACAGTAAGAAACCATTCTCTCCTTATTGCTCTCCTCCAACTTCCTCTCTTTCTCATTTATACTTTTTTTTTTTTGCAGAGTTTTATATAGCGCGAACTTGACCCGAATGGGGTATCAGAGCGCTCTACATAGCACCAGTTACGTTACATGAGGACACACATTCCTTTTTGTTATGCACTTTCATCCCAATCTCAGTCTTCTCTTAGTACCTCTGTTATTTGCTTCATTGATCCTCATACTGGTCTGTTTTGTTTGATGTACCACCTTTGTGGTGCTCTTGTTCTTACTGTGTAAAGTGCAATCAAAACCTTTCAATACTACTGCAATATTTATAACGTTAAATACTTAATAAATATCCTGCATTCCCGAGGATTCACCTCTTTGTTGAGTAATATTTCTTGATCTGAGAATCTCATGGAGAGAGGACAAGAAGTCTGCATTGGGGTTCTATAAAATTCTAAATGGACCTCTGAAACATTTTCAAGACCCATGGGTCCTTTGTCAGCTCTTTCCATCTGTTTCTGAAACACCTCAATTGCCCCCAGGTATAATTGAAAGATAAATAATCGTTACCAGAGAATCCCTCTGAGGCTTCCCTAAAAGATCCTCTTCAACCCCTGCCTCTAAAAAAGCCTTGTGAAGGGAAGAAGATTCCGGTTTGGCGGCTATCTTGGCATCCATTATTCCTTCTGTTGTGCCCTCTGAAAGAGCCTTGATTAAAGGGATGGCCGGATGAACAGGGCCTCCAAAAAAGGTTCACTTGGGCTATGGACTACACCTCCAAGGTGGCCAGAACCCCCAGATTGGGGGGGGGGTCAATCTGTTTAAGTAGGGAACTGCGTCCTTCCGCCAATAATGCACAGTGGTGTTGCTGACAATGGATACTGCGTTTTGGGCACAGCCAGAAACTACTTCTGCCAGCATAGGATTGCCTGAGGATTTAGCTTCTTTAGTCAGTTCTAGGATTTTTTTATGAAAGGGCCAACCATATCCAGGCGTTTGTCCTAGCAGGCCCTCCATGAGTGATAAATTCCTTTCCTGAGATCTTTTTTAAACTTGGAGACCAAAGTGCATATCTTGGAATCACATCCGGTGTCAGTTCCTCCAAGGATGGTCTGGGACATTCCATGCTCATTATTGAGAGGCTGTCTAATTTGTTTGGCCACATTCTGCTACTTTAGCAGACCGAAACCTGATGGAGGGTGACATATCTCCTCATGTTCAAACATTTCCAATGCAGTTTGCTCATTATCTGTCCTTCCTGTAGGGGGATTCGGTCGCCAGGGTCTGTTAACCACAACTCCTCATTGGATATGGCCTTGTTGTCTATGCCTCCCTCGCCTTCTACGGTTGACCTTATGTCAGGGACACATTCTGAAGCAACGTTGTCACAGTTTTTCCCCAGTAATGTTTCAGCATGTGTGTGACCTAAGAGAAGGATTCTTAGTATGTTGAATTCTACGAGATGCCCCTTATTGCACTTCTTACCACTTTTGGCAGGGTGAAAGTTGCCTCTGCCCCCTGACTTGCTCAGAATCTGTTTAAGAGAGAAATTCACACTATTAAAGGTTCTGACAGTTTGGCTACAACCAACAGTAGTTGGTTATTGATGGGTTCCAGGGCTTCCAAAACAACTTGCAAAAGGGTTTTGCCCACGTCACCATGGAAACTCATCCCCAAAGGGGGCCTCCACTCCTCTTTGCCTACACAATATTGTGAGTATTCATGGTTATGAAAGGCCTGCATACTTGTGTTAATTAGGTGTAAATAGTATTTCACTGTGAATAGTGTGAGGGAGTTTGCATTTCAGATTTGCTCTTCCGATTTTTTGGGCTCCTATGCCTGCCCACTTTCTGAAATTGCTCTTACAGCCTAGTGGGATCTCCCTACCGCCACTGTTGGGGTTTTGGGAGCATGTGATGGTTATAGAGGCAGGCTAATGGGATGCGTCTCCTCTCAGCTTCATGTTCCAGGGGAGATTCTCTCACCCCTCAGCTTGGACATGTAGTCAGACAGAGAAGCCCTGGCGTATCGGCCCAGCAGTCTCTACCTACAACCCTGGTGCCCTGCTGCGTTGTAGAAATGACGATCAGTCACGGTGTGGGATGGCTGATAGAGCAAAGAAAACGCAGAATACGGGAGGAGGGCGGGAGCATGGCGAACACGGCGGGAAGTGGGCTGGAGCATAGTGAACACGGCGGTAGGGGGGCAGGAGCAAAGTAAAACAACAAGAAATTAGAAAAAAAAATAGTGCGTTAAGGTACACCTATCATAAACTGCACAGTGCTTAGAAGTTCATTATCTTTTCCCTACAGTGTGCTTCCATATTTCACTGACTATTTTTTTAAACGTACCTCAAAAGAAAGGCGATATAAAAGAACAGCGTTGATTTACCCAGGACTGGACGGCCACACAAACTCTCAAACTATTTGATTTGAAATCTCGGCTCAATGTAAGCTGCTGTTAAACTAATCTGCTGTAAAGTAATCTGTTTATCTTTGCACCGTCCAACGTGGCATCCGGAGACAATTGACACAGACCCCTTACATCTTCCACATACATTTTGGACTGCAGATGACTGTGTGGGTGCCGTCTCTCAGTAACAGCAAGAGCTTTGAAAACAGTCTCTCAAGAAACGACATGGGGCAGCTTTTGCTGTCTGCACTAACGGCAAAGCACAAGAAAACTTAACCCCTGCAGCATGAGATAGTCTAAGTCTGTTGGTTAATGCACCTGCTGTGACAAACAGTGAACAGCTGACAAGTATGCGCACCATAAACCAAATATTTAATTTACCCAAAAGATCTACTCTATCATGGTCAGCGAAATAAGATCAGTCCGAGTACTGTGAAATCTAGATCACGCAAAAGCAGGTCTATAAAGAAGAAATAGAGCTAAAGCTCAGTAACAAAAGCCCCCACCCCCTCCACGGTGATGCACTAACGTTGGGGCACTCTGTAACCAACTCTGTATGTGCCTAAAAAAGACAAAACACATTTGTCGTGCCCAGACCACACACCGGTAAGCCACTTTCATTTTAGTGTGATAAGCATAACGCTGTACCCTGATATGTAAATATCAAAGCGCGTTTGAATGAAAAAGAAAGATACCGAGTACTTCTTACACTATGTATAACTGGAGGCTGAAAGATCAGAAGTGAAATCTAACACACACAATAGAGAACATTTCTAGAGGTCCATTAACACGGGATGGTTCTAAGAAGGTTTTATCAGTCCAAAAGCAGGAACAGCACAACTTTTCAATTCCTGAACTTAGTTTAACATTTCAATGCATTCTGACAGTTGTAGTCTTGGTTCATTTTAATAGAACCAGTGAACCAACACCCCTAAAAATGATATGTAAAAGCAAAAGTCCATCAGTGGTGCTCAGGTGACATGAAAACATCTGGTCACAACAACTAAAACGTCACAACTCGCAACGCACCGTGTGTTCAGTCTGAAACTCGGCAGCACCAGAAGCAGAAACCGGCTTTTTGTCTCTCTGCAACTATCCAAAATATACCCACTCGTTACGAGGGCTCTAGGGTATGCCACGGAGACTCTAAATCAGAAACTCTTTCCTGCGGAGTCCAGTACAATCATTCTACCATAAGAAAGAAATCACCATGAACCAATACTGCATGGGGGACAATTGGTCGAAGGACGCGTTGTAGTCTCCGACTTCCAAGCAGTGTAAAGCGGGACAACAGTATTTGCTACGGCCAGTCCGAGATCGGGAGAGGGAGTCATTCTCTGAGTCCGATTGGATGCCGTTGCAGGGGTTATGCTGATTGGAGCGCTTCTTCTGTCAGGAAGTAATTTACTCCCGCCCCCAGACTGTACTGTGGAGCCTGCCCCAGCCCGCCCCTCACTCAGCTGTTTCAATTAAATTTAGGCGCCATGCAAGAAGCTTTCCGTTTTGAACATAAGACGTGGAAGGTTTTGGTATGAAAACCAATTCTCTTCTTTTTAGTAAGGAATGATCTTTGCTTGTTTAGATTTTTGGAATAGGTCAGCGTAGCAAGCGGTATATAAATACGATTTCCATGCACCTGGAGAAAACAAGCATGAAATAAATAAAAAAAAATGCGAGTGCTAACTTGCCGGCGATCAGCTCGCTATAATACGCATGCGCGCGCTCTTGTTCGCGTTCTAGCAAGCTGATCGCTGGCAAAGATGCATTTTCAAAGCCCTACTAAATGTCTCGGCCGAGGCCAGAACATGCTCTGGATCAGGCCGAGACCTAAAAACGGGGACAGGTCATAGATCTAGAAGTAGGACTACGGTTTGCAGTAAGCATCAACATAAAAGTATGACTATTTGACAGCTGTCATAGACCTAGAAAAAGGACTGCAATGACAGCTCCCTCCACAGACCAATATGAAGCATTACAGACAACAAATCCGAGGTTTTTTATTGGCACCCCTCTCCTTTACGCAGCAGCATTAGTACTTTTTGATACATTTACACTTTTAAGGACTATAGCATATATTTGCCAAAAATCAATAAAACATCACAGGCTAGCAAACGCCAGATTTACTAGCTTTATCAATGCTCGTTTCTATAGCTGCGCGTCAGCACCACGTAAAGTACAACTCACTAATGTTGCTTAGTTGCTCATAACAGAAAAGCATGGGAGGTGGAATGCTAAATTGCCAAAGGGCAGCCATGGACCAATGTAAGAAAAACACTTCTCTCCAGGTATTACTGCCTTCGGGTCTTAAGGGCCACAAAGGCTGGCCGACCACACAGTCCTCCCACATTTGCATGGTCACTGCTGGTATGTCATGTTACTTTACTGGGGTATGTACAGTGCACTCTAGCCATTGGTATCATCTCATAGCGCAATAGTGTGAAGACCTGAGCAAAAAGCTCGAGCAGCGCTGCTCGCCCCTTTCACAGGCGTTAATACTGCTCCTTTAAGTCCTTTCCAGCTAATCCGTTTGCCGTGATCTGAAAGGTCAGTCAAAAGGTCAAGTAATAGCTTTGATATGGAGAACACAAGATTTCTGTTCTGATCTTGTAACTGGTAGAACTGAATGGTTGGAGCTTGAGAAGGACGTTGGGGACGTCCTCACCACATGTGTTATCGGACACTCATCCTAACATTCAGAAATATTTTAAAGTTTCTGTTTCGTGTACTTCTAGGTGGGACATCTGGGAGAGCAGCTAACACACAGCCACACAGCCTCACAGATCACAGAAGTTCAGAAAGTTCATAACCCAGGGTTGAACCTTAATGTCACTATTTCCTCCTGTAGCGAAGATTCAGTTTTGATGATATGCAATTGTTCAAATATGGCTGGCACGATGACGTAGGTGGCGCTGCGTGTAAAAATAAAAGGGAAATCCCGAGAGAAAATGTCTCTCTTCAAAGGATTTCCCTTCCTGCTACAGCGCTCACCGAAGTGACGACACACGTCGTAAACAGTCCAAAGAGAGCATGCACACGCATGCTCAACCGGAACAATGAAAAACAGGGACATTTCTGTGTTTAACCCGGACACTGTTTGAAAACAGGGACATTTGAGTCACTTGGAGAAAAGTATCGGAACATGGGGACACTTCTCAGAAAACGTAGACCGTCCTGGGAAAACGTGGAAGTCTGGTCACCCTACACAAGGCTCGGGAATCCCAGGGAGAAATGCCTCCCATGCAAGGTGACAGTGTTTAGGAAGGCCACTAATGCAGTACTCAACAGTTTAATGTAGCACAGCTAACGCAGTACTCAACAGTTTAATGTAGCACAGTAATAATCACAGTCAAATTTACACCACATTGCTAAATTAATAAAGTGAAAGGGATTGACTTAACTTCATAAAAGTGAAGAAAGAGGTTGTTAGAATTTGGACAGGGAACTATATGATGGAAGGACAGTGGTGATTGGCGGAACACATGGTTATTTGCTTATACTATTTTCCTGTTTTCTTTGGAAAATGTAGTTGTTTTGACACTAAAGAAATGTACTTGGCAGCAACTGCTGTTGGAAAAAAGCGAAGAAAGACATGCATAATCCTCCGGTCCTAACTTAGAATATGTGGAGGGAGATCTTTGCTATACCAAAAGATGAGGAGCTCCTTTAAGACCATCTATAAGGCAGAGAATATATGTTAACTGGTACACAGACTGGTTGCTTGCTCTTCTGGCAGAAAAATCAGCAAGGCGCAGATACTAAAAATCTAATTTCTATATCTAGAGCTTGTGTATGACAAGGTAATTTTCTGTATGAACACCACTTCTTTCCTGAGGTGCCAATGGACATCCACTTGAATAGGCCTGTTATCCTCAAGTGTTTCTTTCAAGCGCCATCGTAAGGAGTAGACACAGAGCCATTAACCCTCTCAATATGGGACAGTGCTAGAGCTAAACTATGACCATCCTTTTGTCTCCTCCGGCGACTTGAGGAATTGCTAAATGGATCGCTATAGCAATTTTGTTCTGTCTCTCTAAAACCATAATGCCACTGTCAACCAAGTTCTGCCACTGTTAACACAGATTTTGGCATGGTGACAACATACAAGAACCGTTGCAGTGAGGATTCGGTTTTAGGCAAACAGTTCTTTATAACCTCTTTTATAAATGGGGGCCTAGTTTTCCACCATCCTGCAATGAACTGTTTTGGGTTACTTATCTGTAACTGTAGATTTCTAGCATTAGTGACCTTCATATAGAGTCACATGTGGCCCTCCCCTATTCCCACATTCAGGCTCACCACTTAATACCATGCACCACTTGTGGTTGAAAATCTAAGGAATGGTGACCTCTGTGGTGAGTGGAGTTCAGAATCTTCCACCTTAGTGGCTGTAGTCTCTCAAATGAGTTGAAAGGGCTGCTAAGGGCAGAGTTTTGTAGTTTTCGATAGGAAATCATTTTCCATACTGCTTACCATATCTGGATGCCTAGACTTTGGCAATGGGGAAGGTGTTAGGACAGAATATCGAAATAAAATGATTTTGATGCAAAAATATTGTAACAGGAATATCACAACGCCAAAAATATTGTGGATATAAATATGGAAGTTAAATATATAGTATATAGCCTTGTTTTTAATTGTTGTTATCAAATATACTGTTTACTAAAATATCATTGCATATAATTTATTTAGTTAATTAAAAAATAAGTTGATTTGAATTTTAATGTTTCAAGTATTTACTTTTAAAATGAATTTTGTTCAATAAAAATAAGTTTATTTTGCATTTATAGTAAAAAAGAGTAGGATATTTTTAAAGTATATATAAATTATGTATTATTTGCAATTTAAATGTCTTTTTTTAATTACTGTCTAAAGTTGACAGTCAGTACCGACCATGGCCTGAAGGCAGTAGTGGCCCTCAAGCCTGCCTCTGTGGGTTCAGTACAGCTAAGCTCCCCTAGAGGGGTGGAATCTTGGAGCGGTGTCGAGGGGCAGGGAACCCTCTACTCACGGCCGTCCGAGCCAGTTAAAGGTCTTCAGTCTTGAGGTCAGAGCCTGAATTCTCTTGGGCAAGAAAGCCTCTTTGTCAGTGGCCGAAGGCTCAAAATGATGTCCCGACCTCGAGATTCTAGGTGCCGAAGAGGTCTGGAGTATCTTTGCTGCTCCTGCGTGACATCTTGAGTCGAAGGACTTGGTGGTCTTGGAGAGTATTTCATCCGGACGGATCAGCACACGTTGGAAGTGGCCTTGTCGTTCTCAGGAAAGATGCACCCCTAATGAAGCTGCAGACGTTGACCACAATACGAAAGACTGGGAACGAGATTGACTACAATACTGACGGGAGAGAGGAACTGCGAGGACCGAAAAGGACACCCCAAGGGCGTCTATCCCGGGGACAGGAGCACACTTACAAACCCAACAGCGAAAAGAAAACAAAAACTAACAATGGAACCGATGGCAATGTTCATTGCAAACAAGAGGTGGAATGAGACTGCCTTGTGACTAGAGAAGAATTCTTTGAAGAAAAGCAGCTTGCACACATCTGGGCTTAACACTAGGGGGCCGATTCTGATCTCGGTCAGAAGGGTACCGAATCGGGTTCGGCATTAGCGGATCAACCATTTGGAGGCTGAATTTCCGTCCAGTTCGTACACGGGTCCAGACGTCGAAGTACGATGCGAACAAGTGCAAAATCTCCGTCCGAATAGTTTCCGGGTCCGAACCGATCCGTACGTCTCGGCTGTAAGCTAACCGTGGCTCGCAATGGAGACGTTTCACGACCGAGCAAGTACGATGCTCGATTCGGACATCCTGATTGAGTCGGAGCTTCTGGCTCACAATAGTTTCCGGAGTTGGACTTAGGGGGTCCGCATCGGACCCCCTGTCGCCCGCACCCTTACGACTCGGAAACAGGGGGAGACCCATGGGTCTCCCCAACACAGGTATGTACGGTGCGGATGGCATAGACACGTATACACTGTAGGGGCCGCACTTGTCCGCAACGTACCCATTCAGTCAATGGGAGCCCATGTACGCGACCGGATCCCATTGACTTCTATGGGAGTCCGACCGAACCGAGTCCGACAAAATATGGCTGCATCGTACTCACTCGGTCGGACTGCAGGAGTCTAGATCGGTCGAAAACACAGCGGATCCGGGGCGGTCGGAGTGCTTTCCGACCCAGATCGGAATTGGCCCCTAGATGGCAGGGGAATGCACAACATGGGAATCTACAGCTCTACGTGCCACAAACATGTTTACAGGGTAACATTTCCCTTTCAAGGTATTAGTTTTTAATTTTTAGATTATTATATTATTAGTAAAGTTGTGTCGGAAAATTCAAATTTTGTATTTTAGAAATATTTAACCTATATTGTGTTAGATTTAAAAAAAAATGTACATTCCATCTTTTAATGTTAAATTGTATGGCTTTCAAATGTTACAATTATTTGTTCCATTTTATATTGCGATATATATATATATATATATATATATATATATTTTTTTTTTTATTTATTTTTTTTAAATTTATATTACCTACTGGCGGTCGCCATTAGGTAGTTATAGTTAGGACCTAGTTTCCATAGGAAATCTGCAACATTCTATTGGATATAACTTTGGCGCCGGTGGATGAATCTTCGTGAATTTCTCAAAGAAGATGGCCGACTTCGCTCCGCTCCTTCCCTGAAAGTTTTGGGGGGATTAGTCAAGTGGGGGCTGAGAAAAAAGGGGGGTCCCAAAACGTGTTTTTCCCATGTTATTTTCCATAGGACTTTTAGACACGGCTACAGCGCGAACGGCTGAACGTAATTACAAGAAATTTGGCAAAATGGTAGAGTCACAAAAAACAAGAGAGGTACTGAGAGTCTGTGAAATGAAGAAATGACAGGACCAGATTGTGTCCAGTATAAGTGTTCAGATCAAACCATTGATCTTGAGCACATGACACTATTATGTCATAGAGGTGAGGATAGGAAGATACAGGGTTTAGAAAGTAAGAACATAGTACCCATCCGCCCACTCATCAGTGGAATTTCGTCATCTGGGTTGGTGAAAAGAAAGGTGTCCTATGGGCTTCTCCTCAGGGAGAGTCTGAGGTAGCCAGATGTTGGACCCTTAAGAACCACATCCAACCAGCAGAGGATAGTGTGTGAGTGGAAGGGGCAAATAAATTTGCAGTGCTCAGAAAAGAAAAAGGAAACTAATCCTAGTGATTAAAAATACCTACTTTGATGACATAAGAAGACTTTTATTGGGTGTGACCATCAAAGTGGTATCGTTAAAAACAGTAAGCTGATAGCATGTAAGGAATTGCTATCTATCACGTGTATTAATCGGTCGACATGTTTCAGCCTATACCGGCTTTCTTCAGGACCTATGATAAGCTACTGCAACATATACTTATCGTGAGTTGGAGCTTGAACATGAACAATCTCCAACAATTGAAGGTGTATCTCCTCCCCAATTGTAGGGAGAAAAAACCTCACCTCGCCTGGCAACAGCTCAGGTTGGAAGGAGGCCACGCACTCTCCGTCGTTACCTCTGGTAGAATCCTGAGCCGAGGGGGAGAGTCTGATTCGCAGATCACGCTTCTGCTCAAATGGTGTAAATCCATCCAGTAGTTTCTGAGAAAATCAAAAGTAAAAAAAATATATATATCTATGAATGCACCGTGCCCGAATCGGGTGTGCGCGAGCGGAATTCTGATTTGCTGTTGGACGTCTGTCAACATTCTAATCGATGGAAACCAGGAAGTGGTGGCCGCCATTTTGTGTCTCCGAGGCAGAAGAGAGCCCAAAACAAAAGTAGTGTCAGGACTCTAGCATCAGCTACCTGTACCGTTATTCCCCCATCTCCAACCGTTCCTGATGTCAGAAGAACCAAGACCTGGTCAGCCTGGGTTGGCCTATGGAGAAGCAAGTTGGCCGCTGGTTCGCCCCAAGTCACAGTGTAAGTGGGCATTCTAGTCTGCCGGCTCACAGCTGAACGGAATTCAGGTGAAGCGCGTGCCCCCTCTCAAATGCGCACTTCACCGAGTTCGTTGGCCGAGGCAGTCAAAGAAGATAACTTCCGAGCAGTTTTTGGAGTAATTGCAGTTCAAGTATTTAGAAAGTCGTTAATCATTGCAGTTTTGGATAAATACACGGCGCACATTTCCAGCGCGTGTATTTCCTGTCATTCGATACCTTCACAGTTTAGGATAAATACACGGCGCACATTTCCAGCGCGTGTATTTTCTGTCACTAAGAGACGTCTCAGAAAATAAACAGAGCGCGGATGCGCTTGTGTTTATTTAGGTCAGCGCTGCCAGTGTAGATATTTAGCCTGTCAGAGCTGAAGGCCCACTTGTAATATATAAAAGAAGAAAAACATAAATAAGGAGTTGACTATTGACTAGAACAATCACCTTTCAAGTTATCAACAGAATCCAATTACAGCAACACTCTTTCAGTTAGTGAAGTAAGTGTATTACCTTAAACCCTAAAATTCAAGGTTAGAACTAGAAAAGAGTGTAGTCTATAACTATTGTTTGTTTATTTTGAATATTAGTTACAACTAGCAAGAAGAGAAGAAGCTAAAACAATCATACAGAAGAGAGGCACAAGTCCAGTTAAGTCTAGGTAGGTGAGATCCATGTTCTCAGTACATAGAGAAGTAGGAAGAAGAATATTGAAAGGTTATAGCTATATGAAGGTGTTAATTTTCAGGTTCCTGTAAAAAGAACAGAGAACGTGTTTAAGAAGCAGACAGAAGGAACTAGAACTGGACCAGTCTCTTCTTAGTTTATTATTTTATCCAATCCCCCGTCCCTTGAAGTAATGTTCTGAGATTTGGTATAATAGATCTTGGGTCATTGCTAAGAGAGATTGGGGAACTAGCATCGTGTTTCCGAGTTTCTCTGTTCCCGTGCAAGATCTGGTAAGACTATTTATAGTAATAAATAATTGAAGGTCTTGACAGAGTGAAGTGCCCAAGTTGCATTTGCACCCGAACAGAGATGGCGGAAGGAATTGATGTACAATCTTTAGGAACAATTTTAGATGCCATACAAAAGGAATTGGGAGCAGTCAGGGAAGAAAATCTAAATCTTAGACAAGAGGTAATCTGTGCTAGGAAGGAAACTGCAGAGTTGGCGCAGAGACTAAGACAACCAAGTAGCTTGGAAAGGGAGGCAATGAATCCAACACTAGAAACCACTAATAGAACAACCACACAAGTGATACATTCCTTATCTCCTGTGATTCCATTAGCAGCCCCAGAAAGATTCAATGGAGATCCACAAAAGGCCCAGATATTTCTGTCCCAATGCTCCCTTCACTTCATGTGCCGCCCTTCCATATTCCCTGACGCGCAGTCTAAAGTGGCATTCATACTCTCTTATCTAAGCGGAGATGCAGCTTCATGGTCCATGCCCTTGGTCACCAAGAACGATCCAATATTGAGAAATTTTGAGGGATTCAAACAAGAATTTCTTCGGATTTTTGACAGACGGAGAATATCTCAAGTGGTCGATAATGAGTTGCTGGATCTACGGCAAGGGAACCAAGACTTAATTGGCTATTTGGCTCAATTTAATAAGTTGGTGGTGGAAACAGACTGGCCAGAAAGTAAAAGAGCAGCAGTATTCTACCGTGGTCTCAGAGACGAATTAAAAGATACCTTGGCTCAAATTCCAAATCGCCCCACGGAAATCTCTGCTTTGTTAGACTTAGTCTTGGAAATAGATTTTCGTCAAGGAGAAAGAAGAGGAGAAAAGAAAAAGGATTATAGGGCTATAGCACCCAGGTTTGATAGAGCAAGGTCTGAGAGCACAAGAAATTCAGATGCTCAATCCGGAATAGAGCCTATGCAAATTGGAACAATAAGAGGACCTTTGTCAAAGGAAGAAAAAGACAAGAGAAGAGCCAGTAATCTATGTTTATACTGTGGATTAAGTGGGCATTTTGTTCGAAACTGTACTAAGAAACCGAAGAACACCTTCAAGCCGAAGGAAAACTAGCAGCACCACTTGTTGAAGGAGTTGAACAGATGGATGCGATCACAAAAGAATCTCCAAAGGAACACCAACTTGCGAACACATTACAATCGGCTGCTCCGCATTTGAATTTATCCATGGAGGCGAGATTCGGAGAAA
Source organism: Lissotriton vulgaris (assembly GCF_964263255.1). Classification (NCBI taxonomy): domain Eukaryota; kingdom Metazoa; phylum Chordata; class Amphibia; order Caudata; family Salamandridae; genus Lissotriton; species Lissotriton vulgaris. The sequence goes on from NC_141696.1 coordinate 1,498,781,555, forward strand.
TGACACTAACGGAAGTTTCGGTAATGATTGACTCTGGAGCCACTGGTAACTTTTGCGATTTAAGGTTTGCGGCCAGAGTTGGTATACAAGCTATTAAGAAAATAAAGAGTGAACCCGTTCGTGCGGTTGATGGAACAAATCTCTCATCGGGACCGATTGTGAGTCATACCGAGGTAATCCAACTGATCTCCAGTGATGGTCATAAGGAGAAGATTCAGTTCAATTTGATTGATGCTCTACAGTTTCAATTAATTCTTGGTTTGCCATGGCTTACAGAACATAATCCAACGATCGATTGGAGTTCAAGAACAATTGTGATGGACTCAAATTATTGTCATGAAAATTGTTTCGGAGCCAAAGAGAAGGATGTAAAGGGTAATCCAGCTTTATCTCTGTGTGCTACAGGGCATACCCTGTGTGTGATAGATAACCAAGAAGTACCAGAAATATATCGTGAATTCAAGGAGGTGTTTAATGAAGTGGAAGCTGAACAATTACCTCCACATCGAGCCTACGATTGTAAAATCGAGTTGGAGCCAGGGTCGAACCTACCATGTAGCCGAGTCTACGCATTGACGGAAAAGGAGAATAGTCACTTGAAAGAGTACTTGGATAAATATCTGGCAAACGGCTTTATCCGGCCATCCCAGTCTCCTGTCTCGTCTCCATTATTTTTCGTACCAAAGAAGGAAGGAAATCTGAGAACATGCATCGACTACAGAGCAATTAACAAAATTACCAAGAAAAACCGGTATCCCCTACCCTTGATTTTGGTGCTCCTAGATCAGGTAAAAGGAGCCCAGATTTATACCAAGTTGGATTTAAGGGGGGGCCTATCATTTAGTTCGAATGCGCGAAGGGGATGAGTGGAAGACTGCCTTTCGGACTAGATTTGGCCTCTTCGAGTACCAGGTGATGCCCTACGGACTGTGTAATGCACCAGGTGCCTTCCAGCACTTCATAAATGACATCTTGAAAGACTTTATCGATCAGTGCGCAATAGTGTACATTGATGATATTTTAATCTACTCATCCGACGTCTCGAAGCATCACGAGCAAGTGAAGGGAGTCTTGAAGAAACTAAAAGAAAATAAGCTATTTGTAAAATTGGAGAAATGCGCTTTTGATGTTTCACAGGTTGAATTCTTGGGTTTTGTCATTTCACCCACGGGAATATTAATGGATCAGCGAAAAGTAGAAGCAGTTACGACTTGGGAATCTCCAAAGAGTGTAAAGGAAGTTCAGAGTTTTATTGGATTTGCCAATTTTTATCGGAGGTTTATCCATGAGTTCTCTAGAAAGATTCTACCTCTCACCAAATTATTAAAGAAAGGAACTAAGTTCGAGTGGTTAATAGAGTCTGAGGAAGCATTTCAGTCCCTAAAAAAGGATTTCACTACAGCTCCAGTCTTGTTGCACGCTGATCCTACTGAACCCTTTTATGTCGAGACGGATGCTTCAGACCAAGCGGTGGGAGGAGTGTTGTCTCAGCGACACAAGAGCACTGGACAACTACATCCAGTAGCTTATCGCTCCAGGAAACTGAGCCCAGCAGAAATCAACTACACCATCACTGAGAAGGAGCTATTGGCTATCAAAGATGCCTTTAAAGAATGGAGACACTATTTGATGGGGGCGCAGCATCAAGTAACAGTGTTCACTGATCATCGTAACCTCAAGTTTTTAAAGACTGCTAGAACACTTACTCCTAGACAATTAAGATGGTCCTTATACTTTGCAGATTATGATTTTGTAATCACATATCGCCCTGGAGCTCAAAATGGGAAAGCGGATGCCTTATCACGAATAGGCACTGAAGCTCAGAAAACCCTCATCGAGAATCAATCAATTATTCCAAGTGCCAGAATCATTGGGGTAACCACCTCCATAGGTTTGGAACGAAACATTTCTGAAGTGATGAGTCTGGAAGAAATGCAAGCTTGGGTACAGAAGGATTCAGATCGGAGAATCATTGAACAGCTACCCTATTACCGAGATGCCCTGTATGTTCCAACTTCTGAGTTACAATTGCAAGTGATGCGTGAATGTCATGATGACCGATTAGCCGGACATAAAGGAGAAACCAAGACCGAAGATTTGATTAAGAGACATTATTGGTGGCCCGGAATGTCCTCAGATATAGAGAAGTATGTCAAGTCCTGTGAAATTTGCGCTCAGGGAAAGTCGGAACGGCAGGCCCCAAAGGGTCTATTACAGCCCTTACCTACACCCCCTTATCCATGGCACACAGTGACCCTAGATCTCATCACTGACCTACCCAACAGTCAGGGATTTGATACTGTTCTTGTAGTTGTTGATTCCTTTACTAAGATGGCTCATTTTACAGCATTAAAGGGGATACCAACAGCCAAACAGTTAGCCGCTCATTTCAGTTCTCAGATTGTTAAAATACACGGGATACCCAAGGTTGTAATCTCAGACAGAGGGGTACAATTTGTGTCACATTTCTGGAAGGCCTTTATGGAAGGGTTAGGTACTGAGGTTAGATATTCCACTAGTTATCATCCAGAAACAGATGGGCAAACTGAGAGGGTCAACCAAGAGTTAGAACAATATTTAAGGTTGCTTTTGTTAAAGGAGGAGGGCGATTGGTCAGATTACTTGTGGTCTGCTGAGTTCGCTCACAATAATGCCAAAAGTAGTTCAACAGGTTATTCCCCTTTCTATCTAAACTATGGCAGGCATCCAAATGCAACCATTCGACAAACTGAGATATCTGTTCCAGCAGTTAAGGAGGTAGTTTCACATTTGCGTCAAATACAGCAAAGAGCAGGTGATAACCTTAAAACAGCTAAAGAAAAGTACAAGAATTATGCAGACCGTAAAAGAAGAGAAGGGCCATCCTTAGCAATAGGAGATCGAGTTTGGTTAAGTACAAAAAACTTAAGGCTAAAAGGAAACCGAAAATTCCAACCTCGATTTATTGGTCCATATTTAGTGGAAGGAAAGATCAACCCAGTCAGCTATCGCTTAAAGTTACCCACTAAATTACGGATTCATCCCATCTTCCATGTCTCCTTATTAAAGAAGGCCTCTACAGAATTGAGAGTTCAAGCACCTCCAAAACCAATCCAGTTAGAGACAGGACCTGAGTTTGAGGTAAAAGAAATTTTGGATTCTAAAAGATCTAGAGGTAAATTGTACTATCTGGTAGACTGGAAAGGTTATGGTCCAGAGGAATGATCTTGGGAGTTGAGTGAGGATGTCCATGCTCCTAGATTAGTAAAGTAATTCCATCAGAGATTTCCCACCAAGCCCAGAGAGGAGGAATCTGCCTTGTTGGGGGGTACTGTCAGGACTCTAGCATCAGCTACCTGTAGCGTTATTCCCCCATCTCCAACCGTTCCTGATGTCAGAAGAACCAAGACCTGGTCAGCCTGGGTTGGCCTATGGAGAAGCAAGTTGGCCGCTGGTTCGCCCCAAGTCACAGTGTAAGTGGGCGTTCTAGTCTGCCGGCTCACAGCTGAACGGAATTCAGGTGAAGCGCGTGCCCCCTCTCAAATGCGCACTTCACCGAGTTCGTTGGCCGAGGCAGTCAAAGAAGATAACTTCCGAGCAGTTTTTGGAGTAATTGCAGTTCAAGTATTTAGAAATTCGTTAATCATTGCAGTTTTGGATAAATACACGGAGCACATTTCCAGCGCGTGTATTTCCTGTCATTCGATACCTTCACAGTTTAGGATAAATACACGGCGCACATTTCCAGCGCGTGTATTTTCTGTCACTAAGAGACGTCTCAGAAAATAAACAGAGCGCGGATGCGCTTGTGTTTATTTAGGTCAGCGCTGCCAGTGTAGATATTTAGCCTGTCAGAATTCTTCGTGAGCTGGGAAAAGAAACTTCACGACAGACAGAAAGAGCATCTTCTCGACGAGGAGCGGAACCAAAAGACACCCGAGGAAAGAAGCTAAGGACTTGCTAAGCTAAGTGTGGCGTTTTACATTTCTATTTTTGGATTTAAGGAAACTGTTAACTCAAGGTTAAGGAGGTTAATTCCAGAACTGTCAAAGGCATTGTCTAAGTTTGTCCAAGTTAAAAAGAGAAAAGTAAAGACAGTATTTCTTTAGTATTTAAAAAAAAAAACAAGTTTAATTGTACATACTTGCCTGAAAATGAACTGTGGAGAGCTGAAGGTCCACTTGTAATATATAAAAGAAGAAAAACATAAATAAGGAGTTGACTATTGACTAGAACAATCACCTTTCAAGTTATCAACAGAATCCAATTACAGCAACACTCTTTCAGTTAGTGAAGTAAGTGTATTACCTTAAACCCTAAAATTCAAGGTTAGAACTAGAAAAGAGTGTAGTCTATAACTATTTTTTGTTTATTTTGAATATTAGTTACAACTAGCAAGAAGAGAAGAAGCTAAAACAATCATACAGAAGAGAGGCACAAGTCCAGTTAAGTCTAGGTAGGTGAGATCCATGTTCTCAGTACATAGAGAAGTAGGAAGAAGAATATTGAAAGGTTATAGCTATATGAATGTGTTAATTTTCAGGTTCCTGTAAAAAGAACAGAGAACGTGTTTAAGAAGCAGACAGAAGGAACTAGAACTGGACCAGTCTCTTCTTAGTTTATTATTTTATCCAATCCCCCGTCCCTTGAAGTAATGTTCTGAGATTTGGTATAATAGATCTTGGGTCATTGCTAAGAGAGATTGGGGAACTAGCATCGTGTTTCCGAGTTTCTCTGTTCCCGTGCAAGATCTGGTAAGACTATTTATAGTTATAAATAATTGAAGGTCTTGACAAGTAGAGAATGTGAAAAGGGGCCAGGGTAGAGACTCCCTGACCCCCTAGGCCTTCTCAGGGGGTCCCTGAAGGACCCCGAAGGCCCCCACATTTTTTTTTAAATCGCGGGGTGCGCCCACGTTGCATGCACCCAAGGCAGAAGAGAGTCAAAAACAAAAGTGGAGAATGTGAAAAGGGGGCATGGTAGGACTCCCTGACCCCTAGGCCTTCTCAGGGGGTCCCTGAAGGACCCCAAAGGGCAATAAAAACCTTTTTTTTTTTTTTTAAATCGCGAGGTGCGCACGTAGGAATTAAAAAAAAATAAAGTTAAATAACAAGTTTGAGTGTTTATATGTAGGCTATAGTTAGGAACTCTTATTTAAAAAACCTTGCAAATTCACTGAAAAAAACCATAGGTTTCACACACGTTATAGTTAGGAATAAGCATTTAAAAAACCTTTGAAATTCACTGAAAAAAACAGGTTTCACACACGTTATAGTTAGGAATTAGCATTTAAAACGTTATTGTTAGGAATTAGCATTTAAAAAACCTTTGCAATTCACTGAAAAAACCATAGGTTTCACACATGTTATAGTTAGGAATTAGCATTTAAAAAACCTTTGAAATTCACTGAAAAAACCATAGGTTTCACACACGTTATAGTTAGAAATTAGCATTTAAAAAAACCTTTGAAATTCACTGAAAAAACCATGTTTCACACATGTTATAGATAGCTGGACATTACACTCGTACAAAACCATTGAAATTCCCCCGTTATAGTTAATTTAGCTAACTATAACTCGCCTGTCCCCAATGCACTGCTGATGACGTCTCAAATGACATCACAGATGACATCATCCTTGTGAAAGAGTGGCAGACCTCCTCTCAGTGTAATATAACCCTTGATACACACATTCAAAATAGAAACTAAACATTTCAAAACAACGGAGATACCAATACCAGTTACAACAACCTATTAAGTAATTCCAAAATCTACATACACATCCACTCATTCACCAACAGTTCTATAGAGTGACTCATACATATACTCACTCATCACATGTACTCATACACCTATACATCCTGTTACACTCCTACACTCGTACATCAGAGTTACTCACACATGCAAATAAACTATCAAACATCTATTTACTTTCATATACAGCTACACATACACCACTACACGTACTTCTACAGAAACGTACACATACATACTCTCTTAAACAATCACTTCTAGAAACACATTCTTATTTATACAGGAACTCTTCCAATCTCTCACTCTCATATATACTCACTTATATACATACATTTTCAGATATACTAGTTTAAAACCTATGTAGTTACTCATAAAGACACTATTGAGACAGTCATTCACTCACTAACACACACATACACACATTCATACACCCATACAGTACTGCAGACGTGCTCTGTTCAAAACACATACAGTGAGTCACTCATTCATGTATCTATGCGCTAAGTAATATCCCCCACCGAACCATACAGGCACTCAGACACTCGTACTGATACTCAAAAAATAACTAATTATCCATATACACACTCATGTAGCTACTTAGCAACTATGCCGCCACTTATAGATAAAGTGAGACACTGATATAGATATTTACATATTTAAACATTACTCGCTAATACATGTATTCTCTAAGATACACTTAAGTCAGTTATGCAATCATTTTTACAAAAAAACATCCATTCAGACACTTATTTAACCATTTATTCTTCCATCGACATTTAGATATACATATATAAAAAATATTTATTTTTTCAGAAAGACACACATTCACTGGATTGATGTCATGAGTAATGTCATCAGTGATGTCATTTGAGATATCAGTGATGTTATGAGTGATGTCACTGACTGTCATGAGTGATGTAATATGTGACGTCATCAGCAGTGCATTGCGGGCACGCGAGTTATAGTTAGCTAAACTAACTATAACAGGGGAATTTCAATGGTTTTGTATGAGTGTAATGTCCAGCTAACTAGAACATGTGTGAAACCTAGTTTTTTCAGTGAATATATATATATATATATATATATATATATATATATATATATCCATCACACACTTTGCCTGCAATGAGGAGCCCACTCCATAAGTAGGCTGAGGAACTTGCCGTGTATTGCACCTCATCAAAAGCCTGCTGTCCATGAGGAAGTGAGCTTGTACGAAACGCATCGGACATGACTGGAATAAGGCGAAGCACTCATCTTGTCTGAAAAGCAGTTTCTACATTAAAGTTTTGGTTATTGAACTTACCGGAGTGGGCTCCTCATTGCAGGCAAAACTGTGTGATGCATATATATATATATATATATATATATATATATATATATATATATATATATATATATATATATATATATACTGAAAAAAACATAGGTTATAGACCATATATAGTTAGGGATTAGCATTTACAAAACCTTATTTTACTCTCATAAAACCATTGAAATTCGCATATATAGTTAGTTGCGCTAACTATATATCGCGCACCCGCAATCCACTGCTGATGATGTCACATATTACATCATTCATGACATGGTCAGTGACATCACTGATGACATCATCCAGTGGCTGTCTGTTTCTGTAAAGTTAAAATATGTCTTACATATTGAAGAATGAGTGGATGTATAAGTGTCTGGATGAAGGATTTAGTAGGTGCATGACTGACTGTATGAGAGAGTGATTAAATGTGTCTCACTGAGTGCATGGGTTAGTGACTAAACTATCTTAATTTGTGCATCATTATATCTGTTCTATGAACTGCTGCATGTGTTGATCAGTAGCTATATGAGTAACTGTATGGGTTATTGATTGGTTGTCCAAGTATTTGTATGGGAGAGTGAGTGTGTGTGTGGGGGTGGCTGGGAGGTGTGTGACTCTGTGCATACTAGATCTATGGGTTCAAAACTGCATGTGGAAACAGCTGTATGGGTGGTTGACTGTGTACGAGTGTATTGGTGAGTGAATGGATATCTCAGTGCTACATGTCAAAGTAAGTACATATGTAAAACACAGTACATGTGAGAGTTCACATTTATAAATTACTGTGCATAAGAGCCAGTGAATGTGTGAGTGGCTGTATGGATCATTGTGAACTTGTATCAGGGATTGTATAAAAGAGTAAATATGTGTTAGTATATGTTCGAATAAGTAAGGTGTGTATAACTGTATAGTTGAGGAAATGGAGGTGTGATTGATTCTTTGCATGACTGACTAGGTGTGTGAGTAACTCCATGGATGAGTGACAGTCTGTGAGTGTCTGTTTACACTGAGTGTATCTAAGGTTATATCAGAGTCTGAAGAGGTTCATCGTATAATCACATGAATGATGTCATCAGTGATGTGATCAGTAATGTCAAATGAGATGTTATCAGTGATGTCATCAGTGATGTCATTTGAGATGTCATCATTGATGTCATCAGTGATGTCACTGACCATGTCATGAATGATGTAATATGTGACATCATCAGCAGTGGATTGCGGGTGCGCGATATATAGTTAGCGCAACTAACTATATATGCGAATTTCAATGGTTTTATGCGAGTAAAATAAGGTTTTGTAAATGCTAATCCCTAACTATATATGGTCTATAACCTATGGTTTTTTCAGTGAATTTCAATGGTTTTTTAATACCAGATATCAAATGCTGTCAAATGTCAAGTACATGATAGGTAAAAACATTTTGGTGTTTATGCACGCTGATGTGCTTTGAACGCTGCCCCCCCCCTCTTTTCTCTTAGCAGTACTCTAGATAGTGAAGGGTAGTTAACGCAGGCCTTTGCCCCCGTTGTAATCCGTCGTGCCTGCTTCTCTCTCTATTTGATTGATTGCTATCCAAGCATTTACTGTTTTAGAATTGGTTCTCTTTGGTTCATTCTGTATTTACAAACAAGCACAGAGTCGTAATACTCTGTTTAGTCTTTGCAGATAGTGAAAATTCGTTTAAAAAAACAAAAGGAATCGAGCAAAATCAGTAGGCCACTAATGGGATCTGTTTTTGACCTCGCTAAAATAGAAACATTAAGAACAACCCCTCATGAGAAATACGAAACTAGTAAGATGAACTTAGCTCCACACCATGATGGCTGCAAGACAGCTCGACTCCGCCGCCCACCCCACCCCACCCAAAATAACGACAAACCCTATGCAAATATTATAAATATATACAACACACCAGCAAAGTAACAGGGTAAAACGTTTTATTAAATAACTATATACATGGCAGCCTGCTGCAACATCGATCCAAATGCCTTTTGGTGACTCTTCCATTGTGAACATTGTCCCCCAATCCGTTTGACCTGAAACGATTACACAAATAAAACATTTGTGAGTTTTAAATTTCCGGAGAAGTATAATTCACCAATAGTTTTCTCTGTAGATCTTTTTCCATTAACAATCCCAGTTCCATCACCCGCCCAGGATATCACTACTGTTAGTTGTCATTGTTGCTTCTGTTTTAATAAAAAATGTTTTAAGGTGTTTACTGTTTTTGTTGCGATGTATATATTTATAAGTTATTAAAGTGTTATAATCCTACTAATTTTTTTATCGATTATTGCTGTTTGAGATATTCCCTGTCTACAAACAGAGAAGAATAGAAATATTCTGTCTCCCTTTGCAGATAGTGAAGGATAGGTAATGCAGACTTTTGTCCCCCGTTGTAATCCGTCATGCCTGATTGATTGATTGGCTGGACATTTATTGTTCAAGGAATAGTTCTTTCGAGGTACTCTCTGTTTGCAAATAACGTGGAATAGAAATATTCTGTCTAGTCTTTGCAAGTAGTGAAGGGTGGGTAATGCGGACCTTTGTCCCCCGTTGTAATCTGTCATGCCCATCTACTCGCCACTGATTGAGAAACTAGTTCCACCCGGACCATTTATTAGAGGTACATCATCTGACTCAACCGGAGAGAACCCCTAATAAAGAAGACATATGTAAAATATGAAGTAATCCCTGTATCCTGTTAAACAGAAACTTTAGCATGAAACACACTTGAAAAGGAAGGGAAAGAAATCGAACAAAATCAGTAGGCCTCTGATGAGTTTTTGACTTCGCTAGAAATAAGAAACATGAAAGTGGTGAAAGAAGCCAAGCTTGACGTTACGGCAGCCACAAGGTAGCTAGGCTCCGCCACCCCCCCACTGCTCCAAGCATGTCTGTCCCACCGCCCGCCACGCCCAATAACGGTAACATGAAATAAATACAAATCAGCAGATACCTACCCCCATTCCGGAAACTCCCGAAGTGCAACAGGTTCGCGGCTACGCCCATCCGGAAGACGAGGCCTTCGGCACGTGTAGGGCGAGTCCTGCTGGCAGCCGTCAGCCGGGGAGGTCATCCCGTAAGGTGGGCCAGGAGAGGAGCCGAGGCCGACGGGATTCTTCTTCTTACTTCAATAATGGCTGCGACAACACGCGGGGGGGATGTCTTGCACATGAGTTCAACTAGAAAATGAGTCCTGCATCCAGAAACGTTCTCCTCAACTTTGAAGATTCTATAAGAGCCACGGGGGCCCCCGACCCCCGATGGGGAATGACTGCCATGATCACCCACGGAACGACCACGACGTAGCCGCGGGACTTTGGCGCGCTCATGCCGGCGCCGGCCTCAGTCTTGAAATCACCAAAATCCTGCAAGACTACCAACTTGATCAGTTCCGGTGGGACACCAGTATGACCCGGTAGGAGAGATTTTTGCCTCCCACCCCTCTTTGACTGATGGTTCATGTCGCCAGTCCCCTCTACTACCCTTCAACGAAAACATTTGGACTTCCGAAAGAGGTCCCGGTCCAACCACGAGTCGGTGGAGACATTTTGACTATACTTGGACCTTCCTGACCTCACCCAAAATGGCGCCGGTACAAATGAAACTATTGTGCCCCGATTGCTCAGCCTTGATATCATGAGATATGTATGCAGTTTTTAGCACATGAATTGATATGGGATAAGACTGATTATATGTTCGGACAATGAATTGATCCGGGATGGGTATTGAGTATACGTTCGAACAATAAATTGACATGGGACTTGTACTGATTACACATTCGGACAATGAATTGATATTAAGTTCTAATGCATCATTGATTACTGTATTTATTGAAGGTTAGAATTGTCGACACTTTTGGTACTTGCTCACAATGAATTATCGATATGATTTTGTTGCACTTGTCGCACTTTTTACTGATTATATGTTCGGACAATGAATTGATCCGGGATGGGTATTGATTATACGTTCGAACAATGAATTGACATGGGACAGTTACTGATTACACGTTCGGAAAATGAATTGATATTAAGTTCTAATGCATCATTGATTACTGTATTTATTGAAGTAATACTGATCTCTCCGCATGAAATTAATTTTCCACATGCTACACAAGTCAATCTCATCTGCCCAAAGTTCTTTTGCAGATTTGGTACCGTTTCCCTTGCCTCTGACTCACTTATTGCTAAGTCATTGGTGGATGTTTTTGCCGGTCGGGGGTTATCCCCCAAATCTCGAAGTTGTGCTTTAGAATAATTAAGAGGGTGCCACCTCTCCATGTGCCGATGCATGGTATGATTACCATAGCTATATTTTTTTTCGGTCCCTCTCGAGAGTTTTTTTTTTTGCAGATGAGGCAGGTAACGAACCTGGCTTTAACTTTCTTTTCATGAGAAGGAAAAGAAAAAAATTGCCAGATAAAATTCACTTTCACATGGGACGTTCCTGGCATTTCTTTTAGTTTTTTAATGTACATGTTCATAAAACGATTACACAAATGAAACATTTGTGAGTTTTAAATTTCCGGAGAAGTATAATTCACCAATAGTTTTCTCTGTAGATGTTTTTCCATTAACAAACCCAGTTCCATCACCCGCCCAGGATATCACTACTTTCCCCATGTCATAAAACCTTAGGATGTTCAATAACTGAAACAGCTAATATGGGTTTACTTACAGGGGACATCTTTTGTTCTGTTTTGTAAAGTAAAACTATTGTGAACGCAAGTATTATACATAGTAAGTGTTTAATATAGCATTTGTCAGTCATTGGTTAAGCAGCTAGGACCTGTTCACTCTTGACACCCCAGGTGCTGTGTATGTTGCACTATAGTGCTGCATCGGGAATACGGACAACCCTATTGATGTTGATTTTTCATTATTGATTATTGTAAAGAAATGGCGACTCCCCCCTTTAGCAAATTAGCTAAATCTTTGCGAAATTTGGGCATAAAAGTTATATTATTGGAAGTGGATGGTTATAGTTCTGGTTAATTTCCATTCAGAATGTCCTACACAGCACCACTCTAGGTAAATATGCTGCCTTGGGACTATTCGCACAACAGACCGCTACTGACCATTGTTGCTTCTGTTTTAATAAAAAATGTTTTAACGTGTTTACTGTTTTTGTTGCGATGTATATATTTATAAGTTATTAAAGTGTTATTTTCCTTCTACTTTGTTGGAGTGCTATATATTTTTAATGTGACACATAATTGTGAAGACTTTGATGTACAAAAAGGCATCCCTGGAATCTTCCGCTTCAGGCTCGGTCCCACACACCCTCACAGTGAGAATCTCCTCTCCAATCACAATACAGGATGGTTATCAGATTGCAGGAACGCGTGTAGTGTGACGGATCTCATCGGGTGGGGGCCTTGATCTACTGTAACTTCTTTGAAGAGGGGTGATTCTTTACAGTTGAGGCCATAAACTACATCTGCAGGGCTAGGTGATAGCCTGGGACGGGCTTGGACAATCGGACACAGAGGAAGAGGAGTGTCAGAGGGTGCGGTAGTGAATAGGGTGAAAGGCACGTGTCGGGCGGGCACAGGGTGTGATTCTCAGAGAAGAACAGCGCAGATGGGAGGAGGTTTCTAGCCCATACATGAGAAAGAGAGCGGGAGTGACCAGTGCGTGGGGGAGATGCTTGCGAGGGTGCAGACAGTGGGTCTGGTCAAGGCATCTAAAATGGCTGCTGTGCTCGACAAAAGTGTGGCATTGCAAAAAAGGCAAGATGGCGCAGACAATGTTTATCAATAATGATTTATTTATAACAAATAAAATATTTACTCGCAGTGACAAAATGGCGGTCAACACTTCCTGATTTCCTTCGAATCGAACGTTAACAGACGTCACGCAGCAAAAAAAATAAAACGCTCACGCACATCCGCTGGAAGACATGTATCAACATATATGAGCCTCCTCAGCCACCCTCAGAAAACATAAGGGATCAGGATACGTCTCCCGTACCCCCTTATAACCTGTAATTTAATTAAACCGAAACACAAAATGGCAAATTCCCGTTTCGCTACCAGTTTGCGGCCCGGTTCGCGAACCGGGAAGCGCTTCTACCGTGAAAAATCAATTTTTTTTTATTTTCCCCACGGGACCCTTTAATAACCCCAACATCATTCTTAGGGGGTCAAGAGGGGTCTACCTTGCCCCGTTTCATTAAATTCCCCCTTAGTTTTTCACCTCTTCTTGTCTCTCGATCCTACCGAGAGACAAGATGGCGGCCGCACCGGACTGTTTAGAATGTTGACAGACACCGGAGAGCCAATCAGCATCGCTTCGCAAAGCTCCGTGACGCGAAAAGTACGCGATCTGGAGCGCTATCTGGGACGCTGTCACAGATATATAAATTTTTTAAAACGTTAATTTCTCAAAATCCACTGGAGCACATATATTGAGACCCAGCAAAGGCACATCGAGCTAACAGTCCCTACAATTTTGCCAAGTTTCGTGCAAATCCATTCAGCCGTTCGAGCTCAAAGTGAGGCCAAACGCCCTATGGAAATTAACATGGGAAAAACGCGTTTTGGGACCCCCCTTTTTTCTCGCCCCCCCTTGACGAAACCCCCCCAAATTTAAAAGGGCTGCTCGGAAACAAAATGTGCCATTTTCCTGAAAATTTCAGCCGATTCCGTCCACAAACGCCAAAGTTATTAGACATAGAATTTTCAAAAGTTCCATAGAGAAATAATCCTAACTATATATACCTATATATATATATATATATAGTATTTTGATTAACATTCATTACATTTTGATTTTTTTAAATGGTTTTATAATTTTATAAAATGATGTATAGTGTTGTGGGAATAGTAACCCTGGTCAATTCAGTGTCCAAAATTTCCCCCAAAATGGATAAGATTGGAGCTACAGTAATAAATCTGATCCCTTTAGTGTCCCAAAAATGGTTTAGATTAGTGTGAGAATAGTAAATGTTACCCTTTTTAGTATCCAACACTTTCTCCAAAATGGTTTAGATTGGAGTGGGAATAGTAAATTTGACCCCTTTAGTGTTAAACACTTTACCCAAAATTGATTAGATTAGAATGATAATTGTAAGTTTCACCCTTTTAGTGTTTCTGTGCCCAACACCAACCCCCAAAATGGTTTGTAGTTGTGTATACGTTTAAAAAAAAAATGAATACTTTCAATGTTTATACGTTTTTATGTTTTTTATTTACTTTATTAATGCAATTTGCATTTTTTATTTTTGAAGTATACATAAAAAAATTACACCATTTTCACATTTAACAGTGGTACAATATATTTATATACTTTTTGTGGAATAGTATCAAATGTATTGTATTTCTAACGGTTTTAAGCCATGCATATTTGTAAACATACACACATTTTACACAATGGTACATATATATTTTTTCAGACATGCATTATTATACATCACATGCTTACATTTTAGAATTAATTTTTAGTATAAATTAATTAGTACGATTTAATATATAATTATATTGTTCTAGTACTATTACAATTATCTTTGACATATCCATTGTTTAAAACATTTTAAAATATATTTTACAAATTTGTAATATACACATTTTTTTTACAATTTTTTATATTTTTTGAAGTTTCTATTGATTTCAATAGGAAAGTGTTCTTCTTTTATTGTCGTTCATTTGTACCTTTACCTGTATTTTGTAATGTGTTAGTGTCATTTTGAGTTGGATTCTTTTTGCGTTGGTCGTGGTTACCTGCTACTGTTTGACAGACAATGTAAGAGCTAGGTTTTTTATTAGGGTTTTTAGCATGGTGTGTAGATATAATTAGTGTGGGTTATGTTGTTTGTTTTATTTGATAAGTTTGTTTAGTGGTAGTTTTTTTATTGTTATTATTGAGTGTAGTATGGTAGGCCCAACTATACTGAGTTGGGTATGTTATTTTTTTTACATGTTTTGTAGTTGGAGTGCAATGTTTGCATCTATTTTTTATGTATATTTATATTTTGGTTCAATTTAAACCAACATTTTTAAATTTCTTTTGATATTTATGGTTTTAAATGACTGGATTACTTTTTGGGATTTAATTTGAAGATGAAAACTTTTTTTAGGTTTATTTTTGTATTTTAGTATTTTGTTGACAGGATTTTTGGGAAGTAAAGGTCTATCCAGGACATCACCTATGCAACTTTAAGTAGAATATTTCTATTTATTTTGCAGTGAGAGATATTAACTTTTTAAGATTGATGCATTTTATTTTTGCTGCAATTGAAAAGTTTTATTTTATGTGTGTGTTTTAATTCATGAGCTGTGGTGTATAAATGTTTACATGTAATCTTCTTTTTTTGTATTTAAAATAAAATAACACAAATTATTTTTATTTATCTGTCATATTTTGTACTTTATTAATATATTTCTTTACTATAGACTGTTTTACAAAAATATTTATTTAAATTTTTTAATAGTCTATTATTCTAGTGTTGGTTTATGTTGTATTTTCTATGTGAATATACTGCTAGGTCGTTTATTTTTTATATCATGTCTTTTTATTGATGCCAGAGGTCCACGGCTTCCACTTCTTGCGAGGGGAAAGAAGCCAGAGTAGTAGGTTGTGGGGGGAAAGAGGAAGGGAAGGAAGGTCAGGAGGCATGCCTCCAGCACCCGAAAGATTTGCGGTTCTTGTGGGAGGGAGAAGGCCAATGTGAGGGGTAAGGCCACCAAAAACATCCAACAGTACACAAGAGGATAGGATGCTGGAGTCCAAGAAAGACTGATTGTGGATCGATCAATTTAGAGAATAGTGCTACCCAGCTAATGACCAGCTGGTGTTGGCAGAGACCTCTGGCATCCACACAATGCATTGTCACTTCCTCAGCCTATCAGGTAAACCATGCCAACCACTGATCAGGTGTCGGGGGATGGGTGACTTCCAGTGAGATGTGATCATCTTTATCACCAGCATGAGAGCCAAGTCAAGAACACAGCCAGAAGCCTAGAGTATATGCCCAGGGCACCCACCTCCCAGGTAGAAATAATCAGAATGCCTGTGAGGCTCTCCAGTTGCGGGAGTACTGTGGACCAGCACAAGTGCAAAGGTATGCAGTCTTATTGGAAGTTTCAGGTCAGCCCCATGTGATGCTACTTCTGGGACAGATGTTGGGGGTGCCAGGAAAGACACATACAATTTGTTTTGGGAATAATTATGCCCAGTGAAGGATGTAAAACTAGATGAGTTTGGGGTGGACATTGCGAGATACCCTCCCCGGGAACGCTAGCACTTTCTCCCACTCCCATGATCTGCTGAAAACATCCTCCCTCCCCCCATAAGTTCTGGAGATACTATTGGATCGTTTAGAATAGTGATTTAGCTACTAACTATAGGTAGTCCAATCCTTTGTTATTTACAAAGAGTCTGACTTTGAATAATAGCATTCATGCATTTCCTTGGTTTGTTTAGTTATTTTAGGTTTGATTTGGTTTTCTGACTGTTCTATCCTTAGTTGTTGGTAGCTTTGTTCTTTTTAGAGACCCTCTGTGAATTTGTTGATTGCTGGTTGGGTTCTTAATAATGTGGCTTGGAAAGCATTGTGCTATCCTTTCACTGTGTTGTTGATTTAAGGCTTCTTGAGCCATCCTGCTGTTGTAGACATGCCACCATGGTATTTGGAATTGAGATTAGCGTCTTTATCCAAAATTGTGGAGTCTGCCAACCCAAGTGTCTTCGAAGTTCTCCATAGTGGACTTTGCCATTTTACCAAAGAAATTAAAAAAACTTTCTATAAGCATGTTGTTGTGGTTAGCTATGTCTATTACAGATACATATACTATGAAGTTATTCATTTCAAAGCAAACTGGCTGTTTGTTTCATGTTCTACACTTGGGAGGCGATTCTGATCTCGTTTGGAAGGGCTCCGAATCGTATGCAGAATTGTCTAAACCGATCCGGAGCCTTTGTTCCCAGCCGCATCGTTCACAGTTCCGAACGACCAAGTAAGATACCTTGAATGCCTTATTGTTGACCGAATCTGTTCCACAAGGCATTCAGAGAGATAGAGCCTTCCAGAGCCGAATCATAAAGCCTTTTGGACTAGGTTTTCAAAGCGCGCAAGTACGATGAACGATTCTGACAGCCTTCACAAGTCGGTTTGCCCGGATCGAAAAGCTGCCAGATTCGGTCTTTGGGAGCCCATATCAGCCCCCCCCCTTCACCCTTGGCCGTATGAATCTGACCCGTGGGGGTACCCATGGATCCCATCTTCCCAACCATGCACAGTGTGGCAGGCACCATGAGGTGCCCTCCACAGGGTGCACGATTATCCCCATCTACCCCTTTTGACAATGCAAGCCTGTGTACGCGTTCGATGCACAGGCTCCCATTGAAGTCAATGGGAGTCTGACTGAATCGTATCCGGATTCATTCAAATGCATCATACTTGTTCGGTCGGACTCCCTAGACACGAGTCGTGCAGAAAGCATTCCAGACATGAT
Organism: Lissotriton vulgaris; assembly: GCF_964263255.1. Taxonomy (NCBI): domain Eukaryota; kingdom Metazoa; phylum Chordata; class Amphibia; order Caudata; family Salamandridae; genus Lissotriton; species Lissotriton vulgaris. Next base: position 1,498,799,054 of record NC_141696.1, read on the forward strand.
TTGGTCCCATTGCTTTCCGAACAAGATCGAAATCGGGCCCTTAGTGTAGGTTATGGTAGAATTCTCCAAATTATTTGGTTGAAGTGGTAATAGCAGCCTAGAATGGATCTGTGTGGTTATAGTTTAAGTATTTTTTTATCATTGCATGTTCAAAGTCTGTTATAGTTTCGTGTGAAGAGTAGTTGTTAGTTTGATTTGATTTAGAAGTTTGTGTTAAGTTTTACTACTATTTAAGTTTTAGTTAGGCAGCAGTGCATAAATTATGGATTTGTTAGTGTTGTGATATTGTGTATATCTATGTTAATGGGGTATACACATTTTAAAAGTTCTCTTGTATGGGATTTCCTTGTATAGTCATAAGCACTTGAATAGTCCCGCCCACGTGCGGGGACCCGGAGAACTTCTTTAGATATATCTGCTTAATTGGATATTTTTGCCTTCTTTAGGAAAGCCTGCAAAGACACTTAAGAGATAGAAAGACAATAATGCAGCCTAAATACATAGACTACACTGGCGGCATCTTCTTTTAGAATTGAAAAAAGATAGCGAGTATACTAAATTTTGTGTCATTTTTCGTAGTACTAAACACACAGAACAATCTCCTTCACAAAACTCCTTTTTTCGTGATAGAGCTGAAAGGAAAGGACAGAATAACCCCAGAGGCTGTTATTATGTGTCTTGGCAAATAGAAGCTGTGCCTTTAAGATTCCAGAGACCACCAGTATCTCATCATACACAGCCAGTGACAGTTACTTCAGTTCTTTTTCCGGTTCTTGCTTTCAGGACACTAGAGCAATGAGCTCTATCAATTTGGCATGTCTCTCCAAAGTTCACTTCTGAATTTAGCTAATAACTTCTTCACTCAATGTCTTTTGTCTTCCTCTTTGGTTTTCTATCTTTTTCTGACAGAAAAATTGCAGTTTTTCACTCACAATGCCATCTCTTTTTGATAAGTGCCCAGACTGTGGTAGGAAGAAGGCCAATACTGATTCTCTAAGACCCACTGTTGGATCATGAGGCGATTTTCTTGTGGTGGGTTATGAAATTCCTGGTCACATTTAAAGCTTATGCTTCATTTGTAACTCATTTGTTCCCTGCCCTAATGTCAACATACTTTGTTTACAAAGTAAACACAACCTGACACCAACTGGTAGGACTCATCCTACTGGCATGCAAGTACATTAAATTGTCTAGGGAGCCTAGCCCCTCTCTGGCTCTGAAGAGAGACATGTGCAGCTGACAAGACCAAGCCACTGCAGGCTGCAGCCCTAAACTCTGACTAAGGCAATTGTTAATCAAAAAACAACAAAAAAGCAGATACTACACATGTGTAAAGGTCAGAAATATCCAAGTGTCTTCTCTCGAAGGCGCTCCATTTCAGCTTTGATGGGTCAGAAGCAAACTATACCCACATTGTATTGTCTGTAAAAAGAATAAAGTCCCTGGGGCTCAAAAATATGATTATGTTCTACCAACCTGTCTATGAATATGCCTTAGTGCAACTCCTTGACAATGCACACATCTCCCAATTACTCCAGCCAGCATTGATAGTTATTACAGACAACAGATTTCTTTCTTTACAGTAAAAAGATTGTCCCATCGAGATGTCCATTAAATCTAGGTGTGTCGCATAAATTTGTTGTTCTAAAATTGGGTTGTGGTTCTAAGAGGTTTAGGGAGCACTGATCTAGAGGAAGCAAGGGTTTGAAATCAGGCTTTTTTAGTATGTGATAATAATTTAAAAGTAGGAATTGCTGGTTGCTGACCTGCAATGTGCTCTGGTACTGTAGTGAGTATGTCTTTGAAGGTTTTCATTTTGGGGTTTTGGGAACTAGTGAATACCTCTGTTCTATCTCTGTTATCCTGGGGCTGGTTGTGTTCTCTGGCGTCAATTACAATATTATTTTATTATTGTAAAGATCTCCCATAACAAGCATTTGCATAATGTTTAGTACATTTCCAATTCACGTTCCTGGTGCTTGTGCATTCCTGGCTGTATGTGTATCCCAAGTGCAAAATGAATTATGATGTTATATATGTGGCTCTTTCTGCCACTTTGTCAAAAAATAATATAGTTCTAAAATTAATACTTTTCTAGAAAATGTTTGTTTGCTAATATAATGTAAACATTTTTTACAATGTTGACCTTTCTATACTTAAATATGTGCTGTTACTTTAAGTTGCACTTGATCTTCAGTTTGTCTTTGATGTTGTAGAAATTTTGGTCAGGAGGTTTTCTTTTTCGGTTGGTGAGAAAATGTTTGTTTAAGTTTAAAAAATTACATTTCGGTTAGTTGTGGGTGGTGGTGTACTTTTAAGTTTAAGGTTTAGGGGTTGTTTTATTTTTATAACTGCTTTTATTTTGCTTACTTTGAAAGTGCCTTTTTCTAGGTTTACGAGTGTGGACGTTGAGGCTTTGATGTGTAGTACTTCATTTTTGCTGAAGTGTTTCTTTAGTATCTAAGGATTCATGCAGATAATCAAAGAGAAAGTTTAGTTATTTATTTATGCATTTGCATTTTAAAATTGTTAGGTTACATAGCAGTTAAGTTATTTTAAACTTACCTGTGAAGGTGGCTTGTTATTTAGTAGAAATCTGGCTTTTCTTTGTGCAGTATAGCAATGCATACTTTTCTGCTAGTTATGTTTTAGGGCCAGATGTAGGTAGCCAAATACCGGTATTTGGCTTTTGAGATGTAGGTGGGTCAGAATTTACAGAATCGGTATATTTACCGATTCGGTAAATTTACCACTTCAGTATTTTACCGAATCGGTAAATATACCGTTTCTGTAAATCCATATGTAGGTGGCACAGTTTGCAGTGCCACAGGCCCTTAGGATTTCTTATTTTACCACCCAATCCCATTGGGTGGTAAAATACCGAATTCCAATGTACATGCAGATCTGTGCATGTACACCTATGCCATGTGACACACAGGCATGCCCTTAGGGCATGTATGTGTGCCAAATGGCACACAAGCCTGCATTTGGGGTGCTACAGGGTGTCAAAGTGACACCCCGTTCCCCCTGCCAGGATTTGGTATTTACCGATTCTGTAAATACCGAATCTGTATTTTACATTGATTCCTATGGGCTTCAGCCCATAGGAATTAATGGGAAATACAGAATCGGTATTTACAGAATCGGTAAATACCGACTCTTACAGAATCGGTAATTTTTTACCTACATCTGCCTCCTTCCAATTTACCGACTCTTAAATACCGATTTGGTATGAGTCGGTATTTAAGAGTCGGTAAATCGGAATTACCTACATCTGGCCCTTAGTTTGAAATATAGTGAGGTTTTGTGCTCTTTTTGTAGTGTTTAAAGGTTTGTTAATTTGTTTTATTGTAAATGTTATTGGTTACTTTGTATCTAGTTTGAATTTTTTTCCTTTATTTCCTTTTTTGGTGGACGCTAATAAGCATTTATTTTTTATTTCTCAAATATGTGTATTCGTTAGATTGTTGTATTAGTGATTTTAAATGTTAAATTTATTTTTAATAGTTTGTTTGTCATTTATTTTTCTGTAATGTTTGATTGTATAAAGTGTGTTTATTTTTAATTCTATATGTATTTGGAATGGTTTTGTATATGAATATATTTTTGTTTGTTGTTTTTAATGTTTTATTACTTTGTGTACTGATTATTTATTGATATTGTTCTATTTATCGTATTCAAAAAGGAGTTTGACTGAAAATGTTTTCCTTATTTTTGCTAAATTATTGTAGTTATCCAGTATTATGGGTATCTTTCATAGATTCACATGCCTGAATCATTCCCCGTCGTCGGGGTGGGAGTCCCCGGTATATAAAATAGTAATGTCCTAAAGACATATATATATACTAATAGGCCGGAGACCTCACATTAGTAACCTATCTGAGTCCTTTTGTAAAAAAGGACCAAACTTTGGCCAGGAGCCAATCAGCTACTACCACCCTCTAGTCTTTTTACCATTTTTATTTCAATCTGTAAAGAGGGTGTGTACACTTTTTTGTATTGTCCTACCTTTATTATCACTATATAAATGTCTGTAATGGCTCTGAGCGCGCTATGTGAACAAGCTCCCTAGTGGAGTGAAACGCGTCATCCTTTATCGAATAAATCGCCACTCTGCAACTCACTCGAGGCTTGATTGTGTTCTTTGCTTGATTTTTGCTGCATTTCATTGGGGCCATTGGAGGTCTGAACCTGCTGTGTTACGCCGATTACTGACTGAACAGGGACTGTTTTTTTTCCATTTCATCTGCCGGGATTTGCAGCTTCGGGCTTTTGGACCTTCCTGTATGCTGAGGCATGGCGTCTGCGCAGCTACTAGCGTTTTTGGTGCCTTGGGAATTTGATTCGTTGGAATCGACTTTTGCTGTGCCCCCCGCTCGAGAGAAACTATCTGGACAATAAATTACACGCAAAGGTGGTGGGAATCCAGTCTTTCCGGCGTGGTGGTTCTGGAAACTTCCTGGTCGGCCGATCGGCGGGCAACCCGGCACCGATTCCGGTAAGACACTCCGCTTTCCCTTTTGTTTGTACTTTGCTCCTAATCTCCATACTCATTTGTAGCGGGTTACAGGATTGCCTCAAAACAGTGTATATGCAGCAAGACGCATTACATCCTTGCAGATTACTTGGGTTAAACTGTACCAAGTCAGACGATTTAACATTGAATTTACTCATTTAAATATGATATCGAGCGATGCGCTCAGGAACAGGGAAGCCAGAGCTGAGGCTTGCTTTGACAGCCTACCATCCAATACTTTTGTTCCCAACAGTGTTGCACCCATTTCTCCCAACAGTGATGTAAAAACGCTCTTAAAGACACTAGAGAAACTTCTACGTGGTGAAATCTCGAAGTGGTGGGAGAAAAAATCACTCGAAAAATACAGAGATGCTGACAGGATTCCTCGTGGGTTAAGGGTGCTTATTGTGCCAACCTATGAAAACCCAGATCCCCAAATGCTCCAAGAATGGGCCGATAATAATTTGAAAAGTTTGATGAATATGCTGCATATCCTCATCAAATATGCAGAATCGGATAGTGACAAATTATTGACTGAAATTGATCGTGTGAACAGCCTCTTGGAAGCATCTGGAGAAACAGATCTAATCACCAAAAGTAAAGCGGAGATTGACATTCGCATAAAGAAACTAGAGGAAACAATTATAGAGAGGAAGATTACGAAGTTTGCTAGAGATAAAAACGATTATGCCACTGGTAGGATTTTCACCTTTTCACGCAAGTACGACAATCTGAAGCGTAAGGCAGTGGCAAACATTACCAATTCTACATCCAATCAACCCTCAACCTCTCAGAGTTCTCTACCAACGGACAACAGCGACATTGTGTCCATTAATTCTCTAACTTCGACCAGCGATGATGAGAGTGCACCAATAAGACCCGATCTCAGCACTTGTGGTCGTGATAATTTCTCACTAATCGAGGAGTTGAATTTTGTCAGCGAGGACCGGCGCTATTCCCTGCTCTCCCGGCAACCTCAAACAAAGCAAGGCAATCAATCAGCCAGCGCAGGCGTATCAGGAGGAGGCTCTTCAAACGCAAGTACCTCGCGAGGGAGAACAAAAAAGAACTGGAGAAAATGACAAGCTTGATGGATAACACTGTCATTAACCTGACCAACATCACTCTGACTAAATCAGAACAACAGTTACTTTCTCTTGGTTTGTCCTATTGTCCGCCTAACAGATTCTCATACAATCAGACACGCATTGATGTCTATAAGTTTATCCGCAAAATCAAACTGATTAAATACTTCAAATTGTAATCTAAACGAAATAAAACTCCACTTGCGGATACCCCTGCAGTACCAAGATCATCGCTGCAGGTACATGACACTGCGGATTTACAGAATATGCTAGACCTAGCATATGAAAACGACTCTCGGACAACTCCCACAGTGAGTCAAAGTACTGATGTTCATTGTTCTGTTGTTACACCATTCCGCCCTAGATCCACTTTTTTGCCAATTATGCCACGTGATGCAGTTGATGTATTCAGCGATAGGGTGGTTACAGAATTAAAAACATTGAACAGACTCACTACTAACCAGAGGAGACAAGAGAATTATAATGAGAAGCAGTACCACAAGCTTGTGAGTAAACTACAGAAGAACAAGGATGTCATAATTAAAAATGCGGACAAAGGGGGAAATACAGTGTTGTGGCAAACTAAAGATTACATTATCGAGGCAGAGAGGCATTTATTAGATTCTACATGTTATCTCATGTCAACCCAATTTGCAATGACACAGAGCCATGCAACAACCCGCAAGAAAATTCAAGCTTGGAAAAGATTGGGATTATTAACAAAAGATGAATGTAATTTTCTTAACAACGAACATCCAGTCTCACCTGTACTTTACTTCCTCCCTAAAGTACATAAACAATTGACACCCACTCCAGGTCGCCCTATCATTGCCGCCATAGGCAGCATGAACCAAAACCTCTCCAAATACGTGGATTACTTTCTGCAATCCCACATGTCCAGTCTCCTATCCTATCTAAAGGACACCACGGACTTTTTAAACAAACTTGAGAATGTTGATTGGTGTCATGATTACCTTTTCCTGGTTATGGATATCGAGTCACTCTATACCTCAATCCACCATCAGCAACGAATTAATGCCTGTGAACAATATCTGAATGGTAGAGACATTTGTTTTCGAGAGCACAACAAAATGATACTCGAAATGATTAAAATCTGTCTGACCACTAACTTTTTCCATTTCCAGGGCCAGATATACCAGCAGCTGCGTGGTGTGACGATGGGCTCGTGTTTCTCCCCCAGTTACTCATGTGTTCATGTGGGCTGGTGGGAGGAACACGAGCTCAGGACCACGCACTGACAGTGGTTACCAAATATCGTCAACTACTGGCGTTTTATCGACGATGTTTGCATAATTTGGAAAGGTACTGTGGTGGAAGCCAATGCATTTGTGATGGATATAAATACCAATGAATTGAATCTGAAATTCACATCTACCATCACAACCAATACAGCAGAGTTTCTTGATGTTTCAATTTTGTTATTCTGTATAAAAAAATCGAACATGTCTTCACCGTAAACCTACAGCAGGCAACGCGATCTTGCATGCTCAGAGCGCCCATCCTGCTCATACTATCAGAAGCATCCCCTATGGGGAGTTCATTCGCATCTGTAGCGATAAAGAGTCACTTGATGTCTGTCTCAGGGAGTGCAAAGAACGTTTTCTTAATAGAGGCTATTCTGTTAAAATTCTAGAACAAGCTCTTCAAAAGGTGTGTTCCATTGGACGTGATGCACTTCTTGCACCAAAGGCCCCTAATGTTCCTGCGTCTGAATGTAATGTGAGACTGATAACTAATTTCAGTACACAGGAAAGGAAGATCAGGCGCATTATGTGCACTGAATGGCCCATAATCTTGACTGATGTCATTCTTGGGCCATTACTTTCTAAAACACCTAATATAACATTCAGGAGGGCGCCCTCTATGCGTGATGCATTAGACAGGCCAATGCCAGAGGGTCCACTTAAGAAGAGTCTTATACACAAAACGGGCTTCTTTAAGTACACCTCATGTCGTGCCTGCACATTTGCGAAAAACAGTACACACTATGTTACTGCTTTTAGTACAACACCTATAGCCATCCGTGAATACCTTACCTGCAGGTCTGAATACGTTGTGTACAAACTAAGATGTTTTTGCAATCTTGAATACATCGGGAGCACTAAGCTCCCAGTACACCAACGTATTCTTCAGCACATTCGTGCTATCATCAACAGCGACAGTAATTATCCTGTAGCTAGGCATTTCCGTGCAGTACATGATAAAAAACTCAAAGACCTTGAGTATACTGTTCTATGTTCAGTGCCCCAGCCTACTCGGGGAGGTGACCGGATAAAGTTACTCAGACAAAAAGAATCACATTTTATACTATCTTTAGATACTAAGGCCCCTAATCTGACGGAAGATCTGAGTAACTTCTTATAAATAGGCTCCTGTGCTCACTTATCCCCTGTCTTTCTTCATCCTTAAGGCGCTCGTCCTGTTCTACAGGTTTATTGTTACCATCTAGCTCCTACATTACATTACTGTTGACCTTTTGGGTGTACCTGTCTTGGGTTAAGTCACCGGCTGGTGACTACCCTCTTTGTATATATTTTTTGTAAATAGATATATAATGTATTTGGGAACTGATTACTTTATTATATGATTGCTATATCAATTCATACTAGCTGTCTTCAAGATTATCTTCCTATTGTTTGTAGTTTCTCGCTATGTGCTTTCTTGGATCAAGATTTTACTATTTTCTTTTGGTTTACCTCATCACAATACTGTTTTTTTATTATGTTTTTTTAACACGTCTATTTTCACCACTTTTTTATGTTTGACTATTTTGATTAGAGAGACACTCTATTCTAGTTTATACTTTACAATGTGATCATTGCTTGAATATGAAATGGACACTGTGTTGCAATAATAGTTCTGCTGTTTTTCAATGAATTTTGGTAAATACCCTTTGATTTTCTCCATTGAAACAGGCACTATGCCGATATTTTGTTGACAGGAAATTTGGGGTTTGGTTTACCCTATAAATGAAATATTCAATACATTTAACTATTCCATTGTTTAATGAATTACATATCCAGTGTTTATATTTATCATTTTTCACAAATGTATTTATTTATTCATTCTGTGAATAGCAGTCTGTCTTTCTGTGTTTTTTTTTTTTTGTAAAATTTTTATTTTGTAGTTTGCAAGTGAAACGGAAAGAGGGGACGGGTATAGAGCAAGAGGACCAAAGAGAGAAAGAAAAAGGAGAACAGGCGACAGGTCGCTACAAATCCCCACACAGGGGGAACAATGAGTGGGGAGAAAAAAGTCCGCAAAGGAAGGGGTAGCAGAACTCCAAAGTCCACACTCTAACGCCAGGGGCCGGCAAGGCAACAGAGGCGCGGGCAGGAAGGCCAGCCCAGCATAGCGTCCAACGTATGCCAGGGGTCCAACAGTAGAGGCAGTGTCCCTGTGCAGGGGGAGCAGTCCCAGCCCCAATCATAATGCTATCGTCTATCCCCAAAAGCAAAGGCAGTCGCAAAGACGAAAACAAGAAGTAACTTCCCCAACTACCCCCCCCTTGTTCCTCCCCAACATTCACCACCCCCCCAGTGGTGGCGACATCAAGCACGCTATCCATCTCAGTCACTCTCGCAATCAAATCTGGAAAAGATGAAGGGTCCGCAGTGCAGATGGACACACTGCTGAAGGAAGGCCTCGGGACAGAAATCTCACAAGCGGGCCCCAATTATGCATGAAGTTCTTGAAATTACCCAAGAAAATGTCAGAGAGACGTTCCATGCTCAACAATCGCCACAATCGGGCATGCCACAAGGAGACAGCAGGAGCAGACTGGGTCTTCCAGGCAGCCGCCAAAGTCATCTTAGCCGCACCGAGACACAGCCACATGATACGCTTATCCGCTCTAGTCTGATGTTCGAGCAGTGGGTCCCTAAGGCCTAGTAGAACGAAAGCCATGGAATCAGGGAGAGGATAACCCAAAATATCCTTTATGTGGGAGAGAATCTCGGCCCAAAACGGCTTAATGGAGGGGCATTCCCACCATATATGGCTAAAGTCTCCCAGCATCCCACAGCCTCGCCAGCACCTATCTGAAGCCGTCGGGAATATGCGGCGCAATTTAGAAGGATAGAGGTACCAATCAAAGAGGAGTTTCATATGGGCCTCCCTAAGGTCATTGGAGTGGTTATGCGCTGTCACGTCCCGCCACAGGCCCCGCCACTCAGAATCCGAGATGTCCCTTCCTAACGTAGATTCCCAATGGTCCTGATATCGCGGTCTCGGAGACACAGTAGTATCTAGTAACAACTTATATAGGAAAGAGATCGCTCCTTTCATGGTGGAGGTGCGCAGGAGGAAGGATTCAAATGTCGTCAGGGGCCTGGTGGCGGCATCGACCACGGAGGGCGACGTCGCCCAGTGCAGGAGCTGGAGATGCCTGAATCGCTCCGTTGGCAGAACTCCGTAGTCCCTCATACAGTTGTGGAAAGTGAGGGGTTCGGTGACATGGAACAGGTGGGTGAGGGCCCTACAGCCACCCTCCCTCCAAGCTTCAAAGGGACCCTCTGTCAAAGCCGGGGGGAAGGCCGGGTTAAAATGAATCGGAGTGAATGGGGACGGGAATGTGGTCCAGCGGTCGTCGCCACTCACCGTATCCCAGACCTTCAATACCGTGCTCGTGGGAGTGCTAATATATGCGTTTCTGGGCCGGTCCGCCTTAGGCTTCCAGGCCAGATCCCAGACAGAGCGGCCCGCGACACTCCGATCCATGTGGAGCCAGTGCTTCTCCGAAAGTTGTTGGGACCACTCCACCAGAACTCTCAATTGGACAGCTTTGTAATACAATTGCATGTCCGGGAAACCCACCCCCCCCCTCCAAGCGAGGGCGCCGTAGGACCGTAAATGGAAGTCGCGCACGGCCACCCTGCCAGACATACCTCAGCATCACGGTCTTCAGCCGGCGAAAGTAGTCCATCCCTACCGGGATAGGTAGAGCCTGAAAAAGGTACAAAAGCCTGGGAAGAAGAACCATCTTGAGTGCATTGATCCTGCCGAGCCAGGAGATGAATTTAGGCTTCCACCGCTCCAGTTCAGCCCGGATCGATGTCAACATCGGGGGGAAGTTGGCCTGGAACAGGGCACCTATGGTGGAAGTCAGTCGCACCCCCAGGTAAAGCAAGGACGAGGACGCCCAAGCAAGCGAAGTAAGCATCCGGGTCTGATGCACCTCCCCCGGGGACAAGGTCAGATTCAAGATATAGGACTTATCAAAGTTAACCTTGAAGCCCGCCACTGCCTCGTAAGTGGAGAGTACTGAGTGGACATGGGGTAGCGACTGCGCTGGGTCACGAATGGACAAGAGGACGTCGTCGGCGAAGAGCGAGATCTTATGCTGTTCGCCCGTAAAGGGGAGCCCCAGGATGCGCTCATTCTCCCGTATCCCCATCGCCAATGGTTCTATGCTGAGGGCGAAGAGGAGGGGCGAGAGGGGACATCCCTGGCGCGTCCCCCGGGAATGGCAAAAACTCCCGGATCTGTGGCCATTGACCAACACACGAGAGGTAGGGCTACGGTAATTCGCCTCAATCATGCGAATGAAGTGGGGCGAGAACCCGAAGGCCAACAAAGTTTGATGTAAGAACCCCCAGTCCACGCGGTCAAAGGCCTTCTCCGCATCAAGCCCTACCAGCACCGCTGGGATGTGTAACCGTTCCGCCTTTTCAATGAGGTGTACCATGCGGCGCAGATTATCATGAGTCTGCCGACCCTTGATAAAACCAGATTGGTCGGGATGAATCAAGGCAGGCAGGAGATCTTGAAGTCTGCCCGCCAAGATGGAGGAGTACAATTTAGCGTCCAGATTGAGGAGCGCTATCGGGCGGTAAGACGTACAGGAAGTAGGGTCCTTCCCCGGCTTGGGGATTATAGTAATCAGCGCTTCGGCCATGGAATCCGTGGTCCTACCATCAGTCGCCATTGCATTGAAGAGGGAGACTAAGTAATCACAAATGTCAGAGGCGAACGTCTTGTAGAAAAGGGCCGTGTAGCCGTCAGGCCCAGGGGCCTTGTGCAACTTCAGGGCCTTGATGGCGTCCAGGACTTCCTCTCGAGTGATGGGGGAGGACAGTAGGTCATTCCACGCACTGGAGACTTTTGGGAGAGGGAGCCCTTCCAGGAATGTGGAGTGAGCCTCCGGGTCAAGAGCGTCACTCGAGTAAAGCGCTGCATAGAAGCGACCAAAGATGGCCGCCTTGTCCGCGTCCCTGTGTTGAACAGAGCCCGCGTGATCACGCACTCCTCCTATGTAATCCCGTTCGCGCTTGTCCCGAAGTTGCCGGGCAAGATGGCGCCCAATTTTATTGCCCTGGGAGTAGGAGGTACGCCGGAGACGTAGAAGAGTAAATTCCGCCCTATTGTTATAATGGGCCCTCAATTTGCCGCTCACCGCCGTCAGGGGCCGTAAAGTCACCCTGGAGGGGTTCGCCTTGTGGGCCTGTTCTAAAGTGGCAAGTTCCGATTCAAGAGCCTCCCTCTCCTCGCGCCGCAGTTTGTTCAGGTGTGCGTTGAGAGCGAGGCAAGTGCCCCTTAATGAGGCCTTACACGCGTCCCACGTGGTATATACCGAGGTGTCCGAAGGAGGATTGAGGTGAAAGAAATCACCGATAGCTTTGCGCAAGGCCTTACAGGACTGGTCGTCCCTCACTAGGGCCGCTGGGAAGTACCACTTGCGACAACCGTCCCCCCCCGGGAGCCCAGTGCAAGCCCAGAACGACCAGGCTGTGATCGGACAGGGAGAGTGGAAAAATATTAGACAATTGTATATCCCCCCGGAGAGCCTGGCCAACCAGGACATAGTCAATGCGGGAGTACGAGCGATGAACGTTAGAGAAAAAAGTATAGTCCCTAGTCTGCGGATGGACAAAGTGCCAACTGTATACCAGCCCCATCTCACCCAACTGCCGTTTGGTTTCTGCGGAGAAGACACCAGTGTCCGCCCTGCGCGTTCCAGAAGTATCCAAGTCCCTGTCCCAGACCATGTTAAAGTCACCCAGCAAGAGCAAGTGTCCCTCCACAAAGTCTCCCAACTTGTCCAGCAAGCCCTGCAGAAAACCATTCTGACCCGCATTCGGGGCATACACCGCAACAAAGGTACAGAGGCGGCCGTGCAACATCCCCTTCACCATTAGCCAGCGGCCCTCTCTGTCAACATTCACTCCTAGGGGCTGAAAATGGAGGGAAGCTCGGAAGAGAAGGGCCACCCCCTTATGCTTCGTGGCCGCAGACGCCCTGTAGATAAGAGGGAACTGTCTATGGCGGAGCCTCAGCTCGTCCTTCCTAGCCAGGTGGGTCTCCTGAAGGGCGACCACATCCAAGTGATGGTCCACAACGTACTTCCAGAGCTTCTGCCTCTTCTGTGGGGAGTTGAGGCCCTTCACATTCCAAGTTCCAATGCTAATAGTCATAACGGGGAACTAAAACTCCATGCCATGCATACGTCCGGGCAGCCACACAGTTCAGTCCGAACCCCGATACACACTGGGCCCCAACCCGTTTACAACATGCAGTCAAAAAGACCCAGAGGGAAGGGTCGAGCCACAGACACAACCAGGGGGTCACCCCGCCACTCTCCGAGAGTTCCAGAATTGAGACGTCAACGGAGTCACACACACCATACAGTCAGCACACAAAGTCGCCACCACTACTCCCCCAAACCCCAACCAAAACTGTTCTGCCAGCACAAGTGCCTGTAAGGCATAGACTGACCCACCCCCCCACAACAACCCAAAAGTCAAAGAAACAGAGCACAAGGCCCGCAACCTGGAATGTACAAGCAGCAGTTCCAATGGGCCACAGGTCACACGGTCCACATCAGACTGGTATCGGGGTGGGGGCACCAAATCAGGGGCCCCCAGGGCCAATGCCCGGGGTGTCTTCTCCAAAAGTACCATAGTACCCCAGGGCCGTCGGAACAGAGGCGCCCCGGCGCCCAACCATCAAGGAAGGCCGGGGTCATGCCGCTCCAGAGGAATGCTGAGAATCTGCAAGGGTGGCCGAGGCCACCGACGCCACTGCTGATCCCCTCTCCTGCAGGCTGATAGAGTGGTCCGGTCGTAGCCGCTCCGGGGAAGCCCCAACCCGATGCCACGATGAGGAGCGACGCCGTCGCCGCGAAGGCGAGGACCGCGCTGCTTGCGAAGGTGGGTCTTCCTCCAGGCCCAACAGCTCCCTCGCGGACTTCAAGGAGCGGATTTGCACCAATCTGTTCTGCCACCAGAATATAATCCGGAAGGGGTGACCCCAGGAGTAGGAGATGCCCTGTTCCCTCAGATAGGTAGTTACAGGCCGGAATTCCCTCCGTTTCTGAAGCGTGGACGCTGCCAAATCTTGGAACAGCTGAGGTTGATGGTCTCGGAAGCTCAAGGAGGGAAGGGCCCTGGCCTTCCGGAGGATGCGTTCCTTAATCTGAAAATCATGGACACATGCTAGGATGTCCGGGGGAGGGCCTCCTCGCCTGGGCAGGCCAACTCTATGTACTCTGTCCAATTTAATCTCCAGAACGTCCTCCTCGTCAAGCACCTGGAGGAAGAGGGCCTGCACATATCCCCTCAAGTCACCAGCCTCACCGTCCTAGGGGACCGCTCTGATACGGATGTTGTTTCTCCTGGAGCGGTTCTCCAGGTCCTCGGCATACGCTTGTAGATTCAAGTTCTGGTCAGTGAGGCGAAGGACATCTTGTTAAAGCTGGTGGACATCATTCGCCATACTCAGGTCATGGTCCTCCAACACAGCCACCCGTTCTCCAATACCGTCCACATCTCTTCGTACCTCGCGTAGGTCCGACGCCAGCTGGGCCCGTAGTTCGGAAATGTCCTCCTTGATCAAGGCGAAGAGTTCCGACATGAAGGCCTTGGTGGCCGGCGCCTCCTCGTCCGATTGTCTCGCCGAGCCACTCGCTCCCGGGGAGTTTGGTGGTTGCGATGCTTTGGAGGCTGTCTCTTTCACTGTCCTCCCTTTGCGGGGCAAGGTCGACATGGCGGCAAAGCTGGTGAGCAGGGGAGAGCACCCGCGTCACAAGTAATGGCCGCTCGAGGAATGGCGACGTGAGGCCATCCAGCAGTGAGGCCGAGAAGCGGCAATCCAAGTTCCACGAGGCAGCCGGCCGTTGAATCCTCCGGTCGTCCAAAGCCAATGGTGCACCACTAGACCGACGTCCCGCTATAGCGGAGGGAGCCGGAGTGCTGGGAAAGCAGAGGGAGCCCGCCGCTCCGGGAAGTCACGCCCAGTCGGGCCGAGCCACTGTGCTCCGAGGCGGCCTCGGTCTCACGCAAGGCCGGGGCTTAGCAGTCCCGATGTTGAAGAGCTCCTAATGGCGCCGTACGACCACTCCGGGATTCGCCAAGGGCTCTGGACCACCCCGCTCAGCACCGCCGGTTGCTGCGGTCGTCTGGGAGCGGACTGGGGTCCCGTAGGCAATGCTGTACAATGCTTAGCAGGTCGGGCGCCGGAGCGACTCGAAAGCACGTCTTACTCCGACGCCATCTTGGCCACCTTTCTGTGTTTTTTTGCACTTGCAGTATATCTAGTCTTTTTACCATTTTTATTTCAATCTGTAAAGAGGGTGTGTACACTTTTTTGTATTGTCCTACCTTTATTATCACTATATAAATGTCTGTAATGGCTCTGAGCGCGCTATGTGAACAAGCTCCCTAGTGGAGTGAAACGCGTCATCCTTTATCGAATAAATCGCCACTCTGCAACTCACTCGAGGCTTGATTGTGTTCTTGGCTTGATTTTCGCTGCAGTTCATTGGTGCCATTGGAGGTCTGAACCTGCTGTGTTCCGCCGATTACTGACGGAACAGGGACTGATATATATATATATATATATATATATATATATATATATATATATATATATACACACATATATTTTGGGTTAATTATATATGGCGCTATTTTTGTAATCCATATTATTTTGACAATATTTTGGTGAATCAGTATTGTCTTTACAAGATATTCTGCTATTAACCTCTTAAGCGCTGCTGACGGCCAACGGTCGTCACGAGCGCTACCTCCCCAGTGCTGCGCACGACCATTGGACGTCCATTCAGCACTAGTTCCAATGGACAGCGCAGCACTGGGGAGGGATATTTGCGAAGCAGCTAAGGTTTTAAACCACTGGGAAGAGATAAAAATGTGAATCTATGAAAGATACTAACACTGGATAATTGTAGTAGCAGGTAAGGCACTAAATTCTTCTGGACAATATTCCCTAGCTTCAACATCCCCACGTCTGATACTCTCCTGAGGACACCAGACACAGATGCGCAACCAGTCTGCCATACAACTGCACCCTAGAGAGTTTTCCCTTAATTGATCATTCTCTGAACAACTTGATCATCTTAGAGTTTTCCTAAAAATGAATGGTTTGCATTTTGTGGACCTGATCAATCCCATCCTTTTCAATGGATGTTTAATACTGGAATTTCTCCTACTAGAACTCTGTGTTACATCCCGATGAAAATGGCTGACCTGAACACATTGGCAAATCTATGAGCCGTCCGAGCTTCAGCCTCTTCAGACAAAAAGTCTGTATCATTCCGTATAATCTGGCACTTTTTGCTCTAGGTTAGTCTGGAAATTTGTATTCTTCAGAAATCTTTGCTCCTTTGACTCTGCCAAGGTAGGTTTTTGCCCAGCTCAAGGTACTGAGTATATTTGTGTTGCCTTCCTGGATGACCTCTGTGAACTGTTGGACATCAGCAGGTGTTCTGCCCCTTGCTTGTATGATCTCTTGGCAGCCGTTGATATAGTCCGCCAAATACCCTATTGCTAGCTAGAACCCATGTGGTGGGCATCCAGGACGAAGCGTTTAAGTTAATCAGGTTCTTGTTTGACTACAATCGAGTAGTGTCCTTCACCTCTATTACTTCTTTATTTCAGCCTGAAAACATTTAGGTTATGTTTTTTGCTCTCCTCCTTTCCTGCCTCATGGCAAAGTTGAGTCGCTCTAGGATAGCAGTACACTTTACAGTGGGCCGGACTGCCATTTATTTCACAGGGCATTTCCCCGTAGTGCTGTCCTTGTGTCACTTTCCCAAGGTCCCTGGGTTTAACTACAGCAGGTGCAGGAACGCTCCAAGAGAGAGAAGGAAAGAGAGGAAGGCACGGGAAGGTAGAGAGAAAGTAATCAGAGAAGTAGAAGAGCGAGGAGAGAGAGAGAGAGAGAGAGAGAGAGAGTTGGTTGGATGGATAGATAACTCACGCAAGAAACCTGGTTGTTTTGGGCCTTTTTGCCAGGGCTGTTTATGGTTCCCCAGACGCGCCCTGACATTAAAAAACTATGAATTTTAAATTGGTGTAGGTACATCTTGTCCCTCATCATCAGTGTGGATTAAAACGAAGTTTTCTGTGAGACTCATTTATTCTTCTTAACATTTTAACTTGTGAACATTCAGTGAGTGGGATTAGCACTACATGATTTGGCTTTCCTATTTAGAGGATATCATTTCAGAAACAAACTGGTTATTAGCTTGCACCCAACACCTAGATGTTTATGGCTGAACGCAGGTATGTTTATTGGAAAGCTAATCTCGGTATTTCACTCAGTTTGTTTGGTCTGAAAGACAATACTATTTGTGGCAATGACTGATATTTTCCTAACCTGCTTACATCGTCCATAATAAGGATGGTGACAGACTACATACTGCAAAGTAAGTGGATCAATTAGACCGTGTCGGCAGCCTACATGATGGGAGTCTCTACACTGTGAAGGGAACTGTGAAAGTAGACACTCCAGTCTCAACACTGCAGGTGTGTGAGCGGGAGCCATCTTCCTCAAACGTTCTTTGTTTAGACAACACAAACTCCCAAAGTGGGAGTTTGTTTTCTCTGAAAAAAACGGAAAAAAAACAAATGGCCTCTGTGCACAGGAAGTTTTTTCTTCCTTTGTGTTGGGGCCATTTGTATTTCTGCATGTCTGGCACTGGCAGGGAAAATTAATGATGGTCACCCCCACTTTAGGTAAGGTGGGACGTCCTTCACTATGACCTGGCGGCCACCTTTGCTGCTGCTTCTTCCGAACCTACATCGAACAAGGCCACAGCCAACTTGCCAGGGCAAGAGCACCACCTGTTAACAGCGGTGCTCCAGCTCCACCAAACTCTAAATCCTAGTACGACAGTAAGGCCATAATGTAGCAGGCTACATGCACAGCATTTGCACTCCGAGTTTACAGTGTGGCAAAGACAACAGGTGTGGGCAGAACTGTGTCCGGGTGATTAGCCTGTTTCAAGAACCTCACCTCCTGCCCAGTACTATTCCTACTGGCTCCAGGTTGGGGAAGTATTGGTTATTGGGGAAGTATTGGTTATTGGGATAACCAGAGCGCAATGTTGATGCTAGCTTTGCCCGCTACTCCTCTGTAGCTTGTTCCACAGAGACCCTTGATGGGTATGGTGTTCATAGTAAATGTATCTAATCAGCAATAGTTCCACAATATGCCCATCCTCTTCAGATGAATTGACATGATTGCCTTTACCAGACCACAGGGTTCACTCTCTCTACCCTGCTGTCACCCTTCCCACATTACATAACCCTTCACAAGCAACAGATAGTTTGATGGCTTGATTGGGAAAAGGGACCCTAGTTATGAGAAGATAAGTCTGAAGGAGTACGATGCATCCGGAGGAGTTGGATAACTTATACTTTATTAAAAGGTTTACCTCATAAGTAAAAACAAGCATTTACAATGCAATGGTCTCGGCATTATTAAAGGTAGAGCTATTGGCATTGCTCATGACATTTTTTTTTTATCATAAATAAATATCATTGTCATTTACATTGCCAATAGCTTAATCGTTAAATAAATGGCATTATCTTTAGGCAACCGGCATCCTTATACACATTTCATTTACTTCATGCTGGCATTCAACAGTATAAATATGTGCTACCTGTAACAAAAGTGCAAGCCTTATGGCCCCCTTCTCGCATCTTCTAGGGACTATTATTGAGCTCAGTACAAATATATGGGTAAATGTTCAGGTATAGATCAAGAGACCACACAAAACATATTATAACAAATAGAAGCCTAAAAAAAAACCTGTGCCCTAGCCACTTTGTATTTTGTTTATACACATCTGATCTGGGTTATGATTTTCCACCTAGTTTAAGATACTCTCCTCTGTAAACAATGCAAGATGCACACCATTATAACCATACTTAAGTGGGGTCTTCAAGTGTCTATATGTAACAAATAGTACGATTAAGTTGCTATCACATCTACCTAGCTTGGATTTGACCTGGAACTAGTCATTCGCTTATTTTGGGAAAACGATCACAGCTAGGCAGGTGTAAACAATTCTTTCATGGCAGATATAGAATCTATAATAAGGTCTTCCTTAGAATATCTGAAAAATTCCTATAAGATACTAAAGCCTCAATTGTACTCTACTCTTCCACCACAGCTGCAACAAAGAGACGGATAACTTAGGCTCAAAATGATGTTACTGCCATTAAAATCTGTGGGTACTTGCTAGTCCACTACATACTTTTGGTGTACACTGCATGTTGCGTGGCTGGCCAAATGAATAACTGTAGAATGTATTATGCATTAACCTGAGCTTGACATCACTGAGCTGTGGGCTTCTAAATATGGCTTTCCAGTAAGATCCATTCGAGCTTCAAAAGGCCCCGCTTATGTTGGGCTAACAAATTGCCCAAAGCAACGCCCAACCTCTCATCAGTACTATTGAAAGGGTCTAGCCACCACCCCACTATTCTGTTCATCCCACACCCTAACCTGAAAGGTACAGTTGGCATACTCCGAATCTCCGACCAGATCTGCTTAATGCACTGCAGCATCTACTATTTTACAGCTACTGCTGCATGATCAATACAACCACGTCCGTCATCCCTGTAAATAAAATAGCACCGTCCACGGGTCTACGCTCACTAAGCAACCTACGTTAAGGGGTCATGAAGATTAAATCCAGTTCGTATTTTTAAAAGAGTCACAGTGTGAACATAAAGTCGCAAATTTCAAACCCAGTACCTTTAAAATGCATAGCAATAACACGTCATTTGCTACTCTTAGTTAATTGCAATTCAGTGGAATTAAGTGCTGTGTAAGTACAGATAATAATAATTCTTGTACGGAGAAATAAGAAAATTACTTTCAAATCATACATGATATGGGTCTCCTCGGCGCTATTTTATTAATATCATGATAATATTAATATTGTCGTAACTGACAGGAAAATAATTTAGATTATGTTTCAAAGTTTTCGTAGCCGGAACCGTTTGTCGGAGGAAAGGGTTTTTATTTTGTTTCAGTTAAATGTTAATTGTTTGTCTTGAGGACTGCACAGATTTTAGCACCAGTTATAGCGTTGGCTCCTCTTCGTATCGGCCCGTAGTGCTTCGGAGACCTGTGCGCAGATCTCCGTAATGGGCGCTTCAGCCCAATGGACTTTCTCGTGAACTGTACCTGCTCCGGTGCATGTCTCACAGAAGTGAATGATTGTCCACCTGCACTACACTCTAGTCTAGTGCATGTGCTGGTGAGCTGTGCAAGAGCACGCAAGCATCTATTAAATGCACATTTATACTATTCACTTTCACTATGTACATATGTGTATCAGGTACAGAATGGTAAACAGATACCGTATCCTGGTTAACCGGATGCTGCAGGTAAACATGTAAATGTGATAGGTAGCTGCAGGAGCCTTTAACTAATTATGGTGTTGTAATTAATGGTGATCAGGCATTTAGCTGTGGGATACAACTCACTGCTAAAGGTCATGGTCGGAGATAAAAACAAGCATATATGCATGAACACACACACACACAAATCACCGTAAAGGCAGGTAGAGATATTGGGAGTTGGGGTGTTGGCTGGTGATTGGGACTGGGAGATAGGATGTTGGTTGGTGATCGGGTGATGTGGCCTCTGCAGTTCGGATGGCGGCTGTGGTTTTGATTAGCTGTTATTCATTTGTAGGGTGGGGTGTTGGTGTGAGGTTGTGACATGGGTTGGTAGCAGAAGGACTCAGTGAGAGAATGGACTGGAGGTAGACACAGGGTAGCTGAGGTGCCGCAGTGCAAGGCCAGAGAAGGGGTGGGCGAGATTGGCACTTGGGGTGTGAGCTAGAGTCAGATGGAGAGTGTGCGGCAGACCCCCTCGCCTCTCCCCGCGGTCAGTACCTGCACCCGGGCCTCGGACAGCCCCAGCCGCTGGCTCAGCTCCTCCAGCATGAAGGCATCCGGGTAGTGCGTCTCGTCGAACAGCCGCTACAGCTCGTTCAGCTGCTCCAGGGTGAAGTTAGTGCGGCTCCTCCGCTGCTTGATCTTTGTCTGCCCCTCGTCCTCCAGCGCCTTGAGGTCATCCTTGAGGTCTGGAGAGACTGGATCACACAGTGAGTCGTGCTGCCAGGCATAGTCAACTCAGGGCTACATAACATTCCCCCGCCCCACATACCCAAACCCGCAAAGGAAACACAGACAAATAGAGTTTGGGTAAAAAATTGCTGCAGGATTTATTTACATACAACATATGTAAAGATGGTGGGTTAGCTTACGGGCGATCCAGGACAGGCCGCATTCTCGCCACCTGTCCGCCTGTTTGAGCCAAACAGCACAGTGGCGAACCACCCAACTGCTGTAGAATATAATTAAATACTGACACACCCATTTGCTGGGCGTGACTAGGCAAACCCCCGGCTGCACAGGCCCACAACCGCCCGAAGGACTACTGGGGTGCCGACACGGATTCCTGCACCTCCCATGAGGTTACAGGTTAGGCTCTGGCACCCCTATGTGCCCGCTGAAGTACATCATTTGCACCTCTCTTCTTCCGGATCGCCCCGTAACTCCGCCTGCAACGAAAAACAAGACACATTAAAACACCCCCCCAGCCCCTACTCATGACACTCTGGGTAAGAGGACGGGAGGGAAAAGAGTGTCCCGCAAGATCGTACGGCGTCCGGGCGGCAAAGAGGCTTAGGATAGGGGCACCACAGCATAAGTACCCCAGAAGCCCCTCCCCGCCGCCCGGACGAGATTCTCGGCAGGCCGCCTCCTCCAACCGGTGAGGCGGATGTGCCGGACAGGCAAGTGGGGGCGGGACCGCCCTCCTTGACTAGGTACCCGCCCTCTTGATGGCCACTGCGTGGCCTCGGGCAGGCGCATAGTCAACTCAGGGCTACATAACATTCCCCCGCCCCACATACCCAAACCCGCAAAGGAAACACAGACAAATAAATTGCGGCAGGATTTATTTACATACAACATATGTAAAGATGGTGGGTTAGCTTACGGGCGATCCAGGACAGGCCGCATTCTCGCCACCTGTCCGCCTGTTTGAGCCAAACAGCACAGTGGCGAACCACCCAACTGCTGTAGAATATAATTAAATACTGACACACCCATTTGCTGGGCGTGACTAGGCAAACCCCCGGCTGCACAGGCCCACAACCGCCCGAAGGACTACTGGGGTGCCGACACGGATTCCTGCACCTCCCATGAGGTTACAGGTTAGGCTCTGGCACCCCTATGTGCCCGCTGAAGTACATCATTTGCACCTCTCTTCTTCCGGATCGCCCCGTAACTCCGCCACAGCCTGTGCGGTGGTCACCGCTGCCGCACAGGCCCCCCACCATTGCTACCTGTGCTACCTGCAACCTCTGCTCATGCGCTCTTATTACAAGTCCAGCAGAAAGAGGTCTAAGCCAACAGGCGAGAGGAGAACACCATCTTCCTCAAAGTACCCCATGACCTTTTCCTGGATCACGTCATGGTTAATGAAAAACAGCCCACTGCGCTGCGTAACTTTGTCATGGCCGCATATATGCGCCTTCCTGCTCTCACGATAGCCTCGCTGGACTTAGCGCCCCGCCAGTGTCTTCTAGGCACTGTTTCAGACCACCAGACCTCGCATTCGCGGAACATGCTGGCAACGATACCCAGGTCTGTCTTCAAGCAGCCGGTATCCCCTGCCCCCCTTGGGATTTAGGCTGGGAGCGGCTACCGACAAGATATTGTTTAAGTTAGCTTGGCAGGGAGCCCCCAAGGCTGACCTGCGCCGGGGCATGTATGGGAAGTACCAGCCACCACGACACCAATGTGCCTAACCACCCGGGAACAGTCCCACTGCCCCATGAGGGAAGACTATCCCAGGCAAGAGACCAGGTGATTGGAAGGGCCCCCCCTGCAGAGACTCTCCCCCGGGAAACAAGCGCTGTCACAGGAAATAATCAACTGCAAGATTACGCATAAGCGACTAATCCTCCCCCGGATACAGAGTCTATTGCAGTGCGCAAAGCATATATTGAATGACTAGCGAATAGGTCTTACAAGAGGCAAACTGGAAGCCACGGGGACAGCCGCGAACACTTGCCCCCCCGGATCATGCCTGAATTCCTAAAAGACTTCTCGGGCCCACCCCAAACCATTATAGGCAGTCCGTACTCTGGCTGTGGAAGCCACAGCTGTTCTCTGTATAACTGAATAGAGTGTTACACCGAAGGCAGCAGACTGCGGGTGAGCTGCCAGCGGGCCCCCGAGCCTAGGAAAAGAAGGCAGGAGATCCAAGAAGGGGGGGGGGGGGGGGGGGAGACTCAACGAATGACCCTCCCAAGCATGGCAGACCACACATGTGCCTTAATCGAGGGTACCAAGTACTAATTCTCAGTTACGAGTTGTTGCCAATCATGCAGTGCTCCCTATAAACCTGTGATTGGTACTCATTGTTGCATGCCGGGCCACATCTAAACACACTTCTTTTGACCCTAGTTTAAGATTAAACACTCGGAAAATTCCATCCGTGTTCAGCTCAGAAGTAGCCTGAGATATCCACCCCACTAAAATCGTCTGGCCTAAAAAACATGTGTAACAGACGCTTAGGTGGAAAGAGGAGTATTTCGCAAGAGGAGCCAAGGAGGGAGGAGTCTTAATGTAGATACACTCAGCTTTACAGGTGACACTCAATCTCAGCCTGGGCTATCAAACAATTAAACCCCAAGACATTCAAATCATGGCAATCCTCCCGCTTAACTTACTGTAGTAAAGAGGACCCATACATGGCAGACGACGTCTGTGAATATGAAAGTGGCATAACCAGTCTATATCGTTTGTGACATGGTATAAGAATATTAGTCTCCAGCACAACGCCGCATGTTAGCAATGGACTAACAGAGACCGGCCGTTGTGCCTACCCATTAGGCTGAAGACCTCTTCGTGGTGAATGGGGGCAAGGTACGTGAGTGCTTTGAAAATCATCATACATAAAAAGATACTGGATTTTCTTTGAAGAATATCTGCGTGTCAAATACATGTCAAACCATCAAAATAAAGTAGACGTGCCATGCCTAGACGTCCGGTTACTATGTAACGGGTCCCGAAAAGCAGCACTATCACACGCTGCGTTCACCCTTAGTTACTTTGGGATGGACTCGCAAGGATTGGGTGCGTGTTATCTGAGAATAGGGCAATGGGAGTGTCATAGGAAGCGTTAAGAGGAAGAATATGGGCCCCCAGGAAGGAGGTGGGATGATAAAATTGCAGCCATGGTCACTTCAGCAGAGGAGGAATCAAGTGTCCTAGGAACCCCTGCACCTGCTGCAGCTACGCTCTCGATTATGCCCGTCTCAGGGAGGGAGCGTCTACGACAATGAACAGGTGTAGGGTCTTATTCTAAATACCTGTCCAGCATCCTGCTATAATATTCTTGGACCAGTTCTATCACATGCTATGCCGATGACAAACTGCCACCCACAACGTAGAGCTCACTACCTGCAATGCTGATCTATAGCTTGATCAGGGAGTGCCAATGCTAGAATGGAGACCAGTGTCAGCACCACTTCCTGACTTTACAAGGGGCAAAAGCAGTCATTGAACCCCCATTGCTGGTACGGATGAGCAGGACAAACTAGGGTCTCATCTGCAACTCATGCTAAAACCCACAGGACAGTTCCAGACAAAATTGGACCGAAATTGAGACCAGTGACACCACCACATACAGACAATGGTGACTACCCAGAGATTGGCTTTGACAGACTGAGGCTCGTTGTTAGCAGGTCAGGCAGAACCTAGCAGTGCAACTGTCCAAACAAAATATGAAACTTCCCAAAAGCTCACGTGTGGCTCTACAATATTGCATCAATATCATATTGCTGCTATATCACTCACTTTGGGGGGGGGGGGACCTCGCCACAAGAACTTGATCGAAATTACCTGCGCGCAGCCGAGGACCCTATCGTGCGATATGAATTTGTTATGTAAGATGAGCATACGCAAAGTAAAGCACCACAGTTGTGACTGCAACTACCAATCTCCACCTCGTGCTACTATACCCAGATAGTGGTGTTAGGATTTCACAGAATTTTATTCAAGAGGATTATCGATAAAACGCACATCCGTACACTAGACACAGCACACGAAGCCAAGACAAAGACAGGGCGCAAAGCCAAACATATGGCATGCAGGACCGATGCATTGACGGGAGAATGTTCCCGTCCTAACCACTTCAAAGTGTGTGCTCACATGACCTGCACGCAGCACTTTCCGACCCAGGGTAGCAGTACTACTATGGTACATCTTAGGTGCTTGTTGCACTGATGGCAGAAAGTTGTAAAGCCTGTGTTGGCCCTATGTAGATGAAAAGATTCCATATGGAGGCCCCCCAGACACTTAGGCCGCCTGCCCGAAACACACAACCCGCTAAGCTTTCTGGCCCTGCGATGGGGCAGACGTTGTCTTTGGTGACAATGAATTCACCCGACTAGCTTTTAGTTTACTTTCTGTTGAACCCTGGACACTTTCTCAGCGGTCGTGCACATCTCTCCGTGGCCGGTTTCAATATAGGCCCAAACGCGACACTCACAGCGCTAGAACGGGGCCCGTGGTCGCGGAGACCGGTAACGCCGGGGCAAACGCCAGAGTGAACACTCCCACCCTGACAAAAAAGAAGCTTAACGATAGGCACGAATACCATGTCTATGGAGAATATAAGGAGATTTGGTGGGTATCCCCCCAATTCGAGTAAAAGGGGGGGGGGCACATTACCTCGCATGTAGCCACGATAATCACCGCGCTAGAACGGGGCCCGTGGTCACGGAGACCGACGAACGCCAGGACAAAGCCTGAGAGAACACTCGCACCCTGACACGACGAAGCTAAAGATAATCGCGGATACCCTATCCATGGGGAACAGAAGAAGATTTGTTGGCTATACACTAATTTAAGTAATAGTAATGGAGGGAAGAAGCAGAGCCTTCCTAGTGATTGACACCTCGCACAGGCACGCAGATGAGACCTAACCCTCCGGTATCTAGTAAAACATTCTACTGAATGCTGCGCATTCCTATACTTGAATCTCGAAGCCAAATTCTGGCTGCAAGGAGCTCGCATTACGACCTCAAACTGATGAAAGGCTGAGGGGCCCGACGAGGTTAGGACTTGTGACCTCGAGGTATACCACGTGAAACACCACATCATACAGGACCCCTGGTCCACTACCCATCAATGTGTAGGTAACTTGCAACACAGACTCCCTTCCCACCACATGCAATTACGTGGAGGAACTCTATATTACGGAAACCAGTGCAACCTAACATTAATTACGCGTAGAATTTGGACTCGCAACATCTGATTGTCCCTACAGATCTAGGCCGTAAACAAACATCACGAGAGTGCACCCCTCCCTTCACATAAGCACCTACAAGGATAGCTCCTGACTTGATGCCTCATGTATCATGTACCACGAACCTGCTGATGTAGAAAGGGATCTGACAGCGCCGCATAACGCACATGAAACGGATGTACCCCTGGACCTAACGTCGGGCGTGGCTGCCCAACCCAAGCAACACCGCATGCCCCGTGGACCATGGCATAATGGTACACCGTCCCATAATTAAATAAGGACGCTAATAATCAAACCAGCACACGCAATTGGAACCAAAATAAGGTTGCGGCCGAACGGCATATCTCACGCAGGAATATGCGTCGCCGCATGTAAGATCGAATGTGCCTGGAGGTACTATTGTCGAAGACACTACCTACTTCCGCTATAACGAACCCTTAAGCATGCTGGCACAGGCAACAACTTCGCGCACGCAAATACATACAATCTTGCAGCCATCGAACAAAACTGCACAAGGCACTCAATTGGGCCTAAGATACCCTGGCCCCATGAATACTATACCCCCTTGTATCAAGAACGCCGTAACCCAATCACGCGCAAAATAGGCTTACCTGTCGCGCTGAAATGTACTCCCATAGCACATACACTAAGCATGGAAGCAATGCTCACGTCAGCCGGATGACTGGTACTATGTACACGCGCCACCACACGCCCTGAGGCAGGCGCATGGGGGGGGGGGGGGGGGGTGTGAACGCATCTGCAAATATTAGAACCCAGGATGCCACTCCGGCCTAAGTAAAAGCCTCGTACCTTACACAAAGTCCCTCACACCCCCGACTCCATCTTAAGTCTGCCCCCCACGCTTTGCTGATACATACCTCACGCAACCGTTTGTTGCAGGACACCGCGCAGCCCGAGGAGGGCGGCAACAAGGGGGGGGGTGCGAGTTGGGCCTGCACGGGAGGAAACAACACAATTCATAAGATGCCACTTGCCACAGTGCATCAAACACACGATTGGGCCTCGGGGTAATATGGCCCCACGATACCACACACACATCGTAAATACGACCGCCATGTAGTAAACCATGCTCAACATATGCTTACCCATCTTGCAGAAATTACCATGCCACACGTAAATTAGAAAAAGACACACAAATGGGCCTCGAGTTACTATGGCCCAAAGACACTGTACTCCAATTTTCAATACGGTCATACCCCAAATTTACGCGCGAAATGGGCAGAACCCTCACGCTCAATATCTAATGCCCCGTACATCCTCGATAACTACGGTCACAATCAACAAATTTGTGCACGTACTGTCTGTCCCTCGCACTGCATTACGCATCTGTACAACTTAACGAGAACAAGACACTCAATTGGGGGGCTGTTTGTGCGATGCTGGCGAGCCAACACGTGAATATCCTGGCAAGGCAAGAGTACGAAAAAAAAAAACCATTAATCGTCGCAAAACGGCCTGTGGCGTACCACATTGCAACCAACGCACCAAAGCTGAGCATAATTGCCGCCGGCCACGTGGGGCTGTGTGCACGACTGACACCACAATGCATCCCCATGGCGGGAAGGGTCAAAAATGGCAGGCCACATAGTCATGAGGCCCCGCACACGAAGATAGCCCCGCCGACATAGAGCAATACGACACGGAATAAGCGTTATGCCTAAATTAATCGTACTCGGAACCTCCGCACTAAGCAAAATTCTAAACCTAATGCCCAATGAAAGACATGTCCGCCCCGTACACACTCCTACATAGACTGATTCAAACATGGAAACATCGGCAGCAAATTACTAATGCACGGTAACCTCCGCACTAGCATGGCCTATACAGATTGCGACCTTCCCCACAGACCCGCACCAAACCGGCCCAATTGAAACACATTTCGAGCGAGGGGAACGTTAGCCTAACATAGCAGCTCTCGATGATTTATGAAAACTCGGCAACCCTCAATCACTGAAGCACGTCCTACATCACAACTTCCCCCAACGCAGGGTCCAGCTCACGTAGCAACGGTCAGCCACACTAGAATTGGCCTGACTTAACCCAAAGCCATGTGCTCAGCCGATCCGATTGGAGTCACAGAATGGACGCCGAAACACGCAAGCCTCTGTAACGATGAAACTGGAACTCAGCCTGGCTGAAATAGGCCTGCCCGATAAGTAAACTATCTGCCGGTTCATGCGCGCGTGTTTGTTTATCACCGACCCTCAGAAAGCAAGCCATATACGCAGACTGCCTAGGGCTTCTAAACGATCGTCCGTGAAGCTATGGCCACCCCGACGCCGGAGATACACAAAAGTCACGAAACCTTTCGTAAAAACGGGACTCGGTATAGCGATTACCGCGGGGCCCGACAAGTACAGGCCGGGCCCACACTGACCGGAGGACAAAGACCGGAACGGACAACCGGACGTCCCCCCCCACAGCAGCCCGCTCTAGCGGGCCGCCTCGCCAGGCTCACACCTCCAAGGAGGGAGCAGGCGGCTACGATAAGGGGGGGGAGAGGGTAGGCCCAAGGCCTCGCTCACCTCAACACGACGAGATTGTCCCAAAAGAGTGTCCCGCAAGATCGTACGGCGTCCGGGCGGCAAAGAGGCTTAGGATAGGGGCACCACAGCATAAGTACCCCAGAAGCCCCTCCCCGCCGCCCGGACGAGATTCTCGGCAGGCCGCCTCCTCCAACCGGTGAGGCGGATGTGCCGGACAGGCAAGTGGGGGCGGGACCGCCCTCCTTGACTAGGTACCCGCCCTCTTGATGGCCACTGCGTGGCCTCGGGCAGGCGCAGAGTACCCAGCACCGCGCAGCAGAATGCATCACCGCGAGGGGGCCTGGGACTGGACCACAGCCCCTCCCACTACCCCACACGCCTTCGGCCCACTCCTCTGTTGTGAACATTTTAGATACAACGTGTACCAGTATTCCACTAGATTATATTTTTTGTATCACAATGGGAGGAGAAAGGACTTGGTCAATCT